>NC_089850.1:55054047-55781547 GCF_036373705.1 Amia ocellicauda
TACCTATCAAATTTAACTTGATATTATCGAAAAAATGTGTTCGGTATATTGTCGGTTTAAACGAGACACACACACACACACACACACACACACACACACACACACACACACACACACACACACACACATACTTAGTATATATATTTCATGAGAACAAATGCAAAGAAAATAACGAACACAAACAACATGAATCAAATTTGTATTGATCAAAAATGTCATTTGCACAATTTCTTTTAATGTTATCGATTGAAATAAAACAGTCAACGATAATCGCTTTGAAACCAAGTGGTAACTAACTAAATAAGCAAATAAAGCGTTTATATTGGTACAAATCCTTGTTGAGGACGAGTGAAACTCAAATTAAAATTATTTACAATGAATGCCTTGAGAGTATGGTGCATATTTCATGTGCCCATTTGATTTAAACCGCATGTATACTAAGAAATTATCTATCTATATAGGTAGTGATGTGTGTGGATGAGTGATGTGACCCATAAAATACAAACAACTCTATTTCAAAATACTGAATTAGACGTGGAGATTGACCTCCTTTGAGGTTTACATTTTCAGTGGCCACTGTTTATCGTGCCGGTTTTAAGACCGTATCCCTATTGCAATACAGTCAACAAACAGTATGGATGAAAAAAGCATAAGAAGTTACATTTTCCATGATATGTCCCCACCAAACTCAATAAGAAATGATAGCCTAAACAACCGCATTGGTACAAGTCTTCATAATATGAACTGGGTGCAAGAAGAGTTAACATTTACACAGGCTGTGGAACAAAAATGGGATAGGCTTTTCAGTTATTTGACACCTTCCTTGCGGTTTGCACAAATTACTTTTCGTTCAAAGCTGCAGGTTTTATAGGACCATTGCTGCTTTCCTTACCGGGTTTAAAACAGTGGTTAACAAAAGCACGGAGGCTTTGGCCACAGCGTTATTTATAGTCACAGATTGTCTAGCTCTCTTGTTTAGCTCTTGAAGGCAAATGTTGGGTTCGCCTCATAAAGTTTCCCAAATGCGTCCAATTCCTAAACGGTAAAGGGCCATGCAATTCCGCATCTGCACCCAATTATGCGAGTTGGAGTACTGCTAAATAACTGCCTTGACTTTCCTTCGGGACAACGCTGTAGGCTAACCAGCCTCTAGTGTTACATTTTAAGCATCTTACCTTGCACGAATGCCTTACTGTTGTCCATCATAAATGACACACACACACACACACACACACACACACGTTTTCCAGGAGTGCTGCTGAAATTACTTTACTAAACATTGTTTTGGATTCTTGTACTCTCCAAAAGAAGCCATAACGCACCAAAACCAATGTCACCATCTAAAGATTACGCATTGAAATCCGCTCTTTGCAATGTATACACACTTTGCAAACAAAGCACTGTTTTAAAAAGACAGCATTAAATATAGGCTGCATTGATGACATATGCATTAAAATAACTCTGGTTTACGAATTATTAGACGCAAAGAGCGCAAAATCTAACAATAAGGCTGCAGACATTAACACATTAGAAAGTTGGTATAATATAAACATTTGCTCCAACACTCACCTTATTGTTTTTTTTTTTTTTTGCTGACAGTTATTTAATGTCTTCCCTTATTCCCTCAATTTAAACACAAGTCCTTTCACGAAAAAGTCGTTACCATGGATGAAAGTTAATTTTAAAAGGCGCATAGAGGACTGCAGGATGCATGAATGGGAATGCCAATGTGATGCAGGAGCCTTAAGCCAATGAGAAAGGAGGGACAAGCCTCCCCGAGCATCCACAGGCGAGGAGGGAGTCCGAACTGCAGCTCCATTGAACCGTGAAACAGGGGAAATTTGGCATAAATGGGAACAGCACCATAAAAACAAAAACCGTGAGGTGCTTTTTTATATTGGAAAACAACTGACCTCTCCCCTAATGCCCGTCATATAGCCACTTTAAACAAGTCACAAAAGAGAAGGGGTTCAAGGGCTGGCGGAGGGAGGTTCAGCCACAAATGTAATGCGCGTAAAAACACCTGCTGTTTAATTGCGCATCCTTACACTGAGTGAGAATATACAGGGCAAATATTGATTATAGCACAGCGGTGCGTCTTTCTTATTGTCTGCTTTACACTCCTATACAGTACAATGCTCTAAACTTTAATCGAAGAAAAGTAAAGTGTATTTACTCACACCCCCTCTTAGAGTAACATGCATGGGTATTAAACATGTTGGAATCTATACCAAACAACGATATGCAACACGTTTTTATTATTACATTTGTATTACATTTGCAGAAATACAATAACATTAATAAACACATTCAGTCCAGTTTATACACAAACCATATATATATATATATATATATATATATATATATATATATATATATATATATATACTATAGTAAATATAAAATCATCTATATTAGTTTTAGTGAGATAATTTGATGTCGTGCACCAAATGTTTTTATAATTCTCAAGTTTATAATTGAAGGAGAAATCTATTTTTTCTAGATGTATACTCCAATAACAGATTTCTCCAGTCTGTCCATGAAAGAAGAAAGATAACCCTTTTAGCAACCAAAAAAGAGGAACGAACATTTTTTCTATTGTAAGTAACGAGGTGTCTCCAAGAATTACAGTTTTATAGCTGCAAATGGGATTTTAAACCCAGTATTTGTATGGAATAAACGATATACAACAATTAAGCGTGTGTGTGTGCGCACGCGTTTGAAAAGGGGTGTGTAAACGTCTCGGTCTTCAGTTTTAAATGGGATTTTATTTTGGTAGTGTTAAAAAGAGGAACATGTATATTGGACTCCGGTATATACTCTCCTCTATCTTTTTAATCACTTCACTTCTCCTATCTTCCATCAGCAGCTGGCCAAGTGTCCAGATGTTTGTGCAGTCCACTCCCGACCTCCTGTCCAGGGCTGCCCGACACCGCAGTGAGTGCGCACAGCGGGTCTGTGTAGGTAGCCAACATATTTCCAGAGTGCACACTGATGGGTTGCTTTTATGGTCTTTGACTTTCCTGTCTTCCTCTCTCTATTTGTCTTTCAATTCCTCCCCAAATCAGATAACGCATTTGCTTGTAGGTTTCACGACGCAGTGCCTGTATTAAACCCCCCCACCCCCCAGCACAAGCCGGTTCCGTGGCGCTGTCCCAGCTAACACTGTAGCAGCCTGATATTGTGAGCCGGGGTGCCAGAGACACGCGTCTCCAGTGAGCGTGTCTTTCCTGTCCCATTGACCCCACTCAGTTCACTGACTCTATTTCCTACACAGGACCCGTATCCCCCCACAGACCCCGCTGCCCGCCCTCTGAAGCCTCTGCATGAAGCTAGTCAGCAGTCTGTGAATGAGGGACTCCAGCCTCTCACGAAGCAAACTTTTCCTCACTTCCTTGGGTCCTAAGTGTTTCCTCACTTCCTTGGGTCTGTCCTATCTGTGTTTTACAAGTGAATCCAAATGGTTATCGGTCTATCTGAGGCGATATCTTTTCCAGCATATCAGGAGCCCAACATTTCAGAGGAAACGTGACGGTCCCCCGTAGGTATCCAGTTTCTGAAAGAGGCCATTGTCCTAGAATATGTTGAAAAAGCATGGACATAAAAATAAATGCCCACCTTTGCATAACGTATATGTTTCATTACACACAGGAAATTCGCGAATTAGGGGTGGCAAATTAAATATGTACATTTCTGGAAATAAAATACACTAATAAATGGCTAATAAACGAATAATTAAATTTGTTATTATTATTTATTAGATAAAATTCAGATTAGGCTAAAAGAAAAACAAATCCCCTTGTACCCTGTCAATATTTAAAAAGGTTATCCTAATAATAATAATAATAATAATAATAATAATAATAATAATAATAATAATAATAATAATAATAATAATTGAATAGGTTACTACTTATTTTTTAAAAAAGTAAAGTAAAACTGTATAAACGTCAATATGAGAAATCGGAAGCTTTTTCATAAAATATCATATAAATAAATGCTGCTATTTTTAAATAAGCTGTTTTAGTAAGAGCATCATTCAGATGATCCGTTTTCACTAGATTAGAACAGCCATAATGGTTGCATATATACATACATTACATACATACATAACATACATACATGCATACATACTATACATACATTACATACATACATTACGTTCATAAATGGGTTATGGGTGTATCTAGAAAAAATGTACATAAACATAATATTTTTTTTAAAGTTTAGGAAAATGGTGCTCAGGTCAGTCAGTCCCACTGGTTCTCATGGGAGGTTCCTTCAATGTAAGCAGCATTCCTGAGCCCTCCAGTGAAACCCCCAAACTGTGGCCAAAATCGTTGGTTTCATGAAGTGCAATAACTTCCACTGTGATTTTGAACTCAAACTTTAAAACTCAACAGAACAACATCAAGCGATCTAATATGGTCCCCACCACTGATTGACTATATATGAAATAAAAAGTGAAAATGCGTATTATTTTGTGTGATTAACTATCCACATAAAAACCTCTCCCACAGGATACACAACCTGGTAAATTAATGCTCTGTCCTTGGCCCTGTTTCACGTCTAATGAGGAAACCATTATTGGTGGAAAAGTAAAAAAAAACATATTTTAACATCTGTGGAGCTGGGTGTGATGAAGGTAGATTTTGAAACATTATTTAGTATCTACAGCGATCAATTAAATCACAGAGGAGCACTTTCTTAAATAATCCAACCCAGGCTTTGGTTGGAAGGGATATTTTTTTAACATTGTGTCCTAGTTAGTGACTGTCATTTGACAAGAGCAAAAAAATATACACTATCATAAATAATCTGAGAAACAAGACATGGAAAAGAGGGGAGAAGTCATAGGGGAACCCATAAACAATATTCCTCTTAAATGGTCTACCATTTGGTTATGTATAGGCCACGGCTCTGTCTGCATATATTCAGCGTGGTCTGTGTTCCCTTTTCTGAGTTTCCATTTCAATTAAAGTGTTAATAATGCGTGTTTTGTGCTCTCTGGTGGGATTCTGGAAAAATCTGAAAAATCCTTCTATTTAGAATTTCAGGGAGATGCAGACAAACTGTGATTACATCGACTCAAGTAATGAATCCCCAAAGTCCGAAGTGTAATTGGTTATTTATTTAGTTAAAAGAACTACCAAGAGAGATGTTTTTCAAGATGAAGATATCTCATTTGTAAGAGTTTCCTAGGGGACGGAAACTCGGCATGCATCGCATCAGCTAGAATGATTACTTTCCACGCAAACACAGGGCAGAGACGCAAATGCACACAGACCCACCCGCAGAATACCCACTGTGATACAGACAGGTCTCCCAGTTTGCTCTGTGTTTCCTCAAAGTGAACAACACATACAGAAACAATAGTGGTCTACTGGCTAGTGTAGGTTACATACAAACAACAACAAATCACACACACACTAACAAAAGACGAAGGCAATAAAACATAATTAGAGACAGTCCGCATTTGCTAAAATGACAAGAAACATGTAGCTGGTGTTTGTCATATCCTGCAATGAAGGGAGTTCAACGGATGGACCATAGCCACTCTATGAAGTGAAATGGAGAATGAAACAACACTTTAGGAATACAAAATGTCACTGTAGGCCTATGTATCCCAATGTGTGCCTGGCTGTAGCTAATTAATCAATCGATGTGATGAAAATGCAACATTAACACTTGTGCCAGAGGATTGTGTCCAACCAGTCAAATAAATACAACTCAGAGAGGGTGATAAAAAAAAACACATTACCATGATGCAATAAAAACCACAAAAAGATCTATAAAAAGGTGTGATCCTATTAAAGGGAAGATGTGTTTTTATTTATTATGATTGTTAGTTTTAACAACACTAGGTTCGATAAGACCTCACGAATCTTCTCATCGGAGGTCTGGGCTCCCCCTCAGAAGGAGGCTGAAAGTGAACTGGGGTTTAGTGGTCCACCGCACCAAACAGCTATGTGCTCTGGCACAGCTGGGCACCTCTGGAACAAGGCCTGAGACACCGGGCCAGGGATTAATGGGCAGGAGGCTGGGCGGCTGTCTGTGTGGTCCTCGGTGCTGCGTGATATTGCGAGCAACCAAACACTGCAGATGCCTGTCTTATAACGTGAGGGAAAGGGGGCGTCTTTTCCCACTGCAGTCCAAGTTGATGAGGACTAAATAATAACTTCTATATCTACTTGAATAAATATAATTCTACCCTAGTATTTACCAGCACAATAAAAAATAAATAATAGTAACACACACACACACACACACACACAAAGCAAGTGGTTTTACTTTCTCAAAAAGGGGTTCTTCAAAACCTCAAAGGGGAAAGTTATTTAAAGAACTACATACAACCCAGGCCTATAAATCAAATAAACTATTCATTAGAAAAAAAAGTAATAAAATAAGTCTGCTACTGCTTTTTCTCTCTTTTTCCTTCCTAATAAAAAAATCGTTATACACTGGAAGACAATACGGCTCTTGGTTACTGTGCCCCTCATTCGGAGGCATTTTCTCTTAGGCCCCCCGTCCCCCCGACACGTCTGACAGGCTGAACTCTATGTGGGCTGCTCAGCAGACGACAAAATTCATTCATCGGTACGTTCAGACGGTCAAATCTGGTTTTAATAAAAAGAACAGCCATTGATCCCCCTTTCCAATGGTCTGTAATATAGTTTGAGTTCACTAGGGGGCTCTCTGCCATAGGCTGGTGCTCCCCTTGCCGTGAACAAAGAGCAGCTTCTCGCTTCTGTCATCAAGCAACTTCAGTCTGAAAAGGAGCACTTGTGTTTTCTTGACAAACGAGTCGGGATCTTTGCCACAGCTTGATGGCAACTTTCTTTCATTATCTGGAGTTGTTCAAGATGGTTGTCAGTCTCGTCTATTACTCTCTTAACCGCTCTCAATAGTCTTACACTGTTTAATCTGAAGTATTTCTGATTTACAGGTTTGTAGGTGTAGCCTTCAGTGCCCTCCCTGTGTGAAATCAGTCAATTCTGCCGATGGAATTGGCAATTAGGAACCGGGAACTGGGTCTCTGCTGTGTTTTTGGGATTATGTGGTTTCTGACAGTGTCCAGTATCTCTTTGGGGGAAGCAACAGAAAGGAATTATAACTTTCATAACTTGTTTTCTGCAAGTTTCAGTTGTTTGGTTTGAATTTCAAGGCTTTATTAGTGAATAAAACTGTGCACGTCTACGATTATTGTTTTCATTGGATAAAAGCATGCATGGTTTAACATGAGATGTGCAAAAATGAACTAGGATTTGGCATCTTAATCTTGGGTTTGAAACCCTTTCTCATCGTACTATAGTATTATCATTTATCAGCTGCAGTTTAACTACACCTCAGCCATGCTTTACTTACCAGTGCAATCTGAGCTTCTCCTTTTGGATCAGATTAAAGTTTATACCCATTTTTAACATGCAACCAATTAAACCAATTAAACTATAAATAGAAACTATAATACTAAATAAAAAGGCCTGGATTTCTTGCAGAGACGAGCCGTAGGATTGGCAAGACTAAACTGAACTGAAGTTACACTGCATGTTTCTCAGGTTAGTGTGCTTTGCTAGCTGCACAATGATTCATTTTATTTTTATTTTTGTGTGTCTGCGACCTCCTGCCTTGGAAAAAATAAAAATAAGACAACAATAGCAGGGGAAACCGATTAGTGAGTGATGGGAATGGGAAGGCGTAGAGACAGAAGGGGCTGGGTCGCTGCTTTTCCAAACACCAGACCGAAATAAAAATAGATTGACTCAACAAGATGCAGTCTTTAAAAAGACCAGCGACAACATCCTACTTTAAATAGGAGCGCAGGAGCGAGTCAGTCTGGGTTGTGCTCGTGTGTGACTGTGAGGGCACTGCCCTGCACCACTCCACAAAACCATCCTCGTCTTTTAGAGTGGCAACACCTTACTGATGATCTGCATGCCAGGCGGTGAAATACAAACACAACATTTGCACCTGACCTTCAAAAACAAAAAAACTTTGATACGAGGAAACAACACTCAACATCTTGCAGATTGATAACCCATCTTGACATGTTTAGGTGACATTTCACAACGCTGAAGTGATGGCGATGTTGAGGTTACTGTGAAGACTAGAGACTTTTCACACCTAGGCTTCTGTTGGGTGCTTGGTCACATTGCCCGTGAGATGTAAGGCATGGTAGGAAATTGCGAAATAAAGTCAAGTTAATTGTCAGCTTGGCTAACTGCTCACCATCGTAACTTGGTATGCCCAAATGCATGCATTGTATAAAAGAAATGCAAATGCAGATTCGAGTAAAGTCTTGGAAACACGAGAGGAGAATTGTGAACAAAGCAACTCATAAGAAGAGCACACACTTTTATTGGTGCTGGCAAGTATGTTCCTGCAGTTACGTGCTTAACAGATCAGAGCACTTCAGAAACATGTCCACTTTCTGTTGATAGAGGGCACAGTTGAGCTAAGAAAGCAGCTGCTGACAAAACTGCGAACATACGAATAATAAAAGCAATCTGTAGCATGGGTAGTCATGACAAGGTTTGGAGAAAAAAGGTTTTCTGACATGGTGATACTGTATCCATAAAACAGGGAAAAGAGGTCAACAAAGTGTAGTAGCACACAGTACTCACTTCCCGTGCCAGTGCTTTTGTTTGGACAAATCATTATTTATAGTTTCTTTATTAAAGTATATCTCGGACGATAAATAATAGTATTTTATTAAACATGTTTTATGACCTCGTTGCATGTGTCAGGACATGCAGCGCATTCTCTCCTTGATAAAACTGTCTGTCACAATTTATTACTATTTGTTTGTGAAATACTACAGAACAGGCCCAGTGACATGGGAGTAACATCTGTACATTTTATGAACACATTACACTGAATCATTCTTTACATAGTTATTAATGGACTTCATGTAAACAGACTATATTTTGCAAAGAATTGTGTTGTTTGAATTCTATACTTGGATATTGTACCCTTGTGGCTTTAAAGGATATACTGGGTAAAGAACAGCCATATAATATGTGTATTTAACAGCATAAAAACAGTCACTAGATTATTTATAATATTGTGTCATACTACCTTTACTGCCTCCAGTTCTATTTCTATACACGCATATACTTTTAACAGTTTGAATCACACTCCACCCAGCCTGTTCATGCAGTGCTGTTTTTAACTTTATTGAATAAAGTCTGCAGCTGTTTGTGGTGTTTTCTGGGATAGACTGATATGGTCAATTAATGTGCTTGATATTAAGTATCGAGAGATCTATCTCCAGCATAGAAAACATCTTGCAACCCAGTTCCCAGTTTACAGCTGCCAGTCCTACAGTATTAACATGTTTTTATATTGAACTTATATTGAACAAAACAAAGGAAACTTAAAAAATGTGTCACCGCTCCAAAGTAGTTAATGGCAATAATTAAATAAAATGCCGTGCAGGGATTCGAGAAGCACTGCAGTATGCTCCCTATTTTGCCATGTGCGTTAGCTAAACCAGGGTCCGAACAATGGGAAGAGACGGGTGCCAAAGAATATAACACTCTACTGCAAAACTGTGGGCTGCATTCATTAATTGTTTCCCACCAGGCAAAGCTTACACCTGTTTTGCTTCCCTAATAAAAATGGAAATAACACAATGAAGTTGTAAAGTGTCACGTAAACCTTTTTTGGGAGGCAAATTTAAGAGTCCCTGATGGCTGTGTTGTTAGCGTGCTTGTTTCGGATTGTGCAACACTGGGAACTTCCTCGATGAAGAAACAATTAAAGATAAAGGTGTGGGGGGAGAGAATAAAATAAGAAAAGCTCTCAGATATTAGAATCCTCCACTAATGAATGACACCAGCTCTCCAGTGTGCTTTGTGCTGACGCCGGGCTGCCATAGAGTAGCGGCCATAGCTGCTGAGACGGCTGCCGTCGAGGAGGGGCTCAGGCCAGCAGATTGATGAGGGGCCAGATTAAACAAGGGCTGGGAACAAAATGCGCTGACACGCTGCTGATAAGACATTTCAGAGTTTTTATTAAGCAGGAGAGTGAGAGAGTGGGGGGGAAGAGGGAGAGAAAGAGAAAGGGGGGACAAGGAGAGGGAGGGAGGGAGAGACCGAAAGACATGGTTGTAGTCTGCAGTCTGTTTCCTCAGAAAATCACCACACAGGATAGAGTTTACATCCTAAAAACGTCAAAGCGCTGCTAAAAATATCCCAGGAGCTACACAGTGGGGGGGGGGGGGGAGGGGATCTGGGGGTGGAGGAAGAAAGGCGGGTGGGGGGGCCGGGGAAAGGATTGCTATTTATGCAGACATGATCTGACCCCCTAGCAGCACAAAACTCTGCAGAAACAGGGAAAAGCACAAGCTATTGAGCTATTAATTACAGGACTCGCTCTGTAAACATTTCTCTGAGCAGGGCTTTATGGGTTTATGGGCTTCTCCTGTTCTCAGACAGATTTTTTTTCCTCTTCAAGAGTGAAGTTTGGGAAACCAGCACACCCAGAGTATGGGCAGTCCATGGTTCAGCACCCAGAAACCAAATGCATGCCCTAAAGACGGAGATATTTTTCAAACTGGAGAATACCCCTGCCTAGAATAAAGCAGGCCCATCTTACTTTTGCGTTTCACCCATCAGCTCTTCTCTTTTTGTTTCACCTCACTGTTTACTTATATCCAAGCGTCACATTGCACCACACAGTGGGATTTCCCCAGCGCTGACTGGGGCCAGGCGCTGTCAAGGGGTGTTTGGTGAACAATGTCAAGGTTGACTGGGCTCAGTATTGACCAGGATTTCCTCGGCTTGCCAAAAAGGAACCAAACTCAATAGGTGCAATTATGCAGTACCAAAGAAAACGGACTTAACTATAGGGTTAATTTAGATACTTTCTCTACAGTTTCTTTGGTAAACACGAGCGCTAACAGCTGACCCTGCTCTCACTTTACATTTCCCTTTGTCCCACACAGTTTTATTTTTGTATATCATTAATGAGAACTCGTTATACAAGCATTCGACACACTCCCTTCCTCATTAGGAGACAAGCATCTTGCTTTTGGTTGCTAATTAAGAGAAATAGCAAATGCTGGCCCTAAACAGAGGAGTGGGACGTTTATCTTGGCTCCCTCCCAGGACTTTATCAAGGGCACACACTGAACTGAACATCTCCTGCAGGAGACCAGGGGCCACGCAGAGACATTTCTCTTTCATAATGATTCTGTCTGCTCTTTCTCTTTCTTTCTTTCGTTCTTTTCATTTTGTTTTCCTTACTTCACACTTGGTTTTACTTTTCTATCCGTTCTTCTCTTTCCCTCTTTTTTAATACTTTCCCTATCATTCATATGTTCTTATTTTTACTTTCTTTCTATATTTCCTATTCCTCTTCTTTTTCCACATTCCCTCTATTTCATATTCCTATTCCCCGATTATCACTTTCTTTCTCTCTCTCTCTTTTCACTGATTGGTTCATGTATTTGTCAATTTGTCAGTTTTAAATCAAATTCCTTTACATAGAAACAATATGAATAATAACAAATTAGCTACCTGTATAAGTTATTATTTATAGGTTCAAAGAACACAATGGATTGGGTTGCAGGAACAAGTTTTGAAAATGAAGAAGACACAAAGGATGGGCGGCAACAAGCCACAACCACTGGGACCCTCTGAATGTGCACTCCACACCATAACAATTTTATTCAGAGATTGCTCACAGCACTTTACACAGACATGACACAGTAAAGCTGTACACTGTCCTTGCCTAGTAAAAGCCGAGCTCTCGGAGAAGATTGCAGTCCCAGTCATTAAGAAGATGCACACACAACACAAAACATCTGTAAAGTATCACTACAGTTTGCAACCATCAAACACAGAGGATGTTTGTCCAAGTTAACAGACCTATTAGAGCTGTTTGGAAAATTTAGCAAGGGGATTGGTGCCTTAATTAAAGATAATATCAGCTTCTAATATCTCTCTAAAAAATGTTTTTCACACGGTCCGTTCTATCTGAAATTGGTCTTGATGTCCTACTTAAAATGTTACTTACTCCACATCTGGTGGAACTTTAAAGCCAACAATGATTATGTACAATTACTCTTATCGAACGGCACACAGTATATTGCCTGCAGAGGAGAAAGTGAGAGCGCAAGAAAATGCTGATTTTTACAGGTAACTTATTTAAGCTTTAACAGCCAGCTCTGAGATAAAAAGCACTTCAATCTTCAATATTTGTATTGATTTATTTGGAAACAAAGAGGTCTATGATGAAATTCGGGGAAGGGTAATCAATTGCTATAATGAAGGTTTCCTTTTTTCTGCATCTAAATCACTTGTGGACATCAGAGGTTGATAATATAATAAAATATTACCTCTCTGATTTATTTTATTTTATTATTATTACAAGGCTTTAATCTAAAAATAGCAAGGCACGGAATAAAACACAATTCGGCACAGAGATTAGCCTCTGCCTCTCAAAGCACCAAAGCTCGGAAACACAGGGCCCAAAATAGACATTTTCCTCATAAAGGCCTCCTTTCTTTGTAGTTGGGGAAGAAACATCTGCACGGCAGTTTCTTTTGGGGAAAGAAATTGGGCACGTTATCAAAGACAGCTTGAATCTCCTGTATAATAAGGAGTGGGAGGAGGGCGCTCCTTCCATCTCCAGAAATGAAGAGAAATGTACGATAATAATAGTAATAGTAATGAAAGCTATAAAGAACACCGCCCCATCAGAAATTTATAAAAAATAAACGCAAGGACTTATTGAGGTGCCTGTTCCCAGGGCTCTCCACAGATTGTGGGCAGGTGGTCCGCTTTCATGTGCTGAGGCTTGGAAAAAAGGCCTCATCCTTTTCACAGTGCAATGTGTATCACCAAGCTCATTCGTTTAAGCCCCTAATTCAGCAAAAATGAACTGAAATGAAGACATAACCATAGTGACAATACCTCAATGAATGGGTTTAATAGGTGAAAGGGGTGGTGGGGAGGTATATTTAAATGACCTTGATAGATAAGGAATTCTGTGTGATAGGTCTGTCTGCTAGTTACTGGCACATTGCCTATGATTTTGTTTTGCAGACTTGTTCCCATCTTAAGAACATAAGAACATAAGAAAGTTTACAATCGAGAGGAGGCCATTCACCCCATCGTGCTCGTTTGGTGTCCATTAATAACTAAGTGATCCGAGGATCCTATCCAGTCTGTTTTTAAATGTTCCCAAATTGTCTCTTCTACCACAAGTCCCCACGTAGTCTCCTCTGTTCCAGGGTGAAAAGGTTCAGTTCCTCAGTCTCTCAGTAGGACTTTCCCTTCAGACCTGGAATAAGTCTGGTTGCTCTCCTCTGAACTGCCTCTAGAGCAGTGATATCTTTCTTGAAGTGTGGAGCCCAGAACTGTCCACAGTATCCAGATGAGCATTCACTTTGCTCCATGTCGTTCTCCATTCAGAAACACATAAACAAGATGCAGAAGTTGCTTCAATAGAAGTGAATATTGCAGAGGAGATATAAATGAATCTGGTTGGTCTTCCACAACACAAAGTTTGGAAACCCGTTGTGTAATGGCAATGGGATACAATCAGTATTATGGGAGATTCTCTTAACATCAGCTTGTGTCTGCTATATCTATTTATCTATCTATCTATCTATCTATCTATCTATCTATCTATCTATCTATCTATCTATCTACACTCACACATATATGTATGAAGAGAGAGAGAAAGAGAGTAACTTCAAACTTAAAGAAACTTCTCAGTCCTGTCTCCTGCATATCTTATCAGTTAAAACTGAACAGGACAGAATAAAAAATAAGGCAAAGGAAATCCATTAGGTTACAATTCTTCTGATTTATGTCCCAGATGTTGAGTTTTCCAGCAGAGATAAAGCACGGGCCCCTCAACGACAGAATAGGCTGTTGACAGATGTGTTGTTGTGTAACCCCACGACAGAGATCGCCCCGTTTCACCGCGATTAATACCTGGCTGAGACCTTTGGATACGGTTGATATTTGTATTACTCCAAGCCCGTTCGCCACGTCTGTTCAGTGTAAAGCGTGACCGGGCCCGGCCAAATGAAAAGCGATGGAACCAAGGGGCAAGGATGTAATCAGAATAAAGAGGTGAAAGGCAGGAGGTAAGTGATGAGAATTGTCTCGTGTGCAGCAGGGGTGTATCGGAGGCCTGCCTTTGAACAAGCCAGTTGCTAATTGAAACAGCATTGTGGCATCAAAGCCCTGGATCCAATTCATTCCCTTTATTCAATCTGGCTTGTCAGAGGGAGCACCCATCCTCCCGCGCGGCCATAACTCAAACTTCTCCTCATCCCCTCCGCTCTACCTCCAGACGCTAGGGCCTGCATCTTGCAAAATCGCTGTGAGGCAATGCAGGGGGAAGCAATTTACCACGTGTGCTGTTCGATGTGTACACAAGCAAGGGATGTGAGGAGATTTAGCCTGGGGACGTTTTACACAGCACTTATTTTTTAAACATGCAAATCGTGATTTCATATAGGTATGGAAATTAATTAGCCAGGCACCTATATACTATTCAACTTTATTCCAGTGCATAAAGGAGAGTCTTTTCACTATTATCCACTGTATTAGTTCAAGGGGTATGTGCCCCATTTTATATCCTAATAGTAGCCTCAACCCCAACCCAAGCCAACACCAAAATCGGAAGCTAGGCCCATACAAATCTACACACAAAGTCAGTAGAAAAGCAACCCCAACCTTAAATAAAGCCTACAGTCACTGAGTACTCTAAACTCTAACCCAGACCAAAAGCAAACTCTACTTTTAACCCTTCTCTTCATTAAAATGCTGAAGTTTGCTACACAAAATAATGTTCTCCACAAAACTAAAATGTGCCCATTAGACCATTCCTGCCTTCTTCTGCGTTCCACACTAATGCTCGGCTAAGGCACATTTTCTGAATTTCAGATTTTCCAAATTTTCCCCGAGATGTTTCTTTCAACCATCCTCGTCTCCAGTTAATAAAGATATGACAAAGAATGAACCTAATACTGAAATAAAAATCATAAATATGTTATCTTAACTGCACTACAGATGCAGAAAGCAGTGAATAATAATGACTGTAACCCATCATACTACATCAAAAGGTTTCAAGTCTGATCAACAGCCTGAACTCCATCCCTAGGCAACAGCAACATTTCAAGCTAGGTTCATATAAGAACATAAGGAAGTGTACAAACGAGAGGAGGTCATTCGCCCCATTGTGCTCGTTTGGTGTCCATTAATAACTAAGTGATCCAAGGATCCTATCCAGTCTGTTTTTGAATGTTCACAAATTGTCTCTTCAGCCACATCGCTGGGGAGTTTGTTCAGATTGTGACGCCTCTCTGTGTGAAGAAGTGTCTCCTGTTTTCTGTCTTGAATGCCTTGAAGTCCAATTTCCATTTGTGTCCCCAGGTGCGTGTGTCCCTGCTGATCTGGAAAAGCTCCTCTGGTTTGATGTGGTCGATGCCTTTCATGATTTTGAAGACTTGGATCAAGTCCCCACGTAGTCTCCTCTGTTCCAGGGTGAAAAGGTTCAGTTCCTCAGTCTCTCAGTAGGACATTCCCTTCAGACCTGGAATAAGTCTGGTTGCTCTCCTCTGAACTGCCTCTAGAGCAGCGATGTCTTTCTTGACTTGGGTAACTCCTAAACAGTTCTATTCACTAGCTGTTTCTCAGCAGCAGCTTAAATACCTTTGTGATGAGCTTCTTGCCACCAATTGGCACCTCTCTGACTCACTTACTCGACCTCCAGTTTCTTAAGCTAGGTCACCTTTCCTTCAATCTTGTTACTCTAACCAACAGAGCAGCTGGACTGTATTCACTTCAAGGCAAACTAGGAATAAGATTCACTTCAATTAAGGCAAAACTAAAAACATATGAATCTACACCTGCTTCAGTTCACTCAGTGGAAAAGCAACCCTAACCTGACATAAAGCCTAAGGTTACTAAGTGCTTAACCCTAAGATTAGCCCAGACCAACCCTAAGTTTAACACTTCATTACAACACTTCACTCCATAATAATTTAAAATGAGCATGATCACATTTTGACATTTGCTGTGTGCCATTGATTTTGTGGCAGAGACATTTGAGAAGAAAATATTTAAGAAATAAATAACTCATGTCTAAAATCAGATGGCCCTTTTGCAGCATACAAACTGAAATTGTGTGTTTGTTTTGTAATGTTACCCATCTTTCTGTATGTTCTGTACTCCTGTTTTTCACTTAGCTTGTTCCTAAAGAAAAATAAAATCCACATCAAATAATTTACATTTTTGTGCATAGCTTTGATTGACATTGAACAAGGTGGTGGGAACAAGCTGTTCTGGTCTGTTAGCGGTGAAGTGTTTTAGATTAGACCTTGAAGATGGTCCAAAACCACAGCCCTGTTCCTGTCTGTGAGAGGATATGGTAGAGAGGTCAGCGTATGAGGGTTCTGAACTAACTAATAGAGAGGAGGTTCTTGCAAAAATGTATGACTGTAATCAGTTTTAATCATCACTGCTGCATCAAATAACTCCAAAATGTAGCAAACTCACGAATAAATTCCAACACGTCAAGAACGTAAAAACATCCATTAGTCCTTCCGTAGTTCTCAGTGCAAAGTGTCCCATCGAGGCTATGACACAATACACCTACATCCTCTCTGGGGAAAGGCTCAAAGTTGGGGGGTGGGAGGATTGTGGACTCTCTCCCTCTCCTTCTCTTTCTCCTTGTCTGTCTCTGGACCTGAGCATCACACTCCCTCCTCAGGATACATCACAGGAAACCCAGTCAATCTGTTCCTCAGTTTATCCTTTCCTCTCTATAGCCCCCTTTCCGTTATTTTTTAATTTTATTTTTACAATCGGTCATTTCCCAGCCTCTGATTAACAGCAAACGAGAAACGCAGAGATGGGAGAAGACGTCAGAGACTCACCCTAGCGAAGACGTCATAGACTCACCCTAGCGATGATGCCATTGACTCACTCTAGACTTCAGCAGTGAATGGTGCTCCTTGCTGAGGGATCAACTGTCACCAGTTTCCAATGGAGGACATGTCCTTGAGTCTGTGTACTTCTGCATATGAAGATAAAATGGATTGGAGAAGGTTTTGAGAGGGTCTGCAAGAATGCCAATGTCACACAGGCTGGCTTGTCTCTTGGTTTAAACACAGTCTATAGTATACCACCACCCCAAAGAAGGCCCCCCTTCATAATCACACAGAATAAAGATCTGGTTTATGGGCTGAATTCACAAAGCTTTAGTGTGCCAGAGAATTAATACAATGCTGTAGCAAATACTGACATTGTCATGATTTATGGTCCTGTTTCACATGTCCTTAAAATATCCTATCCAGCTAGAAGACTAACGACAAAACCTGCACAAGAAAATGAAGCGGATTCAGTATTGTCACTTCTTAAAATCACTTCTAATGAAAGGATCTGTACCGGGGCTCTTGTTTTAAATGGCAATTCCCATTAAGGTTAAGATACAAGCTGGCAAAGTACCTGCCAGAACAGTGTGGGGCCTCAGGCAACTGTACATAACATTTCTCAACACACAGAGTGTCAATTGAATCACAACTTCAGTGAGTTTTTGGACAGACATTTGAACTAATCTAGATTTAGTTAAATCTAAAGACATATTAATATATTTTAGCGTACACAAAATATTAAAAAATAAAAAGTAGTGCCTGAATGTGTATTTATTCTAATAATATAATCTACTGTATATAATACATATATATTATTAAAGTTGAAAGGATATAAGTGTGTGTGTGTGTGTGTGTGTGTGTGTGTGTGTGTATATATATATATATATATATATATATATATATATATATATATATATATATATATATATATATACATATATATATATATATATATATATCGAGAGAGATGAAACCTGAAACTTGAAACTTTATGTCTTTTCATAGATACACACTAATATATTTTGTATGAATGCAGAGTATTTCAAAGTGCTATTTCTGAACCGGCAATATCGACTGAATTATATAATTTAGATAACTTACATAAAAAAAACGAAGAAAGACAGGAACGCAGGTTTTGAAAACCCTTTTTGCTCGCCTGACGCTCGTAATTGCCGAGGGAGGGTCTATTAGGGTGAATATGGTAGCTCCATCCTCTTTATTCCCTGTGAAAGTGCGGCAGGTATACAGTCTGGGCAGGCGAGCACTGTGACGGCGCATCCAGGACCGCACGACAGGACTCTTGCATTCAGTTTAGAAGTTGCGGTAAGTGCAACCGCATTTATTTATTAAGTATACATTGCTTTCAAATAGTTCTCCCCGTAAAAATGGGAAGCCCTGATTAAATGTAAACCAAGCAATAACATTGCGTTATGACCAAAACAGCTGGCACTTACCGCGGACACGGCACTGACTGCTCCTGGCAGCGTTTCCTTGGAAGTTGTTGCGCACAAATGTCATAGACTAATATAAGGCTTTTTCAAATCATTTTTTTCCTTAATTTTTTTTTGAGGGGGGACAAAGTTTTACAAACAAACAATAACAACAGTACCAATACGATACAAAAAAATCACTAAAAAATTAAGGTAGAAGAACAGAATCTGAGGGCTTGGATAACTATTTTGAGATTACCATTTACGCATCACTAACATAATTGGGCAGGTGTTTAGTTTGCCCAATGTATTATTATTATTATTATTATTATTATTATTATTATTATTATTATTATTGTAAATTAAACTGAGTGTATAATAAATAATAACGACAACAGGGATAAAATGAATACATCTAAAAATGAAAATAATACATGAATTGGGAAAGATTAGTCCCAGATGTGGGGACCTTGTTAAACAGCTGTAATGTCGTTATTACTCTGGGGGCTAAATAACGTTTCAGTTGTATTTGGGGTAAAAGGGGAATAAAGTTGTGTGTGTGTTTGTTTGTGAGGAAACGTCTCTCTTGATAATTAGCCCAGTTTTTATTTTGCATCAGTAAGCTTTTTCCCCTGCATGGTCCATGGTCCTCATTCATCACATCAAGCTCCCCAAGGTGATGGGGAAAGAACCTGAGTTTCAGTATTGCCTAGCATGGTCTCAGTTCTCGACATCAGCCTTTACATTAACTTACACAGTGGGAAGTTCTCTTCAAGAAACCTAACACAGTATGAGTTGTACACAATAGTGAATAAAGCTCTGAGTTCATAGTGCAGTATATTTTCAACACATAGAGTATGTCCTCAATAGACTTAATTTACAGTTCTGCAATCTACCTACCCCCTTTCTATGATTGTGTTTTATATGGTTTGGTGTAAAATGTCTCAATGTGTTCAGTGTTTTTAGGATTTGTTAAAGTTTATATTAAAACTTTTTAATTGTATCTATTTACCTACCTACCTATCTATCTGTATCTACAAATAGAGAGGAACAATTAAGGGTGCACTCTTGAAGGTTACTTAAATGTGAACATCTGAATAGAATATATAGAAATACTTAGTGTATATATGCATTATATGAAAAGGTCATTAACCTGTATGAAACAGATTCACAGATAACACAAAGATGCTCATAAAACACTGTACTTGTCTTGTTAGTACAGTGTTAATGCAGCTAGACCTCAATCTTCAATTAAGCAGGAAAATAAAACCTGAAGTATATATGCAGCCTCTATACATACAGATTAATCTGAGGAAGCAGAACAAGAAAATCCTGTTCACCACTAGAGTCTACACATAATCACTAACTTAAACACCAGTAGTGGGTATATATATTGAATATACGAATTCAATCAAACATGTGGTAGTCAGTAGATATTCCCCTGGACAGTAAGGGACTGTTCCTGTGCTTAATATGGGCTCATCATATCGGCAGTTTCATATCTGTACAATTGTGTTGATAAGCAGTGTAAAACTGTAGAGTTATTGGAGTAGAGAGAGTTTTTGAGAATTAGAGGGAATGTGACTTTCATTCACTGGGACAAATACTAACACTAAGTAAAATCAGATAAACTGCTGCATAGTTCTGTATCATCACCAGAGTCTGATGCATTTATAAGGCACTTTAATGTGTCTGCAAGCCATTTTATATGTGCCTTTTTAAATAGATCCCAAAACGCCAGTCTGCTGCAGTGCTATTCAAAGTTAAATGACTGCTGCTGTGCCGCTGGTTTTCATAGGTCAACCATTTTTTATTTTCCATCCAGTTTTCATGAATAGATCAGATTTGCAGATTTGAAAGAATGAAAACCATTATTTGCTTCCTGCAGTTCTTCAATCAAGCATAATTGTCCTAAGTATTTCCCATGCACATTGTTTTCTTTTATATTATATTCCTGCTTTTTTGCATTAGTAGCTACCATGAGTTCAATAATGTGTCCGACATTGCTTCTAGTAAGCGAAGAAGACGAACTCACAATGGCATGGCAACAGAAAACCTTTTTGAAGCTGAGAATAAGATAGAAAATTGGATATTTAACAGATACGTTTGTGTGTGTGTAATAATAGAAATTTAAAAAGCATTTTTCATGTTCAGACCCTTAAAAGTTAAGTAATAATAATAATAATAATAATAATAATAATAATAATAATAATAATAATAATAATAATAATGATTTTTAGATCTTTTCTCCCTCAATATCAATGTGGGAAGCTTGACTGAACAGCTGTTGTACGTCACAATCATGGCAGATTGAGACAAGTGGCACTTCACAATTTCTTCTGGATCAAAATACTTGAAACAACCAAGTACATGGACATCATGTAAAAAAACAAAACAAAACAATAGCTTAACAAGCAGGCACAGAACATGGTATTCTTAATGCGTTTTGAAAACCCTTCAACCACCTTAATGCATTTCAGATGCTTTTCAGAGGTCCTTGGCGACTCTGCTCGAGTACAATTAGATCATGACATGGCTGGCTTTATCAACAGCAATGAAAGTGTTTTTGTTTTGTTTTTTCCCCCCTATCCTATTTTGAAATGTCGTAAACTCCCTGCCACTCGTTTATCCAGATTAACTTCTTCCTGAAGTGACCTCTTCCTGACCGAGGAGAGCAATGCTGATTCAAGCTGATCTCACCTGACCTGTCCTGCGCTCTGTTTCTCTCGCAGCTGAGATCCCGAGATGAGTTACTACATGGAGTCTGTTTCCGGGTGTCCCGGCCTACAAGCTTGTGGCCATCTTGGCATGATGGTAAGGCCTTGTCGTTAATCACCTGGCTTTGTTTAGGTGCTGCTGCCGTGTGTGTGTGTGTGTGTGTGTGCATGTGTGTGTGTGTGTGTGTGTGTGTGTGTGTGTGTGTGTGCAGGCAAGTCTGGAGTTAATCTGGGTATCTGGGGGACTGAGAGCTTTTTCTTGTCAGTCTGAATTGTTTACCTCCAGGAGCACTTGTAAACCCCTAATTGGAAACGTATCTAATCAGGTTCCCCATTTAACCAGCTAAATTTTAGTCACCTCCATTTTGAAAGGCACAACAAATAAATCATTGTAACTGTTAACTAAGTGTAGCAGAAAAAAACAAAACAACAGAACTGGCCAAGCAACATATTTGCAAACCCCACTCCGTCGAAGAGTGACTCTAATTATCTGTGGTGGAAACCCGAGCAGGGAAAGAAATAGCGAAGGAAGTGTCCTCGTGTTATCTTGAAACTGAACATAACTGTTCATTGCAGGTTCAAGAATAAACTCTGGCTTCCACCGGTGGCGTTTGCAAATTGGAGGCTTGGCAGGGTTGTTTTGTGTTTTGTTTTTTCTTGCTAACTTAGTTAACAGTTAATGATATTTGTTGTGCCTTTCACAAGAGAAATACGCAGAGGAGTTTCACTTGAGAATATTGCCCTGCACTATGCCTTCCGTACAGCCCAACAGCCCGAGTGCCAGCAGAAAACAGACACACGCATGCACAGGCACGTACGCACACACACACACACACGCACGCACACACACACAGACGCACGCACACACACAGACGCACACGCACAAAACGATTACAATAGGCATAATTGATGCAGCCTCTGTGATTAGAGGGGTGAGAGGCATTGGGATTCACAGCAGGTAAGTATTCAAACAAAGCACGGGCAGAAATGATTTAATTTGAATGCAAAAGGCGGATCTATTTAATATGGGAGAGGGGGGTCACATGCTAATGCCCACCCAGCCCACCTCAGTATAGCGAGACTGATGCCCCCTGAAAATGTCTGTTTGGCTCCGGTGGCATAATCTACCTTTGAAATTGAGATTACTGGTACACAAGGCCTTGGCGGTCAAAAGGTGAGTCACTGAAATGTGTTATTATTTACATTCATTTACTAAAACAAACTGATAACAGGAGTTTCCACATAGACTTCAGGCTGGTGACTACTGTGAGTATTTAATTGTCTAAACACACAACACTGTGGGCCTTTAGAGGTTTAAATACAAAGCCTCATATACTGACCACTCAAAGGGGACCAAGGTGTCAAAATGAGAACAATATTCAGCCTCTCATGTCCTTAGGTTTGGTTCTGGACCTTGCTCAGTTTCAGTGTCTTAGAAAATGCCTTACTGTTTAGATAAGGATTTGTTGGTGTGATACACAACTATCAACCACTCCTTCCAACTCATAAAATGTCTTTCGTGTCGACCAGCTCGAGACACAGCCCCCCAAAGTGCAGCACAGCCGATCTTAAAATCAGGAATAAAAAGTATTCACTGCGAACAGCCAACGTCAGAGAAAACAGCAACGACAATCAAATAGAAATTCCAAGGCAAAAAAAACAACCAAAACAAACACATTTCAGCCACAGGTTTAAAAGTCATCAGCGCCTCAGAATGAAGTCACACTGATGCAGAGTTGTCCACAGCGCGGTAACGGACGCCTCGTGCAAAAAACAGCTTTTGCATTACAAAATAGCCGGGAACCAGCTGAGATTAGGGCGTGCGCTGACACCGAGTAAGGAGGCAATAAATCGGTAAAGCACAGGGGGTGCATAGTCATTCAAAGCCTTAGGAGCAAATAACAGGATCTTAATAGCTGCCCCCGCGGTTATTGCATCTTTTGAAAAAGCTAATGGGCAAAAACAACGACGAAAACATGTCTTTGTTCTGGAGATGTTTAGGTCTACGGGGCAGAATCATTTCTCCCTGTAAGTGGGTTTGAAGGTCAAACTCAAATCTCGGGTGTAATTGCTGGGAGACGGGCAGTGTGCCGTTGTCTGTAGCGGCCGCCTGCTGGTCTCTCTCCGCGCTTGTCTCCGACACACACGGCCTCAGTCTTCCTCAGCCCCGGCCGGCTCTGCATGCCGTATAGCTTCGGAGGCGAGGCGTCAGACCCCATGTTGCAGAGATGCTCTCGTGCAGAGATAAGCAGCGCAAGTCCCGGCTATATTAACAGGTTGTAAAGCTGACAAGCAGCTGATAAACCCTGTCTTGCATTAACAAGAGGTCTTATCAGATGGGCAGTCATTCACCAAGACACAGAGCTCTGGCTTTAATGAGGGCTGGAGACACTCAGTAGCACAGTTACCAGCCACTGCAGGGATCCTATTAGGACTAAAGTGACATGGAACAGGCTTTGACATTCGCACAGTTTACCAGCACAGCTTCCACTGCCACCTCACCGGCTTCCTGCTAAACACAGGCCAAATGATCTCTTTTAACATTATCAAAGTATTCAAAACCGAATGAAACGTGTTGGTGTTCTGTGTGACATCGTCTTACTGCTCAATTCTGGTTCATACGGCCGAAATGCTGTGTTAGACTGTGGAGACGCAAAAGTAAGAAGTGTGTTTGGTTTACACCCCAGCTAAGATACAAGCATGTGGCTACAATGCTGGAACAGAGACCATTACCGCTCCGGTTACCCTTACTGTCCAATTTTGCCAAACACATTCATTTTCTCACAGCACGACAATTACAGAAAAAACGTAATTTCTTTTAGCTGAATACGTTAAACACGACGTGTGAGCACAAACCTATGTGTCTAGAGAAAGATTAACAAGAACCATCGCACTCCATTAACTGTTCTATTATAAGAATAGAAAATTCAGATGACGTTGTTTATTATGTGTCTACATGGTATTTCTAAAAGCTGAAATTCACTTTAACGTTCTCTGCATTCCAGCGGTTTGCCCTTTTGAATCAATTGTTAAAAAGAGCAAAAGCTGTAGAGGAAGAGGTTTTAAGAGACTCCCACATTTAAAAATATCTGCTGTGACTACAACACAAATACACAATCCCGTATCTAAGTTAAGAACAGACACTTGTTCAGACAAGATGTTCCCGTCTTGTTTTTTCCACCTGACATTCACATTTAACTTCCCCTGCCTCTAATGTGTTGTACAGAAGTTATCTGAAATTGTATTTGAAAAAAAAAAGAAAATCCCTGAGTGATAACATACTGTCTGTCACCTTAAGACACCTGCCTTTCGAATTGTTCTGTTCTGTGAAACTCAAATATTAATTCAAACTGAGAACAAAAATAAATAAATTCACAAACTAAACTTTTTGTTTCCGTATTTCCAATGCATTGGGTCGGCGTGCATGTGGATTCTGTTTTCACTTGAGATTTGTGTTTCCATGAACCCCACTCTTATCACATAATCATGCAAATGACGTGTTAGATATGAGGTTCAGATTTAAATTAGCCACGATGCAGGTCAAATACAAGTTCTCGTGCAGTTCTCTCAGGAAATCCCCCTGAAGGTAAAGTTTCCACGCATAGAAGAGTCTTACTCCAGGAACAGGACTGGTGACAATTGTGTTATTAAATCAAAACATTGGCCTATCTTGGAATTGCAAAGTACAAACCTGTATCCTAATCAGGTTTCAATTCATTGTCAGAAGCCACTTTCCACTATTTATAAATCAAAACGCGATAGGCTACGAGTTTGTAAATTATGTTTTGCGGGTAGGTCAATATTTTGATTCAGTCTAGCCCTTAGACTGGTATTGTTTGAAGAAAAGTCTTCGGCATTGTCAACAAACCTGGCGTGCATAGTGTGGCCATGCCTTGTAACTCTTAAATCGTGATGAGAAATATTATTTCCGTTGATTCTTGGATTAAAATATACAATAATCTGTGGTCAATCATGTATTCACAGCTGGATTAGCAACAGCAATGGAAAAGCCTCCTTGCACTTGTGCCCTTTCTGACGATCTATATAAAACGACAATAAATAATAAAACTCGTAGAATGCACAATACTTCCACAGGGTTCAAGCTGTTGTGTCAAAGTGTGCTATATATCCTCACCAACATAATAGCCCATTTATAATTATTTGGACACAGTACAATACAAAGCGAACATTGAAAAAAACATGTTTTAAACAATGAGAAATGCAAGGACACTGAAAACGTGGGGCTATAAAAGTCATGCTTCGGATGAATGAATGAGCTCCAAGATTATATGGAGCTTTTCATCAAGCACAAGGACCCCCAAAGTACTGGAAAATAATGCCCCGGCAAACTAACAATTGGCCACAAAAGCTGCGCCACATCTGGAGAGGAAAAACAACAGTCTGTGTAAACCAGCTCGCCACACAGGAGCGTCGTCACATGGTCAGAAAGGATGATTTAGCCGGACTGAGTTATTCAGTGGTGCTGTTAAAGTGGATGTCCAGAGTTGCATGTTTTGGAAGGAAATATTTGTAGAGAAATACAGGTCAAATCCAGGGATTGTAAGAAAGCAAAACCTAAAGAAAAACTAAATGTGATTTAATGGGATGATTAATTCAAGCGTTTGACTTCCAAAACACTGAATATTTTTAAAACTATAGATACATTATAATAAAGACAGTGAAATAATGGTTTACCTGTTTCGTGCTTAGAAATAGCCCCCCCTGGTGATCTCTTGCTTCAGTGGGAGCATTTCACGATTCCCCAGGAAATCAGCTGAATGAGAGCCAGGCCTGGGTACCCGTGTTCAGATTGTGTCTGGTGCCGCTTCTTTCTAAGCTTTCTAATCCCTTTAGTTTGAGCTATTTCAAAAAATAAAACACAGTGTCAATTTGTGTTGCGGTGGTTTGCTTATTCCAATACACTCATGCAGGGTATTTGCCTGATTGTTGGATTATTGATTATTGACATGGCCTGCCTCACTTGATGTGTCTTCTGTTGTCTTTTCAGAGACAGGCCTCCGATGTTTACCAGGAGCCAGTGGCGAATGGGGTGTATCTGCCACCGCAGCACTACCATCCACGCCCTTATTATCCACACGAGGTGGCGTTACAGGAGGTGCCAACGGGTCATGAATTTTGCGTCACAGGTAAGAAGAGACAGAGAGAAAAGAAGAGATGGAATCATGCCTCCGACTTGTGACTGACCCCTCCCGAACTTATCTTGAAAATATCGGAGAAGAGTTACAACAGAGTGTGGTGTACGGATGTATGTTCCCCTCATCACCGTTGGTGTTTTATAATGACTGATTTACATTCTAGTAAAAACTAACCTGAATCAGATATTAATTTTTTATAAAACACCAGTGGTAATGAGGGGAAAATATCGAAAATGCTGTGAATGAGGCAGCACTTCATTTTAGTAGAAAATAATTGGTAAATAAGCTGCACCGAACTAAAAACAGTTCGCTAACGGTACCAGCCAAAAGGCCCACAATACCTCCAATTGAACAACACGGATAGCGTCTTAGGGACCGGACAAATGATGATGTAAACAATACAACAACAACCCCAAAATATGTATTGTTCAGAACGAGAAACCGAGAGCTTAGCCAAACACTTGAGCTGGCCTTTGGGTGACTTGCGCGCTCTGCATTCCTCACAATGTTGAGTTTCCCCCTGCCAGGTCACTTTTATACAGACTTCTATTATTATTTGGAGTCGGCCTGCTTCTGCAAATCGAGCCACACAGGCTCCTCTCAGGCTGCGTCTCCGAGGGGGGACAGGCGACGTTGACCCCGGAGCGATGCCTTTAACAGATGTGTCATATTTTCCACCCGAAGTGGCTGCATGCCCTGCATTTTTCAGCGTTTACTTTTTGCGCTTATTTTTAACTGGAACATTCCTCCTGATGTGCCGGGTTCGCTTGGGCCCCGTCTCCCTCGCTTAAGCCCTGTTCATTCCAGAGACAGTGACACACGCCATTGGGGAGGGGGAGCGCTCACTGGGCAGCAGTTTTCTGACTTCAATTCCCAGCGGTACGCGGAGGACGCAAGGTCTGCAGTCTTTTCCCAAGCTTGATCAGACCCAGGGGTCCCGGCCCTGGGCTTCATTAGACAAGAGTTTTGGGCATGTTTGTTGCTGCGGGCACACTTGGATCGGGCCTCCAGGAGCAGTGGAGTGTGGAGCAGAACGTCGGCTCCTGCCATTCAAAGCTTGTGCCTTTAAGGGCAGACGTTCAAAGTGAGGATGTTTGAGGGAGAAGGAGGACAAATTCCCAGTGGAAAAAAAAATGACAAGAGGAGCTTAATTTCATTAGAATTAGAGCTCGTCAGAACATCCACGGTTTATGAGAAAACGCTTTTAATAGTGTTTGTTTGTAGTGTAGGATTCCCGTCAGATCATGGTACTTCACGTATAAAACTCTAATAAAGAAATATCAGGCAACCTTTCCTAATTCCTCAAGCAATTAATAAACTAAACAGAAAGCATCTGCACTTCTGGTCCTTATGTATACACTTACTTTGAGATACTCGTTTTTTTTTTTTTTCTTTCTTAGACTGGTACTTTAATGCCTACACCAGGTGTGTCCTATCTAGACCACAGTTACTTAAACCCACATATTTGAGAGATTGATGATCTTTTCATGGCAAACATTACTGTTTTCTAGTTATGACACACTTGTCTAGATATGAGAGTTTGCTTGTACGGCGCTGACCGTTTCTTTTAAATCTGCATTTTATGTACAAACTACCAATACACAACAGGAATGTACATGTGGTGTAAGATGATGTTTATGGTGCCACCAAAACACTTTCACAAAACTATACCCAACACCTAAGCAGACTTTATATAAGCATAGGTTTCAGTTTGTTCAAATGAATGAATTAATTAATGAATGAATGGAGGAAAACATGCACAGGTACAGTGAATGGAATGGTACAATGTTCAAATGTACTCAAATTCAATTCCAATTTAAACCGTTCTAATTAAAACAATTCCCTATTTATATACTTTACAATTGTAAATCAGAGGACAGATGTTAAAGGACCCTGTCTGACACTTTATCTCATATCACACAAGCCTGCCTAGCACTGTTCATTTCATGGCAGTGTTTATATGAATTCCCTCCACACTTCTTCTGTCTCGAGTGCGCCGTGCTTTTATTACAGCCTCCCTGCTGAAACTCTTCATTAGCCTCCTCTCTCTCCCTCTCCCTCTCTCTCTCTCTCTCTCTCCGTCTCTCACACACATACGAACACACAGCTGTGATTCTGAAAAAAAGAAAACTTGTAAAAAACAGAGGATATAAAAATGGAACACTAGTGGGGTATTTTTTTTTATTTGATGTGATTTTTTGTGTTGTTTTTTGGGAAACCTGACAGTTGTGAGGTTGCAGCTGGACAGTGTGAGAGAAAGAGACGAGGGGGGGGTGGGGGGGGCGCAGGGGGTAGGGGGGTGGGGGTCTGACGAGGGGCACGTCCTCGCGGTTGTTGCAGGCACATTTTTTATTTCTAAAAGTAAACAGACGGTCTGCGGGGGTCTGGAGGTTATGGGAATGGAGGAAGCCGTGATGCTAATCAGCCCGGCACACACTTCCCCCGACAATAAAACAAAACAAGAAAAAAAGGAGGAGGAGGGAGGGGGGGGTAAGAAAATGACGGAGAAACGGGAGCCCCACCTTCTTCTGTTAGCGTGTCGGCAGTGACACAGACCCCCTCCAGTGACGGAATGGGAAGGAGTAAAGAACAAGAGAGAAAGGAAGGGAGAGCTCGGCTATATTTGACTGAGAGCTCACAGTCCGCGCATTGTTGCGTTATGTACTTGACCACTGAAGCCCTTACAAACGAAATCTTTCCATCCTCGGTGTAGGAGCTTTGTTTCTGTGTTCACATGGCACAGACAAAACAACTCTCTTTCCCAAGCCTCAGGATAGGGCAGCTGAATGTTATATAAGGGGGATAAAGCCATTAGAATACTGTTATATCTGAAGCAAACAAGTTGGCGGAACAACGTGCACATAGCAGATGGGACAAAGTGACACAAAATATTATCGTGCATCACAGAGCTTTTTGGGATTCTTCAAATGTTATTGGGCAGGGGATCGCCTCGATAAAGAGACGACAATAGCTCGCTCTAACCATTTCTGTTTACGTGGGCCTCTGTCTTCCATCTGCGTGGCTGTCAGAGCTGTTTCTTGTTACTACTCTGTAGTGTTGGAAAACAGCATGGGTAAACACGCTACTGGCGACACAGAACTAGGCCACACACGGACGTTTCAGCTGAGCTTTCAAATCTCAGGTTTACATAACTTTAAACGAGAGACAAAGAAAAATATATAGACGGCAAGGTAAAGAATGACGAGAGTATGGTAAACCACAGAAGTCTGCTCATGAGGTGTATTTTTCCACTTAAAGAGTAATAACCGCAAAGAAAAAACACAGACACACACACACACCAGTAAGTCAATCGAGAATATTAATCACTAAGTGTCCTCTTTAAACTGCTAGCTTTTAGTTGTCTTTCGTGAAAATGGTCTCCCACTTAGGCCAGTGACACTCCACATCTGCCTTGTCATGTGAAGATAAAATGGTGCTTTCATGAGGCGCAGCATAAGAGCACCCTGAATGACACTGAAGCATAGCCACTGACATCAGTGTCAGCTTAAATACAACTTTCCCGTGTCAAGCACTTGAACCGCACGTATGATGTCTGGAATGGACTCATCGCGTGAGAAAAGCCTGCATTCTCGTAGCAGGTCAAATTGGCAGAATTGAGGCCCAAGCTGGAGCAGCGTTCAGTGGGAATGGCAGTGAAACCCCAAGAAATGTGAAATTAGCTCCACAGGTCTTCAGGGTCCTGCATGATCAGCCCCCCCGCCAGCGGTTCATGGAATACCTGCTGACAGGATGATTGTCAATTGGTTAATTAACACCGAATCAGTCTTAATTAAAAACCTTCTGTTCGGCGTTTGCTCGCATGGTAGATTAGACTTGAATTACACTTTTTTTAAATGTGGAGAACTGCGGACCATTAGGAGACGTCCCCAGCGGACACCGAATCCTTGAGGCCTGGGTTTTGCCGAGCCGTCCTTTCTCTGCATGCAGGCAGGATGCTGGACGTGTGTAGTAATACAGGAGTAGCCTCGGAACGACAGAGCGAGAGAGTGAGGAAAAACAAAAGATTGTGATAGACTATCAAACTGTAAGCATACGTAACAACCAATAATGAGACTGAAGCATAAACCTTTAACAAAGATTGACAAAGACTGCTGAAGATTATAAATACTGTATATATCCATAGGTATGTATATATTCTAACTTACATATTAATGTATATAAGAAATCAAAGTAGAGGAAAATAAACTGCCACCAAAACGTCAGTGCTAACCTGCCAGCACCAGCATGGAGAGAGGAAAGCTTCTGTATGACAGCTTATGATATGGATGCAGCCCGTAATTAGGAGAAGATTAAAACATTAGCCCAATATTGGCTAAACGAAGCGTGAAATGGGAAGAGCGGCTTTTCTCTGGCCGCACCAGCGAATGGTTTCTGAGAGTGTGCCTGTGAAGAGATGAAGAGGGAGGGGATCGAGAGAGAGAGAGAGACAGAGAGAGTGTGGTCTCCTAGGGACTGGAGACTGAAGGGGAGAGCTAATTCAATTAGCCTCACAATAGAGTGATGGGGGGCACGTGGTGGCACTAATGGAAGAGAGAGATGTCCTTTTAGCGAGGCTAATTGTTTGGAAAGAGCCAGGCCTTTGTGTCCTCCCCCCTTCTCTCTGCGGGAGTCCTGTGATCTCTGGGAGGCCTGGTCCTGCCCACTGGATCTGCAGACTGCAGGGCCAGGCAGTCAGCTAGAACAAGGGGCTACATGGGTCACATTGTCAGGGCACGGGGTGGGGTGGGATAGGGGGTGTCAAGGGGAGCAGGCTAAGATCCCAGAAGATAATGAACACAGAAAACCACACAGAAAAACAAACAGGCTTCGGCACGGCTTTCTACTCTGGAAATCATGAACTCCACGGTGCAGAACACCGTTCATAATTCACAAACGCTCCCGATCTTTGCAGAAAAGACACGTGATATATTTTGCTGTTTGGAGCAGCGGTATTGGTAGCAGGGTTTGGTTTATAACATGTCCGTGTCGTCTATTTGCAGATTGTCAGATTGCGAATAGTGCTCGGTATGTCGGAGAACACAGATGAAAGGATGCTGTGTTCGAGTTGCGCTCACAGCTGAAGTACTGTAGCCGTAATCAGTCCTTTTTCTTGGGGGGCTGTATGATTTTAGACTCCAATTAAGTTATTATTTATTTATTTCCCCAAACAATACAAAAACAAGGCTACTGACCTGAGTCCAATATTGATCAAATCCTGCTCAAAGTACATTGTCTGTTGACATAAAATTGACAACAGTAAAAAATTAAGTCCATCAATGCGCACTTAGTGATCTGAAGGCTAAACAAGACTGTAATTTCGAGCCTCTTTATATAATATCCAGCTACACCAGCAGAGAGATCTCTAAAATCACTCAGGTTCAGATTTTTTTTATCAAATAGGTGAATACAAAATAAATAACTGACACAGCAGACATTAGAATTGTTCATGAGTTTACTGGACCTTAAACCCCCCCTTCCTTTGAACCAAAAAAACAACCAGACAAATTAAATGAATGGGAATCAAGTTGACTGGAACCCTCTTCACCAGCCTTCCTCTATGTAACCCCCAGTTTTAAAGCTCAATTAAACACACAGTCTTTGATCGGTGTGAATACTTTCCACCACACATGTATGCAACTCTGTGTGTGAAAGACGTGTCTTTTCTGACAATATTTCCCTGGAAAAGTGTTATAAAGTGTCACAAAAAGTAACTATAACTCATCCAAAAAGCTTTTCAGTTTAAGGTGAGCAATACTTGAGATATGGCTCACTAGATGATAAACAAAGGTTTTGGAAAGCAGCTTCATAAAGCAGAGCTTGAAGTAATTAGGACACAATTGCAGGATTTTGCTCAAGGTGGTTTTGCTCACTGTGAAACAATGTCAGCATGTGACCAGCCGAGTGTGTATAAGGCTGGATTTGTGCAATCAGTCTTATTTTCGGTATACTACTTTTATTTTTGGTACAGTAACCAGCTTGATATATATATATATATAATTTACAGCAAAAGAGGAGAGAGTGAATCCTGTGGAACCCAGTTTAATATCACAAGTTACTACTTGTTTCAGGGTGTTGTCTAATGACTGTGGTTGAAGTTCAAGTTTATGAATGGATTAAAACAAACCCAATATCCCTAAATGCAAACTACACTGGAATTTGGTCTCCCTCTCCTTTCAATCTGCCTTTGAATTTGCCTTTTGGGGCAGCACTGCTCTTTATTACAATGGTTGCTACAGCTGGAAGTGTTTTTGTTCACTGACGAGACTCAGAGAGTTATAGCTATATTGCGTAAAGAAGACTATGTGCTTGTTTTTGAGGTTTGTCTGTTTATTATATGGCGTTTAACAAGGAAGAAGTCTGTGTTCATATCTGTGAAATGATTCTACCTTTACCAGGCTTTTTCTCACACTGTTTTAATGATGGCAAATTGATATCCTCATCTTAATTCCTTCAGATGAAAGACAGTGCATCTATGTGTATGTTCTCTCCGTCTGTTTACATTTATACCTGAATTTGGGAACACCCTGCAGACACTGTGAAATGTGAAAAGTTGGCATGAAAAAATACAAACATTTACATAACAATTAAGACATGTGGACATGCAGAACACAGCCATCCTGACGGGAAACTCCAAACACATCAAAAATCGCTGAAATACCAATAATAGGTATTCTGCTTTTCCGTGCCAAGTCCCGGTGCTCTGAGGATGCCTGCATTTACATCAGATACAGGGCTGATGCTGCCAATCGAGCGAATATCACAATGCCAATAAAATAAAAAGGGCCCCTAAGTAGGAATTTCATACTATTTTGCCTCATTTTAACTTTTAATTTCACACACACCAATGTTTTCAGGATATACATGTTAGACAAAGAGACTCTGACTGTAACGGCCACACTAAAAGCTCCAGTTCAGATATTAAACAGGATCACTATTAGCCTTAATGGTTGCCCTCGAGCTATAAAGGGCCCAGGCCGAGGTTTTAGAAGTAGATACAAGGAGCTCATTAAGAAAAACAAAGAAAAGCACAGAGTGAGTCAGTGACACGAGAGCAGTACCCCTCGATGTTTAGACCTGACCACTAAACCACACGGGCCTTTCAAACGTTTCCAATGCAGCTGAGGTCTGTGCAGGGAAACACAATCCACCTCGGCTAATGGAAACTCGTGGAATCTCTATTTAAAAATCTATACAGGATCAATACAACAGCTAGACTCTCCCCCCCATGAAGAAATATTCATACGCCTGCTGTATAATGTGAAATGGGTGTGTTCAACTGGGATCTAAGCTATAAAGCAGGGAAGTTTCAATACTAACAGGGTATATTTATTTGTGCACGTGTGTGCGTTTGTGTGTCTGTGGCGTGAGGGTGAGAGCTGATCAGATTCAACAACAAGTGCACTTTTAATTTATATATAATCAATGATCTATATTGTACAAACCATTCATTCATCCCCAGGCTTTAGACATGTGGGTCCTGTTGTATGTTTAGTGACACTAAACGACACCGAAATGACACAACCGTTAAACTAATGCAAATTCTCGAGTGAAACATCCCCACAGAGCCTCGCAGAGCATAAAGGCCACTGCTTCCCCGAACTGGGTTGCGTTAAGGTTCTGCACAAGGACGTTTCAGCCTCTGTGAATACGGCTGATGTTTCTAAGCCAACCGTACACCTGTGGATACAAAAACATCACTTTCGGGACTCTCTCGGGCGAAGTCCTTGAAACCAAATTAGATGAAGCTCAGGGTGGTGCTAGGGGAAGCAAGTCACAACTCACACACAATCTGCCGCTTGTGTACTAAACACACAGACCGCACACTTATTTATATTGTTTCACGAACGCGCGCTTTCTTTTTGGCAGCATCCCGAAGAGCTCACCACATTGTCACGTATTGTTACTGCTGGCTGGAACCACTGGACCAGTCTGTTACAGTCACAATGACAATCTATTGCTATGGCAGCTAATTTTGTAAGGGTGCTTGCTGCCCAAAGGGAAGCTGAGTCTCTCTCTCTCTCTCTCCCTCTCTCTCTGGTGCGGTTTTACTGGGCTACTCAGAAGCTTCACAGACTAATTAGCTAACCTAATTACCAAAATGACGTGTTGATTATTCTTAATGAAATTTAGCGTCTAAAAATAAAATGAAAACTTGAATCAAATAAATAAATAAAAAAAATGAAACAATCCTTGCGCAAATCAGATTCTCTTGGAGGACTGTGATGACCAATAGTCTAAATTCAATTTCACAAGACAAATAGCTTGTTGACCTAAATAGGAGAGGAGGATAGAGGATGGAGGGCCAGGAAGATATGTCTTTCCAAACCTTCAGCACATTTTCATCTCTTAAGGGGGCAAGAGTTCAGAATTGGACTAAATACATTTACATACATACAAAATCCTTGCCATGTGAAAACAAATATCCTGTAGCTTTACTATACACCAGGAAGACAACTCACATAATTCTGTCACACAGCAGAGCATATTCCATCTGTTGGATACATGTAAGGGATTTAAATATATATATATATAGATATAAATATATCACAATAACTTTAAATAAACCTTAAGCATGACATCCGGACACTTGCTTATGCGGAGTTTGTGGTTGTTATGGGTTTAGGCAGAATTCTGTAAATTAGGTCCGAACTTGAGAGAGAGAGAGGGAATTCAGGGGAGATGTCAGGAGCATGAATGGTGAAAGGGTGAAGTGACATTAATGGGGTCTAGGGGGCATTCCCCGTCCAGAGAATATGCTCAACTGAAACGTGTGTGCGCATCCTTCAAAGATGTGATAGGTGAAATGTTTTATTTCATTTTTTTAAGAATGAAAATAGAGGAACTCATCTAGCTTAAAAAAGATGAAATCCTATTTGACGTTTTTTCTTTCCAAATCTTCTGGAAGGCCGCCACACAATCATATGACATGAAGCTACTAACTTTGTACGTTTTTAAGAATGCCCTGGAAGAAGGAAATCGAGGAAACATGTTGAAAAAGCTCTTGCATTTTTGGGTGTAAATGTCAGAGTTGCATTTCAGCCTTCTCAGACTCAGCAGGCTGATGTGTTGTGTATGTCACACAAAGTATTGCATAAGTGGTCCTGTTCCCAAGCACCAAAGCAATGCCTGTTTCCTCAGAGACACCTTTCTGACCAAATACTGATCTCAGCTGTACTTCTACAGTACTGCTACAAAAGAGGCGAGGGCGGGAAAGAGTTGTTCTCATAAGCAATTAGTTTATTTCTCATAGTTTCTAAACTAGGTATCAGCCCCCTTGGATTTGAGTAATTGGAAACAGATATGGCAGTTTTCATTGTGCCCCATGGGGTTAAAAGATATGTTACTGTCACTGAATACTATGATTGAAAGACCAGACAAGAATGTAATTGCATTCTGCAACCCTTTGCATTCAAACACCGCCCATCTCTACGACACTGACTGGGGACCAGCCTCTTTATGCCGAAAGAAACCGAGGGACAGAGAAACGCCCTGAAGGAGGTAGAGGGAGGGAGTGAGTGAGTGAGAAAGAGAGAGAAAGAGAGAGAGGGAAAGCTAGTTTCAACGAGAGACAAATCCAATCTGAGAGAGAGAGAGAGAGAGAGAGAGAGAGAGAGGAAGAAAAGAAGGCAGACAGAAGGTGGGAGGGAAGAGGATAGAAAAGAAGTAGAAGAAAAAAGAAAACCTACCGGTGCGCAAGATCCATTAAAGACAAAAGTACTTTAGGATCGGCACACAGAAGGGAGAAAAAATAAAGAACAAGGTTTCGGGAGAAGATCAACGTTATTTGAACTTTGGATCAGACGATCATGACGGCAGCTGTTGACATGAAACCGACGTTAACAATCATAAAGACAGAAAAAGTAGACGGTGAGTTGCGCATTTCCAAAAGTTGTTCGCATGCATGACGGCGAGAGATGAAGAATAATGTGTGATATGGAAATATGGGTTGGATTGCATTGCCACTGATTCCCAAGTGCTGAAGCCCGATGGTGCATCCATAGCAGACTCAGCTGTTGCATCTGAGGACCGGGGCTGAGGCTGCATGTAAAGGTGCAGCTTTGCAAGTGCGGGTTTGAATGCGGGAGATGCGCAAGTTTCATTTTTAATGTCATCTAACGGTAACGCAGAGCTTGAAAGCAAACTGGACGGCACTGAGATGGGAGTTTCAAAACTAGTTTACAGACGAAGCAGTTAACCTAGTGTGCATGTATTGAAGCATTGCAAAAGTATCAACACATTAAATAGACAGTGCCACATAAAAACGATTTTATAATCAGCTCGGTTTTATTTTATTATTAGTGTGCGTGTGTTTAGGATCTTTCTTGGTGATACTATGATGCATGTGACTATTTATTTAAGGCACTTCTGCCTTGTGATACAACAATCTTAAAATCCAATTTGCAAATTGAAAAATACACACGAAATGTACCAGTTGTACTGAACTGTCACCTTTCAGTACAACTTTCTGTTGACGTATTTTGTCGCTCCGGTCACACTAAAGTTTCAAAGACGTTCCTGGTGTGACATCTGCCAACTACGAAAATGTAAGTTCTCTTTCTGTAAAAAGTGGAAGAAAAAATAAAAGTGTTTTGCATAGCAGTGCACTAAATTTGGCGACCTTTCCTAAGACTGAGTTCAATTAGAGATGTGGCTGCAAACGACCAGTTAACCCTTTCATGAACTGGTCTTCACACCACTCTCTGTTGGAGCCAGTCAGTGGGACCTTCCTTTAGTTTATTCTGTGTTTAATTGTTGAATCTACTGCAAAACTGAGATAAGCAGAGGAGTGTCGAAACATAAACAAATAAACAATACTTTCACAGATTTCTTTTCTTTTAACTAGGCTGGCTATTATATACATTGTCCTGCACATTGTGCTGTTCCTTGTGGAGCCAAATCTGATAAAGCTAATGTTGAAGCTGGTTGTGGTAACATTAACTGTTGCAGTGCATGTGCAAGCTAAACATTTTACCGTGATTACGTTGACACACCACTGTTTTTCTGGCCCATGAATCGTCCTTACTTCTATCTGTTTATTAGACAGTATTGTGTTGAAAACATGGGATCATTTTAGTACAAAAGTGAGACAGTATTATGAAAACGCCCCATGTCAATGCAGAAAAGAGATACATTCACATCTGAATGACACCAATATCTCCAGCAGACCTGGGGGTTAGCAGCTGTGAGAGAAAAGGGTTCACAAGGGTGATGAGGGTATTTAACTCGGTGTTATACATGTCCTGCATCCTGAATGTTTGATTGATTGTAAGTGCAGTACCAGTAAGAGCAAGTGGTCGAGTATTGTAGTGTCTGTGTGCGGATATGGAAATTCTTGTGGTGGCTTTCTTGTTTATAGCCCCTTTAAGTGTGACCGTATTCCTTCAAGTTCATAGGGTCAGTAAGAGTTCAGTTCAGGGCGCATTCAAATTGTGTTTCCTGGTGGCAAGTTTTTTTTGTAGGAAGCTAATAAAGAAATGCTGGCAGTAATGCTATATGAATACAAGACAACATTTAGGGCAACCCTTGTCCCCCTGGCTATAGGTAAAGCAGACAGACAGATGCAGTAGGTTATCAATCGATACAGCAACTTGCTTTAGTTAGTGCAACCTCTTTAAACTTGTAACTGAAATCTTACGTTGGTTCACTTTGGAAGCTCTGTGTGCCAGCTTCATTATGCAAACACCTGGGGGGTGAAAAAACAGAGAAAGATCAAAAAAAGGAAAGCCGAACGTGCTGACTCTGACAGCTGCAGTGAGAATGACGAAATTTCTCACCATTTTGCGAAATCGTTCAGTACAACAGCACAACTTCTCTCACATTTAAGCCTCTTTTCCACTCTGCTCATTGTAGTGGCTTGCTGGAACTTTAGACCGGGAGGCCTGACAGCATATTCATCATCGCTTCATGTCTAACAAGGTTTAAAACAGCACTAACCGCTTTCTTGTCCTCATTGATGGGCCTTCTCTAGAATTAGCCAGTCATAACACAGCAGTGCAATGTGCTCCTGGAACCCAGAACTTGTCCTACAAAACACAGTGAGGTTCCACAGAGATGTCTGACTGGACCCACATGCTCTATTGTGCAGTCTTGTAAAGCAAATACTATCAGTTTGTGGTTCTATCTCTGCATAGACATTTTGAACACAAAACAAAAACAAAGAAGAAGAATCTGGTGTCATATTTATAACCACACAAAATTAACTTAAATATGTAAGTAAACACTTTTGAAGTGAAAGATAAACATATCCAAACCACAAAGAGGCTGTGCATGTATCAGTGTGTGTGAGTATTGGGTGACATCTGTCTCAGAGTGCATGTATTTGTGTAACAGTATTTAAAATAACCATTCAGGCCGTTTCCACTCTAATGTCAGCAGTGCTGTGTTATCAGGGACGCAATCTCAGGAGGTTATTAACCTACAGTGGATAATGGGCACGTTTCCTGCAGCAGCCTCATACGGGCCTGTGAATGAAGCTGGCACTCTGCTTACTGAGACGCTGGTATTTTGGCCGTGTGCCACAGATCTGCATATAAAAATCAGCCAAATAAGAAAATATGTAAATGTTGCAAACTGACATTTACTGGTAGACTAGTGATTTTCAAACATACTTGAATGGTTCATCCCATAGCCTCCCTCTTTCAGTTCATGTTTTGCACTGTTTTGTAGCCTGGCAAATTTATATATATGAGTGTGATATAAAATATATATGTATATCTCCTAGGCTCTACTGAAGGTTAATACTGAATACATACAACTTCAAGGGTACCATTTATGTTCGGAAGATGACCCACTCTGATCTCTTTTGTTCATCACACAGAAAATATTCTGACGAGAAGAAACAGCTTTTGGTCTAGCTTGAGGATGCCCGTCTCCTTTGTGATACAACATGTTTCAGGGTATTTCAATGCACGATGTATCATTGAATGTAGCTGTTGAAGGCCAAATTCAATTAAAACAACCCTGCTTTTCGTTTCACCATACAGTTAGTCTGAAATGCTATTAAAAACAAAAATACTGCTCTAGAATACAAACACGGGGCATTTACGGTAAACTTGATTCTGCAGTGTTGTGAAGGGAAATGGCTGCTTTTAAGATTTATATTCATCATTAATGAACTGTTGACAATTACGGTGAGGGAGGTAAACAACACACAGCGGTGAAGACACATCCGCAAATCAAGGGCTTTCTCTTCCACATCCATCACGCTTTACCAGTAATTCCTTACATTTACAAGCAAAGCATCAAGAAAGTGCACCAGTGTTAACATCCTGAGGAACACAACAAATAACCCAGTCAAACCCTATTAACAGCGCAGTATCTGATCGATTTTTTAGCTCCAGTTTCACGCACACAGAAGTTACCCACCCAGCGTCACAGTTTCTGCACAGACATCGCAGGACAAACGCTCAATACAGGTGATGTGGAAAGTCAGACAGGTGCCAGTGTGGGTTTGACAAGCAGCAGTAAAGAAGCAGAGCCCTTGGCAAAGTGTTCAACCACACACCTGTGTGAAAATGGCTGCGAAAACCGTTCTCCCCAAAGAGCAGATGCAAGGCGCCACCAGTGTGGGCAGGGGCAACACGATCAGATCTACCAGAGGCTGACATACTAAGTCTTTTGTTCATAATTTGGAATAAATGTGATCTTCACTTTTAGAAGCTGTATCTTTTAATCATTAGTACTTGAACATGGTGCTTTTCCAGCTGTCGTGTATCTCTAATGTCTATTCATTTACTGCATCTGCTGTCCTTGTCTGTTTTAAAAATCAGGCCTTGCTAGATCAGTTTGAAAGTAAGAGAGCATTTTGGAATGAAACTGAGTAAAGAATAGGCTGGCAGCCACTATATACATATGTGCATCAGTATCAGGTGAAGACTAATACAACAGGGCAGAGAGGAACTTCAGTGCAAGTGAATTTGAACCAGATGTTGTGTTTGCATCATCTGCAGGTATGCATTCAGTACAGCAGATTAAAGATGCAAGACAGCTAACATTTCCAGTACAGGCACGTATAAGTCTTGACTTATAGCAGAAGTCATCAAGTCTGGTGCACAATCCCATGGACTGGCTAGACTTCATTTGGTGTCGACTGGTGACTGTTGCGGTCGGTATGATTAAAGCCGTTGACAGCTAACGTAGCCAAAGCCGACAACAGCTATCACAGAATGACTGTTCAAATCGTCAAAGCCAAATCAGTTAAACGATGGAGTTCTCTGATTTGTGTTAAGTAGTTCCTGGTATACACAAGGGCAGCTCTGTGATGCAAAGAAGGTGGTTAACAGCAGAAAGACAGTCTGACACTGCTGCGCGATTCCCATCAATGAGAACAGTCCCGCTGCCTCGCTGTTGTGAGTGTGATTCGTGTGGCGTGTGGAAAGGTGTCCATGCTGAACCCCCCCCATCCCAAATGGCACACTTTGTGTTTGTTTTAATTGGGAACTCCTCTGATCTGCCTTTGCAGGGTTGAGTGACTGACAGGAATCCCTGTCTGAGGAGGAGGCTCGTCTCGATGGGCTGCTTATCTGATTCAGACTCTGAGCTGTGCTAGCTAGGCAGGAGCAATCGATCGCCAAATGCCTGTTAGTACTAAGGGGACCGACCCCACACAAAAGCAAAACCAAAACCAAAAGCGGCGGTTCTGTTGTGAGCCGGGAGCGCGTGAGGGGTGTTTATATTCTGGATCGAGTGACCCGTGCTAGACAGAGTAAGAGTTGCGAGGAGGAACAAGTAGAACCAGGAATGATTTTTGGTTCAATTCCTCAACCGCATCACTCACAAACCCGCCTCGATTTTATTTCTTCTTGCTACGAGCAGCTGTGTAAACAACATTGGCTGTTTCTAGTTTCTCTGATGTGGGCTGGGGACTGAACAAAACAAATGTCTATTTTTTTAATGATTTTTGTGTGTGTGCATATATATATAGCAAGAGAGATAATAATAAAGAAACATCCATTGGTGCAAGTCATCAAAACTGTCATTTGCAAAGCACATCCCTCGAAGGTTTCTCTGTGCTGTGGCCACATCTCTGGGGAACACCCCCGAGAAATGTGATACAGCATCACAGCGGCCCTGTCTTGCTGTCCTGGATACTTTCCCTTTGAGCTCCGAGGACGCTGCTGTCTGATAGTTCGAATCCAGTGGCATCCCTCCCCAGGGTGACTTTAAATTCCTATCTGGGAAACAGATTTACAGATCACAATGGCAAGACTGTTGAAGCAAAGACATGCTCCTGTGATCTGGTGTGGCTTGGGTAGTGAGCACAGTTGCTGCTTTTGGTCTGTGCTGTGTTTCGCAGAGATATGAAACCTTTCCTGCTCCCAAGGTGAACAGCCAGCCACAGCCCCATTTTTGTCTTTCTCACAGTTTTGTATTTACGAGCAGATTGAATCATGTTTAGGTTCTCTGTTCATGTAGATAGAAAAGGTGGTTCCATCTCGACTTTGTTTCTGTAGAAATCATCTGTTGTCTAATCACCCTCCAGTTTCATACTGTAGCTTTTAAAGTTTTACGATTAAAAGAAGTTCAGTTTATCGCAGTGGTAGACAGTAAGCTTTTGTGAGACGGTATGAACTGAGAGGAAAGAGTTAATCTATCTGAGTGGGGTAAATTTAGATAATCACTAAAATTGAAGGGTTTTAGTGTATGTCTGTGTGTGCGTGTGTGTGTATATATATATATATATATATATATATATATATATATATGTATATATATATGATATATTTGTGTCAGCCACTGAAGCCAACCACGTACAACACTGACAGAAACTAATAGTGCAAAAGAATGTGTACTGGAACACATACATATATGTATATATATATATATATATATATATATATATATATATATATATATTGATGTGTACCAGTATATCTATCTATCTATATCTAAACATATTATATATATATATATATATATATATATATATATATATATATATATATATGTGTGTACACATATACAAACAATGTGAAGGATGTAAAAGTGTATATTATTGATTCCCTTAAAAATACTTAAAAAATAAAACAAAACAACAACAAAAGGTTCTGAGGTGGAAATTAATGAGCTCTGAGTTTTCATGCTTAACGACCCCCCTTCCCCCGATGTTAGCCACTTGAACTCCTTTAACGTCACGTAAGTCCTTGATGTGGCATCTGCCTGGGGCTGCGCTGTCTCATCCCTGCAGTCCAGCATGGCTAATTACTGAGTCACAGGTCCTAAAACACCCTCACCGCCAATGAGTAACTTCCACAGAGCCGGGCTGGCCTCCGCTCGTTACTGCGCGCTGCAGCTGCCGGCTTCCTAGAACCGCTCCACTCTGTGACTGTGGCTGGGGGTGGAGGTGTCACAGTCTTTCACATGTCCTGCTTTGTTGTTGTTGCTTTGTTTTCTGTACATTATTATATTATTAGTGGGGCCTTGGTTTACTGTCAGATTTTAAAAAATGAAGCACACTTTTTTGTTTTCAGTCTTTAATCAAAGTGTCCTCGACTTCATGAAATCAGTTATTTGGACCATATAATTTGAATCTGCTAAATTCTAATTCATTGTGCATGGCTGAGGTACAACCAAAAAATAATCGTATTAATCCTGGCAACACAAAAAGCAGCAGCTGTTGCACAATCATGTTTCTTATAAAAAAGGCCATATTTAGCATGTTGAGCAACATATCTATATAAATCAAGTACAAACATTTGCATGCTTTGCTAATTGCTAAAAGAAATGCAATGCAATTTAAATCCCCATGAACACAGATGTGTGTGTGCATGTGTGTGTGTGTGTGTGTGTGTGTGTGTGTATATATATATATATATATATACAGTGCATTGTAAGTGTGGCAGGAATCCGCTATCAGGTGCATCCCTGTATTGTTTTCCTTGACTGGAATGGAGGCTCTCGTGACGCACCTCCAAATGGGAGACACATGCTTAGTGGAACGAAGGGGAGGTGGATTTGGGAACTTGTGCAGCTGCGTTTCTGTCCTGGCATATTTTTAACAGAAACGACGTGCGGTTCAGAGGTGAGCGTTGCTAACTACAATTACTGTAGGCGTCTAGAGGAGACCCAAGGGGCCGCGGTAATGAGCGCTGGTGTTTGACACCATTTATGCAGACTGCTGAAGCTGGTGGGATAAAGCACGCTATGAGTTTCTCATAAAACCACTTTAGTAGCTGTGCTTGCTGGGTAAATTCTGTATCACGGTGAGTGTGTATAATCCAGTACACACAAAATAGGCCTTAACAATGTTAGGCCTTTAACCATGTAAAATACGTTGTTGTGTTGTTTTACTTATTTATCTAAAATCATTTTCACTTCCTCAGCCAGTCATTTAATGCAATTATATACTCCACCTTCACAAAAGCATCAGGAAACACGCTATCCAGCCCTGTTAAAGACTGAGCACTGTATTGAGCTCTATCTCTGCAGCTTCATCATAAAATCTTAGGACACGACAGAGGAAATGATTGAACTGCAGTGGTCTTAATCTGTTTCTCACTTCCCCTTTAGTTCACATCTTTCGCATTGTGCACAGCAAACTACACATTATGGTACTGAGATTTCTTTTCTTTTGAAATCCGTGCCTGTAGCTACCAGTTTTGCACCAAAAGTCGATCACATTGCAAAACATTTGAGCATTTATGTTAATGGAACATCATGTTCCCTTGATAGCAACACACAATAAACTGAGGTCCTTTCTGATCATTTTTATTACTGTTACTGTTCATTTCTTTCTATTTACAGTCTAAGCAGCATTGTTTTCTCCACAAAGTGGCTCCAAAAGTGTGCAAACAGAAGAGCTGAACTGAAAACACTGCAGAACAAGAAAGAACATTTATAATAGTGGTAATAATAGAATAATAGGTCTTAGTTTATTGTAACTCTTTACAAGGATCCATAAATCACTTGCTAAGCTTTTAAAGCAACAAAAGGTTTAAAAACACAGAAGGAAATGCTGTGTTGTGATGGCACCACAATGTCTGTGCTTTGTCAGTGTTATGGTTATGATATTTTATAAAACTACTAGGAAATCAGACTGTGCTGGACTGGTACATTCTTTCTGGTTGGGTGAAATGCAAGGATGAGTTTAACTTGAGCCTTTTACTAAAAGTAGGAGACACCGCACTGGTGCAATGTAAACACAAGTTTCAGTCTATCTTTCATATGTTTGGTTTAGCATATAAACAGTTTCTACGCTTTTTTTGTTGAAGCAAAACTGATGTCTGTTTCTGGGTCTTCAGAAACTGTTTATATTGCATATGCTGATAAGTCAACAGCATTTCAAAGGCAGTGTCATGTACGCTGCAGTCTCAAGACCACCTGTTGGTATGAAAGTATGTTGATTTTAGCTGTTTGGTCTTCTAGAAAATATTTTTTTTTATATATATATATATATATATCTATAACCACGTGTTCATTTTTTTACATTCTTTCCAGAGTAAAACCTCACTTTGTGTTGACAAAATACTGGACAGTGTTTGTGTGTTCTGTTTCATAGTTTGGCTTTACAAGACTTACAGATGAATACATTCAATTAAACTGACATGAGCCCCAAAATAAGCCATCTTGGACATACATTTAATAACAACAAAAAGCAAAACATAAATAACTACACATAGTAAAAATACTATAAATATACAAATACAGGCTTAAATAAGTTTGTAATACAACAGAAACCCATTACTGTACTGGAATGTGCTGCTTTTAAATTCTTGGGCACAGCAGCTTTGTGCTGAATTATCAAGGTGCAATTGTTTTCACCATTCAGAACATTTTCTCTCTCTCCCTTGACACTAATCTACCAAAGACTGAAGAAATAATAAACTAATTAAGTCTGATACTCAGTACTCCTGCCATGCCTTTCAAAGCCGAGCCAACGAGAGGTAACCAACTAATGTATTCATATTTTTTTTTACACCATGAATGCCATCTGGGCTGCATCTGGAGCGCATTCCCTTGCAGAGATACAGAAATGAAAGTACGCAGATGAAAAAATCAAAAATCAAACGTCACGTTAGGCATGTTGTAGTAGAAAGTAAGCAGGCCGCAGTCGCTGCATGGCAGGCAAACACGAAAAGCACCTACAGCTTCACCGAGCCGCCCGATTCACCATCTGAGTGGTGCTGAGGCCTGACGGCGCTCTGGGGAGGGCTGCATGTGGTTTCCATTCGCTGTCTCCTCAGAATGCGGGGAATTTCCATTATTTCCGGCGGGAACAGTGTCAGGCAGTGTCGAATGGCCGAGCCCGAGTGTGACAGCGCTCTATGACAAAGGGGCATTGCAGGGGTTAAAAGCGGCCGTCATTTCGGTTCCGGGGGGCGCAGCGCCGAGGGAAGAATGCGGCTGTTGTTGCATCAGTCAGGGTGTGGGCTATGGTAGCGTTGTCACTTTGAGGGCTGGAAATACTAATTTTACGGCAGCATATCCCCGAAAGGTTATGTCTTACGTTACATAAACAAAGGTTTATTCACCTCAGTTTGACAGAAGAATGACAACAAATACAGAAACAAACACAATGCCACCTCGAGGCCACATAATGGTGCTTTGTGCTCATAAACGGCAGGCAGACGGCGCTGACTGTCTAAGAATAGGGCACTGTTACAGGGCGGGGGTAGCCCTCGCTGGTTGAATTCTTTAGAAACTGTTAATGACTTCAGTGCAGGCCGGGCCGACATGGGCTCGGTGTTGGTTTTATCGCCCCGAAGAAGCAAAGGCCTTTCTATTCCTGTCCTTTGCTTCTGTATTGACATGGAAATCTAAATAAATCGGAACAGTAGCTCACTTACAGAGTCGGCACAGGATTTCCCCCACTGAGCTTCCAGCTCTGAAAGCCTCGCTTCATGATGGGGACGATTTATTGCCCTCTGCTCCCAGTCCAGAGTGGATTAGGATCGCCAGCAAAGAGAGCCACTGATAGCAGTGTCACCTCCAGAGAGACGCAGTGAATTAGCGAGAGATATTGTTCTGTGTCCTGACAAGCCCCCTGTAGTGAAAGTGCACATCATTTAAGACTGCAGGATCTCTGAAAAGGTCAGCCTGGGTCAGCCCTTCGGATGTAAAGCAAGAACGGTGCGTTTATAGTTTTGAGACCGTCGCTAGATCCACAGCAACTGCCCAGTTCTCACAGCCGCAATCCGCACGCCCACGTAGGACATGATCTCATTCTGAGTGGCCATTAATCTCACATGAAGACCCCAAGGGTTTCAGAGTTTCAGTGGTCAAATTACAACAATCCAGCACGTTTCATTGCTTCAGCTTTCTGGCTACTTACCTACATGGGACTTTTTTTCATTGCCTCTATTTAGGAAAGATCCAAAATGCCCAGAGATCCTGGAATGTTTGTTTTGCCAACACCCACCCCCGCATACAAATACTCAAAACATATAGTGTGTATAAATGATACATCTCCCATTGGAGCACCAGTGATGCCGAACTTCTCTCAGGGTATTGCAGCAAAGTTGCCTGTCCTGAGAGTGGAATTGCATCATTTTTGGGAGCTGCATGAATGAACGCAGTAAAAAAAGCAATAAATGGGTATTGTTCTACTCTGGTGTCAGGAGGCTAGGATGCCTTTGAATATCCCATTCATTTTTGTCTTGTGGTCAGCTCACATTACAGCCGGCTGAGTCATCGTGACCCCCACGCCTCCCTCCACTCTTGAGCCGTTCAGCTGTGCCGTGGCATCGCAATTTCACGCGCCGCTCTGACATGTGGGGAGAGACGCTGCTAATTGGATTCACGTGTTTCTCTATGGACTCCAGGTTGTAATGCTCACACCGGGGAGCTGGCTGGTGTCAAACACGGGTGTTAGCGAGAGCACACGGCCACACAAAGGGCCAGATTCACCATCCGACGGTCACTGGGGAGAGAGTCACGCAGATGAAGGCGTGCTGTCGGCGGGTGAGCTTCGTCCAGCGGTGGCTGCCACCTCTGAGACACAGCTCGGGCCGGTGTGATCTTTCTAACACCGACGCTGCCTCTGCTAAACCAGCTGTACTTCTGACACATAGAGGCAGTGAAATGTCCCGTGAGGCATTTCGCTCAATCAGGAAACAGGATACCCGTTTACTCTGAACTCTGGTCTTGTTCATACATTCTTCCTGACACTTTTGTCCAGTCTAAACCATGGCACTGTACTTTGGTGCAATTTGTGATAAGACCCTCCCTACAGACGTTTTTTTTACATACAAGTATGTTCTATTAACATACAAACATGAATGATCAGCAGCTCCTAAAGTGATTGAGCACCGAGACACACGGATATTGCAAGCTGCATTCCCTTCTCCAATGCCTTGTCAGCGCCCTCTCGTCCCTCTACAACTCTTGAGGTGTAATCACAGAGCCAGATAAGATTGATCCCTGATCTCTTGTTCCTCAGACGGTCAGACACCGGGGCTGATGGGCGGACACTCTTTGCCTGTCACTCACAAAGACGGATGAGCATTGTCAGCCTAGAGGACTGACTGTAATCACATCTCCCCTGATGAGGGTGTTCGCATCAAGTGTTGAGACTGACCTCATCACAGCGGCGCTGCGAGACAATGGGACTCATTTGAGAGTGTGTCTGTTTGACAGCAGGGCTACAACGCCACCATTAACTGAACCCAGTTCCTGTGTCGATCATCTTGGTAAAGGTTCAAACGGGGGCTTATTTTGAGCGGAGAGTTATTATATTTCAGAGAGCTGTGAATCAAAACACTTGCTCCCTGTATTTACTCTGGATTTAAGCGTTCCAGTGTCTCTTGCATTTTAATCTGACACACACCCATGCATGATATGATATTTTTGGGCTGAATAGCCATTTAGTTATACAGTACTGTATTCACAAGTAGAAAAATGATAACATATTTTAAATATAAGTATCAGTGACAGCTAAGAATGTGGGGTAAGCTTTCTAAAATGAAATCAAAAGCTCATTCAGCACCTAAACTGAGACTTGCATTGATTCTGTTAATTAGAATTAATAAAAATAAAATAAACTGTCACTCATAACTGCATAGTTCCTATGCAAATATATATTGTCACTATAGTCTATTGCGCTACTATCACTTGCAATACTGTCATGATAGTAGTCAATGATATGTGGACTGTTGATATGCAAAACATTTTCAGAAAAAAACTAAACAAAAAAGTCCCCTCCCTTCCCCCCTTACAAACTGAAGCAACAGTACAGATAGGCCTCAATGACCTTTATATACCAAATTGCTTAGCGCTGCACACTTTGTACCTCTGTCATTCAGAGACCAAACTCTGGCTGAGCGCCACACTGGGTAGAACACCATCAAAAAAATAACGTGAACGATCTGAAAGCTCCTCCCCTGGGGCAACATTGAGCGCTGGAGGCCAGATGGACTGTTTCATTTATTAAAATAAATACATTAATTAAATGTCATGGCCTGAACTCTCTCAAAGTAAAAAAAAAAGTATATATAGCTACGGGAATGATTGCAAAAGGGTCATTTTCAGATTATTTTTTTAGAAAACAGGGCGACTTAAACCCCTGCAATAGGCGTCACCCGTGTAACCGCAACGTCAGAAGAAAGAGGTGCTTTTTGAGAAGACCTTCATGTTGAACGTTTGCAGTCGTGTGGGAGAGTGAGAGACTTGCGAAGAGGGGGTGTTTGGTCGTGCCGAGAGGGGTTCGAAAGTGCAGACAAACTCTACCTGATCCATTTCAAATAAACGACGCTGAGCGGCTGCCAGCTTCAAAGCCAGCCAGGTCAGAGTGTGAGAGAGCGCAGTGTTTCTGACAGCAGTCAATCCTCCCCCACGCAGCAGCACATACAGAAGTATTTTTCTGAGGCTGAAAACTTCATTTCGGAGGGCGTGCATTGCTGGCTCCAATGCTTTTAGAATATAAGTATAGAAGATACATAAAAACATATATCTTCTACACGAATTGCACTGACTGTCAAAGAGGAAGAGATAGTTGGGTCTGATAACAGTTAGGTGTTGAAGTCATACTAAAACATGACGCATAAGCTGATTTTCATTACAGTCTCATGAGTGTGTGCGCCGCTATTGACAGGAGGTGTTAGCATGTGATGCAGTGAAGCAAGCGTTCACTCTTTAATTGGTCGATGTGAATGACGTGTCAGCAGTTGGGTGTGGTTGGACGCTGATAATGAAACTGATATCTCAAACTAATCAAACGAGATGGTACGGCATCGCAGTGAACCTCCATTAAGGTTTCATTGCTGATGCGGCGCCCCGGCTGAGGAAGCTTGAGTCAGCAGAGCCGAATACGCAGAGTTTGAGAGTTCAGTGACAATGGGATCAATGTCAGGGGAAGGAAGATTACACACAGGCCGATCTCTTACACTTCCTTTGGGGATGTATTTAGAAGGCAATGAAAAAAGTGAGGACAATGACACTCACCCTTGGCCTTAACTGGAAAATTAAGTTCACCAAATTTAAATAGGCCTTGGAGGGGACTTAGTTTAGAAATGCACTACAAATGTGCATCTGTCATGTGACAAACCAGAGTTCTCATTTGGTGCTTTTATTGCTAATCTCTTAATCTTCCCTTGGCTTTTGTTTCCTGGCCTCTCTCTTGTTTTCACAAAGCTCTTAACAGCTCTCTAATAGCCGCTAATAGTTTGTGATTATCAGACGACTGAAGCGAAACCATATACTCTTCTGTTGGCTGTCGAGGCCCAATCATCAGGCCACCGCCTTCCCTGGCAAACCAGCCGTCTGCTGCCATCAATACACACGGGAGAATCATAGCCTCCCGAAATATCTCCACGTCTCCGTCTTCTTTCTGATTCGGATGTCGCTGCCCTGACTGGTCTGTGGTGCTGTAATGGTAATGCCCCCCCCCAGCCCAGGCACCCTACTTTGCATATGCCCCCCAGGCTGGTGAAGCTAATTAAATCTGTGCAAGTCATCAGGGGCTGTTTAAGCCATCAAAGAGGGCTCTGTCTCTGGTGGAGGAGAAGTGGAGAACAGTAGCCTGTGTGTCAGAGAGAACCAGCTTGGCAGCACCCAGTGTGACATCACCCCGTTGCCCTCTGACCTCTGGCTCCAGCTCTCTGATCCCCGTTGTGTGCAGCCACAGTGTCCCCTCTGTGTGTGTGTGGACACGGGGGTGGGGAAGGAGCTACGATGCAATCCATAAATGAGCATCTGAGCCCTCCTATTGTGTGGGGTGGAGCGCTGTGGGGTCCTGTTCCACACACACACACACACACGATGTGTTTTCAGGCCACATCCAGGACAGCTTGACTCTGGGGTAGTGTTTCTGGGTTAGAGGTCAGTGAGATCACTCTGTGCCCACCGGCAGCATGTCTGGATCGATTCAACTCAACCCAAACAAGCAAGCACAGCTAGAGGAACTCAGCGTTATTTACAACTGTTGTATCCAGGGGAGAATGTATGCAGCAGTACATTAGATTAAATACCACGGTAAAACATGGTAAAACTCCCTCCTGAGTCGAATGGCAGAAGTGAAGCTTACTGAAGTTTTTTTCTCCCCTTGGTGTTTCTCAATGTTGTCCTTGCTGTACTACATCACAGTGACTCTTGCATTCAAATATTGCTTAACCGCTTTCTTTTGACTCGGATTGTAGGGAGATTACGGTGGTTTATGTTGATGACAAAACATTCCAAAACTAAAATAAATAAAACAAAACACAACACACAACCAAGTTTAACTGAATGCTTCAGCACATCGCCTCTGTTTTGATAACAATAAAACCCAAACAAAGTACGATTTGTTGACAATACAGCATTTGCCACCCTCGGACCACGATGAATGTGTTGTCCATGCTCAGTACAGATTGCACTGGTCTACAGAGGCGTAGGAGTGTCTGGCCAATGCAGCTGAAGTTCCCTCTTTGTCTTGATGGACAGATCTGGAGTGTGGGGATGTCCCCTTGTTGACTCCAGGGAGTAAAGAGATGATGTCACAAGCCCTGAAAGCGACCTTCAGCGGGTTTACAAAGGAACAGCAGCGACTTGGAATCCCAAAAGGTAAGACCTTAATCAACATGGTGCCACTTCTGGAGTGCCTACAGCACTGGACAAAAACAATGTAGAAGGTAAATGTGATGTTGCAATAGCCTGGTTTTACTTCAAGTTCACAGGGTTGGTAATATGGGTGGACAGTGATGTGTAGTAGGATTTGGGCAGCGGTTCACGGAGGGGGGAAGAGTACACAGTTCAAGTTAAAGAGCTGATCAGCAGATTTGTTCTGTTCCGATGTACCAAACTGGACCTCGGGGTGACTTTAAAATCGCAATGCAGGAGTTTAATTTTGGGAGTAGATCTTAGAGAGGTCATATAAATACCTCATTTGTGTTCTTGAGGATTTAGTGCAACAAGGCCAGGAACAGTTGTTCAAAGCTGACGAATAAGTGGCAACGTTATGTCGCTATTGTGTGCTGTTAAGTGGAATAAAGGATTGGAGAAACTGAAATAACTCCCTTGGAAGTGAACTTGTGCAGGTGGGTGACAGACAGTGATTCACTGCCTGAGGAAGGCCATAGAGACTTTAATACCATTTTTGGCAGATTAGGATATTGTTCAGTGTGAGGGAGTCGCGGACAGTCTGGAAAAACACAGACAAGTGGAGCTGTAATGTGTATTCATAGTGTCTGCAAAATCTAACCCTTTATCTGTACTAAAATACTAAAAAGGGAATAGAACAAGCTTTGTGGAGGGCCGCAGTGCTCTGCCTGTGGCGATTCAAGTGCTCGGCGAGTTTTGTGGTATGACCACATCCTTAATACAAATAATCTGCAATAATCTTCTCTCCTGTCCCCTCGCCAAACAGATCCGCAGCAGTGGACAGAGAAGCATGTCGTGGACTGGCTGACGTGGACAGTGAACGAGTTTAGTCTGAAGAACGTGGACTTCCACAAGTTCTGCATGAACGGTGCCACTCTCTGCGCTCTGGGGAAAGAACGGTTTCTAGACTTTGCCCCTGACTTTGTGGGAGACATCCTCTGGGAACACTTAGAAATGCTGCAGAAAGGTAGAGCTTTTGTCCCCGTACTTTAAAAAACACCCCCACATCTACCTGGGTAATGTAGAATTGGACTGTCTCAGCTGATTGTGGAATTGTATTTGGTGAATGACACTTTCTTTACATATTCTCTATTTAATTGTTTATCATTTATTTGTTTGTTTATTTTTTGTTTGTCTGTTTTGTGGCTACCCTGCGAAGGGTGCCATACTAAATAAAAATCGATTGATTGATTGATATCACACAAAATGACACAAGACGGTGATATATTATATAAAGAAGGGTGGAAAACTCATTTCACTTTGAATTTTTGTGAATATATATCAAAGTTGGTGGAGTGTAGGAAGAGTCCTGTCTAGCACTTGTCTTTAGTTGAGCTGAGAGTGGAACAGGTTTTTTAACACCGACACCTCTGTCTTTCATGAAGAAGACACGAAGCATTTCCCCATCAACGGACTGACCTCCACCTTCCAGGAATCGCGCTTTACCTCAGATTACTTTGTCAGTAAGTATAATTTCTGCCTGCCTCGCCCCTGTCTACTGTGTTGTTTAGGATATTCTGTTTTTGATTTGCTTAACCATGTCTGCTTATTCTCAGCAGCCCAGATGTCTCAGATTTTAGTATTTTTTTAATATGTAACCCCTTAATATATAAATTGCGTAATTTTCCTAATTTTTAAAATTTTGCGAAACTTCCCGGATGACATTCCCGGGTCCTGTTGAACCCTTGACGACCAAGGGAGTGTGAGAAATAACGCTCTCTCCGTCTCCAGATTACGGCATCGAGCACGCGCAGTGCGTCCCCCCGTCGGAATACTCCGAGCCTGGCTTCATCACCGAGTCGTACCAGACGCTGCACCCCATCAGCTCGGAAGACTTGCTGTCTCTCAAGTACGAGAGCGACTACCCGTCCGTGATCCTCCGTGACGCCCCCCTCAACCCCCTCCAGGCAGACTACTTCTCCATCAAACAGGAAGTCATCTCCCCGGACAACATGTGTGTGGGCCGCATCAGCCGAGGTAAGAACCCGACTGTGGAAATTCACACACCGTTTACCGGAAGAACAGAATTTGCTCCCGGTCTGTACACGGGTGTCACTCTAGACACGGAACAGATTAGGTGTGGGAATTACTGATAGTGGAAGATATGTTGTTTTAGTTTTTGTTTAGTTTTTCTCCACAGATATAATTTTTCAGTTGGTTTTTAGTTGCAGCTAGACAAAGCAGAGGCGTTACAAAACATTTCCCAAATCGTTTGGTGATGGATTAAGTAGCCTCCCAGTAGTTTACACTCTGAGAAAAGACAAGATGGCTGCAAAGGGAGTATCGCTTATCCATGACTTTACATATGGGTATGATTTGGAGATTATAATTCTAAATATCTTTGCATGCAACATTAGCAGTTTTAGATTTGGCTTGCAACCTTAATTAAAAACAATAAATACAAATTTTACTGAAATAGTGAATAGTTTTCCAGGCAGTTAAATAGATCCCCTCAACACGAAATGTGAATACATAACACACAGTTAGCAAATGCTTTGTAAGTTGTAGGATATCAGATTCAAACAGTGCATCCCCCTCATTGCCCTCTCCCACACAGATTAAGACTCTTTTATTAAAATAGAAAAAAAAACTGTCACCACAAATCTTGATCATAACTGAGGGGTTGTGGTGAGCTTCATGTTGCAGGTTTCTAATTAATGCTCTGTATAACATTGTCTCTGTTTACGTGTTGTTATAATGCCACATCTATAATGTACCAAGTAAAAAAAAAAAAGATACACTCCTACATGAAGCTGATCTATGGTTTGGTTGTGGTTCAGATGAACACGCCTTAACTATGTGACTGCTCAAAAACTCAATTGTTTTTGTCAAAGTCAAAACCTTCCAACGAAAGCCACACTGCACACTTGAGCCCTGACAGCTTCTGCCTTTTATGTAAAACAATGCAAGCGAGGTAACCTTTAAAAGCGCCTTCTTCTGACTCGCCGAACGTGTGACTTTGAAGTCTTCAGCAATTGAGGCAGGTGTCAGGAAAACAAAAAAAGAAAAGAAAAATACAGGAGACTGCATTCCGATAAACACTCCTTTCTGCCAACACCCCCCTACGCTTCTGACGATTCTCCAAAAGGTAGTTTTCACAAGATTGATGTGCGTTAACATGATAGTCCATGAATCTACCAGCTGCTTAAGTTCCAAATTGCATGTGCTCCCAGAATTTCAAGTGAAAGAATTGTTAGGGTCCTAAAAGGTATGTTCAGACTTTATACATAATAAATCTACAATTTTTGGCAGCAAAGCGCAGTTTCTCAATTGTGGGAAAATATTCGTGGCACAAAAATGCAACCTACATGTGGCTCCAATTTTGCAGTCAAAGGTCTCCGGATCAGCAGAGTACCGGATTATCTTTCATTTCTGAGGCCACAAGCCCGCAGACAAAACTATATTTAACAAGGGACACTGTGGCAATTTGCACTTAATGTTCCAGATGAAACCCATAGCTTTCTGTATGAGAAACCTGTGAGATGAGGTGGGAGGGCTATGTGAGTATCAGTGAACTGTGAATCAGGTGGGGTAGGTGGACAGATACAATGGATACTGGTTCAAGTTGCCTCCCACACTGCATTTTATAAGCAAACCTCAGCCAAACACATCAGCCTGGTACAGAATTTAAGAAGTCAAACCGATACTGAACTTAACGCCATATCTGGGCTGTTTTTAGTTTTTTCCATGAAACTCATGTGGTGGCAGTCACTAGTTTACTACACCTTATGATTTTTGGGCACACATTCCACTGATTGTGTACAGTTAGTTCAGGGAAGTGGGATTGTCTGAAGAACCTACAATGGGAAATTACTTTAAGTAGCGAGGCACTTCAATTAAAAGTGAGGGAAACTATAATTCTGACATGCGTTTCCAAAAACTTGAAATACTTTTGTGCAAATAGGAAAAAAGTCAGTTATCCAAGTTATCTTGAAAGACTTGAAAGCTATATCCCCCCAGCCCACAGTTTTACATCTCTAGCAGCCAAACTTTCCAGCAAAATGATATGAGTAACACTTACCAAGATTAATAAATTACTGTAAGTGCATATTCCTCCAAAAGGCTTCGCTGGAAAAGGGCCAAGGCAAAAAAAACAAAAAAATCTCCTCTGTACTCATGCACTGGCTGTAAATATTTTCAGAGAGTTGCTCAACTTTGCGAATCCTCTCTCTGTCCCCCGTGCGCAGGGAAGCTGGGTGGCCAGGACTCCTTCGAAAGCATGGACAGCTTCGAGAGCTGCGACCGGCTCACGCAGTCCTGGAGCAGCCAGTCATCCTTCAGCAGCCTGCAGCGAGTGCCATCCTACGACAGCTTCGACTCGGAGGACTACCCCAGCGCCCTGCATGGACACAAGCCCAAGGGCACCTTTAAGGACTACGTGAGGGAACGGGCCGACCTCAACAAGGACAAGCCAGTCATCCCAGCGGCCGCGCTCGCCGGCTACACGGGTACGTTCTGTCTTTTCCATTTGCCTTTTCCTAAACTGATGCTCCCCCCCACCCGACACCCCGATAGTTTGACATTTTGCATGTTTAGCACTGAGCACTGAGCTGCCACACATCAAGAAACAGTTGTGTAAAGTGTAAAGACCACCGTAGAGTCCACAGGTATCAGTTGACTGACTATTTCTACCCCTTGACAAGTCACTTTGATAAAAATCCATCAGCCATCTTTCCCCAGGCAGTACGATGACCTTGACCTACATTTGTAGACTGTTTCCAACCACACCCTCAGTATCAAGTAAAGTACGGATCAAACCTTTTCACAATTTGGGGGAAATTCTTCAATACCAAGAACAGTGTCCTCTCACGTCCTCTTCAATTCAATTATAATCTGGAGTTCGGTGCTTCGCAAAACAGATCAGAACAAATCGCATGTGTGAGAAAAAGAGGTGCTTGGTGATTAGTTTGAATGCTTCTTGGTTGCACCAGTTTCTTGTGCAGCAGCAGAGCATGACAGCAGGGGATGGCATCTAAATCTAGGGTGTGTTTACATGTTAAATATAATGCAGCTGTTTATAGCGGTATGTGGTGCAAATCGGCATTCCTTGGTACGAGTGTGACAGCGTTTACAGGTAATTTAATCCTCAGAAGAATCTGGTATCTGTTCATCTCTACTCTCTTAAGAGAACTAGATGAATCCACCGAGGTGAAAGAAAGTACTTTACAGGAAACTAGCACTAACTCTGCCTCTTTTTTTTTTTTTTCGGTCTCTCTCGTTTTGCCTAAGCCTAAAGAGTTCTCATCTGCAGTTTATCTACCCCACATCTTGACCTATTTTTTTGGTTGTCTTGGCAACTCGGGGAAACAGTGCTAAGCGATACCTGCCTGTACTTTCAGAAACCGAGGTGGATTTATCGATTTATCTCGGAAGACCTCTCTCCACCTACATAGCTAAATGCAGTTTTCTTTTACTTTTTTCATCTAGCAGCAAGACGTCTTTTGCATACGAACACTTCTCTAATTTCACACATGCCAACGTTCTCGAGCCCATATTCGTGTTTACTTTTCTGAAGGTGTCACAAACTTTTCACAAAGCGCTTCGGCCCCACGGGCTACACTGTCCGAATCTCCGGACAGAATGACGACCGCAGGCTTTTGGAAAAACTATTAAGTGGAATTCCTGCATTCGAATCCATGGGAGGGAGTGACACGTGCAAAAGTCAAACTGAGTAAATCAGCTGTGAAACGATGAGGGTCCAACGGATACCCACGCTGGTCTGGGAAGAGGGTATGGCATGAGTACTGTAAACACTGAGTGAGAGAGAGAGAGAGAGAGAGAGAGAGCAATACTTTGAGATCATCATTGCAAACATGAAACTGCTGGTTCGGAATAAAAACCAAAGTATTTGGAGGCGTAGATGCTGGCTTCGGATAAGCAATGGCAGGCCTTAATGACCAGTGGTGAGGGAAAGCATCTCTGAGCAGGAAAAACACTCTTGCTTATTGAACCAGCCCACGGCATTAAGTGCAGAATACAGACGAGAGCTGACACAGGGCCAGGACAGGACTCCGATTCACAAGCGATTGTGATCACAAGGAGAGCCTGTACTACCTTGCCTGGGAGTATCTCTCAGTAGACAAGCTGCAGTCATACTGTTCATGGGGTGCGGGGGTTGTTGCTAACACATGTGCTTGTCATTTATGATTCGGTTACATTATATTGCATTCCTAAATATCAAACAGTATAATTGGCATTTGATGTTTCACGTTGATTTGTTCAGCTGATTTAAAGTTTTGTGTTCATGTGGTAAAGCTGCTCAAATTAGATTCTCTTTAAAATATGAAAAAAAAAGTTTTAATCAATTTAGATAAAAACCACAGTAATTCAGATAATGCTGCTTTATGAAGAAGACAAGGCAAATCTGTACGCAATGTGCACATCTAGTTTATAGACTATAGTTATAGTTCATATACAACTGGTATAGAAATTAAGATTTGCAAGATTATTAACCTTAACTTCGATCCAATAACTATTTGGTTTCAAACACAGAACTGAACACATAACATGAATTGGAAATAAAATTACTGGAGAGAGATAAGGAGGAAATTTCAGAAACTTCAGAATCAGTAAGTAAGGAACAAACTCAACCATTTGTATCATCTTACTTTTGATTATGTAGCAGCAATCAACAAATATAGCAGCGTTAAACAAGTTACTTTTCACATACCTTCTTTTTTTATGAACTGATGAAAAATATTATCCCCGTATGCATATTTCGGGGGCAGTGTTATTTCCCAGGAAACAGTAATAGAATCAAAGCTAGAGCAAACTTAATTATGACATTTGAGAGCCTTTGAACACATGCATTTGAAGCTTGCCTCTAACATGGGCTAGGCCCCAGAAATCAATGGTAACACTGTAACTCACAATCAGAGACCGTTTAATTGCATTAGCGTCATGTGACCGCTATCGCAAAAAACCTGAAACAAAAGCAAAAAAAATGAACGTCATCCCATTTTACTTTCATATAAAAGATCAAGAAAAAAAATACAGAAAGCTTCAGTGAGTCACACTTTACAATAATGGGCACCAATTCTTGATGAATTAATGTGTGAATCCCACAGGAATAACTTTCGAATGCCTCATGCACTTCCTCTGAGCTCTGATGATCATGTGTATCTGCCCAAACCCCAAACCTGTAACCCTATAGCTAACCCTGACCCTAACGTTATTATACATGTGATTAACAGTGCATAATGTATTCATGCGTTATTCATACATCAATTAATTAAAACTTGGTGCCCAATATTGTACACTGTGACCCTTCAGTTCATTCTTACTTGGGACCATTAAAACCGGGACTGTTGGCCTTTTTAAATCTAAATCTGATAAAGGATTCCTGGCTTTGCCCAAGATTTATGGTATGAGCGTTTGTTTTCGAACAACACATAAACGCAGAACACGCAACGGTAGGGTAAAAGAAAAAAAGAAACCTCAAATACCAGGAGAACTGAGCAGAGTTCCTGGCTGGCGTGTCAGTGTAAACTGTTATTATTTGCCCCAGCCCAGACAAGTATGCACGCAGATCACAGGGGCTCAAGATACCTTTTGCTTCATCGAACTGGCAGCCGAGAAGAGATATTAAAAAATATATCATAATCGGAATAACAGTTTATGAAAACACGAGCTTCCATTTCCTGACAGCAACCACAGAGTCAGGCATCAAGAGATCTCTCGAGATGGAACGCTTGATAAGCAGGCAACAAGTAAGGTGAGAGATAAACGCACAACTGCCTAAGCCCTGAGGTTTTCTTGTTTTTCATTGTTCTGAAGACGGTGTCAACTGCCCCAACTGCACACTTTCGCAAGCAGTCAACGCACAGCAGACAAAATCATCTGCCTATTAGCAGAGTGGAGATCAGCTCGTCCCTTGGAGTGTCTCGGCTACTTCCTAACACGGCCTATAAAAGTCAAGCGTTTCAAGTTTATAGTCTTAAATGAATCCCGCTCCTTGTTCCTGGAGGTTCTTCGGTGACGCGTTTGCATTGCTTTTGGTTGCAGACTGCAGTCTTGGTGTCATAAAAAAGGCTATGGCAAAGAGTGATTCAACGTCCTCTGCTTTTCCTCAGCAGTGGCAGCACACAAGTGGGTTCTGGGTAAAATAGATTGAAACACAATCAGCATCAGCACACAATCAGTGCTAAACAAATGGCTTCGTTCTCGTAGTCAGAGTACTTTCTCTGTGCAAAGGTAAGCGGTCAGGTGCCAATGTTTCACCGGCTAATGTACTCCAACCACAAAGTCAAACATAGCGCATAAACTTTAAAAGGAATCCAGACTGATACATACCAGGCTATTAAGGCTAAGTAGAGCACAATAAAAAGAAGAAAAACAAAACTATAAAGCAGTGGATTAAATGAAAACTATACTGTGGCAACAATCTCCATTCTCACTCTGCTAACCAGAGAAAATAAGATAAAAAAGCACCTTTTGTTCCACTACACGCTCCCAATTCAATCTTATTGTAATCATGTTGAGATTGGCTGTAGGTGTTGTAAGCCGTTCTGTATTATTTTGCTTCATTGTAAAACTCACCCTATTATGGTTGTATTCCACATTTGTTACAGTTTCACTTTTTGCTTCTTTCCAGTTCTTGCATAAACGTGCCCGCCAAATGTGCAATATCTGGAATAGGATCTAATTATGTTCTGTGAATGGTCACTGAGTGCAGGTCAGGATTAAAAAAAAGTTTATTTTAATAACAAGTTAATAAGTATATCATAATCGTCAGCATACAGACTGAGTTTTCATTTTCTGGGGTGAAAAACAATTAACAGTTGTGGCAGATCATGTGCTCGGCCTCTGTAAACGCAGGGCTGTAGAGAGCATGGAGAATTGTGAATGAGTTGGATCTTGTTTCCTTCACTTGAGACTATTCGGTTCAGTCATGCTCCAGTTTTCAAGCTGATGAGAAAAAGGCTTTTTTTAGGCCGGGGTGATTTCATCTTCATGGAATTTATTGTCGAGGAAAAAAAAAAAACGATAGAGCTGCACGCAGAAGGAAACAAACAAAGTAACAGGGCAAATGGACTCCTGAGGCAATGTTTCTTAACTCAGGGCCCTCTTCAGTTTAGATCCAGTGATTCCAGTTCTGGCATCATTGTGAGTACCATGAGAAGAACTGTTCCAATGAAACTTGCTTTTGCAATTTAGTTGTTCCTCGAAACACTGTTTATTAGTTCTAGGGAGTGGAATGTGTGCCAAGCTGAGAACCAAGATCCTTCTTCAACTTATTTTTGTCCTAGTGTTTCTCACCATAGACGGCACACACACATATATCATATATTTCAAACTACTAGATCAAAGCAAGTGGAAACATCTTGGGGAGGCCTTCACCCACCAGTGGATTGATATAGGCTGATGGTGATAGTGATATATATATATATATATATATATATATATATATATATAATTTAAAAGTCAAAGGTGTGACGTTACATATTTAAAAAATTATTTGCTTTTTCAATAAATAATAAAACCAAGGTGTTTTTTTAAGTGCCATCTATTCTTTAGTATGCAAGTGTGTTTCTGACTCTCTCTCTCTCTCTCTGAATAGGCAGCGGACCCATTCAGTTGTGGCAGTTTCTCTTGGAGCTTCTGACAGACAAATCATGCCAGACTTTCATCAGCTGGACAGGAGACGGCTGGGAGTTCAAGCTGTCCGACCCCGACGAGGTGAGAAAACGTCCAGCATGCGAACCATCCCGCTCACTTTGATCTGGCGTGGCTCGATCAAAACTGATACAATTCACTTCACCTGTGACTGTCAGCTAGACTCAAAATGTCTAAAGCTACCAGTCCTTTCAATCTTCCACCATCAGCAACCTGCCAGCTGTAATTGAAATGATTGGTTGTACTAAAATCCGCCAAAGGAATACGTTAGAAGCTCAGTTATTTGGAAACTGATGGTCAAAAGGTTACTCTTCAGATCCCCAAGTTAAAGTAATTTAGTTTCTAAAAAATTGAGACCAGGCGACTTCATAGCACGACTGAAACTCTGTCTGTCATATTGTCATAAACATAGAGGCTAGACTTGTCCACTGTGCACGAGAAAGTTTGGGGCAACGCCAGTTTTACTCTTCAGTTTTGGTTTGTCAATCGCACCCAGTGCCGCCCCATGACAGAGGCTTTTTCTGAAATTATCGCAGGTTGCCAGGCGGTGGGGGAAACGGAAAAACAAGCCCAAGATGAACTACGAGAAACTGAGCCGGGGGCTGCGCTACTACTACGACAAGAACATCATCCACAAGACATCGGGGAAGCGCTACGTGTACCGCTTCGTTTGTGACTTGAAAAGCCTTCTTGGCTACACCCCCGAGGAGCTGCACGCCATGTTGGACGTAAAACCCGACGCAGACGAGTGACTCAAAGGAACGAGTGAACAATCAGAGGACTGAAGGATTAACTGATGGGTGGGTGCAGTGGGATGTAAAACTTTTTCTTTCTTTCTTTTTTAAGTGCTGTTTGTCATTTGCCGCTTGAGCTTTTAATAGAGGAATATTGTATAGACGAGTACACAATCAGTGCCTCCCTCGGAAGTTCACGCATCTGTGTGGACATACTTACAATGCAGCTCAAGGCAAATGGGAAGCTTGCAGTTAAAAAAAGAAAATAAAAAAAGAGAAAGCCGAACATTTTCTGCTTGTGTAGCATAAGAAACTGACATGGAAGCAGGCCAGAGGATGGCAAAGGATGCTGGGATGGAAGAAGGATGGAAAGTTCCTGCTACAAAAACTGTTGCCAAAAAAAAAGGAACTATACAGAAATATATATATAATTTTCTTTATGATAGCTGTCTGTCACTGCCCTTCTGTACAGAGTTCACCTGGGCAGAGTTCTCAGTTGGGACCAAAAAAGTTTTTTTATTTTATTTTTATTAATTTTTTTTAAAAATATAAATATGTGCCAGTATTATTGTGTTAAGCTCATGTCTTAATTGAATTCCACATTGTACATGTGTTGCTAAGTGTTTGGCTTGCCAGTTTTGACATTAAGGAAGGACCCATTAAAAGTTAAAATGCACGTTGCGTTTCTTAACTCAAATGAAGGTATTCCTAGGGCTTTTGAGAAAATAAGTCGTAAAAAATGTTTCTTAGACAACACTGGAGACAATTAAATGTTTCATTCATTTATATAAAGCTGTTTAATTCAAAACAACAACAACAAAAAAACACTGAATTGAAATTCACCACCTCATACCAAAAGTAACCGATTTACACAACTGAAAGTGACAGTTGCCTTATAACTGCTGCAGCCACCTTTGAAACCACATTCCCATTACTGCAATGAAAACGAAAATCAGCTACGGAACAGCTACCATCTCTTACCAGTCTTAAAATGCATTAGGTCAGTAACATTGTGTGGTGTTTTAGCATTGTTAATTAAACCTCGGCTTAGGAGGTGCAGAAGGCTACGATTAACCTGTCAATGCGTCAACGCAGTTCCTGAAGAGGGTTGACTATGATCATTATTTTAGATTTCACATTTCGAGACGGAGCGCAGAGATGTAAAGAGTTACAATTCATTTCTTTCCTTCTCTTATGGTAGTATATCTAGGATGAGCAAACTTGATATTCCAGTATTGCAGGTATTGGAAAAAGAATAGCTTATTTTTCACCGAAATTAATTGAATTGCATGCCACTCACTTGAGATATTGTTACCAAAGAGGGCTTTAGAATGTAGGTCGAATGTACTGTATTATAGTCTTATATTAGGAACCATTGAAAGGAGCCTTGAAAAGGAAAATGCAATCTGTCCATTTAGAAGAACATACAGAGCCTTATAATGAAAGAAATTGGTTTTAGCAGTGTGGGAGTTCGGCGTGAGAAAGACTGTGGTTGAATGTAAATAAATAACCGTAACGAGGCAGAACTGAAGGTTTCTGGCGAGTGGACACATCTGGATTCTAGAAGAGATGGGTTTCGAGTGAGGTTTATTGTAGATGAAGACTGAGGGGGCGACGACTCCCCCCCCACACTGTACTGTATAGACAGCAGAGGGAAAGAGAGCGATTTGAGTGAAAAGGGTTTGAGGATTAACTAACGAGCTTTGGAAGGAAGGAATTTTTCTGAACTTCAAAATATACACGTGTTTCTTGAAATTTCAGACAGGAAATGCCAAAGCCAGAATACTCCTTCGTTGAATAAAGCAAATTCATGTTTAAAAGTGGCTGAAACCTGGGAATGGTTCACAGTTGTAGAAGTGTTAGAAAAGTATTTGGTTCTATGGTGTATGGACTTCACTAAAACCTTCAGATAGACAGAACAACAAATGCCTGTGAGGTTTACTCATGTACTGTGGCTTCTGTGTTGAAGGAGGGCACTAGAAATATTTTGACTGAAAAATGTGATCGCTCTGTGTTCGATTGCAGTGTTTACAGTGTTTAAAGCCCTTGACAGCTAACATTCTCCAGGAAAAGAAAGTATATATCAGAGATGCGGCAAACACCATGCTGAGGGTTTTTTGCAGGAACGGTTTGTCTTCACAAACTGGAGTATCCAATCTTCAGTTAGGGAACGCGGTTTATGTGTCGCAGGCCCTCACTTCCTCCTCTGTGCACAACCGAAAAAGGGCAGCTTACCCACTCCGAGTGACAATCACGCTGCTCCCGCCATCGAAAACCCATTTGATGTTTCGTTGAGCCGCAGTCAGAAAAGGCCGGCGCGTGTTTCGGACATTGTAGGTGCAGCCCGCGAGAAAAGTGGGCATCGGCGGCAGGATCCCTGACCAACATTCAGTATTTTTCTTGTGTTCTGTGTTTTGGTATGTCTTGTTATTCCAAAGAATGTTTTTCAGCATTTATTTACCTGTTTGTGTCATGTATGTTTGTATCGAATACACGGTTTTAAGTTATTCTGCTCTGTTTTTTTCTTTTTTTTTTAACTAAGCATTCAAACTTTTTGCGTTTTGAAAGGGGAAACATCAGAATCAAAAGAACTTCAACCTCAAAAACAAGTCCTTTTGACCTTTTGTTAACCCCCTCTGAGATCGATTAGTTTGCCGATGCCTGTTTATTGGCGATAAAAACACATTTAAAGAAGTACTTCCTGTCAGCACTCTGGACTGTTGTATAATGTACATGAACAATTGTATTGCACGGATCATTCTCAATGGACCATTTCGGCAGTTACATGCATACCAAGGAGTCATCGTTGTTGTCATTTGTGTGTGTGCGTTTTTTTTATAGTGTTTTCTGTATTTTTTCTGTTCATGAGATTAATTTTTTGATGTATTTCACAAACATCTGAATATTTTTCAAATAATTTATATTTTATAAACTTTGAAATAAGAGATGCAGACAGCTGGTGCTTTAATGGAAATTTTAAAAAGGGTAGTGTAGGACTGAACAAAAATGTAGCGATTTACTTGTTTTTATACAGAAAAATGAATTAAAAAGAAAAAACCTGTCTGCAAAACAGTTGTTATTAAAATAGGCTGATGCTGGGCCATCATTGATTCTGCTGGAAAGTTTTATAAACTGTAGCCTTAATTCTTATTGTACTTAAAATGACTATGTTATAAAAAATATATGTGAACAAAAATATTTCATAATCTCTTGAGTTGTGTGTTTTTATTGGGTCACATCAAAAGATATGCACACACACATACATTCACACATAAGTGTATCAGTGCAGAGAACAAATTGATAGATTATTATTCATTGTCGCACTGATAGTATTTAAGATAGAGATGTTGACAGCACAAAGATCTTGATGCATTCTTGTTTTTGCACCCAACCATGAAAACCACAAAGAAGGAGCCCAGAATGTGCAACACTGGTCAATGTCTGTCAAGGCCATATACACGTAGGCACATATTTAGTTTTTTTGGACAATCTCAGTACTGAATTTGAAATGTCAACCGATTTTCTGTTAACAGTCAACTGAGCTATTTTTAGCTTCTCGTTTGACAGTTTTCAGTGTCTGCATATTTTTAGTCAGTCATAAATGTCACTAAATTGAAAGCACTGATTAGAGAATGACAATTTGTTAAAATTTATTTAAGGATTTGTTAAAAAATATATATTTCTATTGGGTGGGGGGGTACCTGTAAAGCGACAAATATATGGAATTCTGCAACATGGTCACCGTTGTTCTCACAAGAGCTTTTTCCATTAAAACACACAGTTTAAACATTTTCTAAGGCAACATTATAAGATTACTTTCTTTAATTGGCAATTGCCAATTTCCATTGCCAGCTAGAACAATATATTAGAACAATCCTGATACTGGTGTGAAAACCCAAATGGACCTCGAATTAAGTCACGAATTAAGCAATGAACAAAACAACATAAATTTAATACTCTGAATTTCCCTTCCACTACAAACAGCAGAAAGCAGATTCAAGGATACAAACAGTTTACCATCAGCAAGAACATGTTTGATGCTGCTCTGAGCATTGACAGCGTACAAATTCAGCTAGATCACTTATTTTTTGAAGAGTGAATACTGAATTGAAGGCTTTATCTTCACTAACTTCAGAAACAATATGGCTTGAGTTGAATTGCAATGGAAAGACGATTCCATTTTATTACTTCAAGGACTCCACCTGGAAGTTCATCCTGAGAACACCCAATAAAAGATCAGACTCTTCGGTGCCTCAGACCGAAAGGAATTTCTGTCAGTTGTCAGTTGTGGCGGCTTATATCAGTTCCCGTCTGTCACATAAGCACAGAAACTCCTCTCAGAAACTAGACAAAAAAGCGGGCGAAAGGATCAAAAGCAGTCAGCGCAATCTCACACAGCTGCTTAGCACGGCCACTGGAGATCTGACACTGTTCACCACCATGTAGACAGAGACTCATTCTCCAATAAGAAAGAGAGAAAAAGTGTGGGGAAAATACTGTTTCTGTTAAGACTCTGTTGTTGGACGAATACGGATCTCATGTTTTAATTTTCTGCTTTTGTGAGGTTGATTGTACTGAAAGGTCATGCTACATTACTACAGCAACTCTGGAAAAGAACCTCATGTTTCCATGTGATTACTATTTATAAGCCTCTCATTCAACTGGCACGGTTCTTATCTTTTTCTCGAGAAGTGGTGTTGTCACTCATTAGCCCAGTTGAGTTCTCACTGAGGTTGTGGGCCACACAATAAGTTGTGCATTTGCATTTGTATTTGTGTGTGATCCAGGAGAGCTTCAGTTTGTGCTTTCTAAAAATACAAAATAAAAACACCTGAGTTGAATCTAATTTGTTTTCGCCTGCTCGGGCCTCCCCAATCCGTATTACAGCGTTCTGACTCATTTCAGCGTCTCCCAGGGGGGGAGAGAGGGTATAATGGCTCTAACCTCTTTAGAAGACAAAGAAAATCAAATATGTTATGGGAGTGGAGGCTATACAATATGATACAACACAAACAAGACCAAAAAAAGTGTCTTTGAACATGCATGGCTACTGTACACGTCTGCGTAGGGATTGTCCTAGCATTTTGGACGGTGCTCGTGTGATCTGTTGCTCTTGTGTAAATGTAGTTCTCCTTTCCCAGCATGTTAATCTGTAGCTTGTTGTTGGTTAACAGGCATGCCACTTCCATGGTTGTGAATGACGTCAGATCGGTATAACGGGCACACAGGGCTCATTCATATGTTTGTAAACCACCCCCCCCCCCGGCTCCTAAAAATTCCACATGTCTAAATAAAAACATGTAGCGTTGCTCCCTCCCTCTGTCTCTATCTGCCTCTCTCTCTCTTGTTCTTGCTTTCCCTCACTCCACCCTACTGGCAGCCTTGCCACAGAGACATGCCAAGGAAAAAGCCTCCCCCATCGCCGTTCATCAGCAGTACAAAAACAAAGACACCGCTAATTCATTTCCAGTCAGAACAGTCTGGCTGGGTTTTGTCTTTCTTTTTTTTTCTCCTCCCAACTATTACTGGCAGTGAAATGCTATTTATTATGGGGAGGTCTATTATAAAACCATATGATATATAATCCAACCAGAAGGGACACACGGGTTGTGCATAATATGCGACAGCAAACAAAAATACATAATGTGAAAGTTCACCCTAAGGAATTGTGGTGGAGTTTGTTTATTTAGTGAATTAATTACTTTCCAGGATCCATTTTAAGGACATGCCATCGATATTTCCGAAACATCATTGAGGACCCCTTTATTTATTTTCTTCCCAGGAACACCAAACAGAGAAGAGTTAGTATCAAATATCCCCTTCCTTCTCACTGCAGAATATTCCCCAGCCCTTTCCTCAATCGAAGTATACAATACCATAAGTAGTGGCATATGTCAACCCAACTGGGTTTTTGGGGATATGGGGGTGTGGAAACGAGTAACTGATGGAATGGTAATTTACACATATATTTACTGGAACATACAGACATGCTCAAATTTGTTGGTACCCCTCCACAAAAAACAAAGAATGCACAATTTCCTCTGAAATTACTTGAAACTGACAAAAGTAATTGGCATCCACTGTTTATTCCATATTTAATAGAATTCAGACTTTGCTTTTGATTTTGTTTTTCAATATTGTAAACAATAAAACAAATTAAAATGGCATGGACAAAAATGATGGGACCTTCCACCTAATATTTTGTTGCACAACCTTTAGAGGCAATCACTGCAATCAAACGTTTTCTGTAGCTCTCAGTGAGACTTCTGCACCTGTTAACAGGCAGTTTGGCCCACTCTTCCAGCTGTCTCAGGTTTGATGGATGCCTTCTCCAGACTGCAAGTTTTAGCTCTTTCCATAAAAGTTTGATAGGATTCAGATCAGGACTCATAGAAGGCCACTTCAGAACAGTCTTGTGTTTGTGTGACTTGCCAAAAAGCTCCAGTTTTGACTAACCTGTCCAAAGGACATTCTCCCAGAAAGATTGTGGCTTGTCAATATGCATTTTAGCATTTTTTTAATGTTTTTCTATCTAAAGTGGAGTCCTCCTGGCTCTTCTTCCATGGAGGCCAATTTCACTCAAAAAGCGACGGATAGTCCTGAACCTTGGAGTTCAGCCTGTATCTCTTTGGCAGTTATCCTTGGTTCTGCCATTCGCACTGTCCTTCTGTTCAATCTGGGGTCGATTTTCCTCTTGCGGCCGAGCCCTGGGAGGCTGGCTACAGTTCCATGGACCATGAACTTCTTAATAATATTTGCAACTGTTGTCACAGGAACATCAAGTTGCTTGGAGATGGTCTTGTAGCCTTTACCTTTACCATGTTGTCTATTTTGTCTATTTTCTTTCTGCTCTCCTCAGACAACTCTCTCCTTTGCTTTCTCTGGCCCATGTTTAGTGTGGTGCACATAATGATACCAAACAGCACTGTGACTACTTTCCTCCATTTAAATAGGCTGAATGACTGATTACAAGATTGGAGACATGTATGATACTAATTAAAGAAACAAATTAGTTTGGAATAGCACTATAATCCAATTATTTATTATCTTTTCTAAGGGGTACCAACAAATGTGTCCATGCCATTTCAGAATATCTTTGTAGAATGAGCAATAATTAATCTCTTTTCACAGCTTCTTTGATTTATTCTATGACATACCAAAGGCATGCAAGTATACATGATGCAATAGCTTTTAATTTCATCACTTTTCAGGAGGAATGAAGCATTATTTCAATGAGCTGTAAGGGTACCAACAAATTTGAGCATGTCTGTATCTGTTCTATCCCCGCACCCTCCATACAATGCATATTTCAATACACGTCAGAATGAAGAAATACATAAACTTGCGTCTATTAAGAAATTGTCTGATCGTTTAAATGATGGAATTAAAAGGCGGCAGTGAATAAACACAGAGTTCCAGAAAATACCCAGGATGCAGTTCTGAGAAACGGAAAGAACTCAGGTTGACTCGCTTTCAGCAGACAGGTCCTTCAGAAGGCAGCTGAGAAGTTGAATGCCAAGACTAGACGGAAAGAAAAGAGGATGCAGCTTATCAGAAACCGATCTATATGTCTCACTCCCTGTGCTTTAATCTGCTGGCAACGTCTCTTATCCTGATATGCACAGAGCTGTTTTCACTTAGCACCGGGTCAGGCACTCCGGTGACTGGGGCTGTAACCTGCCAGCTGGGAATTGAGCTCTTGCAGGTGGTTCCCTCCATCGCATGTCTACCAAGATCACAATAAGGTGAAATGAAAAGAGTCATAGAAGATTCAACCAGATCAATGAACCAGATCTACCTTCTATGGGAGGAACAGAACTAGATTAAGTAACACATGAGAAAGACCTAGGAGTCTATGTGGACTCCTCACTTTCTCCATCCAAACAATGTGGGGAAGCAATAAAAAAGGAAAACAGGATGTTAGGTTATATTGTCAAAAGTGCTGAATTGAGAACAAGGGCAGTAATGTTCAGACTGTACAATGCACTAGTTAGAGCTCATCTGGATACTGTGGACAGTTCTGGGCTCCACACTTCAATAAAGATATCGCTGCTCTAGAGGCAGTTCAGAGGAGAGCAACCAGACTTATTCCAGGTCTGAAGGAATGTCCTACTGAGAGACTGAGGAACTGAACCTTTTCACCCTGGAACAGAGGAGACTACGTGGGGACTTGATCCAAGTCTTCAAAATCATGAAAGGCATTGACCACATCAACCCAGAGGAGCTTTTCCAGATCAGCAGGGACACACGCACCCGTGGACACACATGGAAATTGGGCTTCAAGGCATTCAAGACAGAAAACAGGAGACACTTCTTCACACAGAGAAGCGTCACAATCTGAACAAACTCCCCAGCGATGTGGTAGAAGAGACAATTTGGGAACATTCAAAAACACACTGGATAGGATCCTTGGATCACTTAATGGACACCAAACGAGCAAGATGGTTCGAATTTTTTTGTGTTTCTTATGTTACTTACTGATGTAGCAGAGATGGCGACTCTGTCCCCAAAAATTCACTAACCCTATGTTTGATTTACACACATTACAAGGGTAACTGTATTAAATGAAGGTATATGATGAGATGGAAATGGTCCAAAGGTATGATGCTCAATATGACAAAACACAGTGCAATCATATGCTTTGACACAGGCAGTATATCTTACAGTTTACGAACCCTGCTCACGGACAATGAATATGAGATCACCATGCAAAACAACCAGTTTTCTCTTCCCCAATCGTGGCCTTTGACCTGCATCCTTGGACGCATCTGTCCTATACCCCCTCAATGTGTCAATACAGGTATATATATTAAAGGTAAATGAATCAGCAAGAATGATCTATATTAGCTGCCTCACTTGAGGTCTTAGATTTCAGAATATTGACAACAGCTTTCAACTACCAATTTAAACACAAGCTGTGTGGCCTTGTGCTCAGTTGATCTGTTGCAAGCCTGCTCTTAGATGTGACATTAAACCAAGTGTGGATATTTCCAAAACTTTCAGCTCAGTGTTACTCCCTCTCCTACACTAGGTCTCCAAAGCAACAACTATGAAAAGGGTGAGAGTCGTTTAAGATCTTTTTTTTTTTACTTGTTGCACTTTCAGATGTGGAAAAAAAAGATATATACATATGCACCATGCAGGGGAATTCACAATGGTTATTTTTATCTGATGACAAAAAGCAAAAAAAAAAAAGTTTCCATTGCCTTTGACAAAAAAACAAAAAAAACGAGAGAAAAGAGAAGCTTGACACCTGCCTTGTGCGTAAGGATGTCAAGCTGGGTTTGCCTTCAGAAAGCTTCTGAAATTGTGTCTCTGACATCCAAGACTCCTCTTCAGTGAGAGAAGCTGCACCGATAGACTGGTAGCCAAGCAGATGCTTAACCGTTACAAAATGACTCTGTGTTACATCCCGGCAAATAATAAAGGACGAAGAAAAAGACACAGTCACCGCCCCAGACAAGCAAGAGAAAGTGAACGCCATACGAGAAGGAAACTAGGGTTACCAAAGTAAACAAACAAACAAACAAACAGACTTTTGCCGGGAAGCCGTGACATTTAAATCCTTGGCAATTACAAAGGGGATGAAAGAGAGAGGACAGATCTTGCGTTCCATGTTGGCAGTAACTAAAAAACTATTTTTCATTTAAAAAGTTTAATAAAAACAAAACCACTGCATGATATAAGTCGATTGTGAGGACATTCTGGACAATGTCTGTCGAACACACATTTGGGTGCTAACTTGCTAACATAAAATGAACTTTTTGCCTCAATCGCAGATTAATATTTGAGTCATAGATGCAATGTGCACATAGCCTGAGCTCTTCTGAGGTCAGGAATAGAATAAGAGACCATGTCATTTGAGACAATATACCCTTTAAAAGAATCCCGACGCAGCATCCTTGCATCGCACGCTTCTCAGCTTGATTTTAATGCCTTTTAAGTCTTTGCTATTTTGAAAGGACAAGTTAGTATCATGTTTATTTATAGGGCCTGACATATCTCCCACTCAGTCACATATTCAGTTATCAAATGTCTATCCGACCTCTTATCAGATGTGATGAATATGTAATTGACTGTACACGTGCATGATCTTATCCAATGGCAGTCACTGGAATACTCTCAGTCACACATTTACGCCGTAAGCAAATCGTATTTCATCAAATGCGAATGTCTTCGACCGCGATGCGAAGCGGGGTTTGTCTTTCTCGAAAGGGATCTGTCCGTTGTACCTCGTGTCAACACGGCCGAAGATAACGCGCAGAGCCGTCAAGGGGAGTCAGTGTCAGTCAGGAAAAAATTTGACCAGATGAAATTAAAAATACCACTGATTATGCGATAGTTGTTCTTTAAATTTGTATTTAGTATCCAAAATTGAACAGTGTCATGGGTTAAGCCTTTTACTATTTCATAAGTGTAGGGTACTGGACACAGAATGGCTAAGAAAGGGAAGCATGGCTCTTGCAACATTTAAAATACAGAGCAAATGCAAATGTAGGTTTGATTCTGCCCCCTTTTCTGCTGTGTAGTGTTACTGTGTAGGATTCGATGACAGATTTCAGTAGTGAAAAATACCTATGGCCCATAGCACTAATTAGAACTGCAGTTTTTAATAAATAATAAATCAGAATACACTTTGTGAATTCAAACCCCAGTGTGTTGTATCTGAAAACATACATTTCAAGCAGAATATGTACATTGAAGTAGAGAGAATGGTGTTCAGTTAAAATGACACAAGTTATCTTACGTTAAGTGGTTTTAATATTCTTTCTGGGCACTGTTTCTAGCTTTGAAACACAACTCTGACTATAGATGACATATACGGTAAATACTCTGATATTGCGGTCTGTATGGCTTGTGTTAACAGAGAGATACGTGGTGCCCGGAGTACAGCGCGGGCGAATCCTGTATTATGAGGGGCTACGAAGGTCAGGGCTGATGCGGTTTAGCTTTTTGCTTCAATTTGCATTTTTATTACAGCTGTCAGAACTGCCAATCACCCTCCCTGCCCGGTCACCGACCCCTGGCGGTACATGACGCCGTCCTGTACGTTAAAAAATAATCTCCAAAAGGAAAGCGGGGCCTTGAGGATAGATACATATTCATAGGGCGCTACACAAAGGAGATCTGGCATTCTGAGGAGGAAACAAACCCATTTCAGATGGTAATTTGCGCTTCCCATTAGTAATTATGATTGATTTACACGGAGCAACGGAGCTACCGGACTAATAACAAGAGACACAAAGTGGAGAGGGTCTCCGTTGTGGGGAGGTGAAGCGCTATGTTCCCATCATGCACTCTGCTCCAGTGGGGCACCAGGAGACAACAAGAGGATCTCATTCATCAGCTACCAAAGATAGCTGGCGAAAGTGTTTCGGCTGTGACACGAAGGCCGAATTATGCTTGATTTATTGCTCAATGAAGACCACTAAATAGATGTCAGGTAGAACTCCGGTACAAAGACATATCAACTGCCAGCTGAAAGAAAAAAAGAAAGAGGCTTAAATTTACAAAGGAAAGATATGCATAACCTTCTATGTTTGTTTTCTCGGGTGTTTCCTGATCTTAAGAAGAAACCTGGAAAAAAGTGTGGAAATAAACATAGATCGAGGCAATTTCACACTAACATAGTTTCCTAACAATAAACAACAAGCCTATTTTAATGTTTCAAGGTCCAAATCTAAGCCAAAGAGACAATTTCAGTGGATCAAGCTCTGATTTCACTATTGCATGAAGTGCTGAATTTCTGCTGAAAAAAAACGAACATTTGATTACCTGTTTCCTATGCCTCTCCCCCTCCACACTTTGAGTGTTTTTACGTAGCCTCACCCTGTGGTGAATGCCTTTTAATGCTGCGTTACGTTTTTCTAACTGTAAAATCCCCCTAACCGAGTCCTCAACGTTGGCTTTAACTTCATCTTCTCATCCTCATTCCAAACCCTGCGTATTTTTGTTTTTACTTGGGAGCGCATGTGTGCAGTTGTTTGTACAAGTGGGTATGTGAGCGCGAGTGTGTTTGTGTGAGTGTGTGTGTGCAGCTGGATGAGAGCAAGTTTGGTCACAGTCCAGTTGCAGTATTTAATGTTTTTACTTCTCTTTTACTTCAGGCCGGTTGGGATTCAATAACGTTCCCAGGACATCTGCACTTGGCGCCCACGTTCTGAGCCCCAGACCAATCAGGTGGCCTGAGCGTCTCTCAGACGAGGCTCCGCGGCCCTCCGATTGGACGCAGAGGCCAGGGCCCAGAATGGGAAGGTCGCAGCCTGAGAATTTTCCGAAACGAGCACCTCTCAGCCTTTTCTCTCTCCGACATCTGCTTCCAATCACCGTGCCCTGCCTCTCACTCCCCCTCGCTCCGTTTCTCACACAGCACCCTCCTCAATGTTGCTCGCTCTTGAGGAGCCCTTGATCTTATTTTGTTTGCAATTTCTTTTTAAATTAATTAAGTGTTAATTAAGGTCCTAGATTGACACCACAGAGGGCACAGCTCTTTAAATAACCCACAGAAAAGAGAACCCCATAAGAGTGTATGTTAAAAATAACTAGGTTTGATGTGTCGGTTTATGAGATTTTAAGCCTCCTACAAACATTGTGGCAACAAGGTACGAATTCTCCCTCTGTTGAGTCAACGTTGCCTTTTCTTTGACTACCTCATTGTGCAGAAGTACCATCTCTTCTACAGAGAGATTAAGTGGAAAGTGGAATGCCTTCTGACCTCGTTAGAGTTAAACTGAGAAACTGATTCTGTGGTAGACACTTTAAACTCTGCGACGTAGGACAAAAAAATCCTCACTCCCTGACACAGGTTCCTGTATTATAAACCTTCCTCTCTAGTGCCATGGTTTTGCATTTATCTCTTTTTCATTTGTCTTCTTCAATTGTGCTTTTTGAGCTGCCTAGATCCACAGAGATATGTTCGAAAGAAGCATGGGGTGACACAGAACATTAAAAGCTAAATAAATAAGTCCAGGCCTGACATAAATTGGCCACAATGGGTGGAGTTTGGTGAAAAGGAGCTGTTTGGAATTATAATGACAACTAAATACCATGGGATCTTTATTGGAGTCTTGGGATAGCCAGGAGTCATGCCACCACCGCAGCGAAGTCCATGACAAAGGCTGTAATGAGAGAGCGAGTAATTCAGAAGAGCACAGAAAACAGAATGATATTTTTATTTGTCTTCAACTACTTGGTTTTTAATTGACTGAAACATCTCATTTGGGATTCGAGGAAAGGCTATAGTACACAAAGTCTCTGATGCACCGCGGAGATAGCCATCGTCACAGCCGTGCAGGCTCTCTCTGCGATGGATGCGGGGAAGGGTGATCTCTCACAGTCGCGCAGTGGACAACCCGGTCCCTCTGCACTGCGCCTCCTCTGCATCACCCCCCTCCCTGAGAACGCAGGACTTGGGTCAGACCTCTCTGCCAAAGCCCATTGGCTTCCTCTCTCATTTTTTCTCCCCTCTTGCATATTTCTTTTTTCCCCTATTTAGCGTAATGTTTAACTTTCATGTGTGGTCTGTGTTTTAGCGTTTTTTTTTATTTTAACACGCCTTTCAACCAGCTTGTGTCAATAAACACCAAACCTGCTTGTAATAACAGGTAGTTTCCATAAATATTCCGAAATATATTCCGCAATTCTCTGGAGGCTCACAAAAACAGTCGAGAGGTGCACTTTTCACTCGTATTCTCATCATTTTTCAGATCCTGGAAGTGGGATCATATTCTTTCCACCAGCACTGCTCTTTCTGTGTCCCAGAGGCCCTGAGCAGCTGTAGTTCAGTCACTGGAGGCAGGCCGGGGATATGAGAGGGTGGTCAGATGGCAGTTTACGGTCCCTCATGAGAGTTGGGCATCCGTGATAAAGTACAATCATAACAAAAGTTATATTTGGCATGTCCTAATGAGAGGAACAAAATTTGGACAGATCTTTATTTGAATGAATGTTGTATTTCAGCTTTTGCGAAGAGCATCTATATTTATTCTAGGATGTGTGTGGTAGAGAGACCATGACCACTTATATACAGATACATGTATGTTCCCTTCTTTTTCATTTATCCATTCATTCATTCAGCCATTCATTCATTAATTTATTTCACCGCTCAACTGCAGACAAAATCAAAGGGTTATGGATGGGTTCTGACTTCCTGACCGACCAGCTTGCTGTCCACTAACTTTTGACCTGCACCCCCGCCGCCCACGGAAGATTTTCCCTCTTGGCATTGTTGAGATTTACTGCTCAGTAGCAGCGACTGCTTCTCCTGGATAATCCCGACATCGACTCCCTCGTAAATCCAATTTTACCAGCCGCCTTGTGGGAGCCGAAGACTGGGCGAGCGGGTCTTGCTGAGATCAAGAACGCAGACTGGGCTCTCAAGCTTTTAAATTGGACTGAAAAGCCCCTGGCTACTAATGGCTATGACATGAGAGCTCGAATCTGCAGATGAAACATGGTGTCACAGGGTATGCTGGAGACAGGACACTGCGAAGTTCCTGGGAGCGAAAATCTCATATTGCTTGACCAACGTAAGTGTATATGTGAACAAAGCAGGGAGTGGAAACATTTACAGGCTGTTACTCATATAGGAAATTATTTGGCATCATGGCATCTGCGGACAAAGAAAGCAATGTATGCACAGTTGTTAAAGACAGTATTTCCCGAAAAGTGCGTCATCAAAAATGACCCCCCAACTCTGGAAAAGACAGATACGAGGAACATAAAAAATAATGTGCTAAAGGGGTAGGCATAGTAGAAGTTGCGGTAAAATTATAAAACTGCTGACAATTAGTAAGCAGGAGCATAAAGAAGCGTAGTTTAGTAGGAAAGTTATGTAATTAACCTGAAATTAAATTAATCTTTATTCTGAACTATTACACCTTGCAAATGACAGAGACCTAAGCCTGAAATACCAGTGTATACATCAGGCAAACTTTCGAAAGTGTGAAACATGAAATGAGAAAATAATAAGAAACATCTCCTCATTCATTTAACTTATTGTGAACTTCCTGCCAGAGTGAAACGACTGCAAACAGGTTTGGGTGTCTCACTGAGAGTCACTTCTGAGTCGTTGGGGGCACAAACGTTAAACGCAGTAGGTGTGATTTGGTCTCCAATAGTTTGGGAAACAAACAGGGGAGACGGGGACGTTTCTCACTTTGGTTTTGTGATCTATTTTCTCTGCATAAATGCATGGGCTATGTACGTAACATCAAAAGTGATGTCACTGTTTCAGCTTCAGACAAATGCAATAAGAGTTAATTATTGTCTAAAACTATTCTACCATGGGTTCTATGTATTTCATTACAAAGAAGCACCACTTTACAAATTACAGGGTATACTGACAGGACATGGTAGGAGCTGATTCTGCCCATTTGCTTCAGCAGTTTCCATTCTGCAGGGCACATTTTTACAGGTTCTTCTGCAATGTTCCCAGCGGCTCCGGCAAAATACCCTGGCCTAAGCAAGGCTTAAATAAGACCACAGACGAGGCCTGTTTGGTTGAGGTTTTTGACGTTATTACCTCAGTCAGCCGCCACACAACTCAGCCTACACAAGTTGGGCAATTTCAGTGGATGAATAAGTCGAAAAAAACACAACCCCATTGTAATTAAAATCAGACCGGGAAGAAAACAAATACTAGATACATGTCAAGAAAGTGCTGAGCACCTGTTTTCATTCTTGGTTAAATGACTCAACCGCATTTTGAGCCTATTGTATTTATTTTAATATTTTCTTGCTTTACATGACATGCATTTTGACTTTGGCCTAGCGGGTGAGTAGTTGTCCGACTTTCAAAGCAGTACTTGGAAGAACTGAGCTGATACTGCATTTTAAAGTCAAAAACAAGTATTATTGGTTTCAGGCATTCCTCGTGCGATTGTTTTGTTCCCAGGGATGCTGGGGAATTACTTAACAGTTAAAATGAGACTCTTCAGTCAACAGGGTGTTGTGTTTCTGTTAGTTAAGAAAATACCTTCCTCTGATGCTTCTGATACTTTTCCGCAAGGGACCATATTCATTCTCTAACCAACGTTCGCTTCCCTCGACAGAGCCCTTAACTAGCGTGGATCGAAGTCTTGCTACAACACACAAGGAGGCTACTGTGGCCGCCGTCCGCCTGAAGAATTCAAAACTTCTTCGCCTCCATCCAAGAGCCGCAGCGAGCTGTAATCCGGGGCAACCTTGGGCATTTTGGAGGTTAAGTCTTTGTGGGAATGCAATCCCCGCAAAGTTTGTGTGAAAGCAGCCGTACATGACATGAATTAACTCATTCTCTTACAATAACACAATAAATATCTTTAGGCCGCCTTGAGCCATAAACTATGTGAGCATAAAATTACACAAGAAAACACTCCCCCCCGCCCCCTGTCCCTGTTCGAACTGCGGGTTCACTGCGGTGCCAGTGACAGAAAGCTCCCACAATCCCAAGAGGAGGCTGAGGGAGTGAGCGGGGCCGTGTGGATGTGCGCTGCCCACATCGTGGCATGTGTTAAATCTGGTACACAGCTGGCTAGATTGAGAGTAAGGCTGCAGTCAGGGGATATAGGCCATGATACATTCAATGGCAGTACAAGCTCCGTCGTCGTGAGGAATGTGTTTGTGAAACTAAGGGATGAGGGATGACCCTGTCAAAACATTTTCCATTTAAAAATCCTGCAAACTGAAATGATTCAGTTTTTCCTCATGCCAAAAAACTAATATTTAAGTAATGTAACTAACTGGGACTAGAGCACGGCAGCCGATGTAACAACACCTGCCAGGATTTTAGTGTCACTTCTCAGGAAGAACTGATGAGGAGTTACATATTTCTCAAAGTACTCCAAAGATGTGACCTCCTAATAACCAGAGTTAATTGCCTTAAATTTCATGGTACAGATTTTAATTTAACACCCCCGTAGTCCCGTGTTTATTATCACTGTGGTATAATTATACAAACACTGCCAAGGAAATATATTTAGCCCCAGCGCAAGCTTTACCGAACCTCGAAGCCGGGGAGTTCGGATTGGCAGAACAGATCGCTACTCTTTGTCTTGACTTCGGGTTGCCTTGTCCCCTTTCAACCTGGACTTATACAGTGTATACAGGAAGGAACGGGAGGATTTGAAACACTGTGCTGTCTGGAGAAGAAGAAAATGTCAGTTTCATTCTTTTTCGATCCAAGTCCAAGTGCCCACATATATCCCAGACCACTCCCACTTTTAAAAATAATCCCACATTTTCAATTTAAATTCGAAGAACATTCCATATCTGTTTCACTCTATAAAATCTTCAGGCGGAAGCGTAACTCTCTTAAATATTTAATAGGGCTGCCTAAAGTGGCATTATAATGGGTGGTAAAAAAATAAATAAAATTCAACTTAATTTGGTCTGGCATGTCACCACCAAACTGGAAGCTGAGCCGTGTATATTTTAGTCTTGGACTGGCAGGGCACAGTTGTGTGTGGGGAAGTGCATCCAATGTCAGAGCTTTTCAGTTATCCCAAACTCATTTTAAAGTGGAGTGGCTTTGTTATCCTGTACTCCTGCAGACATTAACTGCCAAGAGGGAAAAACAAACCAGTTAGTAACCAGAACAATAATCTTCACACGCTTCTGAAACCAAAAGCCTTCCTGAGCGGAGTCTGTGCCGCTGGAACACGGGTGCGGAAACAGAATAAGACACGCAATGTAACGCACAGCTCGGCAGAAGGTGACACATAAGGGGTCGGGTTTACCTTGGCCGCTCCTTACACACCACGGAGAGGGGCGCCGATTACAAGTCCCCTGGATGTGACACAGTCGTGCCCACGTCTCCCCGGGATCACGTGCGACTGGATTCTCGGCGCTCTTGCTTCAGTCATGCCACTGACTAACACGCAGAGGCGAATCAGCCCTCAGTCACTACGTGAGAAAGGGATAAGTCACTGGATGACAGCGTAGGAAGTATTACACGAGCTGAGCTGCCTCTCAGGCCAGTCCAATCCACGCCACCCACGCTCACCCCTGCGTTTACCCCTGAAGGAGTTTTCCTAGCGTGTATCCCAGAAATGTTTCACTGAGGTCAGAATACCAACAAAAAAAAAAAATCCCTCGGCCGTTTCCCAGTATGCAGGCTGTGGCAATATAAACACGGCCCTCGACGTGACTCATGTCTAATATAAACCAGAGCCTGTAGCCTGCAGCCAGCTGGGCACCGCCCCACTGAGTCAATGAAACATGAAAAGAAAAGGAAAAAAAACGACAACAACGAGAACACCACCACCAGCTTGTAATGCACACCATCAATGGGGGAGGAGGGTTTAATAAATCAATAAATACATAAATAAATCAATTAAAACAAAAAACAAAGGCCTTTTTTTTTTTTACCCCACACACAGCTTAGGAAATGATAAAACGTCACGTAAGAGATTCCTCCCTTAGATTGAGTTTAGTAGAGTGTCTATGTCCAGCCTTTTCCCATTCTCATTTAACTCATTATATTTGGGTTTTGAGTATCTCTTGCTTCGCTGAAGCCCGTCTCCTGCTGAGAGCATTTTAAAAACAGTATAAATAGCAGCGTGCGAATTAGGAAAGCAATCCGCTGCCAGCTTTGACACAATTGGATGGTCAGACCTTGTACAACAACCTACTTGCCAATGCCGTGTCACAAAGCTAGGAACACGCCACCACGGTTCAAGACAAAATGGCACTGAAAACAGGAAATAAAGAAGAGACGGCACATAAAACTTGCTGCACTTTCAGAAGAAATTCTTCAATTGTAAACCCTGCAGAAAACACAGTCCTACGCTGAACTGAGTCAACGGTGAACAGCTGCCTGTTTAGTTTTTGTAACCATACTATATCAATATTTTCACACTACTAATAAAAATGACATCCGATTCAAACTCTGACTATCCTAAACTTACCCAAATGTGGTTAATTTACCGTTAGAAGCCCCTTTTCTACTACAGATGAATAAAACCACCATACAGTACATTTTTGTAACCGGTTTGAGCTTACATGAGTGATGTACAGTCAGTAGCCGACACTTGTGTCACAGGACATGAAACAAAATCATATGCGCCTGAAAGAGAAAAGCCTGCACTCTTGGCACGATGTCACAGACCCTGCGATGGGATGCGAAAGCCCCCGGGGGGGTCCGTCTCCCCGACTCACTCTCTGCTTTACGGTCAGATAAATCGGCGCTCCAGCTTTGCTTGGCAGGAGAGCGGCGAGACAACGGGGAGAAGGTGGTCGGTTCCCAGGCATGAGACAGAGCAGAGAGGCCTGCTCTTCATCCACTGAACACAGAGTGAAAGATAAAATAAATCCACCCTGTGGTCCCTCTAATTACACCCCAGGGGCTATATATCACTGGTTGGCTCCCAGGGGGGCTCCCTCCCTTTCCGACACTGGAAGATTATTTGCCCTGATGCCAAGGAAGAAGGAAAATATATATTTGTATTATTAATAACAGTATTACTACATCTACTTCCATTATTATATGTATTATTATTAACCAGAGCAAAATTATTTATACTACTAAAAAAACTCCTTCTTTGACAGATTCTCACTATTACCCAAATAAATCGTCCCTCGATGAACTCGTACTAAAGTTATGAATGAATCCTGATAGCCGTGGCATTCTCTTTCCTTCTGTACTTCAGACTGTTAATCAGAGTCATTTTTCTCACTTGTGTTTTAAAACAAAATAAAAAAGTACAATCCAACAGGTTTTAAATTCAGCTAATCAAGATGCTTTGAAGGAATCACATTTAATGAGATTTTGAATCACGGATGGCAATGGACCTCTGGAACGAATGAATGTTTTGTTTCCACTGCTGGGTAAAACAAGTCTTCTGCAACTGGAAGCAAACCAGAAACATCTTTTAATTGCTTGCCCGTGTGTAGTAGGAAGCAGCTCCAGCCTGTTCCCACATTAAACTGTGCCGGACTCCTACCACAATCTCAGGGGCGGCTTATGGGAAAAGAGCAGGCCCAAAATTCTCACATTCAGGCCACGAGCGTCGCACAGCACAGATGTTGCTCTGCGAGGGGCGGCTGGAGGAAACGGAGGGCCAATGAAGCTGCCGAGACAGTGACAACATGTGGGGCAGCTTGGTCAGGTGATCTCACACTCAACTGCAGATTAGCACTGAGAATAACAGCACTGACAGAGATGGATTTTTTTTCTTCTCATTTTCATAAACTGTCCTGCCTACGTGCAGGCGTTTATTAGGAGTTGTCTGTGGTGTGGAGGAGGTTTGCGTGAATTATTATTCAGCACCGAATAAGCTTGAACGCTCTGAGGTTTGCATAACTGTCTAGAGAAAAAAAAACTGAATGAAAAGAAGAACGGCAATTAAAAGACCAACATATTTTACATGGATTTTAACTCTTGATAAGAAATGTTATGAAGAAATGGTTGTGCTTTTACTGATTATCACAGAACACACACACACACACACATTTTAATTACATCACAGGATTACTATGTTAAGCGGTACAGTACCATTACAATATATATTGTAGATTTACCGAAAGCTGTAATGTAGGTCTTGAGAGACAAAACAGGTATAGTATAAAATCCATATATATATATACACATTATTATGTTTTCTTAGTCTTCAACCTTTGTAGTTCTAGTAAAAAACAGATGAAAATTAAATATTATTTTAAATATTGTTTTAAAGCAGGTGAATTCTTCCATGTAGGATCATACATTGTTTTGGTTGTTTTTGAATTTGTGCTTCAGAAGGTCTGAGCAATTTATAGATGGTACATTTCCATTTTAATCTCCCAAACACATGACAAAGTAAATGTAATAGAAAAAACACAGGTCTTCCTCTACAGCAGTCAACATTCAAATGTTCCTTTCACAGCCTTTAGCATCGAACTCTCTGCATAAAATGTGCATAAAATCACATTTTTAGTTTTGCATTAAATGAATCACAGCCACCCCTGCACAAACCTGGAATACAATTTTATTTAACTACTTTTAAAATTAATATCTATATAATGTCCCTTAAAAGCCATAAAAACAAAAACTAAGAAAAATTATATATATATATATATATACATGATAGAGATTATAGAAAAAGAGAGAAAGAGTGCACCAACAAATTTAAGATTAAAATAATCTGGAGTAAACAAGACTTTAAATGAGTGTATCAGACAGCACAGTCTTTAGTAATATGCTGTACAAGTTCACACATTAACCGCAAAAGATAAAAACAGGTGCTTCAGCACAATTTGTATGTAAGCACTGGTGGAGGTGTTCTGAAAACTTCAGTTTGCATCCAAGTGTAAATTGACTGTGCAGATAAAGAAGAAAAAAACAGACGCAGAATTAAACCCCAATCAAAAACAAAACATTATATAGTTTTTTATTTATATATATCATCATCACCATCATATATATATATATAAACAGCCACTATTATAATCGTAAATAACATTGTCGGACATGCTTATGAGTGAAAATAACATTTTAATTTAATTTGATTTGATTCTAACTTTTAATACAAATCAATTTCCAAAAAATGAAGTCACTATATTTATTTCCTTTTAAAATATACATAATTATTTTTCTGCTTCGGGGAAAGAAAGTAACATGGATTTTAATTTAACAAAAAATACATCCCGATAAGAGAAATGCCTTTCGCGCTGCTTCCTTTTAACATTTCACTTTTGAAATAAATAATCATCAGTCTTCCATGCCAGTATAGTAATCCTACTGAAAGCACCGCCACTAAAGTTCAAACCCAATCACTTTACATGACCACTTTTTTCAGAGCAGGCTTTTGAAAGCGAGTGGGTAGCACAATCATAGCACATTAGAGTGCTGAGAAGTAGGAAGTATTGAGGCCAATGTCCTCAGAGCCACTAGCAACCAAGACCGAGGCTCTAAACAAAGCCTGGCAAACTGGACACTTGAAACTGACCAAAGGAAGCGACCTCAATTATGGTGATCTGATCTGTTGCAGGTTTTTTTGTTTTCTTTAAAGAAATGTAGCTGTGATTGCAGTTTTCTTTTCTGTAGAATTAACTGGGACAAGATACAGGAAGCAGCCTTTATCTATATATATATACACACACACACACACACACACACACACACACACACACACACTCCGAGATGTAACTTCGCACACCACCTGCCAAATCCTGCCAGAGGGTTTTAGCTGCAGTTTCTGACTAGCAGATATGATACCAACACACAATTCAAAAACATTGGGGCACACTTTGAGATGTTAAAGCATATTATATATGTGGTTTCATAATAGTATCTCATCTGTTATATTAATTATGTATTGTTTTATTAATAATTTTATTAAGAACTACTTATACATATTTACATATTGTCAAAAGTGTAGAATTGAGAACAAGGACAGTGATGTTCAGACTGTACAATGCACTAGTTAGAGCTCATCTGGATACTGTGGACAGTTCTGGGCTCCACACTTCAATAAAGATATCGCTGCTCTAGAGGCAGTTCAGAGGAGAGCAACCAGACTTATTCCAGGTCTGAAGGGAATGTCCTACTGAGAGACTGAGGAACTGAACCTTTTCACCCTGGAACAGAGGAGACTACGTGGGGACTTGATTCAAGTCTTCAAAATCATGAAGGGCATCGACCACATCAAACCAGAGGAGCTTTTCCAGATCAGCAGGGACACACGCACCCGGGGACACAAATGGAAATTGGGCTTCAAGGCATTCAAGACAGAAAACAGGAGACACTTCTTCACACAGAGAGGCGTCACAATCTGAACAAACTCCCCAGCAATGTGGCTGAAGAGACAGTTTGGGAAAATTCAAAAACAGACTGGATACGATCCTTGGATCACTTAGTTATTAATGGATACCAAACGAGCACGATGGGGCGAATGGCCTCCTCTCGTTTGACACTTTCTTATGTTCTTACTTTACGGTTGACTATTGTGAAAGGATGCTGAAACTTGCTCAGGAATTATCGTCATTGCTGGACGCTGTTACCACCTCACACATCAAAACTTGGAACTTAAGAAAACATCTGGTGAACACTGGATGAAATGATGGTGCAGGTGGGATATTAAAACAATGACCCTCTCATCAGAACTCTATTTAAAACACGCTGGAGACTCTAAATCTGAAGGGTTACGTGAGGCCTGTAGATTCTGAAATATTTCTTACCTCGTTAAATCTAATTAGGTGTTCTATACAAAAAACCACTAATGTCAATAAATATCAAAACACTCTCTGTTTAAATTGATTAACCAGACTGGTTCTGGAGTTAAACAAAAAGTGGAGTACAATATGATACCTCCACAAAAACACAAAGGGATATATTTTAAACTATATGTATATATATCATCAATCCAGTTAAGGCCGCCCCAAGATTGTTCCACTGTATTTTGACCTATAGCTTTTCTTATTATTATTTAATCTTCCCATATTTTATGTGATCATATTCTAGATCATTGCTCATCTCTTGGGATCCATTTGATAGCTTCCTTTGTCTACCTGTGATCTGTTCTTCATGTGGTGTGTCCGGTCCATTCCCATTTTAACATTTCCACTCTTTCAATGACGTCTCATATTTTGGTTTGTTAACGGATTCATTTGTTTCTTTATCTATCTCGTTTTGTTATTCCAAGCACTCATCTTTCCATTCCTCTTTGTGTCGCCAGCAGTTTCTGTAACATCTTTGTGTTTAGTGACAAGGTTTCAACTACCCCATATGGTGTGTGTGTATATATATATATATATAAGAGAGTTAGGTAAGATAGGAGAAAAGGCATAAATCAGTAGAAAGGAATATTACAAAGAAATTGCTACAATTATCCATTATCCCTATTGTAGAAACACACTCTCTACAAAATCTTTCATCCACTGTTTCTCACAAATTCTACTCCATTTTGTATTATTTTTCTTCCTAGAACGACACTTTTATTTAACTCCACTTAGATAGACTTAGATATTCACATTCGGTATGATGTTTACAGCGCAACGGTGCAGCAAATGTGTCCAACAAAATATAAAAATCCAGTCTGTTTGGATGTTGGCCAGTGAACGCGCAGGCACCAAAGTGCATTTTTGAGCACAGATGGAGAGAAGGAGGAGAAAGGTAAACGGGTAAAAAGGAGAGCAAACAAAGACGACACGTCGCAGGGATCTAAATATAACAGTTTCTATATTAAAGCGGCATTCCGTGGCCAGGAAGAGATTAAGGGAAAGCATCTGTGGCAAAGTCGGGAGAATTGCTCTGTATTTTTAGAAAATGGACGTGTTTTTAATTTACCTACGGATGTATAAAAGCAAAGTGATTTATTGATCCCCATTTCACCCTGCTCTTCACAGGCAAATTAATCAGGTGTCAGGCACATGGTACAGACGAGGAGGCCGGGCTGGGGGGGTGTGCGTGTGTGTCGGGAGGCAGAGGGGTTGGCATAAGTCAAATTGGAAACATGTACTTTCAACATCTCTAATCTGCGTATCTTATCTACCAAAACGGGTTGTGCTAACCTCTGCAGTTCAAAGCCAAGCTCAATTTGGAGATCAGACTGTGGAGACGGAGATTTTCTGGTGGAGGGCAGCCGTCTGACTCTGAAGGCCTGCCCTTTTAATATTCATGGCTTTGATGGCAGGCTGGTGTACTTTAGCCACGGCCCATCAAGGAGCGGCCGGCGCTATTTTTATCTGCAGCCAGGTGGGATTGGATCCAGATGGACACCTGTATTTCTTCATCCAGGGTGGGGTTTCCTGTTCAGGGTGCTTAACTCTTGCATTGCCAAGAAGCAAGAGATAAATCAGGCCAATGGTATCCAATCAGGAAAGGTGTTCTATTAAGGATACCATTCAAGATGGTTAGCACATTAATAACAAAAACCACTGCCAATGTGTTTTCCTGCATATATATTCACATGCATTCTCTGGAATAGACATATACAGACAGGTGACAAATTAAAGGAAAAAACTGAATAAATGAGTGGAGGAACATAACAAAGGCAGATGCCTCCAAACTCCTACTGCATGATACAATTAAGCAATTAACATCCTATCACACTCTGTGGCATGTATACAAATGCTGAGCAGGCCCAGTTGACCTCGATTTTGGATCAAGATGGCAAGAGGAAAGGATGTAAGTGCCTTTGACAGAGGGGTCATTATTGGGGCACGAATGGCAGGAGCTTCAGTAACACAGACGCTCAACTGGCTCGTGTTCTGGACAAGTGGGCGAGGGCATGTGTGGGACAAGAGAAGGGGACAGGCCTGACTGCTCGACCCCTACAGTGAGGGGGTCCGGAGGCTCGTTTATGCTGTGGGGGGCATTTTCCTGGCATGGCATGAGTGATCACCTTTATCCTATGGTGACACATTTCTATCCTGATGGGAGAGGTCTCTTCCAGGATGACAATGCCCCATCCACAGGGCACGAGGGCTCACTGAATGTGTGATGAGTATGAAAATGATGTGAATCATATACTATGGCCTTCACAGTCACCAGATCTCAACCCAGTTGAACACCTCTGGGAGATTTTGGACCGATGTGTTAGACAGCGCTCTCTACCACCGTCATCAAAACACCAATTGAGGGAATTTCTTTTGTTAGAATGGTGTTCATCCCTCCAGTAGAGTAGAGCATTGAAACTGTTCTGGAGGCTCGTGGTGCCCAACACCTTACTGGTTTTTCCTTTACTTTGTCAGCCGTCTGTATATATAGATACACACACACACAAAGACACTATTTATATAATTTAAGTAAAGCTCATAGTTCAGATGTCTGGTTATTCTGTTACCATATCCTGTTATGTGTTCTGCTGTTGCCATGACTTAGATTGTTAAAGGGTTAATATAAACATCTCAAACAATAATCCAATGAAATAATTTTGCCTACTTCGCAAAACCTTCCAAATCTCCCAGTCATTTCAGAGGCTTTCAAAAGCTCCTTGTGACCTTGACAGTGACCTTGTGATCTCTCATCTTGGCCAATGATATAAATCAGGAATCACCAAAAAGCAGCACAGACAACAAAAAGGCAGGATACACATTTAAGTTCTGAAATTGCTGAACTGTGCATCACAGGCTTATCAGTAATTCTCATTCTGAGTTAAGTAAAAAATGCATGTGAGATACAATAATCTGAGTCGAGAGTGAGATATTTCAGCCTCCTAGTGTTTCCTGCCAAACACTTTTTTTTTGCACAGCATGATTTGTCTTTCTGATCCCCAGGCCTTTATGTTATTTACCAACCTATACAAATGTTTAAAAAAATAATCAGCTTTTCATCACATCTAACTTGCATAGGTTGCGTTTGTGTCCTTAAATTGGTGATTAATTCCACAGATGACATTCTTCCTGTCTTCTGGCCTAATTGGAAGACAAATGAAGACTTCGTAGATGAAGGAGATGCAGAGCGATGATGATATACCCCAATATATATACTATGCTGCATTTTAAAGAGGCGGGAATGGGGGAGGGGGAACTCGAATACCCAGTTGCTGAGCAGAGCACACTGAAGCTGGGGTCAGCCCGACAGGAAACCTGGAGGATGCACCTTATTAGGCCTGAACTTCCTCTAGCTTTGATGCTTTTTTCGAATTTGTGAGAAACTGAACTGGAGTTTAATGCTAAGCGGATCTGTTGGATTTCCTTTCTCCATAGGACTCCACTGATGCTTGAAGAAGGAAAGGAAAAAGTAGGTATGCAGCCGTATACTGTAGGCAGGCGTCTGAAAATCTGGCGGGCAATCTCCGAACTTCAGCCAGGCAATCTGGGAAACATTACACATCTTGGCAATTTTATAGGTATTTGACGTTATAGTATCATCTGCTGTAAGTCATTTTTGAAGATGAGAATAAATCATGGAGGATATTAAACAGATCCTATCTATTATGGAAGCATATGTGTGTGTGTATATTAGACACAGTGCTTATAGAAAGAGCAGTAAAATCGCTTTTTTCCCCATTCAAAATAAAAACTGAAATAGCTTGGGTGGATAAGTGTCAACTTATGAGCACTCAACCATGAGCACCAAGGAGCTTTCGCAAGAACTCCAGGACAGATCGATGGATGGGTATAAACAATACCCCTAGGAGAATGGTCAAGACAATACTTTCCCCCCTTGACAGTGTGGGGTATAGTGTGTAGATAAGTGAAAAACAATCGTAATGTAAATGCACGAAACACTGTGGCACTGACACAATAAAATGTGAAAATGTTCAAGGGTGTGTAGACTTCCTATAGGCACTGTACACTCACCTAAAGGATTATTAGGAACACCATACTAATACTGTGTTTGACCCCCTTTCGCCTTCAGAACTGCCTTAATTCTACGTGGCATTGATTCAACAAGGTGCTGAAAGCATTCTTTAGAAATGTTGGCCCATATTGATAGGATAGCATCTTGCAGTTGATGGAGATTTGTGGGATGCACATCCAGGGCACGAAGCTCCCGTTCCACCACATCCCAAAGATGCTCTATTGGGTTGAGATCTGGTGACTGTGGGGGCCAGTTTAGTACAGTGAACTCATTGTCATGTTCAAGAAACCAATTTGAAATGATTCAACCTTTGTGACATGGTGCATTATCCTGCTGGAAGTAGCCATCAGAGGATGGGTACATGGTGGTCATAAAGGGATGGACATGGTCAGAAACAATGCTCAGGTAGGCCGTGGCATTTAAATGATGCCCAATTGGCACTAAGGGGCCTAAAGTGTGCCAAGAAAACATCCCCCACACCATTACACCACCACCACCAGCCTGCACAGTGGTAATAAGGCATGATGGATCCACGTTCTCATTCTGTTTACGCCAAATTCTGACTCTACCATCTGAATGTCTCAACAGAAATCGAGACTCATCAGACCAGGCAACATTTTTCCAGTCTTCAACTGTCCAATTTTGGTGAGCTTGTGCAAATTGTAGCCTCTTTTTCCTATTTGTAGTGGAGATGAGTGGTACCCGGTGGGGTCTTGTGCTGTTGTAGCCCATCCGCCTCAAGGTTGTACGTGTTGTGGCTTCACAAATGCTTTGCTGCATACCTCGGTTGTAACGAGTGGTTATTTCAGTCAAAGTTGCTCTTCTATCAGCTTGAATCAGTCGGCCCATTCTCCTCTGACCTCTAGCATCAACAAGGCATTTTCGCCCACAGGACTGCCGCATACTGGATGTTTTTCCCTTTTCACACCATTCTTTGTAAACCCTAGAAATGGTTGTGCGTGAAAATCCCAGTAACTGAGCAGATTGTGAAATACTCAGAGCGGCCCGTCTGGCACCAACAACCATGCCACGCTCAAAATTGCTTAAATCACCTTTCTTTCCCATTCAGACATTCAGTTTGGAGTTCAGGAGATTGTCTTGACCAGGACCACACCCCTAAATGCATTGAAGCAACTGCCATGTGATTGGTTGGTTAGATAATTGCATTAATGAGAAATTGAACAGGTGTTCCTAATAATCCTTTAGGTGAGTGTATATAGATGTGTGTGTGTGTGATGTTTACTTTGTGTGCACACCTGCATTTGCTCGTTAAAATCAACTTTCTGGGGGGATCAAGTGTCTAGATACATTTGGAGGTCGCTCTTTATATACAATTAGTACCAGGTGTGATACAATTGGTAATGACCGTCTGTGGCTCGCAATGGACAGACAATTTAATATTTGAATTAGATTAAAACAGTCCGCTTTTTCTATTGCACCCTTGAAGGATTCACTGCACACTCTACCTGTTATCAGATGACTATTTCAGGGTTAAAATGTGACAAAAGTATACATCCATAGGAAAACCAATACATCCTTACAAAGAAGCAACAATGTCTGCTATTCTTTTAATGGGCTATATGCTGATTAAAACCATTTCATTTAAATCAGCACAATAAACACTGCGATGTGCCACACTCTTGAGCTTTTAATGCAGTGTATTTGCATAAAAAAAGATGGGAAACGAGCAGCCCTACACAGACTTAACAATGTGTAAATACGATAAGCTCGAATGACATCAAATAACTGAGAGATGAAACCCCCTACAAGGACGTATATATAGCAACTCTGAGACCGGGATCAAAACCTCAACTGACGGCATGCGTACAATTGCAAAATAATAAACCAGACACTACACAAGAACAGGATGTATTGAGACTTAAACCAAAGACGACGCCACGTGACGTTCTGTAGTTTCTTTCAGTGCAAAAGATTCTTTGGAGTCGCTCCGCCATCGGACTCGGCGCTCCCCCCACCCCTGACTCAAACGCTGCAGAGAATTTTAAAATTAAACAATTTGGCATTGAGGCTTATTTGGGTGGTGGTAGAGTGTGTGGGCGCGTAGGGCAGGGGAGGCACTGGCTGAGCTGAAAGAAACCACAGGGCTGTGTTGCTCGCGCTCACAAAGAGAGGCAGTGTGCAAACAGGCTACATGTGATAGCAGCTGAGCTCAGAGCCCCAGAGATGATGTCACACATCGCATGCATTGTCGAGCGCGCCGTCTCGCATGCAGGTTGCAGCATAGCGTGACAGAGAGACAACTTAGCTGGCCAGATGTTATTTTCCAAACTAGATAAGGCAATAAAAAAAACTAGAGGATTTTAACATACATAAAGTACGGTACAGTTACACTTGCACTCCAGCACATACTTAAGTATTGCATGGCTTTCGTTGAAATTGTCGAAACAATGACACAGATGTGCTGCGTCTCCCAGACCACAGAGGGGGGGAAAGCTATTGAGCAAGACAGTGCTTGCTAAGAGAGCTGTGTAAATGCACTGCGATTAAAAGTAGAGCTGTTCCCCAGTCTTTTGCCTCGCCATCCCTTTTGAAAATAAGCAGCACGCCGGCTCTGAGCAGGAGAGAAGCCATGTGCCTGCTTGCTATGCAGATGGACCGCGGCGAGAGACATAATAAGGAGAGATTACCCTTGACAGTCTCATTTACACTGCGCAGCTAATAGGACTTTAAGAGTCCACATGTGGTTTCAGCTACTGTATGCAAGTATCAGTCTTAGTGAAATCCAGACACAGCAATCCGCCGGCCCCCTCCATCGGCGGCGGCTCCCACTCACAGGGGGATGATAGCCTGATAAGGGAGAAGAAAATCTGCTCGTCTCCACTGCTGTCAGAGTGGGCGGGGGGATCCTCGGAGGATCCTGACTAAACCACAAGGTCTGCTTTTATTCCCAACTTTCCCTTCAGGTCAAAAGCCCTGTCTTATCAACTCTGTGTCACTATAAAATTAACCAATGATGGTCTGGGACTTCATGCTATTCGAAACACAGTTGCAGGGAGTCTATTATTACCAGTGATGTGTTGTTCATTTGGGACAACACAACGGACACTATGAATGTTTATGTTTAAAGCCAATATGAAGACTGGTTGGGTTTATCCTTTTTCTCAGCATGATTTTGTCTACCAGTCCTGTGAAATAAAAGTGAAACACGAAGGAGCAATGAAGCTTGACACCTTGCAATGCAGCTACAGTCGCCAGGGTCAAGTTTGCCAAGTATTTGAACAGTAAAAACAATATTCAGTGCACTTTACTTCTTGTGAATTCAACTGCATGTCCTATTTAAATCCATGGGACAAACAACATTACTGGAAATAATTTACGTGAATTATTTTGTCTCCCTAAGCTGTTTTAAAACTCAACCTACACACCACACATAAAAATAACCCAATTTATTTTGAACTTCCGGCTAGTGATGGCATTTTGGAATTATTTTTTTTCGTTGCTAGGCTGATAAAGGCCTGGATAAACAAACCTGACATACCCAAAGCACCGACACCCGCTCAGGGCCGAGGGGGCAGGCCAGCGTGCCGGCTGCGGCCCTCTTGGAGACCAGAAGCAGGTTAGGAAACATCTGGGAGCCTCAGAGAAACAGATGTCCCTGCCTGATAAATGTAATGAAGATTAGCAGTGGTTAAAATTTACTTCCACTCCCCCAGACGAGGCTCTTTAAATCCAGGTGGGCCTTAACCTTGGCCCGAACTTTTTGAAAGACCAAGTAATCAGACCAAACACATTTTCTCACAGAGGGACCAGCACCTGGGCCAGGCAGTTGTTTTCTGTGACTACGGTCCATTGTCTGCGCCTCATTTTGATCTATTGTAAAGGAAGGTCCCCAGAGGGACCCGTTTCAAAATATGTTTTTGTCTCTTTAAACAGCCTCCCCCGTCATTTCCTACCATGCTGTATCAGCTGAAGGTTAAAAAAGGAGGATCAATGGTCTGCAATTTGCGTTCTTTGTAAACTCTACTCACTGGTATGCACAATATCTTAAACCCAAATTTGTTGATAAATTAACCTGTAACTGCTTCCTATTCATATAAAAGCTGTACTTGTTGCAACCTTATCACTTACTGTGCACCAGATACTTGTGAATATGCAGCACTGTGATATACTACAAAAGTCCAACTGGTGTGTCTGGGGAGAAAATTTAAAAGTTTTGGGCGCTTACAACTCAAAGAATGTGCGTAGAACTAAAATAAACACAACCGTTTTAAACTTTAAAGACCTTTTACACTGCAAAATACTTGGAAGCCCGCCTACAGTGCTCTACTCCCATACAAATGGTATCACAATCTGAAATCCCTGGATGTGCATGTGAAAGAGAGATAACAATGTTTTGATTATGCCCATTCCCATAATTAGGCAGCAGAGATAGAAGGATGACAAATGCTTGCTCCTAGTCAGAAATATAGCAGCTCAAGCAGGGGAGAAGGCAGTTGTGTTTATCCTAAAAGGATACAGTAGGAAGCAAATGGTTCACCTTGAATATGAAACACTCTGACAAGGGGAAACCGTTACACAAACACAACCATACTTTTTATACACTACATACAGTACCTCCAAGTGGGCTAAAAGGGGAGTTTCGTAATGAAAAGTACCTATATTTTGTAATATATTTATCTGGCGTCGTATCAACTGTAAAGGTTTGATAAATGTCCCTATGAACGCATGGATATTATATATAACAAACCACTCAGCATGGTTAAGAACGGAAGCTACAGTCATTGCCCAATATATAAATATATTTAAATATTTCTTGGTTAAAAAGAGTTTCTTCGAGGAGAGGAGGAGACGTGACTCACTGTATTGTTTTCTGCTCCAGTCGGTCTCGCTTCGGCCTAAATAATTAGGGAGAGGCGACTAAACAACCCCGGGAGCCCCACCGCCGATCCCGAAACCACCTCGCAAACAGGACGCGGAGGAAGGGACAACAGGCTGCCCTAACACCCCCGCCCCCCTCCCCAAAATCGACCGTAACGGGAAGTGGGGCAGGGGAAAGGGAGGAAGTCAACAATGGGCGGAGGAAATCGCCAATTATAAATAGGAACCCCCCATGTTCCAGGTCAGGGTCATCTTGGGAAACAATGGGGATGTGACGAAGCAGGCCCATCAAGGACTGCGTACCAGACAGAAATGAGTAGGGCAGCAGCGAACCTGTTTACTGGAGATGGGAAGGTATTTCCTCTGGCCTCTCTCTGGTGACACAGAAAAAACCGTTGGTTCCATTGAAGACATTTTTTCTGTGTCACCACAGAGAGAGGCCAGAGGAAATACCTGCCCTGTTCAAGGGACAATGAGACAGACACTCCACACAATGACGATTTAACGTTTCGAAAACTCAGTCTTACAGGGGGCAAGATTCGCTGGACACACATTTATAAGTGTTTCAAACATCACACTCTAACTGGTTCCTGGTTAGCCTAGGCCTCATGGATGTACAAATTCTGTTGTAAGATGCAGATATACATTTGAATCATGTCTTCAAATTGACCCATGACGCTCAGATTCAAAACAAAACTAAACACGACTCATAAATTACGCCCAGCCTCGTCTGTTCATCCCCAGTGAGTTTCTGTTTTCTTTCATACACTGTTTCTCTTCATGGCCAAGACAGCGGTTTATGATGTATGTCCAAGTATTCCACCACAATAACCTGACTGCATGTTGAAGAACGATCAAGTTTTGAGTCCACACACTTGCATAACAAGTTCTGTCATTCAGATTACATTTGAGCCTTCATCAAAATGATCTAAACAAAACCAAGACAATTATAAACACAATTTAAATACAGAGAAAGCAAGAGAGTTCAGTGAATTGTGTTTACCTAAATAAATTTGATTTTGACACTGTATTGTAGGTGCTTAAAACATTCTTATTGTTTACACATATTTTTTCATGCTTGCAGAGGAATTATATTTTACACCGACAGCCACATTGCAGAAAGTGTCCTAACATCTAAATATCATCTATCCACTTAATTTGTTACTCAGGTAAGTCCTGTGGATCAAATTAAAATAAGGACACGAGTTGAAACCTCAGGAAATTACTACAGAAAACGTATCCATGTCTCTTTTTTTAATCCTGTTTTGAGAAGCATGCTCATAGATAAAATATGACAGACTTAATTTCTATGAAAAGACCAAGAGGTCCTGGAGTCTGTTGGGGATCAAGCCTCAATTATGACACGTCGATTGGCTTTGACAAGTTCACATACAATGCAGAGGGCGGTAATGGTCTTCGGCCTAATAACAGTCTCCGTGTGTGGCATTTACAGTTGTGCTGTCAAAGAGACGAATGGACAGACTTATCAGGCATTTTCAAATCATAAAAAAGGCCACACTTCATTTTTTTTTTTTGGAAAAGCAAAATCTATACTTAAATATATATAAACCTACCCTTTCAAGATCTGTTTGAAGTCATGCAATTACGTAGAAGCTACCAGAGTTTGTTTTTCTCTAACCGTGTTCCTGTCAGTCATGACTTACAGAAAGAAAACCCAAGATTGTAAACAGTAAAAAATCACATCCACTGCATGTTTCAGCACTATCAGTCTTCTTATCAACAACATGCCACACCAAAGTAGGCGTTTTTGTGCAGTATATGTACACCTAGCTTCCTTCCCATTTGTAGGAGGTAAATGTCAACACATACAGTGTGGCTGACTTGTCATGTGCTTGCTTGGTTGGGTTCAGAGATATTTCAGTTTTCTCTCCTGAGAAATACACGCATTTTACTCTTCCCCCTAGCCTTTAAATAGCAACGATCTCATCTCTCGCAACGTCCTTGATTTTACATTTCAGCCGAAGGGGGTTTGTCAACTTCTGTGAGCCACGAGACGGAAATCTAGGAAGGTAGGCCACAGCTGCAGGTGAAAACGTGCTTTCTGTGTTTCTCATGAAAACTTTTGGCCTTATTGTGCCGTTTACCCCGGCTTAGCGTCTCCTGTTTGGGTCTGATCTAGAAAAACATTAGCGGCTCTCCCACATGGGGTGGGAAAGGTCCAGGGGAGGTCTACAACACCAAGCTTTATAGTGAAATTAGAAAGCCTTGTCTAGTAGCTGTTAACAGCCCGGGTGGTGATCTTTGCCCCGTTAATGACCCCCTCGAGTTTTGAACTGTAACCAGATCTTTGGAATAACAGAGCAACTGAGCAGGACAGCATGGAGAGACCCACCCATCTGCAAAGACGAGGAGGTTAAGGTGTAAGGTTAAGAAAGGAGGGACAGGTCAAAAGAACCCACAAAAAGGGATAGATCTTGATTCTGGACACTGCCGAGACCCAATGGCAAGAGGGTGTCGAGGGGTCTTAAATTATGACTGATGGTAGCCAACGGTTGAGGCCTAAACCTGGGGATGACAAGGGTTCAAAGGTGGACATGCTGTCTGCCTTAACAAAGAAGCCTGGTTCTACTGAAGGAGCAATCAGGCCAGGCTGTAAATATTCAGCTGCACTCAGTCCAATTTCCACTGTTTCCCCTTCATGTGAACGCAGCTGCAGTAGCTCTGAAATAGACCGCAAAGCCTCAAACACTGGTCTGGAAACCCCACATCTCCTCTCACTCCCCGAAGAGGGCTGGTTGTCCGATATCTGCAGACTATTCTGTGTCGTTCAGTCCTAGCATACCTCACCTGGAATAACTGTTGGATTAGTAAACAGTATCAGCGGCGAAAATGGTCAAAAACACAAAGGGTGTCGCTGCGTTATCAATCGTCATTCCTGGGCAATTAACATAACTGGTTTGCAAGCCAATCCCCCATGATTCAGGCAAAACAGGGAAGGTCTACATAATTTGTGCAACTATGTTAACTTAAATCACATTAAACTTTGAGAATCTGATGAAACAGAAGTTATAAACAAAGACAACAAATAAAAACTACCCATAAAGACAATATATAACATATTTTAATAGGTTTTCTTTCCTCTGAGATATGTTTTGAAGTCAGGGCTGTTTGTTTAATTGTGTTCAGCTTTAGCTATTTTCATTATCTAATCAGATGTTCCTTGTCATTCTTATCACTTGGGACTTCAGCAAACCTGATTTATCATTTTGTGATGCTATCTTTTATGTTTTTACGAACATGTTGCTGCTAATCAGATGGATGTTACCCAGTTAAGGGAAACAAACATTTTCATTTGTTTAAAGAAACGTTGCTCAGTGTATATTGAAGAAAAATACGCGTGTGTACACACACACACACACACACGGAAACTTTCACCATTTGCATCTGAGAACAAAATCAGTAGGCATGATAAGGAATGTAGCAAATGTAGCTAAAACTAATAAAGCACATTCAAAATATGAATGCTTTTAATTGGGAGTTGCCACACTTGCAAAATATTATACACAGATAGCTTATCTTTTATAGATGAACACGAGACACTGGAATGAGACAGACAGACCACCGGGGCAGCATTTTAACAAAGCAATTTGGACTAGCAAGTATCCACTTTCACTACAGCAAAGCAATAAAGGAGCTCCTTGCATCTTCTACCCAGATGCCCACAGATACCAGCTATACCGAATACATAAACACACACACACCGCACAGAGCGAAAGACTCTTAGCTAAACCGGACGGATCTAGCAGTTTGGTCAAGGCGGTGACAAATGACAAAGCATGATCACAGCACTAAGTCTTCCAGGAGACATTTCCACACCGTCATTTTTTTAGAAGAATCATGGTCCGCTCTCGGTGAAAGGGCCGGGTCTTCAAGAGCTGGCCTTGAGAGAAAGGAGATTGCGGGACTGGGTCTTTGAGGGCGATGGCCAGCGAGAGGAAGCGTGTATGAACCAGTGCCACAGAGACAGGCTCCTGTTTATCTAGAAGCAGTGATGGAGTGATCGGTCCCTCTGGGAGTGCTATGGGAATTCCACAGAGGGGGCCCGCTGAACGAGACGTGGTCCCGGGTTATTTATCTATCAGCGAGGCCCTGTCCGATAGGCCAGGGATTAGCCCTTCTGTTAAAGGGATTAAGGCACAAACTCCTTCCCTTGATGTCCTGATGGCATGGTCCACTGAAGGAGCATTTAACCCACAGCCCCAGCAAAGGGCAGCATAACTTGGCTTTAATACTCCTGGTCTTTTTGGACGGCTAGACAGCACTTCAATTCAGTACTAGGACTGATTCTCATGTAATGCAAAGGAGAACATAGAAGCAGTTTGGAAGGAAGGAATGGTATCTGGTATCAAAAGACTGGCGATATTAAAGAGGGTGTTACAGAATAAAAGGCACATTTTCTTTGTTGCCAAAAACCCTCACTGAGCCATTTCCTCTGAGTTTTAGTTTTATCTTTCTGTATCCCCACACTCTTAAATCACTCTCCATTTAGTAGTTTGGGAAGGTCTGCTCAGTATTGCGGGAAACAGCCATAATTAGTTATGCCGGTGAGCTCAGAGGGGAGGATTGAATGGTGTCTCGGACCCTGATGTTACCGCTATCGTGTACAAACCAGCCCGGCCACACCAGCCCCTGGTACAGACATATTTCTCAATTCGGAATTAAGACATTTTCGACCAGAGTTGTGGTTTCTAATTAACTTACCACACTACACACTGACACAATCAGATTGCTCAAAAGGAAGGGAAATAAATGTACAGATACATCCTGTTTTTTTTCTCTGCATAGTAAGCTTTTCTTTTTTAGGAAAATTGCAGAATTTTGAATGTTAATTTTAGTATGGAGACTGCTCTGAAAATGCCCTCACCCACCCACACAAATGTGCTCATAATTAACCCCTCATAAGTTTGGGCTTTTCAGTGTTTTAACCCATTGGATGGGTTTGTGTAAACCTGTCTGCCCCAAAATATATTTGTTATGGAAAACACATAATGGTGGGAAATGAAATGTCTTGAGTTTCAATCTGTTCTGTCTTAAAGATCAAGTAGCATGTTTTGATTAATCTATTTAGGTAACACATCTGTAATAATGCTTCTTCTATGGCATGTTTTCAAACTTACACACTTCCAGCTTTGAGTTTACACCCTTAAATAAATGTATAAAATACAAATTCAAAAACTCAAAAAAGAATGAGTTACGAATCATGTACATCTTCATACTATTTCTCTAGCTGCTTTAGTTTCTGCTTACAATTCTCCTTGCCGTGTTGACTTAAAAACTCCAAAGAAAACATCTTCAGAAGAACTGCACTCTTAGACTCATCAAACCCACAGCGTTTTAAATGCATCTGCAAACTGAACCACTTTGTTCCACCTCCTGCGTCAATGATCGTACAGCACCTACATTTGTGTAACAGGGTTCAATGTATGGCTAAGGCGCCAAATATTTATTTAATTATATTTATGGATGGATGGAATATGTGTCTTATCAATAATTAAACCTGTGCACCAGCATTTGTTTTTAAATTGTATTTTTGCACTTCTTAATTGAAGTTCTTTGTGTGAATGGGCCTTTTCCCTTAGCTTTTACTGTAACTGATGTGTGCGCCTGCAGGCTAGCAACTTTCACAATTTAAATTGCACTAATTAACCATTTGTGGTACTATTTTCCTTATTAATTCTAATTTGTACATTAGCTAATTACAAGCAGGGCTGCACTGCACTCAACAGCTCCACACATAGCACCCTGCTCTTCTCTTAACCCTTTAGTAACCTCAGTTTATCAACATAAGGCTTTATGGGTAAGAATATATCAATAATGTTGTAAAAACGGTTGTGCCCCCAGACAGATTGTTGTGTACCTGAGCCTATCGCAGTAACATCACTCCCCTGGCATGGGAAGCGTATTCAGACTCCTCTCGTCAAGGGACCAGTCAGTGTGTTCGTCACGTCTGTGTGCCTCCAACAAGACCGCCATTAACCCAACTTAACTGGCTCAAATCACTAGCAGGCCCAAACTCTTGAACTCCACTGCAAGTTGAGCTCTCACTCCCTTTCAGTAGCATCAAAGCTGTAAAACATCAGTGCGCCGTCTACAGGGACTGTGTAATGCATCCTAAAACATGCAGGAATGACGTAAATACTGTGATCCCTTAATAGCTCTTACTTATTTAGAGGGCCGTTGAGTCTGCAGAGCAACTTAAAAAGGAGACTGAAGTGGAGTAGGACACGTACACTGCGAGGTCTGCAAAATAAAACAACAATATATTTACACTTTTAAAATTGCAAAGATTCCTTTATCTATCGAATTTATTTAAGTCACAATTTACGATCAGCAACACGTCGGCACATCTTTTGCATGTATAGGGGTGTTAGATTACTGTTTAAAATCTGATTGGGCTGGGTGCTGCGCAGATGCACAGATAGTCACTGGTTGAGCTGAGTCTTTTTCTCAATCTTTTCTTACCTTCCTCAGTAACCTTGGCTCTGGTTCTATTCTGTGGAGCAATACGCAGACCTTCCCCAAACATACAGCAAAGCAATACTCATATCTGTCACGATACTGGAAAGGTGGTGGTTGGTGATGTTCAAAACCTGAAAAGAAAAGATAAAAGAGAACACCAAATTAGGCTTTTGCACGCTGTAAACACAAACCTTTAAAACAAATATAGTATCCCATGGGCATAGGGCTCTTACAACCACTGAAACCTTAATGCACTCCCTGTGTCTTCACAGGTTTATTTTTAGCTTTTACTGCACAAAAATAAGGCAAGATAAAATATCTCCTGGCTTCACAAGCCCTACATAACAGGCACCTGTTGCAAAAACCACACTGTTTACAAAGAGGCCGAATTAGGACGTTGCCTTAACAACAGTGAATTTGAATCACCACCCACAACACCAGTCTTCAAAACATCTATACGTACACAATAAGAGTGATACAATGCATAGGAATAGCAGCCCCATAAAAAAGGCCAGGTCTGAAATAACTGCATACACACTAATACACTTGTGTCTTGTGTCTGCTGCATTCTGTAATAGACAACAAAATCCATAAACGCTTAAAACTGTGAGCAATAGGCCCTGGCTGTATTGTTTATAGCTACAGTCCACTGAATAAAACTGACTGTTTAGGGACAGCAGAGGGAATGACACTGAACCAAAGTTCTAGTGACTAACAAACACAGATAAAGTGGCCACATAAGTTTCATGGCACCGTCAATTGAATCAAATTGTTTTAACACAAAATGCTCACACACAGATCCACAGAGCAGCAAAATATTGTTCAAAACATTGTGGTAGATTATCTTAGACTGCGAAACCAAGTTTGAAGACACAGTGGGGTAAGTGAACGTTGCCAGCTTAAAGCAGGTGTAGGCTTTTTTTAAACACATTTCAAAAAGCAAATATGACTTAAAATTTGAAGTTGAGGGGAAAGCTGTTCCACAAGACTGGAGTTCAATAGGCAAATGAGTGTCTGCCTTGCAATATTCAGACCGTAAAGTCACAGCGCTTCCGTTATCTGCAGGTTTTGCAACAATAACCCCCACCCCCACACACCCTCGGAGGCAACCAGCTTCTCTTACAGAGGGCAAAAATTCAGGAAACTATTCTTGGAGATTGGTTAGGCACTTCAAACAACTGCTTTCATGTAACTTTGAGATAACATGTCATGTTTTGGTGGGATGGTGACCAAAAACTCTCATTCAGAAGTCATCTGCGCTGCTCCAGTCCATCACAACGGCACTCTGTGCAGATGAGCACTTGATGGCGTGCGGTAAATCTAGACGGGAGTAGCATTTTATTCAGGGACAATAAAACCTCAGATTTATGGAAGGACGGCTGCTGCCCTAGTAGACCTCAGATTTGGAAGCACTGCCATACAAGGCTCAGGTTAAGCAAGAATTAACCTGCTTATGGCCCACATCTTCATAATGCCTACTCAGATGGTGGTCAGTCCTGCTACAGTGTTTTTTTTTTTCTGCAGGGAGGGAAGGTCCCCGATTCTCTCTTGACTAATGGCTGTAAAAACGTCTGGTAGCCGTTTAAGAGAAAGGTTCATGAACCCTTTCCTGTTTATCACCCCCAGCATTCAAGCTGTAATGAGACCCCAGAAATAACAGAAATCACTGGGAAGCTCCTGGCGCAGATAGCGAGGAAGGTCCCCACTAAATCAAATAAGTCACCAAATCTCTGTCTCGTAATCAGATGCCTCCTGCAGGTTTGTGAGGCATCAGTGCACTAAAGAGACGGACAGTCAGGCGAGGAGAAAGGTCCTGTGGCAGACCAACGCCAAATCAAATCAAAATAAATTTTCAACTCAACTGCATGGCACAATTATATAGAGATCCGCGGCTGCAAAACGTGCATAGGGTGGAAAGGGCCTAAAAAAGAAAATATAAAAGAGAATATTCTGTCCTAGTCCTAATGGAATATGTCATATTTCACTGGAATTGCAGCAACAGTTTTGCATACAATTTCAACATAATGTAGACTGTAGAGACACTACAATTATGCTAATTTGACAAATATGTGGTCAACCACAAGGTAGACGTGCTGAAAACATCTACATATGAACTGTGCATTTAAAAAAACTCAACCTTGATTTGAACATAAGTTGTTGATTTGATCCAGTGCGGTTCAGCATCTTGACATTGAAACATGTCCTGTTACTGTTCGTTTACTGTTACAGATAACACTGCAGTGACATTATACGCCTTAACGGTAATGTATTGCAGTTGTTACCCTTTTCTTGAAACAGGCACTATTTTAAGATCCTGGTAGAGGCCTAAATGTCTTACAAACATGTATTTACTAGAAAGCCAGCAAGCATTTACAATGTCGAGTTACTTAAAAAAGTTTGCACTTCAAATACAAATAAAAATAACTTTAGTGTTTGTTGTTTTTCTTGCACAACCAGAGATCGTGCACTAACTCGGCTTCTGCATTCTCTTCACCATAATTAACCTCAAATATAATTTCTGGTTTTTCAATGTATTTATTTTACATCGATCACACCCTACTTTAAACATCCAATGAGAAGAAACCATCTAGAAATACGGCAACTCCGGAGAAAAAAAACGTCTCTCGACTTCCTGTAGCCGGCAGGGGGCAGTTTCTTCCAGCTGTATTGTAGAAGTCAGGCCTAGTCTAAACATAAAATTACATTTGTTTATCATATCACCTCAAATGTATCAATCTGTTACTTTGATTTTAAACAAAACAACTTCGGAAAACTCTCTATGATATTTACAATTTGTTGGCTGTGGACGGCACTAATTAATTAATTAATTAATTAATTGCTTTTTCCGTGTGCGCATGTGTCGGTCGATTATACGATAAAAACATTTATTGTTTACCGTGTACATTGTAAATTTAAATGCCTCCCCTTCATCTCGTCTATGTATAATGCAAATCTGAATTAAATCAAGCCATACTTAGAGCCATACAAGCTCTAATCGCTTTCATTTCTTTACTAGGCAGCGCCTTCGTACCTGCAGCGGTATTCAAAGTAATGCTGTAATAGCTTTTTAAACACTGTATAATTAGGGTTTTTTTGCAAACAATTCTAAGAATAGCATTCGAAATTGAAGTGTGTATTATGCATAATAGATCTTTATTGTTATTTGTTTTAAAATAACGCGCATTTGTAGTGTTTTTTTTTTAAATGAGCTACAGCCATACCAGCCTCCAACGCACAGTACAAGTCAGGGCAAATACTGATTTGGGGGAAATACATGCATGGATTATGTGTACCTTAAATCACACGTCTATCAAAAGTGCAGCTGCTTTCCTGTGCAATCAATGACGAGCCCAGGCTGCGCGTCAGTGAGGCAGGGGTTCCTCTAGTGGCCGAGAGGAGGAACTGCAAGCACCGCGGACAGAAAACCTCCCAGACACTCGCTCTGAACTTTTTCCAGTAATACAGACACATGCAAGTGTATCAACGAATAAGACACATTATGAGTAGATATGTATTTCAGCTTTAAAACTGAATGCATAAATCATCACATCACTTTGCATCAGTTTCATTTTTTTTTTTTTTTGTATTTTCAGAATATATTGTTTTCCCACACAAATGTCCACCTTTCTCCTCAAACCGCACCAACAGTGGGATTGGGTTTTGTAGAAAAAAAGCAGCCACACACTCGGTGATGGCGTGATCATTGGCAAGTGCTTTCGTGCCAGGGAACAAACTAATAAAATACTTCTGTTTAAAAGTTTTTGTTTGTTTGTATGAAGCTTTGAAAGAAGGGCATTCTCCCCCCCCCCCTCTCTCTCTCTCTCTCTCTCTCTCTCACACACACACACACACACACACACACACAAACATACTTGGATTCTGAGATATTAAGTCATTAAATTATAATCATATAAATGGATGTATAGTTTAAATACAGTGGTTACTTGTATTATATATAAGTGAGAAGAACAAGAACAGAAAGAGTAATCATGGCAGTTGCCTCTACATACATGATCTAAGACTTGGAGAGGTGAAACGAGTACCTTTCATTGCTGATACACCCAATCGAACCCCTCAGGACAGCAGCTGTGTGCCCATGGGAGAAGGGATGGAGGGATGGGGGGATGGGGTGGGTGAGCCAGGGAAAGGGCTGGATTTCTTCCCTTGTTCTGGAAAATGAAAATGGAATTGGAAGCAGATGTGGAAGGGGGCTATTGTGAGTGATCAGAGAGAAAGCAAGGGGCAAGGTGGTGGTGGGGGGGGCATGTGAATTAAGACCTCGACGTAAGACCTCTGCTTCCAAGCGCCCGGGGCAGGCGGGGGGGCTGGGGGGGAGTAAACAGGCCAAAGGAGGGCACAGAATTGAAACCATATTGGTCCAATAAACAATAATCCAACAGCACACGATAAATGCAATTTAGTGCTGCACACCAACACAATCACAATGATCGGCGCGATCGCAGGGCCGTATTTAAGAGTGGAACTGGATGTCTGGTGTGAGAAAATTGCTCTGTAAGTAGCTACCCAGCCTTGATTCAGCAGGAGCAAACTCTGCATCCTTCAGGAACACACCAGGAATACAATGATTCCTTGACCAAACAAGTATCAGCGCCTGAACTGATGATATGGATACTACTGCTACTACTTCTACTACTACTATTAAAAACTAGCATTCCAATGATTGATAGTGTTGCTGTTGTATGTGTGTTCTTCATTATTACAATTCTATGTCATAATATTTAACACAACTTTGGGTAATAAAACTGATTCAACGGGCGGATAGATCTGTTCAATGTTTTTTTTCAGTTATACATACAAGATCAGCAATTAAGTTGAACACACCCTCGTTCTGTGGCATTGCAAGATGGGTCTCTGTGGGTTCAGTAGCTCATTGGCTCATCTGATAAGCTCTGATTGAGGTCAACTGCAGATAACGGGGCAGCTCAAAGGGTTCTGGTATTCCGTCATGCATACCCAAACACAATCTGGTTACAGGTTTGAAAAGTTGCTCTTTTACACTAGTAACTTCGGTTTCTTTTTGTTGTCGTACTGTATATTGAACTGTACTGTTCTGAACTCTGTAGCCCACTGCAGATGCCTCAGTTCTCATGCCCGTGGAACATGCAAGGATACCTATGTGTTTGTGTTCGTTTTCTTACAACCATTTCTACTAAGTCACATGACATTTGAATATTTTTACTGTAGGAACATGCATGTACCTGTAATTACAGACGTCCCGTTCTTGTTTCAGACTTTGGGAATGCCAGGGAGCTGACTGAAATGTATACAACGAGAGCGAGCAAGATGAGATCCTTCAGGGACGGTTTCAGTTCAAGTGTGCTGTTTCCTGAACTGAAGAACATCTTTAAGTGTTGATGCCGGGGTCGGGCAGCCACAGTCAGAAATATTCACCCAATGCACAACTAACCTAGTGACATTTAAGGTCACACTACATACACAGATGTATACAAAATGATTTTGTGGTTCCTTTAGTTTAATTTTATTTAAATGTTATTTATTGAACAGTGGTTCAGCCTAAAAAAAATAGAAATAAACTGCTTCAACTGAGTTAAGACAGGGAGCGGTGTCTTATCTTTTGATCGCCACTCTACTGATTTTAAATGAATGAAAAAGTTTCAGATTGAGGGTGTGATTACTTTCAATGTATTTAGACAGACAGACAGATAGATAGATAGACAGTATCCATGCTCATGTTGAGGCCAGTGTTGGATACATAGGCCACAAGGCACTGGAACATTTTTGGACTTTTCAGAGACTTTTGAAACGCATAACTTGCAGTAATGTTCTCATGTTCGAGACAACACACGCTAGCAGATCTCTATATTATATTAACTGCTCCAGTGATATTGCTCTGATCATCGTCTGATGTAGGCCATGTCACTCACACTGTGTGCATTTCAGCATTACGATTTAGGGTTATCCTGCACCATTCATTACTTTTAAGACTGTATTTTAAGTGGCTTTATTAATACGCGATAAAACGCACATGGAGTGTACCAGCGGTCATATTTATATTTTTTCATGAAACTAGTCAGAATTTACTTAGAATTCCAGTCACATATATATATATATATATATTGGGAATTCTGCCAGGAATCCAACATTTACAGCCTGGCTCAAACTTACAGCCACTTTTATTATAATAAATTAAAGGAGAAAAGAGAGAGCGAGAGCGAGAGAGAGAGAGAGAATGTAGGGAAAAGCAATAAAACACATGAATTATATAAATAGCAGGCTGAGGAAGGCAGACTGGTCTGAAGCTGCTCTGACACCAGGTCCGGAAGTACCCCCTCCTTGCCAGCTGAACTCTGGGTCCTGTCATAACTACCTGCCAGGGATTAGCCGGGCCTGCACCATCTCACAGAGAGATGACATTTTCCTTTGCTTGTAATGGGAAGCAGCTGGATGTTCAAGGGCGTAAGAAGTGAGACGGGCCCATTCATAACCTTCAACTGGATTTAATGAAGCCAGACTGTACTCCACGAGAAGAGGGAGAGAGTGAGGGAGGGCAAGCCCCTGTGCAGAATCTGATACCTGAACTGTAGCCCAGACGTTTGCCTGATTCAAGACTTTCTCTCTCTCTCTCTCTCTCTCTCTATCTTGGCTCCGATTCTTATAATGTTTCAGCACTCAATCTCTGGCACTCCTCGGGGAGCCAGGTTTGCTGGAAACGGGGGTGGAGGTGATTTAACACGAGATGAGTGAAGGTGCTGAAATACCTGCCAGAGTGAGAGATCGTGAATCAAGAGAAATGACTCTCTTTTTATTATTTATGAACGAATGCAGATACGTTTTACAACTTTGCCAGTGTGCGGAGATGTGTCCACGTGGGTGTGTGTGTGTGTGTGTGTGTGTGTGGACTATTTTGGCTTGGAAGTCATGAATGTGAGTCTGCTTTCCCCTCAGTCGAGGCGTTTCATTTCAACCCCTTCCTTTCTCTGTCCTGGGTAAAACAAATACAAATGTAAAAAAATGGGCTCTACATATCAGTTTAAGTAAATAGCTGAAGCATAAGGGGCATTGTGGGGGCAGTGTGGGGCTTTAGTTTACTTTCTTATGGTCTGAAATGGAATTAATAATTAAGACGTGGAGGTGGATATACAAATACTCTTGGTCTAATTGTCACTCAGCCATTTCACATTATTGTCAATGTGTTTACAGCTAAATGCTGGCAGTTACACCCCCACAGCTGACACCTCTACATTAATTAAGCAGACATTGCAACATATTCTGCTGAGTGGGATGTATTTATAGACAAATAGATACATATAGAAACTGGGCTATTTGGATAACAACAGTTCAGAGGAAAATGATGCTTCAAAGGTCTAATAATAATACTTAATAGATTATGAATATTATTATTTGTTCCTTGGAGTTTGGTCAGTGTTACTTAATGATTTTCAGGGCAGGGGCATCATGCACACTTTTCTGCTGCGCTCTCTCTTCTTCCCCCATCATCTTGCCCAACTGCGTGCACTGCCGCAACAGCTGGCCAGATGTGTTGCCTCACAGAACACGGCTGGCTTCTTATTTACGCTGTCAGTTCGTCTGCGGCCTGAATATTTTTCATTTGCTGATTCAAAAGAGAGAGAGAGAGAGAGAGAGAGAGAGAGAGAGAAAAGCTTCTGTGAGGAGACGGTGTAGGAAATTGAAATAAAGTTTTATTTGCTGATCCCTGGCAGCACTAATGGATTCCAAATGCTGCACTCCTGGGATTGGGGGAGTTTCTCTTTTGTTATTTCTCTGCATAGACAACGTAACTTGAACTGCTGAGGTAGCTCTGGATAAACACAGCCCCTTCCTGGGTCAAGACAATGCTGACTTTCATAAACTTTACAGATAATGCATGGATGCTTTTGTTGTTTGTTTGTTTCCCATCATTTTGACAATGGTGTTTATCGCTACCTCTTGCGTTGACAAATCTTGGTGTGATTAAATGTATTTGCTGTGGAGAAACTCTTCATTCCTGGACAGCCATCCTTTTCAAATGATTTTCTGTGCAGGGTGCAACCTCCCCCCCCCCAACCCCTTCCTAGCATCTGACGATTGTTAATGTTTTCTGAGCCACACCGAGTACACTGTGGTTTAGCAGCCTCAGGGTTTTTCAAAAAAACTAGTCTTACTTTCTGAGAAATTTAAGTTTCATTATTATATAAATATGAGTTGCAGACAAGATCCCCAAAGCAGCACCAATCTGAAAAGCATTGATCATCTGATACAAATCTGCAGAGCTCTCCTAATAATAATAATAAGACACTTTTAATTCAAAGCAACTAACAGTGACTACAAGGCAGCCGCAAGGCAACTTGGAATCATAAAAACAGATTAAACATTACATTTAGAAGAGCACCTCAGGAGTTTCTTGCAAAGCTGGGACTTGAACTTCCAATCTCCAGCTAATAAGCCCCTTCCCTTAACCACTGGGTCAGCCAGCCTTGTTTGAGTGAGGCACTGGACCACAGAATTCAAATACAGGACTCCAGTCATCGATATCCACTACAGGGACATCAGAAGTAAAGAAGGACTGTAGATGATTTATGGCAGAAGGTCCAAGCAGTCAGTCCACAGGCCCAACATCGTACCAAGAATGTAAACGCTGTTTGGTCCCCTACTGGTAAGCTTCCTGTCAGCGCAATGTTCTCATGGTACCACCATCGTTCCCTGTAGCAAAACAAAACCAAACGTAAAAAAGTGCTAAAACTCAGCACGATCGTGGAGGGCTCTCACACTGGCACTTAAGGCACTATACAGATGCACAGATGTACAGTCATGTCCACCATCGGGGGATAACAGCACCTTTCAGTACAGCCTAGTTTTGAACTCAGAACCTCTTGAGGTCCAACCACAAGTAGAACATGCTTTTATTCCCATGCCACTTGTTTTTATATGACTCTGTTCATCACCATACAATTTGGATTGATTGAAATGTGAGAGAGAGAGAGAGAGAGAGAGAGAGAGAGAGAGAGAGAGAGAGAGAGAGAGAGAGAGAGAGAGAGAGAGAGAGAGAGAGAGAGAGAGAGAGAGAGAGAGAGAGAGAGAGAGAGAGAGAGAGAGAGAGAGAGAGAGAGAGAGAGAGAGAGCATTTCAAGTTCCCCGTCTCCCAAACCTGAAAAAAACGGCTGCTTTTAATAAGCTGATTATTTCCATTACTCTGGTTGGCGATAAAGTGGAGCGCAGAGATGCTGTATTTTTATAGAACGCCTGTGTTATTTCAGAGCCTCGAAGTGTTTGAGATAGAGCCTGGCAAGGTCATTAGAAAGTCATTCGGGTGGTGGTTGCTGCTTTGTTTCCACAAACTCTTCAACCACAACACAAAGATAGGAGGAAGGTGGAGACAAAGAAACCAAGGCACTTCTGATTCCAGGGGTTCAATCTGGAAGAAGTGTAACATAAAAAGGCTCTCTATGAAAACAAACTTGTGTTAACCTAGCAGCATTATATATCATACATTATAGGCATTCTGTGTATATGAGAATGTGTTTGATTTATTTTTCTTATAATACCGTAGCTGAGGAACTGCATGAGGGCTGCTCTTTGTGATATCTAAGTGCCAGGTGTGTTGCTGAAACTGTGAAATGTAAGCAGCACACAGTTGAAATGAAACCGTGCTAAAATAAACACTTTTTTTTTTCAGGTGTGGATATACAGCGAGGCAAAGCAGATAAAAAAGAAATATATGAATACTTTCTGCACTCTCAGCAAATCAATTTTTAGATCATGATGCTGACCAAATTTATCAAATAAACGAGAAAATGTATATTTGGCAACAAACATACAAGAAATGCTACAACTAAGAGGAAGCCATTTGACCTGTTCTGGTTTGTTATCGCCGGTACTGTAGTTAACTGGTTCCAGCGTCTCATGTGGGCCTTTTCTGAGGGCTGACAGAGAGTTAGCTTCCACAAGATGGCTGTAGATGCGACTCCACACACTCAACATGTTGGGCATAGTTGTGGTTTGCTCCTTTAAAACCATATGGACAAATTTTAAAGTTATGTCGTCAACCCCCTCCCCCCTAAAAATACAGTTGTAGCCAAAGCTATTTGAACAGGTGAAACAATGTTATTCAATGATTCGATTAAAAAATATGATAAAGTAAACTGTAGCGTTAAATCGATGATACATTTTCAGTGTTTGATGGCCACAGTACAGATGTCATTTGACTGAACTTATGTAAGTCTTCTGCTACACCAGTGAATTCCTATTTTCCGATTTTCTGTAAAACCGAACAGAATGACAGAACGTTAAACATAATTGTGCCTTTCTCAGAACTGGAAGTGAATGTCATAAATACTCTCGATGTTGTTTCCTCAGGTTTATTCTAGATAAACATTTAGTAACCTCTGAATTTAAACACATAACGTATTGCTATGCAGCTAAATTTATGATACAAGTAAAACTGTTGTGGATTTTTTTTTATTTTTGAAGGGACTATAACTGGACTGATGTCATAGGCAGAAAGTAAATGTTTAATAGATTGGAAAATATCATAAACAGTTAAAGCTTTATTAAAGAAACGCAGGAATGTAAATGCAACAAAAACAGAAAGTACTAATACTTCATACACTTAATGCCTTGAACTCTGGGCTGAACTATGTGAACTGAGGTAACCTCTGTTTACAAGCCTAAATCAGGGCACTCGTTAGTGTAAACTCTCCCAGAACTTGTAAAAGTTTGCCAGCAACACCATAAAGTACAGCATGTTCCTTGCTTTATATATAAACGATTTCTCTTACTCAAACTGATATGCCATATGAGCAATTCATCTTTATTTTTTTTCATTTTCAAATTGAAAAGTCATCTAAAGCACTTTGACACAGAGCCCCATCTCTTTGACATTTCTGTGTTATTTGCAAAAGCCTAAATCCAATGTAACTTCTGCTTGTGGTGTATAAATTATGTTAATCTCCACAAGAAGTTCAAACGTTCCTATTTCAGCCAATAACAATAAAAAGCACGAATCCCAGGGGCCGCAAACTTGATTGTGTGGGATTCACATCACTGTTCCTTCTGTAGAAGCAGCAAAAAAAAAGGAAATGGCGAGGTATGTAGCTTACTGTATACAGAACAGCCTGAATGCATCAGTCCTCCTAGCTGTGATGATACTATCAACCTCTTCTCCTCCATCCAGTCTGTGAACTAATGAAACATCAAAGTAACTCCTGCTAGTGAGTTCTAACTCCTGTTTTTGATCCTTAACAATTAAAACTCAATCAAATTACATTATAAATACTGGTGGCGACAAGCAAACAAGAAAACCAGTGTGACGTTCTCAACAATGTGTTTCAACACTGCAAAATAACTGCACCTATATTTCACTCAGTCTTTAGTATCATCTAACCATCCAGTCATCAATCCATCCAGATTCGATAACCGCTTCAACCATAATCTAGCTGACTGTACTTTCTCTACCTCTTTATATTTCATTGCTGATGCATAAGTGCCTTTATCTGTCCACAATTCAGTTCGTACACAGTCTATTTGTATAGATGTTATTATTTTGTATGAACAAATCTTGTATTTTGAAGTAAAATGATTTGGGAACAAAACAAATGGTTGTTGGAAATGACCTGTGAAGATATTGTAAATGAAGCCCCACTTTAAGCAAACACGGCACGTTACACTGATCTTCTGGATCATCTTTCAGTTCTCAGGAGAGAGCAGAAAAGTGTTTTCATACAGAAAATAGATTTGCAAACCAAAATGTTTACATTTGTTTGGCTGAATCCCCTGCACATTCCTGCAGAAATTGGCATTGTGTTTTACAAACCAAACTGCCTCCCAGCCCAGCCTCATTTCATCCAGCACAGCTAAACATTGCGCAATGTTGACATCCCTTAAAAGCCTGTTTTATAACTCAAATTAAACTTTGTTTAAAGTGACAAATAGCCTTTCCAAGACACTGTGGATACTTTCAAGTGGTGACTGTTATTTCTCGGGGAGAATATTATCTCCTGAAACTGCTGGCCTCTTTTCAAAACTGTCTCAAAATTAAACAAATGACGATTAGGCATTGCTGGGAGACTAGAAATAGATGGTCTCCGCAGGGCAGAAAAAAACATGGAACATGACAGAAATGGTGTGAAGGGCAATGGATGCATCTTTTGCGCGTCTTTACTCTGAGAGACTCAATAGCTGTGTTTTCATCCGAAGCTCTCTGTCTCCCCCTGGCAAACATTAATCCTAACTGCAGGAATACAAAAGCTAAAATTAGTTCAGCTAAAATTACAGGAGGAAACGTATTTACAAAATCGTAAAACTTCACTTCTTCCTTAGAAAAGTGTAACAAACAATCACATGACAAGTTTTGAAACTATAACTGGTACAGTGGCACAACAATAAAAGGCACAAATTAATTGTAAACATAGATAGCTTTGCCCACTGTACAGGATACATCAAGCTATTGAATGCACCTTGATCTTAAGCAGTATAATTCGTTTTGCACAGTTTTATCTTTTCAGTTAAATCTATTTGAAAGTAATTAACAGCACAACCGTTGTCAAAGGTCTTACCATCTCAATATCTTCTTTGAAAGGAGTGCATAAATGACAGGTAGACTGATGAATAAATGGAAGAAATACATTGTAATTAGGCCCTTAATGGAGCTTTGATGAAAACAAAAAAAATATGCACCAAATGCAATAATAGTAACACTCCTTAATATTATATTATTATTATTATTATTATTATTATTATTATATAAATAATTACTGTATAAAGAGGTATAACGGCAGCACCAGCAATCTCACTCAGTATGCGGAACGGATCGTCTTTCATCACAGACATAACAATTGCGAACACTGCACTTCTGCGATACAATGTGCCTTTAATTTAAGCCTCGTTCCCTCAGACGTACATGTGGCTGAAGTATGCTGCTAACTGCTCCAAAGAAAACAGACTACATTCCAGAGTCTTGTTGTGTTTTTAAAACTCACTGGCTTCCCCAACGAGAAAAACCCTGGAGGAGAATGGTGCCTTGTAAATACAGAAGATTTTCAGACGAAAAACTCTGGTGTACGTGTGCACACACACACATACACACACGCACACACACTCTACACTGCTCTCTCTCAGAGCACTATTCCTTGCACGCTTTTGGGCCCAGTGTTTTATATTTGTCAACTCTGGAGAAGAAAGTCACCCATGGAGTATGTTGGGTACCAAGGTAGTCTTTCTTCGATGTTCAGGATGGGACGTCTGCCCTAACACCGAAAGAGAAACAGCGAGAGGGTGTTCTTCTTCGTTCTTCGCCGAAAGATAATTAAATGAATGCTATGGTTTAGACTTTTAACGAGTGGCAGAGATTGAGTGCATTAAAAAAGGGCCTAGCAAGTGCCCAATACATCAGGGGTCTAGAGTTTACAGAGGGGTTGCTTGGGAGCCCTGTATCGCGTGCTACTTGCAGACAGAATCACAAAATCAGCAGCGGCTACAGACTGTCTGCAAATGCCAGACTGGTGTGGCGTGGGCTGCAGGGCACCGCACAGATTGACGTCAGCTGTGCCTCTCTGTACAGTAGATATACATTCTGAACTCCCTCCGTTGTGGTTCATTGTTGAATCCGACCATTGTATGGGTCTACAAACATGCCTCTGCACTCTGTAGCCCTTTCCCCTGCCTTCCAATGGTCGCGGTGTGTTTGTTTACACGGCCCGTGAAATGACTGCGTGCAGGAACGGCATTGGTTTAGGAAAGGAAACAAAGCACGCAGGGAGAACAGTGTTGGGGAAATGGTATTGTCTGCTGTATCCGATTCAACGAGTTCCCCAGTTGTTAATATTTACCAGCCATCCTTTCCAACAGTGTGTCAGACATCCCTTGTTTATTCCTGCCACAGCTCGCGCCGTTATGAGCGCTGATTGGGATTGGATTGGATGCATTGTTTGGGTTGCCTTGGAGAGCTTAGCTAATGGATGTTCCGTGATAACTTAATGGAAAACTTCCGTCCTCCTCAAGCTTTGCGAGATATAGAAACAAGCAAGTGCAACGCAGTGATCCCCATGGAAAAATACTAGAATAATAACAAAATGCTGCATATTCTATGCAGGAATTTCAAGTATCAGAAGCATCGTAAATCCCAGTAATTAATAGGCTTGAACCCAACTCCTGAAAGACTGAGTCAAGCTCTAATTTAAATTAATAGCACTATAGGGACACCTTTGGCGAATTGTGTTTAATTGGGGGGAAACAAATATGAGAGCTGAAAAACGTTTAAATGATATTGTAGCATGTCATGTTTCTTAATTGTATTTATTCTACAAAACTTCTCAAATGTAACCCCCTGACAATTACTTTCCAGTACTTATGGAGCACTTATCACAGTCTGTACAAACACATGTTCATAATATATATATTTTTAAATCAACATACTGTTGTTTTCATTTTGTATAATCAGGATTACTATACTGCTTTATATGACATGGCATAGTTTGTAGAACTTCCGGCAGACTTCTGAAAAATATGAAACTAATGTTTTTGACAACTGCCTGCATTGCTTTCTGTATTTCAAAGGCTATGATTAGCAATACAGCAACTTTGTATTTATGCAAAAGTATTTTTTTACCCTTCTTTTTTGTAAGAAACAACAAAGAAAAAAAAAAAACTGCCTGTTCCAAGTTAGCATTGAAACTGTGCCAGATGTGCTTTTCAGCAGCTGGGTGACAGACACAATGAAATTTTATATCATTCTATAAATACCAGGCCCAGATGTTTCTTATTAATATTAGAAGATTATAAAAATGTGCCCTAGATTAAACTTCACTTATCATTCAATTGGCAATTAATAACCCTTCCGGACAGAAAACCTATTAAAATAAGACACACACACACATATATACACACGCACACAAGCATGCACACACACGCACACTTTTATGTAAATATATATATAGTGAAGGGCTCGATGTCACGACTGAGGTCATGTCTATGAGCTTGTCAGCATTTCATGCTGTTTTCTCAGAGCCGCTAGACTCCGGGGGGCTCTCTTTTTACCTGATAACACGGCCCTGTTTCCCCACCGGGACAGTATTCCCGAAAATATGGAGCCGTACGCAGACCGTTTTAAAAGCAATGAAACAGTGCAGTGTCTGGGATTTTGATATATTTGTGTAGCCTTTGTGTAGAATTTTATGACCGTTTTGACATTTTCTTCTCATTATACTTTATTGTCAATAAAAAAATTGAAATACTGTCGAACTTTCGAAGTAGAAGGATTTTGAAGTAAAACAAAAAATGCGATCATATATTAGGTTTTTCATTTTTAAAGAAAGTCTCCTGTTGTCAATTGCACGTTTACTACCTCTTGTCTGTTACATAATTTTGTTTTTTCTTTTAAATCAGTGCAGTTTAAGATTTGATTTATATTAAACATGTTGCCCACGGTCATCATCTTGAGCATTCAAAATGGCTGCTACATTGAATACATTTTTGGGAAAAGGAAAGACGAAAGATTGCCTGAAATCCTCATCAGCACATTTAACAGAACTTTTGATGAACAGTTGCCCTCAACCCTTCCAGATTAAAACTTCAAATCCTGTCTCTATTGTATAAGTGACATTGCGCCGGAATGTCGCAAAATTATCTGCTGAGCAAAAAGATAAATACAAATAAATACATACAGCAAAATCATTTCACAGTGTAAGAAAATGCCTTGTGGACACTTTTGTCAACCAGCCCACAGTCCCGTCTGCAGATCTGCACAGAAATAAGAGAGTTATTTAAATGAAAAAACAAAACAAAAAGACTTACAACAATAAAAAAGGATGCTAAATACCATGCACTTTAAAATAGGAACAGTTACAGCCCTGTACTGAAAGTTATGAGTCCCCACAGTCTAACCTCAAAACCCAAATTAGTCTACTGGTTTCCCACAACAATCCAGTTGGGGCAGAGAACTGGGACAGAGAGGTGTTTGGGTTCAAGGGAATTGCAACTATAGGAGCCAGCCTGTATAGCTGTGGAACAGGCAAAGGGCAAAATCATCTTTTTCTCATAAAGGCCGATCCCAGAAGTTTATCATTAAGTCCCTAATGATTATTCCCTTATCGTTTATTAGCTGATAATTACGTGGACAGAGATCAGAGATTTTCTCAGGCGGGTGGTAGCCAGCGCTGGATCATGTGCATTCCAGCCAGAGTGCAATCTGGGAGCCAGACATCAGTCTCTCTCTCCCCGAGGGAAACAATTCCCAGAACAGCCAATGTCTCATGGTGGAAACCTCTGAGGGAGCAGACACAATAAGGGTGACCTACGCGCCAGGGTTATTGGATCCAGAATGCTCTGAACTCGGAGACGTCTGTCGTGGCTCTTCCACACAGATTGAAAAGAGCAATGGAGACCGATTTTAACGTTTTTTAAATCGCAAGAACTCGGAGGAAGGGAGGAAATTCCGCTTTGGGGATGGATGGTCGGTCACATGGCGCAGTCCTCATTTATTCAGAGTTTTCAGATTTTGTACGTAACTTTTGTTGTGGAACCAAACAAAAACTCTTTTACAGCCCTAGTACTGAAGAAGTCGCCTAGCCTTTTTTATGTTTTAGTTTTTCCCCTTCTAAGTAATAAATGCCCAGCACTAGTAGAGCATATCTATGATTAATGTTCTCAAACTGTTGCAACCAAACTGCCACTTAAACAAAGTGCTCCCAGCTCTCTCTTCCCCCCAGCTGTTTCCTTCTCCAACTGCTTCTGTGGTTGCTATGGGCCTCGTCCGTCCAGTATAAGTGACCCCCCTGTGCTACTGGTCACCTCACAGCAGTTCCTGTCTGGGGCAGGCTGTTTCCTGAATCTCGGGACCGAGGCGGGCAGCTCCCAGACTGCAGCCCGGTGTCAGTGTGCGGATGTAGGGAGCAGGCCACAGTTTCCTCCCCTCGGCCGCCTTCGCTCACAGGCGCTGGATCACTTGCTGTCTTGGATTACACAACCCCTCTGTGAACCCAACCGCTGTTTTGGTTGGGCCTGCATTTGTGTGTTAGGGGAAACAATAATTTCAGGTGACAAGCGACTTATGCAACATTTCATTCATCTGATAATTCTGGATTATTTAATATATATATTTATTTGTGTTTTAAATTGCGGATCGGGATACATATTCTCATTTAAACATCTTATAGTCTTGCATTTAAGAATATTTAAAGGCTCTTAACCTCTCGTCCACAAATTCATAATATTATTGTGCCTGGGAGTCCCCCACAGAGTGGCACGCAATTGGGCGAGTACTGCTGGGTTGGGTTGGGCTTGAATTGGCTAGGGTTAACTTGGCAAATGTAACTTAATGGTACTTTATCACTTTATAACTTATTTATAACTTCAAACAATGGCTTGGATGTGAGGATACAATGACAGATGCTTGTTAGCCAACTACATCTCTCTGGTTTTAATACAGGATTTGTAGTGGTCAGATATAGACTTTTTATAAGTCGAAGGAATTCTGCTATTGTCACACATATGTAATCACAATGTATATTTTAGATCGATAGTGAAAATAAATGCACTACAGTACCCTGACATCTTCATTTTTCATCCATTAGCAGGTAGATCTGCAAAAAAAAGGGAAAAATACAAGTTTTTAGTCTGATTGAAAGAAAAACAACTACAAAGCAAATCAAAGAAAATAGTTTCAAAACACAGACGGCTAAAAATGGTTTGAATTGTTGGCAAAGGACTTCAAAGCCAAGCAAATGAGCTTAGTCATAAACAGTTGCCCCCCGAAATATTTAGAATACAGTAGAAGAAGGGGGAAGAGAGTAAAAAGAAAATAAAAAGATTTTCAACAATTAGGTTGATGCCAGATAATGGTTGCAGTGCCCTTTATCTCCTGTTCCCATCGCTCGTTCTGTTTATCTTTAATTGCAATTTGCTAACTACAAGAGGCAATTAGGCCAAGGGAGCTCTCCCCAGTGCATGCCCAACTCTAAACAACGGGCGCAGTGTTTGATTGTGTAGCACGCGGGCTGGAGCCGGGCGCTCGCCGGGCACCGCTGAGCAAAGCGAGGCTACCAGGGAAGGGTCTGTGTAGAGCGGGTAATTAAAAAGTCCGGCATCATTACAGCTAATTTTTGTCAGACATAACAGCCACTAAAGATAAAGCCACCAACTTATGGGAGGTAATGACATGTAGCGTGTGTGATTACTCTTACTTGATGAACGTGAGCGCAGACAGTCTTCCATTGCACATACACTGAATTTTTGATCACTCAAGGGCTTTCCCTGACTTCACACAAATAGCAGAAATCCACAGCAACGCATTACTGTTCTCCTGTATTTCTTAACATGATTTTAAATACAAAACAAAAAGACAAACAATTTTCTTATTACTCATTTTTGAATAACACTTGACATCTTTACTTAAACAATATGAGAAAGCGATACTGGCATGCACAAAGTCAGAATGCAGGTGATGTTAATCAGAACTTGACCACATCAAACCAGAGGAGCTTTTCCAGATCAGCAGGGACACACACACCTGGGGACACAAATGGAAATTGGGCTTCAAGGCATTCAAGACAGAAAACAGGAGACACTTCTTCACACAGAGAGGCGTCACAATCTGAACAAACTCCCCAGCGATGTGGCTGAAGAGACAATTTGGGAACATTCAAAAAAAGACTCAATAGGATCCTTGGATCACTTAGTTATTAATGGACACCAAACGAGCACGATGGGGCGAATGGCCTCCTCTCGATTGTAAACGTTCTAACTGTTGAACGATTCATATTATACAGAGCCTGAGAGTGTGTGTTTGCTCTGGAGGGGGGAGAATGATGGGAGGGGTGGTCCTTTTTATCTTTGCAGTGTTCGCTATCCCCTGACCCCCTCCCTGCGTACCCCACCCTGGTAACGTTTATGTTCCACGATGCACAGACCAGAACAGGGTCAGATGCCATGACAGATAGTCCCGGGCCCGGTGTTGTCAGTCCCCCCAGCATGCATGTGATGATAGAATTATGATGCACAGGAAATGGGAGAAATTTTTTCTAATCCGTTCTTAGAACTTCTTATTTGTTCTTCTTATCCCCTGAGACACCCTGCCGCTTGTTTTGCTTTCTGGTTGAAATATTAAAAGACTGAGGAGGAATTAAAAAAACGTTCCTGTGACCATAACAGCTGATCAGTGAGGTTGACATGATCTCTGAGTCTGAAGACCCGTGAGGCCCAGCACACACTGTAGTCACACTCTCTCCCCACTTTCTCCGGCGATTGCGCTATGTGAGGGCGAAGGGTATTGATTCCTGATACATCTTGGTGAGGCGATTTAAACACAGGGAGAAAATTTCAAAGTAAGACCTAACTCTCCCCCAAAACATTTTTAAACTTTGTGACATTGTTCTGTTCCTCGCACACCATTCCCTAACAGCTCACTTGAAGTTATTCCAGTATGTTTCTTTCCATTTAGTGATTTCTAAGTCTTATTTCATCCCGAAACACTGAGTGAGAATATAATTGAAGAGTCGTGTGTGAATATCTGGGCTGCGGGTGGAAATCTGATTAAAAACATCACACAGCTAATGCATCTACTGTGGCACTGACATCACGTGTTGTAAGAAACGCTCACCCTCCCCTGACTTTCAACCACATACATCATCAAGTCACAATATATTTGCATGTGTGTATGTATGTGCAGTGCTTCGTTGGTCTTGTAATTGATTAGTTTTTCTGTGGAGATTCTTGAATACAAGGGGATTTACTGCCATCTCGTGGCTCATCTCCTAAATGCAGGGAAAGAGAAATCTCAGCCCAGTGTGAGTGAGTGAAAGGAGTTTGGTCTGGAAACGAAGCTGTGTTGGAGTCGCTGAAGGAGGTCAGGGAGGTGCACAGTGGATCTACCTGCAGACTGATGAGCCTTTTAAGCCCGACTGTATTCAAGACGCACAAAAATCCACCTTCCCTGACTGCTCCACATCTTTACACTCCATATGGCTTTATTGTTTTTTTTCCTCCCAGTATATTTGCCTTCCTCAAACTGCCATTTACCCATATAAATGATAAAGTAGAGAAAAATGCACCACACACACACACACACACACACACACACACACACATAAACACAGAGTGCAGTCATTTTTCAGGACTATACAACATCCTCTTACACACGTGGGTGGTCCTGGAATATGCTGCCCAATTCTTGTTGGTGGTGCGTGTGTGGTGTGGAAGTGAACTGAAGTTACCGAGAGCGCGCCAGGCCTCCCGTGTGCCACAGTATAGGGGTATAGTATAGTATATCCCGCATGTGGATGTCGCCACGTGAGGCCGTGCGCTCGATAAGGTGCGCCTCAAAGGTTCACTGTTACCTCACAGTACAGCAGTGTATGCGAAGATCTGGCAGGGTGACAACAAACCAGCCATAGTGGAAGTGCAGCCTTCCTCCCCCTCGCTCCTGAAGCGGCCAGAAATAGAAAGTGGAAGGAAGCTACCCCCTGTGCACGGCCAGGGAAAAAAGAGGAAAAAAAAGAAAAGAGAGTAGGAAAGAAAAACTGGCAACTCTTTTTGGCTTTAATTGGTTCCAAGTGTCCCAGACTCTCTCACATAACCTCCCCCGGCTCTCCTTTATGCTCCAGCCATTCCAAAAACCCTTGCCCACTAAAATGTGGTCTTCATTTACCCTGATTTTATTGTTATTAGGCAATTTCCTGGGGAATTGCTATACGTCGATAGAGGCAGGTGATATATAGCAGTTGGATCCTAACCCAGTGCTCCCACCTTACCTCATTTCTCAGCAGCCTCCCTCGAAAGACAGTTTATGTGACCGCTGTTTTTACGGGCCACTCTTGCTTGCTGTTTAAGGTTTGGTTTGTGCGTTCTAGACACCCATTGTTGGCCACCTGTAAAAACAGCAGGGGTTGAGGGGACGCCCAGAACACTGTGTTAATTCATGTGCATCTAAAACCCCTTCGCCTTCGGGGTCAAATCTGCTGTAGTTAAATCATTTTCGGTGGTCTTGGGATGTCCCAAGTGGCTGATCCAGTTATAGTCTCTAGTTGGAGTGCAAGGTGAACTCTACATCCTAGAGGTCAGCAGCCCAAATGAAGACCGTGCTACTGGCTTTCTGCTCTTAGGATTCAAGACACGTCACTGCTAATCTGGACCAGCAGCCCTGGAAAAGGGGACAGTAGAGTTCTCAGCTCCATTGCTAGGAACCCAGTTGTGCTGCAGGTTTCTGAAGCAAGCCTGTGCCTCATCATTTCTTTGGAAATCTTCACTGCTTTAAATAGCCATTTAAATGCTTGCATGTGGTTCTGCAGTGCAGGATTATTTATTGTGCACCAATGGCCTAGGGGGAAATAGGAAACAACTAAAAATCAAAAGAACATTTGAGAACGTGGAAAAAATAAAAATGATTTGTGAAAGTGGCTTCCAAAGACGAGCATCAGGGCACACGGGGGTGGGGAGGATCCAATACTCCAATACTCCCAAAATAATTCTTACATTAGACTTCCTAACTTTTCATTTGGCGGGCAAACCAGCAGCTCTTCAGCGTGTGCATGTAATTCAAGGTGGCATTTCACAGATGGCCATCATTGCCGTGTGAAGCTATATTTTATCTGCAGGTGTAGACTAATAGTACTCCAGACTTTATGTACTAGGGTGCATTGAAATCACCTCTTTCCAAAGGAGAAACAGTTCCACTTTCTCATTCCCACGGGACTCCTGAGTTCAGTCTCTGTAAAGACAATTTGTTTGGACTGATTTCTAAAGGCTAGGAAGATCAGAAACTTTCTAAATCATCATTATCTTTCATTTAGAAACCAACAGATAATATCTATACGGATTGTAAACCCAACAAGTTCATTGATTTACAGGGGACAGTTTTAAAATGAGCACACATAAGAACATAAGAACATAAGAACATAAGAAAGTGTCCAATCGAGAGGAGGTCATTCGACCCATCGTGCTCGTTTGGTGTCCATTAATAACGAACTGATCCAAGGATCCTATCCAGTCTGTTTTTAAATGTTCCCAAATTGTCTCTTCAGCCACATCGTGGGGGGGTTTGTTCATATTGTGATGCCTCTCTGTGTGAAGAAGTGTCTCCTGTTTTCTGTCTTGAATGCCTTGAAGCCCAATTTCCATTTGTGTCCCCGGGTGCGTGTGTCCCTGCTGATCTGGAAAAGCTCCTCTGGTTTGATGTGGTCGATGCCTTTCATGATTTTGAAGACTTGAATCAAGTCCTCACACAAGCGCTTTCCAATGAGTCTGACATCTCAGGTCAGTTTGATCACTCCAAGGCAATTCTCAAGTTAAAGAGAATATTGTCACGTTGACTAAGACTGGAAGACAGTAAATGTTTGAAGAATTTGAACTCGGCGGTTTGGATTTCACAAACATTTTCTCATGCCTTTTGGAGTATTACGCATTATTATTTAGCATAGCCTTGGAAACTCTCTCTTAACTGAAAAACAAACCTCATCAATATTTCAGAAATATATACATCTTGGAATGTAATTCTGGCATCTGCAGCCTTTTCAGAGCAGCGATTTCCATAAACAAGCAGGGGGAATATCTATCCATTTGTCATGACTCATTTACCACACGAAAATCAGTGTTCAAAGAGGTCCATTTGCTGTTTATGTAAGAAGATAAAAGACTCTAAGAAAAATGTATAATGAATGAAAATAAAACACACCACAAATATATAAAAAAGGAGGAGAATAATAATAATAATAAAAAAAGCACAGCAGGAGAATTGACAATAATAATATGTAGTGACACATTGTACTGAATACAAATCAACTGTTAGGACAAAACATTACTGGAGTTTCTGGGTTTCTGAATAAATATGAATGAACAAATGAATATTCAATGTGTTTTGAAGCTCCACGAGCAACACAGAGTCTTTCTTCAGTGGTCTACTAAGCCATGAGTTTGTTATGTGATTAAGATTGATGTATCGGTGAGTGTTTTCTTAAATAATGTAAACCCCTATAGCTATGAAAGCCTTTACTGGCTTGTGATGACATCTGTGAGAATGTAAATCGGCCCTAAGAGCTGAGCGTATACTTACTTTCTGCTCTTCGTGATTAATGATCACATTATATGGAGTTAATATTAAAGAAAAAGAGCAAACAAACAAACAACTAAACAATACAAAACAAACAAGATAAAAAGCATAAGAGATTAATAAGAGATATTGCTTCTTAGACAGTGCTGCTGAAAAATGATGTCTATTACTAGAGCTATAATGTTTTTACATTATTTTCCAAACAAAAAACATACAAATTCAAGCCAGTATAGTTTACACTGTACATATTTTATTTGGAAGTCATGAATTATCAATGGATTATTTCGAATGGCGGTTTGTGGTTTTTATGAGGGTCTTCAATGCAGTGGCTTTGCAGCAAACTCATTTCTCACAACCTCACTGAGACACCATCTCTACTCTGACCTTGTGGAAAAAGTGCGGAAACTTGGACGATGCCTCAAACCCTCAATGTTCACCGGCTTGGGGTGGCGTTGCGTGAGAAATGAGACTTCATTCTGAAATGTCCCGCTCCATTCATAGCCAGTCTGGTCATTGGCACTGGTCAGGGAAAAGCTGTGAATGGATCAAACGAGCCATGACTCACGCAGGGGGGGCTGAGAGATGACTGACCACACCGCTCTCAGGACTGTAGACTTAACCCCTCACGGCCGATCCCTCCCATCCTGTTTTGAGTCTGCCGGCCCGTGATAAGGTGGCCCTGGCAGGGAGTCAGAGTGCCGGCCTCAGCCCTCGAGAGCAGAGGAAACGTGTCCCAGGCGAACGCGGGATGACAAAGCGCAAGCAAAACAATCAGTGATTCACACAAGAGTCTGAACAAACAGCGCTCATGGGCTCCCTGCGTATCACGACATGAATGTGAGACCTCGGCATTCCTGGAAGTCCTGCTGGTACCGAGGAAAAGGGAAAATGTGCGTATGTCCCTGCTGATCTGGAAAAGCTCCTCTGGTTTGATGTGGTCGATGCCTTTCATGATTTTGAAGACTTGGATCAAGTCCCCACGTAGTCTCCTCTGTTCCAGGGTGAAAAGGTTCAGTTCCTCAGTCTCTCAGTAGGACATTCCCTTCAGACCTGGAATAAGTCTGGTTGCTCTCCTCTGAACTGCCTCTAGAGCAGCGATATCTTTCTTGAAGTGTGGAGCCCAGAACTGTCCACAGTATCCAGATGAGCTCTAACTAGTGCATTGTACAGTCTGAACATTACTGCCCTTGTTCTCAATTCTACACATTTGACAATATACCCTAACATCCTGTTTTCCTTTTTTATTGCTTCCCCACGTTGTTTGGATGGAGAAAGTGATGAGTGCACATAAACTCCTAGGTCTTTCTCATGCGTTACTTCTTCCAGTTCTATTCCTCCCATAGTGTAATTGAAACACAAGTAGAAATATAGAAGCAGAATTATCACCATACCCCTAATCTAGTATGCAGGCAGGTCCACCGGTGTGTGTCGCTTCCTCACCTCTCCAGCAACCAGAACCCCGAGCAGGACGGCAAGAAATTGAAATGCAGATAAGTGTGTCAAGACGCGCAACTGCCTGTGATGATTCCTATTGGTCGTAGATTATCAAACCTGCGTGTAGATCTCAGCAAGGGATATATCAGGGGTGGATGGGAAAGATGCTGTGCCTCCAGGGGAAACCAGCAACTTGACAGTATCCACAGTCAATAATGGGGAAATATTTAAAAAGATGGATACTGAAAAGACACAATAGTATCTCCTTCATTTGATATTTTATGAACAAAACACTGCAAATGAAACTGGTACTAGGAATGTATGTGTTTTGTACTGTTTTTGCATAGGAGAAATGATGTAGCCCTATTGTGGGTGGCATGTGATAGGCTCTTTCAGGATGCTGCTCATTGAGGTTCCTGAATCTACCAGCACCCAGTTGCAGTGTATGACAGGTGCAAAGCATTTCTCTTTGATCCAGAGTGGCAGGAAAATCAAAAGGAATTCAGACCAAAAAAAAACATTCAAATAAACAACAAGCATCTGCTGTGAATCCAGATCCTACCTGGGGAAACAAGGTGCCAACACGCCAGACGGCTCTCGCCCACAGGTCCGGATCAGAGCCCCTGTTTCTGGTGGCCGTTATTCCTCAAATAGCTGGTTCTGAGGTCTGCGGCTGCTCTGACAGCGTTCAGCCTCTGCTCACTGATTTACTGTCTGTGGCTTTTATCTGGGACTCACACATGGGGTCTGCGGTGGAAAATCCTTCAGGCAGTTAGGCCTGCTTGTGGGTCTAGCTGCTAATCTGCCAACAATTCTGCGCTGGAGCTGCAGTTCTCCGACTCGGCGTGTCAACCGTCCCACTCCATCAAATCTGCGTTCCGACTTCTGTCAGACACGACACTTTAGGATCAGCCAGGGAGCACTTTCGATGAATTGAGATTCAATTATTGCTATTTCTACTCTGATTGTTCTTTTTTATTGTTGTATATACATCAAAAGAGTAAAAATGCTCAAATGGAATGGGAACTATGCAAGAAGAACAGATCAAAGTCAGAGAAAGAAAGAATGGATCCCAAGAGATGCAGAAAGACCTAGAAGATGACCACATGGAAGAATGCGAGATGAATTGGGACATGGGAAAGAGTAACTATAAACCTCATGATATATAAATATTTATATGAGGCATGGGCACGAGTATTCGAATATTCGAAGGGACGTTACTAGTCGATTACTTGTGAGAGTAGCTGAATTCTAGAGAAGAAAAAATAGTATAGGTGTATTTAAAAAAATGAATTAAATTAAATATAAAAATCAGTTATCAGTTACACCCACCTGTATCTATCTATCTATCTATCCATCTATCTCTCTCTATAAATATAGCATCACAATGTATTCCGTGATGGGAAATTCAGTTTCTGAAAACAATGTCTGCCGGCGGTTTTCCTCGCGTCGAAAGTGTATTCATAATAAAGTCAATACATATTCCAATGTGGCGTTTCTTATTTACATAAAATTAAAGCTGAATGCTACATTAACCACGCTTAATGCGAACTCCTCTGTCAGCGCTTCAGAAATCTTGACGAACATTGAGTGCCGCAACCCGGCTCGTGTTCTTAGCACAGTTGGAAGAAATAATGGAGAATAATTAGAACGCAGCCTCGATTCACAGACATTTGTTATGCTAATGGAAGCAATGGCACGAAAATAAAAAATAAAATAATAAAATAATAATAATACAAATAAAACAAGAATGTGAAAGTATTGTTGTTCTTGGTTTATAAAATAAATGAGAACTTTTTCAGATGCAGACTTTCCTACGAGGTATTTTAGGAAAGTATTTTATTCCACACAGTGAAAAACAATCTCAGCCTCTAGTGCTGAATAAGTACAGGAATAATTAACAACTTGTACATCAGTCGTTTTCCAGTGAAAACCCGAGATAAGAATCCAAAAAACTTGCTGACCTACATTCCTGAAGCTGTCGCATTTCACTTCTCTCCAGACGAATATAACTCAGATTTCACCTTCCAGTATGGCAGGCCTCAGACTGCAAGCTACAGTAGGCCTCCTTGCTTCTCCCTCGCTCCGGCTCTCCGCACCAGTGATGTAATGTCTGTATTTCTAATGATATCAGTCTCTGAAGGGAGCCAGTCTTTCAACCACCTTGCCTTCTGTTTATGTTGATAGAAACGGTTTGAAGGCCGCAGAGGAATTACCAGTCCTCCGGGACGGGCTTAGCCATGAGAATTGAAATTGGACATTGCTGTGATTCCTTCCAGAACTCTGATTGAACATCCCCGACTGAGAGAGAGCTGCCCATCTCAGCCTGGGATCACATTTCAGCTTTACAATATCAACTTTTGTATGATAATATAGTCAGTCCGACTGCTGAACAAGTATTTTTAGTCTGAATTTAGTTCCAACATGGAATCATAAATTAATTTATTTATTTTAGCTGTAATAAGTGTGCATACACATGGGGACTTGACCTGACTACGTGGGGACTTGATCCAAGTCTTCAAAATCATGAAAGGCATCGACCACTTCAAACCAGAGGAGCTTTTCCAGATCAGCAGGGACACACGCACCCGGGGACACAAATGGAAATTGGGCTTCAAGGCATTCAAGACAGAAAACAGGAGACACTTCTTCACACAGAGAGGCGTCACAATCTGAACAAACTCTCCAGCAATGTGGTAGAAGCGGCAATTTGGGAACATTCAAAAACAGACTGGATAGGATCCTTGGATCACTTAGTTATTAATGGACACCAAACGAGCACGATGGGGCGAATGGCCTCCTCTCGATTGGACACTTTTTTATGTTCTTATGTTCTTACACATACAATATGGATGGGTTTAAATCGGTGACATGAATAGCATTTGCTGTTTTGTTGGCATTAGTTGTCTAATGATCTATCTGTGTTATTAAAAAAAAATGGAAGCATACTCTCCACTTTATTCCAAGCCTCTCGTTGTAAATAATCCCTCCTTACCCTCAACATGACTTCGATGAATGCCATGTTTGCTGTAGTTGTCGTCTAATTGTGAGCTACTTGCCCAAACGCCACATCAATCTGGATTCTCAAAGGGAATTTGTGAAAGCAGCTATAATGAGGTTTATGTCTCTTTTTTAAACCTATTACTACACAACTGTTCTGTCTCTGTCCCCTCCCTGATTCCTTGCCTCTTAAATAACGTTTGACTTGAACTGAATGAGATACATGTTTAGAAAGCCACTCCGAGGTCTCCGCATTCTTCACATTCTGCAATGCGTCGATTGCACCTTTTTGAAACTATATTTTCCTTTGTGCTGATTAGGAGAGTTCAGGAAGGGGTGGGGTGGGTAAAACAGTCTCCTCCTCCTCTATCAGGATGAAGTAGAAACTAATCCGCCAGCTATTACCATTTTTACCAGCCCTTTCAAACCTCATTTGGCGTAAGATGTTGAAAAGGCCAACATGGTTGTGGCAGCAAAAAGAAAAATCCTTTTTTTTTAAAGAAGGAAAATAGAAGTGAAATCCATATATTTTTAGATAATCCTCCTGTTTCCAAATAGGAAATTATTATATTTGATGTTATGGCAGGACTTCCTGCTGCAGAGGAAATAGACAGATTTTTGTGTGCTTGTCTCCTAAAGTAAGAAAAACAGTGTGCGTCCTGGCAAACAGACAAAGACAAACCCAGACCCCCCCTGCCCCAGTCTCATTTATATTGTGTCTTGCAGCTAAACACTCGAAAAGCAAAGGGGTGCTTCTGGCAGTATAAGTGGGGAGAGGAAATTACATTGATTTAAGTTAAGCATCGTTCGGCTTTTGTTAATATTTTTAAATGGAAATGGATGTTCCCAACTGTTTGTTTAACATACTCTTAGATGCTTTTCCTCTCAACAATGGTAAGCAGATGTGAGGAGCCAGCTACTGTATTTCAAGATGAAGCCGGCAACAGCAGACACATTGAAGCAGCAGATTTCTCCACCTTGTTCGTGACACAAGTACAAAATACACAATCGCTCATTACGACCCGTACAATACACACTGCCACAAAATAAAGCACACTGACTCAGCAATCGTGAACTTCTATGTGTTTCCAATTCAAGATGTGTTATGTTGGGTGCCGATAGCCAACAGTTCTCGGACAACCACAGCTGCTGACAATACCGGGATGTGCAGGGGTGAGACAACGATTGAGTAGGTCTGTGTGGAAATATGTCACCTGCGTTTCGTCTGAATCGGGCTGATTGATTGTAGACAGGAATTCGGGCAATTGAATTTTCCCAGGCTGTTAAATAAATAAGTAAATGCTTTAATTACACGGTCTGTGATGCAGGGAAATAATGACTGTGTTAAATGACATTGCAAACTTGGATTGGTATTGTCAAAGCATGATGGAAGGGAAACAAGGTCTAGTTCTGATTAGTCAGATCAATCCATAGGGAAACTTAAATACCATTAATACTACTTCTAATATTATTATTATTATTATTATTATTATTATTATTAAGTACTATTATTATAAAAAAACAAGAACAGCCTATTGACCACTAAAGTTTGTACTTGGTTGTCCTTTTGCTGAAAATCGAAGGGTTCACAATAATGCTCCTGCTTTTGAAAACGGATGAGATGTTAATTTGTTCAGTCGTTGCCATTGTGTGTGTCAAAGCGTTTGTTGAACGCTGAGGGCAATGCAAACAGTGGCGGTTTAATTTGGCTAACTCAAATTAATCCATCAAACCCCGCGCAGGCACACACATGTCTCCTTCAAGGTCCTTTGTGTTGTTCAAATACTTCAATACAGTCCATTGACAGCCTTTGCTCAAGACATCAGTAAACTTAAAACACGATTAGAAAACAAGAACAAAACAAAAAACCTGAATCCCGAAACCCTGCTATTCAAAAGGCAAAGCACACAAATAAACGTTTCATTTGAAAGCTGACATCGGGGAACAATGTGTGTTCATCGGCACTGATTGAGAATTTCAGCTTGAAGGGGGTCTTTCTTGTTTGTGCTGGACTAACAGGGGGGTTATTTCACAGCACTTTATAAAAATGAATGACCATGAGGCAGAAAGGTCAAAATAGCTCTGAAATACCAATTAAGAAGCTCTCACAAGGTTTTCATGCAAAGCCTGGGATGACATTGGCCAGGTTGATAAATTATCCACGTCTGTGTATTGGAGAACTTAAAAATAAATAAAAAGGTCAACAGACGTGCGGTTTGTACAGAGAAACAGTTTGAAAAACGCTGGGAATCCAGATAAAATAATATAAACTGGACGGATCTAATTTACCTACTCAGAGTTACGAGCAGGAACAGTTTTAAAAATACTTTTAAAATGGCTATTTGCATCTTTATTTTGTTTAGTGTAAATATTAAAAACCAAAAGCCACACATATATACACACATACTTCAACATACTGTATATTTTAATAACAGGAAACAAGGTGGCATTTATTTTTCTCTTTGAAACTAAAAGCCATGCAAATGAGTATAAACATATTGTACAGATCCTTTAAAAAGGGAAAAATAAATGTATTTATTTGTTGTTAATTTTTTTATTTCTCATAACACAGCTACAGGGAAGGTGTTAGTCAAAACTGTGTAGAAGATGAAGGAGTGTAGGTGCTTCTGAGATTAATGCTCACTTTTCCCACTGAGTTCACAGCGACTAACTTATTCATCTCAGCTGCTGAGATAATCAGCCCATTTCCTTGCAACATAAATCCTCCAGCCCACCCCACCGCACCTGGCCGACCAGTCCTCAATGTGGACCAGACCAGAGTAGCATTTTAACTCCATCGGGATCACTTTCGCTATGCTATAAACTGGGCATTGAAATGTAATGAAAGAGACACATGAGCACTCAACACTTGCTTTGCAATTAAACAACGTGCTTCACTTGCAATCAAAATGCAGTCTGAAATCAGCAGTAAGAACCTTAAATGTTTGTTTCCCCCCCCTTAAAAACTAGCATTTCAGTTTATTAAAAAAAAAAAAAACATACACCCTCCCAGTTACAACCCAGTCCCTCTTGGTGAAATTATACACTCCTATTACAACCTGATGGACACAGTTTGACATTTAAGAACACATTGGAACGGTTAGGGGAGGTCTGACCTCTGCCATTCGACCTGAACTCTACTGACACACACAACCAGCCTCACTGAGATCCCCAGGGGAAGCTGCTGCTTTGGGGGAGATGTCAACTTCATCCCCTTTAACCCTGCGGTTTAATGGCTCTTTCTTTACTCAGCGCTTTGTGACAGCCCTGATCTTTGCACAGTACCAGCAACTTTAACATGGTGGCTGTTGCCCACTTTCTATATACGATTAAGCCCTTCACAGCTCCTCCTTACTTGTGATAGCAATTCTGTTTTTCAGATCTCTCAAATGCTTAACGCACTCTGTAATAACAGACAACAGTATTACAGCAGCAGTAAAAACTACAGATCTTGCCTACCGACCACCAGCATTGAGACTATTATAACTTCAGATTTTTCAAAACCTTCTGCACACCAGCTCGATCAGCTATAAGAGATCCAGATAAGAAAGGTGATGCATCATTAACAAATGATTGTGTAGCAGTAGAAGTGCACTATGTGTATTTGTATATACATTTTTTTGGGTGGTCTTTTCCAAGCAAGGTGTCATCTTAAAAGAAGGGAAACTGCGACCGTTCGGACCCTGGAGATTTGAGGATGTTGAGTTCAAACGGAGAAACAGCCCAGAAATCCGTGCAGATGAAAGGCATGTGTTTAGGTGCCAGGAGGGCTCCGATGCCCCGTGTCTCGCAGTCTTGAGACAGAATCACATTTGCATAATGTGCAAATTTTAAAGTTTTTGCCTAGGAGCGCTTCCAGCTTCTCCTTCAGCCCCCTCCCTTCCTCCGTGTCTGTCCCATAATCCCTCGCACACTTTCTACCTCAATTCCAGCCCACCTCACTCAAGCCCTTACATTTTTTTTTTTCCTAAGGTAATAATAGTTAGACTATGAAATCATCCAGGCTCCAATCCCCTTGGCTCCCCAGTCACTCATAGCAAATCTTGAATATTTATGACTTGCGAAGCCAGGAGAGTGGGCAGGGAATAGTGGCTGGTGCAGTTTGACTGCTCCCTGGGTATTGTCAGCGAGGGGCCTGACTAGACCCGTGAAAGGCCTTCTCGGGGCCCGGGCCGCCATACTGGAATGATTAGAGCACAGGAAGCTCAACCTGACATGGCTGACACTCGGCCTCTCTGCCACATCCTGTCTCCCAGACGATCAGAGCCGAGATATTTGATTGGCCCTGACACTCTGAGCAGATATATATCTTCTTACCAGGAGTGCAAGCGAGAGGGGAGGGGGGTGTGTGTGTGCGTGTGTGTGTGTGTGTGTGTGACTTCTACAACGTTGTGTTTTGCGAGGAAATCAAGACGGAAAACCGTTATTTTACACTTCCTTCATTACTTCCTTTCTTCCTTCCTGCCCTCGTCTTTTCAGTTTGCTTTACTCGAATTATATCCACTTGATCTTAAGATTAGGACTGATTTGTCTCCATTATCCCAGCGGACAGAAAAGTGAAGTATATGCCTCCTTGGTCATGCTAGCATCTCCCTTCCAATCATCCCTGCATCCCATCAAGTGAATTCCTGGCTCTGGAGCCCAACGTAATGTCCGTCATACTTCAAACCCCTGACATGAATTCCACACAGCTGCCCTGGGCTTCGGATGCAGTTCGGGAAGCATTATCAGACACATTACTTTTCTTGTTAAAACCACAGTGGATAACTGCAGAGTTGATTACCTCAGCGCTGCCCCCATCCTCGCCCTCTTACAATTTTCATTAACTCCATCACCACCCAAAGAAGGAACTAGAAACCCTTTAAATAAACAGACGTGACTCCTACAGTTTCACACAAAACTGCAGCTTGCATGCCTCAGTGTACACATGTATGGAAGCAGGTTCTGTTTTGACTCTCATCTCTGGATATTGCATTCTTTCTGCCTTTCGAAGTTCGACTGCACTTTGTGAAAGGTCACACCATTATCTTGCTCCTGCTTATATTGTGTCACACTTCTTATCATCGACCAATCCGGCTCCCGCTTGTTAAGGAAGACAAGACCACAATCGACATGTCCGTCTGCTTATTCTGCATATTGCCAGACTCGCTTCCTTCAGAGGAGTATCTGCTGAGAAGAACTTTGCTGCCACCTGGTGTGCACTGGACTCCACAAGGTTAGGTGAGGGAGTGGTGGAACAGAAGGACGAAGTTTAAGAGACTGAAATGCATTCGTGTGTGGCATTATACTCCGACACAGAGAAGCTAGTACTCCTTGATAGTGAAAAAGAATCAGAAGCAGACACCTGCAATTGCAGTTAACTTTATTTCAGAAGCGCAATATGACGTTGATGTACAAGAACTGCACACATGATGAAGGTGCCTTCTGTTTTGGATGTTTGTATTCAACATACCCATTAGTGCAGCATTTGACATGAATGTGAACAGGTGTTTCCACAAAATAATCACATATTCAGGCATTCAGCAACTTTCAGATTCATGACTGCTTTAATACAGTCCAAAGAGTATATAGTACATATCTATATCTAATTGCCTATGTAAATATGTAAGTATATTACAGATTAAAGCAGCAGCATGTCAGATAGATAATTTCATAAAACATTTTTTGTTTTTCAAGCAGCTTTCCTTCGATCTGCAACAATGTGGGGCACATCAGGTGCGAAATCAATCTAAACTTGCTAAACCTTATTAAACACTTAAGCGTCTACTGAGACAAATGCTTCAGCTGGTCCATTCAAAGTCCGGTTACAATACAGACCTATGGAAAATAAACACAGGCATTCTGACCTAGTTGAAAAGTCTGAATGAAACTATAATAAGCAGGGTTCGCCCTATCCCTGGATAATGACCAGCGCAGTAAAGCTGAGGTCTTGTCTCTCTTTCTCTTCACAGATTTTTTAATTAATACCAGACATTTCAACTTGCCATAGAGACCCCCAAACTCTTTGATATGAAAAACAAAACCCCACAAAATCTAAAACATGCATAAAGGTGTTTTCTATGGTGTACCTTTGCAGTGCACTAAAGCAATCATCTACACACTCTCCATAACATCAAATATCATGCAGCAACATCTAGTATGACTTCTATATCTGCCCAGCCCACACTTGGAGAGGAAAATAATTTATGCTAAAGAAAGCACCAAGGTGTCTAACTATTAATTATTATAATAATAAATATAAATATTTTAAAATAAAGGACCATCTTTGATGAAGACGCTTTTAAATAGCAAATACATATATTAGCAAATCATACTTTTGGTATACATTTTTCCTACTAAGTCTATTTATTGGAGAATTAAAAACAGAGCTGTAATTATTGCCTATTAATTAAAGCTGATGTGACTACTTCTAAACTTCTCCTCCAGCTTCAACTTGGTCCCATCGTCCTCATAACGGAAATAGTTTAATATCTGATTAAAATGACCAGATGTGCTTATTTTCTGTTTTTGCAACACCTGGTGTCTAGAAAAAAACATCTTTATGCATCTGAAGTCTATGCTGAAGCATTTTGTCAAAGGATTTATCTTTGGGTGGAAATTTCGCGGAACCGCAGAAATGTGAAGATGTTGTGTAAATCACACAGTTGCATAATTAGAGCCTACAAATTTGTTTACAGGCTTCTTTTGAGAATCGCAACTCTTAGGGAATCTGTTAAAACACCAATCATCTTTGCCATGAGACTTTTATCTGTATTCCACTTTTTGCTCACAGCAATGTGGCTTGTGAATGGATTATACATTTTCAGAAAGCTTGTGAATTACTACTCCTACAGCTACTAAACCTGTAATGAAGTGTGTGTGTGTTTATAGAGGTGTTCAGAAGGCGAGGCGAGGAGAGTGAGTAAGGCAGTCTAACCTTGCCTGGGAGGTCAGAAAGCAGGTGGCTTGGCGGTGAGGTCCAGCGCTTTGTCATTGGGTGTCTTCTAGTAGAGGTAGCAGCTCAGCTTGTCCGTCCTCCGGCACTTGAGCAGCTTGAGGAAGGTCTCCATCTTGTGGGCGTCCTTCTTGAAGCAGGTGAGCAGAGTGTAGTCCCTCAGGACAGACTCCACCACCTCAGGCTGGAAGTCGTCGCGCATCAGGGTCTGCTGGTACTCTGAAGTCAGCATCCCCTCATCCAGCATCTGCCGAGGAAAGTCACAGAGCAGGTGGGTGGGCTGTATCCCAGTTGTACCCCCCCGTGGCGGTGTGGAGAGTAGGATTGAGATAAATCTCTTGTGTCTAAGACAGAGAAGGTGTGGGCGGGTCTGAGGAGAGACTCTGAGTGCTGAGTGTCAATACGATTGAAGACAATTGTCATACCTGTGTTTTTCTAAGACACATCTTAGAAAAAACAGACCTATATATTTCTGATAAAGTCAACAACTGGGTTATTACATCAAACATATTGCATGGAGAATGAAAAAAATATAAAAACACCAGCACCTATGCAAGAACAGTTTTCACTTTCATAGCAAGTTTTTCTAAAATGCTGTGTGAAGAAAAATCAGTCAGCATTCAATAGTATTTAATCAGGAAGAAAGGAGGATAAATCTGTTTTGGCTTTGAAGAAGCAGACTACTTTTCAAATCATCTTTGCACATTCCTGGCATGCTAGAAGATGCAGCAGAAACGGTGACCCACCAAGTGTCTGATTTCATGAGAAAACCCTGATCAGGAAATCTCTGAGATTAACATAGGGAGCATACCAGGCACTGACCGCAACTTTGAAGCCTCCTTTTTGTGATAAGTATGTTCGTCAAATTGTTCTAATTTCCCATGAAACATATCTAATGATCTAATAGATCAAATTCAGGAATTCCCACTCTCCGATTTAAAAGGAATTCAACTCGTTTCTTTAATTAAATGTGTCAGTGTGCAGAGCGACTGTTTTGATCTACGTTCTCATTCTCAAACGATATTCCTTGGGCGCACCCCCCAGACACTGAGAGGTACAAGCGCACACAACTCCGAAGACTTGACAAGATGGGAATCCAAGGTGGAATTACAATTTTATTTTTCAGTGTAAAATGATATATGTTGATGTACAAAATGAGTTGATATCGCAGAGGGCTTCCTCCAGAGCCCTTTAATTAATCACTGGAGTCACTTGTTTCCATTTCTCATAAAGCACTTTCATTTCCATTGAAGAAATAGGGAGGGGATTATTATTTGGCACAAATACATCAATATTATTGGTCCCAGTCACAACTGACTTGTGTTATCTATTAAAAGCCTTATACGTTTTAATAATATAAGATTAACAGAGTGAAGACTGCAAGAAGGCATTTGTTTAAATAAAAACCTCTACTGGAGTATTCCTAAAAGTATCAATGTACACTTAAGGATGATGCAGAAGAATCAATAACTTAATAGTTGAGGAAAATGTGTTGTGTTGTGTTTCCATTTTGCTGTGGGAACTCACATACCTTCCTAATAAGGACCACTACTCCTTGCTCCAGACTGGGCAGCTTGTCAGACACCCACTTGGTCTTGTTGAGGAGGGTATCAGGAGCATCATCGTAGCGGTCTAGGGTGGTCTGGAGGTAAACCAGGGGCTCGATCCAGGACTGAACCAGCATCAGCACCGAGTGCAACAGCCATTTATCCTGAACAGAGGAAACGTTTAGCATGAGTCTGTGATGAGAGAGCAGAGGCAGACCGTTCTCACGCTTCCTGGAGGCCACACCACACAGAAATGCACTCTCTTAATCAATACTACGTGAATTTGTTGTGAATCACTGTTCACTGCTGTGTAATGCGTTATTACACTATGGTGTTTTTCATTCCTTTGTTTATGCAATAATTACATAGTTATAAATGCAGTAATGTCCCATTTATTAAATGCACTAGCACAATGTTTGGCTGAACAAAGCAGAACAAGGTCCGTTCAACCTCCTCTAATAATGTAGTTTGGTTAGATTGGTTTGATTTGGTTAGATTTGTTTGTTACAGTGTTAATCCATATTAATGAATCCCTCCTACGTTAAACATATGGGGTCATAGTAATAGGCCAAACTGATTAACAATGATTTTTGCTGAGAATCTAGAATCTAGACTACAGAAAGAAAACAACATACATAAGCACATAAATAAAAGTAAATAACGGCAACATTAAAATGGTTCTAATTGTCTAAACTGAAAATATTCTAGGCCTATACTAGAATTGTATAATTTAATTAATTCAATTTTATTTTTAGAACTGTGAAGAGTTTTTGTAAACACTGTATAATCACAAGGGCTGTTCCACAATAGTTAATGCTATGAAACCTATTCTACTTATTATATAATTTGGATGCAATTTTAATTAGATTTTAGTTTGTCATCTCCAAAGCAAAAGTGACCTGTTGAAATTCTTAATACTCTCAGCACTTTGAAGAGTTTAAATAGATACTGGTTAAATTTGCTTAAAGGGGATGAGCTTTCTTTCATTCTTTCTTTCATTTTTTCTCGTAGTCGCCAAACTATATGCAAAAGCAGTCCATGTAGTCTGTGTGAACCAGGATCACACTGACATGCGTTATGAATAAACCACCTGCACTTAAACTTAGTATGAGCCCTGGATAAGATACCTTTCTACAAAACAGTGTTTTTAATTCACTTGCACACAATCATTATTTCAGTTCACATCAAGTGTAGTGTTAATGCTCGGGCCAGAGTGGAGAACAGTCTGCTGGCGGAGTCTAATTATGCATGCTTCTATAAACGATCACAAATCCATTGCAAACACACTAGCGGAACATTTTAATTCCCATCTGCTTACTGATATCTGCTGGATTTCACTCTTGGATCCGGGGATGGGGAAAGCCTTGGTTATGCAAGTGCTGCTGCCTCGAATCCTCTGAGAGCGCATCGCATAGGGGACAAACATTTCCTCCTAGAAAAAAATAATTAAACACAGAACGCACACACATTGATTTGTACTTCATTAACGCAGATGAATGTATGTTTCTCTCAACAGTGACACCAAAAATCCAATTGTTTAATAGTTACATAAATGTAAATATTCCGGTTCCATCATACAGAAATATAACTGGTATATTTACATATATGTATTATTGTTATTTATATTGCTAACAAGATTGTCTATCATGTGACAAGTTCACATATTTTTACAGCCCTTTGATTAATGTGATATTGATATGGAGTTTCTTGGTCAAGTTCTGCAGAAAATAATATGAAAATAATTATTATAATACAAATTAAAATAAAAAGTGAAACTGACAGCTTAAAGTAAAAAATAATTGTGTGTGTTTTCAATGCTGTGTATATAGTATATGGACCACAGGCAGGTCCACTAATTTGTCTCTGATATTACTAAGCATTTCACTGGTGCTAGAGAGTTTAAATTTGGCACTTAATTTGTTCGTGCAGACTATATGAGAGCTGGGTTATGAATACATAAAATCTGCCTGATTAATCACTAGATAAAATTCATATTAATTAGCCCGCTTGCAAATTACATGCAAATTATGTGTAAAATGTGTTTTTGCAAACCGGTAAGTACCTCAATAAAAATGTCTTGCCATACTAAAGGTTTTTCTTAACAGATTCGGTTTTGTTTCTTTATTTTTTTTGTGGGGAGGGTGGTCACAGCTGTTTGTAAAAAAAAAAAAATATATGACCTTGGCCTTGGCTCGTCTCAACAGTAGACCTCTCATAAATTCAATAAATCTGAGCCCTCAGGAATGTAATCATCACATCTGATTGAATATAGGGCTGATGATTTAAATACCGACATGAGCCACAGTAATCTCAGCCATCGTACAGATAACACTAAGAGAAATAAATTGCTGGCAGTACTTTTGCTTTTAATGAATATTACGACCCAGTCGACCCAGCAAAAGCATGCACTCCAAAATGCCCACATTGACCTTTCAGAAGCAATTCGAGCACCATTCTTGTCAAGAATAAGGGTCGATAAACACTCGTCAAGACTCCCAGCAGGGCAGGTATTTCTGCGTTGTCTGTGCGACTGCGGGTGTGAGAGTGTGCGATCGTGGTGGCCTTGGATCTACTTACAAACATGGAGCAGGACTCCTCGGAGACGTGGTAGATGAGCTCCGCGTGTTGGATCACACGGTCCAGCAGCTTCTCCAGGGAGACGGAGGAGCAGCGGCTGATGCTGCCCTGCTCGTCCTTGCAGTCCAGGGGGTAGGCCAGCCCGCCCCAGCACTGCCACAGCAGCAGACCCCACACACAGCCCTGGAATACTAGCAACACACACCCACACTTGACACTTAAACAAGTGGGCACAACCCTTAGCTGTATTAAAATGAGCACCTCACTTGGAAAACAACCATCTCATGGATTCCACTCTAGGTTCTACTCTGGACACGTCTTCCTCACAGAACAACGTATGCACGCTATACCTAGCACCTACCTCTGACCCACCTGGCCCAACAAGACTATTGTTTTGGTGTTCCTCCAGTTCTATGTCTAATTTTCTAAGTCTTCAGTTTAGGCTTCAAAGAAAGATGATCATTAATCTTTAATTAAGGTATTGACCATTCATAATGAATGAGTAGTTTCTCTTTAACTGGAAAACCCTACTACTGTACTTACTCCCACTGTGGCAATAGACGTACCTTTCAGTGTGTCCATTCTGCTGGAGAAGATGACCTTTCTGACTGTTCCTGCCCACTAGGGATGCCCTTTTTATATGGTCTTAACATGTTACAGATGACCCAATAGAATCCATTGACACGCAGGTTTTACAAAACGTGGGTGGTTCTGGTAAGGTGATATGTGCTGCCACAACTTTCCCTTTTGACTAGTCATCATAATAGTAACACAACAGTTCTCGACAGCAGATGGCCTAGACGTGTCTCTGACAATATCAGGTATCAGAAAAGTAAATCCCTTAAGGTGTAAGTGTGGAACCTTGTGCCTTCAGAGTGGAAGGGAAACTGGAAAAGGTTTTATTTTATGCTGCCAAGCTGGGGCAATTCTAGGATTTTTTAAATGGGGGGCATTAAGGGGCCATGATTGTTACAGAGTGGCTGACATGTGCTTGGGTGGTCCGGAGGCATGCTCCCCATGCAGATTGTTTTGTAAAATGGCTTTAAAAAACTCAGTTTGTAAGATAAGATTGAAGCAAATTATAAGGATAAGCTGGGCAATTCAGAAAAATCCAGCAAAAATGAACCACCATATTTGCTACTATTTGCTAGTGACAATTATTATGTTTTAATTGACATTAACACAATAGACTATAGACACCTTCACCACTCACCTCACCCTCAAAAGTGCTTCAATATTGATACATCCCCGAGCATTTGCTCAGTACAAGAGGGGATGATATTAGTGAACAAAATAGGGTCCCCTTAATATGCAAAAATAAAATAAATTGCCTGACTGGACAGAACTGGTACACAACCCACCAAAATCACTGGAATACATCTTTAACACTACATTAACTACCCCCTCTTAACCCATTAGCTAAACATACTGCTCCACTGATAATAGCTTGTGCAGGGTTCCCATATCTGAAGTTTCAAAGAAATTAGGCTGATGGATCTTTATGGGCTCCAACATTCTATGTTGTTGAATCACAGGAAAACACAGATTTTTGGGTCTGATTTATTTTTTTCACGGAAAACTAGGAGCCTCGGTCATCAGTAAGAGAGGCTCTCATCCTCCCCACGATGCACTCGCTCTGTAGATAGTTCGGTGGGATCACATTGTGAAAAGCAGCAGATGGCTTGGCAGCTCACAGAGAATCCATGTTAAATGCCTACATCCCTCCTACGTTAGACACACGGGGTCACAGCAGAGTGCCAAACTGATTAACAATCCATTATTCAAAATATATATATAAAAAAAATGCAGACAACATGAAGACGCACACAACATACACCTGTAAAAGTACATCATGGTAGAATTAAAATGGTGCTAATTGTCTAAAATGAAAAGATTGTACTCTAGAATTCTATGCAGTTCATTCTATTTTGGAATTCACCATTTTGGGATTATTTTAACCAGACCCTTTAGTCCTATTGATCGCTGCTCATTGTTTAGAGTTTAATCCTCCGTGCTAAGTTTAAAGTTGTCTGTCTGTTGGCTTGTGCAGGAGATAACATGAACTTAGTTAGTTTCTATCTTGGCAAATCAAAACAAAAACAATGTGCAATAAAATTCTATAAAGCAAAACAAAGACAAAAGAAAATCAGAGACAGTATTTCTCTCTAGAGACTGTCTTAGATCACATATTGATATTCACTACTCAGCTTGAGATACTAGTCTTGGGGTGGGGGGGGCAAGATTGCTTTTCATCTCCAAGTTAGAGTGGCTAACTGGTCCAATAATTCCACAAATCTGGGAGGCAGGTCAGGCTTTTCAATCACATTTTAATTGATTTTAAGCAACACTGCCAAATGAGCTTGCGTTACTGAAATCACTAAGCTTAAATGGTTTGTTTTGTTTCACCCTCTTGTCAACATCATCTCGGAAGACGACTCCTGTGAGGATCGTTTCCATCAATCAAACCTGCACAGCTTAATGACTCGTGCCTCGCTCTGATTGGACGAGAGCTCGGTAAGTGGGAGGATGTCTCAATAAAAAAAAGCTGGCCAGAAACATTAAAATAAACACATGTGTGGGCGGGAAAGTTAATTAAATTAGACACACTGCTGTCTTTTCCAGATACTTGTATGTATATATAGATATGTTGTTTTTTAAGATATATTCCCTGTTTTAACCAAAGATACTTGTCCATTCGCATTTTCGTCCAATTTGTTCAGTGTGCTAAAATCACATATTTTACTTCCTTTATTTCTGTCATTAAAACCAGTTGGTTGGGTGCCTGTGGTGCTACAGTCCTGTTTACTGCTTACCATAGATTTGAACATCTGTGTCTATAAGAGGACTTGAAAGCAACACTGCTATTTCCTGGTACTTTATTATGTCATTAGAGTTTGAATAACTACCAGCTATAGCCCAGTCCTGGCAGTGCTCTGGCTATGACTGCTATGCTATCTTTTGCACAATTTCACAATATCAATAAAAGCTACATTTAACAAAGTGCCTGAATATGCATTTTCTTGTGTGCTGTTTCTCCCGCATTCAAAACAGTTTCAGCCCTGCATTGAGGTATCATGTCAATTTTCACTGCTTCACTGTGATCAGATATTAAATAAAAGTAATTTCAAACTTCAGAATTAAACATATGAGAAAATAAGCACTTTTTTTCCAAACATAGAGAGGGGAAAAAAATGGAAGCATGATTCTGTGAATGTCAGCGCTGCCAATAATATTAATGTATGTGTCTCTTACATTGTGAGAGAGGAAAAATTGCATTTTGACACCTTCAGATTATTTTTTAATATAAAAGATTTTTTCCTTTATAGAGGGGGCGGTGGTGGTGAGGGGGGTGAAACAGCAATACTATAGTGCGATGCTTTCACTTGAAATCTGAAATGTAGAGATAACATCATGGGACAAAGCAATCTCAAATTGGCAACCATTTATATCCAAACCTATTGTCGTATATTTATTTATGAGACTAATAATGATTTAATGTAATGCATGTATACATAATATTGCATCATTAACAAGTGAAAATTGTAAGATATTTGACAATCAGGGGTGTTTTATTTTGTTTCTATTTAAAGTGATTTGTCAACCATAAAATTTTCCTAGATAGATCTCTCTCATTATATATATATTTATATATGTGTGTGTAGACAGAGAGAGACAGAGAGACTACATGTGCACTTTTTTCCAATTGATAATTAATGTGGCTCACATTGAACAAAAGGCCTTTTAAGATCAAGTGTGGTTACTGTGACATTTTCCTCTAACAAAGGGACAGAAAAACCTCCTCAGACTGGAAGCATCTAGAAGCATAATGTTGATGAGGCACTGAATGCCTGTGTCAATGAGTCACCCTTAAGAAGCGCCGAAAAAGACGCCATAACCCTAGACGAAACCAAAGACGGGAGAGAGATGGAGAGAGTGACACCATACCGAAATGTCAACTTTACATAACCAGCACATCCCCACCTAGAACAAAATATAATCCACAATCCCACAGCTCATTCATAGCTTCATGAGACACACAAATCACGGTCAAAATCATCTTCTTTCTCTCTCCACATTCACAGTGTGGTTTAAAGAGAATTTGATTTTCTTTGAAAGGGTGTTTTTGTTGTTGTTCTTGTTGTCGTTTTTAAGGACCCATAAACCATAAGGGGAAAAAATAATAGCACCTTATAGCAAAAACAAGATACAGCTAAGAGAAACCTTTCAAAGAAGAGAAGCTTGTTAGATGAAGGAGAAGATTGTGTACGTTGTGTATTTTCAGCTGCAGTAATTTCCTATAAAAGTAGTCTACAGGCAATACTGTGGTCTGCTTTTTGGGGTTATTTAAACCAAATGGTGTCATGCAGAATTTACAAAATGTATTTTAACTGAAGATTCTCCTTTCCCTTTTCAGGAATATTTTCATTTTACAAAGACCTGTATGTAATGTATTTTCTAAATATGTTTTGCATAGACAGGTACGTTTACACTGCCAATATGTTAACGAATGGGTCCGTTTCTTTGCGACAAACAAAGTAGAACAAGGAATCTGGAGCAAGAATGAAACAAGGTCAGGTTTCCACAATCCTTCAGGGTTGCAGAGAGAGTTGTGTGGCTGGCCTTTGGAGAAACACAATGGTGAACAGACTTGGTGTATTACAATCGCATTGCATGTTGCACGCGGATATGGGGAAAGCAAAAGATGACAAGATTCAGGGGCAATTCTCTGTGGGATTGAAGGTTTTATTCAGTCCCATTACATACTCAAGCTGTGATGCATTAAACTACATGACACCCCTGGAGGGACTGCAAGTGCAGCGGTATGAACCTGAGTTAATCTGTCTGAAGAAGCAGATCCTTCTTCGTGATGAATAAAGTGTGCATGAGGATGTGCATCGACCTCCCAAAGGAGACTGCTGCCAGAATACACATATGAATATTTAACAGGCGGAATTTAGGCCAATTATTTGCAATGTACATCTTCCTGGTGGCTGATTGGCATTCTTAATAATCAATTTCGGAGCAATTGGCATTGCCCTTGTATTGGGGTTATTAATCTGAAAAGGCTAAGTGGCACAGTGGCGGTCGTGTTCACTTCTGAAGCGGATATTAACAGAGAATGTCTGGGCTTAGCTTTGGGCAGAATGGCGATCAACATGCGCGACACTCCTCGCCTTGTTTTCCAAATAAAATAGCTTCCCTAATCCCCTAGCAATTAATTACTAACAAGATCAGTTAAGGTAATGTGATGGGAGGGTCCCGGGGGGATGGATTGAGGGGGCTCCCCATTAGTACCCCACTCACGTCACTAAACCTCCCTTCCAACCACGCCACCCCATTTTTATTATTTAACTAACACCCCCTCTATTATAACTCCTTCCCCTTACAGGTTCGACGCCAGAGGCACCCAACACAAAGACAACAGCAACTATCTATTCCGAATTTATTTGAAGCCATTAGCAATATAAACTTGGAAGCAGGACATGAAGTCTGTCTCCATAAGTTACATAAATAGTAATTTATTATTCTAAACTAAAAAGCCTTTAATAAAAAACCCGGGCTATCTAAACTATAAAACTACTCCAAAAAAACTAAAACCAGTACTTATAGCGAGCGAAACCACGAAGCTCCCCTCTAAAAGTCCCTCGGGCTGCTCTCTCGGCTCTCAGGGGCTCTTCTAGGGTACAACGAGGGAGGATTTTTGTCTGGGGGGGATATGCTGGATATGTAAAGTTGACATTTCATGTCACTCTCTCCGCTCTTTGGTTTCATCTTGGGTTATGGCGTCTTTTTCAGAGCGCTTCTTAAGGGTGACTCATTGACACAGGCCTGCAGTGTAGGGTAGCCAGCGCCGCTTCGCCGTATCCGGACCTCTTCGATAAGCGGTCATGGGTGCAATGCCGGTGCACCCCTCTCTTCCACTCACCGGGCCAGGTGGGTGCTGGGTTTCTCGTCCCTCTTCCTCAACTGCCTTGCCTCCTTTTCTCCATTTCCATCCTGCTGCCCAGCCACTCACTTGCAATCAAAACAATCAAAAACAATCATAAAGGATAATAAATAAGTGATAAGCAAGTGAATGTAAAATTAAGCACAAAAGATAATCAATAAGCCCTATCCCATCTGTGACAGTAAGATGTTGTGAAATATCCAGAGAATGCGGCATCACACATCCAAATTAAAAAATAAAAAATGGAAGAGAAAGAAAGATTGTCTGATGAATGTACCCTCCAGCAGGGATTTCGACTGTGGCTGTTTTGATTTGCATCCTAACCTTGATGAAGGACTTCTCTCTCTCTGTCTTCATTTTCATAAGAAGGCATTTGGAAAAGCAACCCAATACACACTGGGCTGCACCAGCATGTGTCCACTTAAGATAAGGATTAGTCAAACAAGACACCGATAAGAGATGCATGCGTGAAAATAAGGTAGGCAGAAGTGGCAGAGAAAGCCGCAAACTGACGGACTATTAAGAGTCAGTCGCTTAAATACACGCACACATTTCTCAAAGGTTACTGCGATTGTAGAAGGTCTCTCTACTGCAGGGAAAAATATAATTTCAGCTCCCAAGCATTACAGTAAATATGGGATTGCATGTAGAGCTGATAATATCAGATTGCAATTTTCAGTTCCCACCACCTCCCAATAGTCACCAACCCATCTTCCCAGTTTGGTGAGTCATCACTCTTATACTGAGGGGATGAATCCTGTGGCCAGATATGATGACAAAAATGGAAATGTGGATTTGTTGACCCAATAATACCCTTGCAAATTGAGAACAGTCACACAATTAGGGGTTTAGCTCACAAAAACAACAGCAATAAATAAAACAACAGCCATATATGGAAATCAAAAAAGTGCACAATTGCCAAGATAGTAGCAAACTGCTACTTTGACTATGATATATACATTTTTTTTATTTTAAAATTGTTTAGAAAAAGACAGAAAACATATTTTTACTAGATCAACAGAACCTATGACTTGAGGTTTTTCTATTACTATCTTGTTTATTTATATGATAGATAAAACTAAAAATATGTGATGCGATTTTTTAATGAGAAGTTTATTAAGCAAAAGGAGTGAGTACATTTTGTGTTGTTTAATCCACATGCCTGGGGCAACAGTGTTGTGAAAAATACACATTTGTATAATTATGCCTCTATTTATGACTGCTGCAATTAAGTCAACGTTTTTTTTTTTTTTTTATTAAAGTAAAAGAAACTAATAATTAATTTTTCATGCTTTCTAAAAATGTAGGGTATTAATAAAATATTTTGTGATCCTATTAGTCAGGATCAGGACTTGGAGAAATGGTTTGAAACTACTAAAGATTTCAAATTGCATTAGATAAAACAGAAAAGGAAATCAAGAGAAAAAAGTTCTAAGGAAAGAACTCACACTACTTACTGACACAGATACCACTTTGGTTCAATGTCTTACGAAATGAAAACCGTACTCAGTTTAAGAAAAATATTAAAAATTAAAACTGTAGACATGTTTTACAGATCTCCTTTATCAGAAGTACAGTGCAAATTGTGAATTTAGAATCATGTTAGGACACACCTGACTCAGTAATGAATTATCTTAGAAGTCATGTGTGAGTAAAAAAGTAAACGTGGAACCTGTTCATTCTAGTAAATGTTACCATTAGACCAATCCTTAATCTGTGTTCCTCAACAAACTCAGCCACTATTCGTTTGTATTGTTTTATTGTCAAACGTATCTGTCTTCACTTCAGAGAGGCATGTCAATGAATTAAGTTAACATCTAAACATTATTCAGAAACTTAATGCTGAATGTAACTTCTATACTGCATTTCACTACAGAAAAGAGAGAGTTTTCACTACAACTTATTAGAACATAAGAACATGAGAAAATTGACAAAGGAGAGGAGGCCACTCAACCCATCGTGCTCGTTTGGTGTCCATTAATAACTAAGTGATCCAAGGATCCTATCCAGTCTGTTTTTGAATGTTCCCAAATTGTCTCTTCAGCCACATCGCTGGGGAGTTTGTTCAGATTGTGATGCCTTTCTGTGTGAAGAAGTGTCTCCTGTTCTCTGTCTTGAATGCCTTGAAGTCCAATTTTCATGTGTGTCCCTGCTGATCTGGAAAAGCTCCTCTGGTTTGATGTGGTCGATGCCTTTCATGATTTTGAAGACTTGGATCAAGTCCCCACGTAGTCTCCTCTGTTCCAGGGTGAAAAGGTTCAGTTCCTCAGTCTCTCAGTAGGACTTTCCCTTCAGACCTGGAATAAGTCTGGTTGCTCTCCTCTGAACTGCCTCTAGAGCAGCGATATCTTTATTGAAGTGTGAAGCCCAGAACTGTCCACAGTATCCAGATGAGCTCTAACTAGTGCATTGTACAGTCTTGAAGAAGAAGAAGAGGAAGAAGAAACAAAGTGATAGGAAAATCCAAACCACTTCAGAATCAATGTGGTATTGGAGTTAAAGACAGACAGCCAGAGAAAGTCAAGTGGAGAGAAAGGCTTTAAACGATACCCCACCAGACCACTCACTCTGCTTTCCATTTTGTCTTCCCTCCTTTTGGCTGCTCTGCAAACTCATCTAGACCTGTTGGTTGTAAGTTTAACATCCGTGCTTCCAGAAACAGTTTCAGCCAAACTTTGGCGAGTGCTCAGTTTCTCTATAAAGCTATCAAAATGTGTTGGGTTGCACAGCAGATGACATTTCTGGGGTAAAGATGCATTACCGCTTTGCCTCAGGCTTAATTAAGCTCTTCATGATCGGATGCAGAATTTTCCCCTCAAGCAAAATTATTCTTAGCAGGATGAGCTTCAGCACTTCCTTCCATTTGAAGCTCGTGATGTTAACTCTTAATCTTCTCGGCTGCATGCAGAGACAAAAATAAATAAAACAATTATAATTATAATTGTCAGACACAAAATCAAGCAGACAATTATATATTTTTTTTACCCATGCAATCTTGAAAGTACAACAAAACATCGAAGAAAGGGACCGGTTTATTCTTTGTTATATTTCCTAAAGCAGAATACACTTACAGGAGTTCAAGAAAGGATAAATAAAACCTTAAATCACATTTGTCATGGACTGGGGCATTTTCTTTGTGGGAGTATTCAAACTAGGGAGTGAGAGTGACATTTTCATAAAGTGTAACTTTTAATTTCTGGTAGAGTGTTGTAATAATACAAATGACATCAGAAATGGACTTAAGATTTCCCAGGAAAGTTTGGTATGTCTCTCTCTTTCTTGGGTGTCTTCTCTTGTTCAGATTAACAATACATTTAAAAAAGTCTAAACAATAAAGATATGTGTAGACCTCTCTTAGGTATAGGCAAAAACAAAAGAAGGTTCCCAGAAAATGCCACAAACAATATAACCTGTTTTCTTTCTGTAATTAAGCATCCAGCAACATTATTTTTCATTTATTAAAAAAAAAAATCCATAGGTTAAATTAAGCAGATGCGATATTCAGCTCATATTATGTTTTCTTTAAAAACAAGTAGTAACAAAGAAGATCTGTGGACCTTAATATGAGTATATGATCTTAAATATTATCCATACAAACACAAACATTTGTTCATGAGTTGTGTTACGCAGTAATAACACAATAATAAACACAAACCATGTACTAGGCAACCATTGAACAATGCAGGAGAGAGGAGGTAATGAGAGACGCAACTAGAATGCCATATTAATGCTAGTAAAGATGCAGTCCTGTACATGTTAATATTGCTTTTTCGGCCACAGAGAAGGAAATGACGTAAAAATTTGTAAGACGCGGGAAAAGCACGCCAATTTCCACATGTAAACACGCATTTCACGTGCTAATGCTACTGAGATCATAGTATAAATCCGCATTATAAAAGTGGAAGATAACTGGTCAGTTTAGTATGGGTTTTAAGGTTATCAATGGTGTATTTCAAGTTAATGGCAATGTGGACAGCTCTTTTATCTTTCTCCCTATAATCATTATGCTCTGCACATTGTTGTGGGTCTGTTGTGCTCTGATCCACCATATAGCACCGTGGACAGCACAGCTACTCAATGAGGTGCTACATTCCTATCTCTGAGCATACATGCTTATCATTCAGATTTTGTACAGAACCCCTCATTAAACTTTCACAAACCTGCTCTCCTCTCCAGTCACTATTTTTGAGTCGAGTAACTTCTCCTAAGGACCCTCGCAGCTGACTTCCTCTCCTCCTTCCCGGCTGGCGTGTGGCCTGGGAGTCAGGTGTACATCTTCAAGAGGAGCTTTGAAAAAAAAGGCCTTGGCAGATGTAGAGCAGAAAGAGAGAAATGTTTCATGAATAACCAGCCGAGGTTCACCAGCAGTCAAGTATTTCCACTCCTCGAATGTCTTCTGGGCTCCTTCGCTGACCTTTCGCTTAACACTCGACAGAACAGACTGCCTCTCTGCCCAGACTCTCCATATTTAACTATTCATCAGAACCTGCTCAGGTCCTGAGTTTCCCATTAGTCATGCCGACAGGTCCCCCGCCTCGGGGTTTAAGATTGCACGTTCGCTAAATAAGAATGCTATGCTAAGGAGACACAGACACACAAAAACGAACAAACGCGTCTTCTTTTAAACCTTTCCACTGCCACAGAGGTAGAATTGTTCTCTTTACAATGGTTTTCTCGTTCATGCCATGCTTTGAGCTCATTAGCAAAATAAAAGATGCCACACTTGTTTTATATTTCCCCCCTTTATTTAATTTTAAAACACATTGTGATGCAACACACACAAAGTGCTTCTGTCATACCGAGTGCTTCTTTCCTGGTTTGCCATATGCACTCTCTGGAATGGCACATATGGCCGGATTCAGGTAGGAACATGCTATTGGATTTTGAGCAGCAGGTTTTATAGCAAGGACAGCACACCTCCTCTTCCTCTTATTCTCGGGGAAGCATTGTCTGAAGTGGACCGGCGGGTAAGTGGTTAAATCTGACAGGCCTCTTCCAATCTGACAATCTGAACCTCGTTGCTCTGAGGATTAGCTGCCTCTTTAATGTTCCTGCGCTGGATTCCTCTGTGGCGCTCCAACGTCAAGAGTAAACACATGAATATTAATGTGATTACTCGGCTCAGATGTGGGTATTGGTGTTCGGCAACCAGGATAATGTAGTGCATCTCATTCAGATTAACTTCCCTGATGCATCTTTTGATGTCCCATAAGGGAGAGGGCTGTTTAGTGCACATATTTCAAAACAAAAACCTATTCAAGTAAATGGAAGGAAATATATCCGCGGGGGACACATTAGCGGCACTTCAAATTAAACCTTTTCTGGTCTTTAACAAGCATTCTCAACAGGTGCGGCATTGACGCCTTTATGCTGACCGAGGGAGTCGTCTTTGCTCAGACCACCTCCTTGCATTTAGGTCTAATTTACAGATTCGTAGCTTTCTTATTTGTTTGGGTGCATTAGTATATTGTATACTCTCAGATCAGATCGAGAGACTAACTGGTGGCCAACCAGTTAGTCTCTCGATCTGATCTGAGAGTATACAAACCTGGGTCACATGCGGTAATGAAAGGTCAGTTGCAAACACTCTTGATATACCAACTGCTCATCCTCTGACAGGATTATAGTTTTTATGCACAAGGATGACATTCAGATCCCCTTCATGCAATCCAAGCCTGCTAAGACCGAATCACATTAATATTGACCTCTGTGCACCTTGTGGAGAGCAATCAGACTTGCAATCAGCGTTGCAGGAAATTTTGTGTTTATGACATATTTGAAATGTATGAAATATCTTATTTTTTAGAATTTTTTTAAATTGAGATATCGCTGAGTTCAGTTCATACATTTCTGATACACTGTATTGCTTAGTTTCAGTGGAACAACGTCAGAGAAAGGGATAATACACCATCCTCTCTTAATCTACTGTAGTTTACAAGTATATTTACAATCCTAAGTAAACCATTTGTGAAATGATGGTTTATATAAATGTTTACAACCTATGTAAACTTTGTAATCCTTAAGATTAATATGGTTTACTGCATGTTCACATATGTTGTAAACACTACATTTCATGCATTGGTGGGCACACCTCTGGCAAACATGTTTGAGAGGAACAGCAGCAAACCGTGGAACGAAAATGAATAATAATTAAATACGTAAATAAATTAAACACGTAAATAAATTAAACACATACATAAATTATCCTTCAGGACCTTTGATTTTAAATAATCATTTTATACAAAGGGTGACCAAAATCTATTGATTGATTGATTGATGTATATATCTGTTGAAAAAATTCCAATTAAAACACGCAAGAAATCCCACAAGTTCTTCAGCAGTAAGTTCAGTATAAAATAAAAGGGGCTAGCTGTCTTTCCGAGTTGTGTTTCAATATTCTGAAAGAGTTCATCTTTATAGTTGCAATAGTAATACGGCAGTGATTGTCAGGTTACATTTTGAGAGTCCTCTCACTTAGTTTGCCACTTTGATACTTCCTTCAAACAGGCTTTTTGTTACAGCAGAGAAACATCATTATGGAATCAGAAGACAATTCAGTGTATTACCAAGTCACTGCTGAGGTGTAATTTAAGAAAAGAAGTGGCACAGCCTTCAAAATAAAACAAGCAGAATATAATAAAACATACACACACAAACACGATACATACATACAATAACTGAGTCAAATTCCATTCTAATTTTCACTGAAGAAAAATGCAATTAAACTGAGAACAAATAAATCACAAAAGTTGATATTCGTGGTAGGATTACAGAGGAGCAATAAAAAGAAAGAGAAGAGGGTGGCTCATTGGTTTCTCATCTTAGGGAACTCTTAAATAAGCTACTCCATGTCTCCTCACCACCAAAACTGCTATAATAAACTAAATCTCAGCGAAACAAAACATGGTAGGACGCCGTATCCTTTCTGTCAAATCCCCACCTTGGCGATCTCGACTGCCCTTGCAGGACCTGTATAATCATGCACTTTAACGCATTTTAAAGTATAGCCATGCTTTCCCCTGTATTTTATATAATTCTAAAGCTACAAATGGTATTTCTGCAGTATGTATAGGCATTGGAGGTAGTGCGTATATACCAGCAGTCAGAGGGATAGAATTAGGACTTAAAATCCTATCGAAAAGGGCATGTTTAAAGGCAGCACCAAATTGGCATTTCCAAAACACACAACAATACTGTTATATTCTACTTGGCATGAAAGGCAGTTAAGCTCATTGTAGATAAAGTGTGACCGGCTCTGAGGCAGGGGATATTGCCCAGTTTCTCTTTAAGAGCTTTGAAAGAACTTTATTGATAGTGTGTGAAGCCGTCACCCCAGGCGGCGCTGGGGGACGGCGTGAGGCTCCCAACCTCACTGTTCATCACATTCATTAGGTGGACTGTGTGCGGAGGAGAGAAAAAAAGATTCAATTAGAGCCGCAGTCATGCTTAGCCATTCAGCCAGAACCTCGGGGAATGAAACATGAAGAGAAAACGAAATCGCCACATTAATAAAAGAAACAGATCATTTAAAAGGGGGGGGATAATACAGGGTCGTGGAGCGGGGCAGCACCCTAAACGGAAGCTTTTGAAATGTTTTGGTGGCCTTTTGAAGCTAGGCCACTTGTGCCAAGCAGTAAATAAAAAACGGTGTGTATATAGCCCAGGGCCACGCTCGATGTTGATTTCCCTGGAATACAGTTTTAAATGTGTGCGTTTGCAGAGACTTCCTTTGCATAGTAAACAAAACAGATGTTTGCGGCAGTTATTTTGGGAAGCATGAACAGAAGAAAAAGAGACAGAGAGAGAGAGAGAGAGAGACAGAGAGAGAGAGAGAGAGAGAGAGAGAGAGAAAGTACCCACTGTTGTGTCATGGAATTTTCGGAACTTATTTAAAATATTTCAGTTAAAAATTAATCGCAGACAGTATTTTGCCTTTCTATTCCCCAGCAACACCCAGAACCCATCCAACATATTAAAACGCCTTTGAAACAGACGAAATCATGTTCAAATCGATACTAATAATCCTACAATTGAATCGACCGCACAAATTAAAATGGCCGTTCTCATGGAATGTCCCATTCTGTCAATTAGAGTTTGAACTGGAGTTGTGCTAATTGGCATACAAACACAAACACACAAGACACAACATGCTATGTACCAATGACCTTGTGTACAGCTTGGGAAGAGCTGATGCTTAGTTTCAGTCTAAACAAGTCTGTGAACTTTCGTTTCTGACTCTTTTTTCTTTTAGTCAGCTATTGGTAGGTGAGGGGAGATTTTAACACCTACCAGTGTGTAAATGACAAAATAATGACTGGGGTAATGGGAACACTTCATTCAATAGCAGCTGATAAAATGACAGCACCCATTTACACTGCTTTATTAATCTCTACCTAACAAAAATGTCTTGCCAGCAGAAAAGGGGCCCTGTGTCTAAGATCATAAAATATTAGTGTTTTTAAGAGAAATGGATAAATAAATACATACCCTGCATAGGCAGTAGGCAGTGATTTGCTTGTGGGAGTTTGGTAACCTACACACACACGCACACAGAGACTTGTACGTGCAGTTTTACAGTGCGTTTGGGCTGTCTGTCTTGTATTGAAGTTTTGTTTGTTTGTGCGTTTGTTGCGTTTCTTTCTGAGCGAGGGGGGGGTGGTCTGTGAAAAGCTCGGCCATTGATCTCTGTCATCTCGGAGGACCAGTGTCGCCCATGCATACATTCATATTCCAGGCAGGCGTCGGCAGGAGATGGTGTGGTGTAGACAGCCCAAGACGGTGTGACGCATGACAGCCTTGGATTATTTGAAGTCTCATTCAGCAAAAGCGCCAGGACCTTTTGTTATGCTTAGACACAATTAGAAGGGACATGGATCAGAGTGCCAATGAATACGGACAGGGAGATCTCAGGGTCCGCGGATAACAATAATCATAATAAGATAAAAATGACGGAGATGGGCTTGTATCATCCCCCAGTCAGAGTCAGTGCAGTCAGGACAGGGGCAGACTAATGATTTTAGGATCTGAATGAAACAGGCCTTGCGTTGGACCATTTGATATTATGTCAGTCATTCTCCATCTGTTTGGAGGTTTAACTCTGGGTTGATATAAACTGGTCCTACAGAAGCAAGCTTTCAAAACAAGATTGCCACTGTCAGGGATCCCTTTAATCTTTTTCCTCTTGTTTTCTGTATTTGTTTGTCTGTTTCTTCTATCTGGGACATTTTTTCATCTTTAATTGTTTTTACATTTGCTGTGCTATAAAACAACCCAAAGTCAAATAGAATACCTCCCTGGGAACTTCTTTCTTTTTTGTTTTTTGTGTTTTTGGTTAACAATTTACATTGTGGCCCAAATATAAAGAGTTACAAAGTAATTATACCCCACGGGTTATCCACTTCTAATAGAGGAAGCAGTGATAAAAACTCATAAGCAGAGGCAGCTATAATATAAAGGAAACAGTATTATTTAGGGAATAGCTGAAGATACTGATGTTTCGAGTTGACAGGGAAATATATTCTCCAGGCAGTAAAGAATCACTGAAACAAAACAAGGAAAAAAAGGGAAAAAATTAGGACACATTATCATTTTTATATATATTTTTTTCACAAATGTCAATACTTCCACCATGTAACTTTCATCTCCTGTTGGAACTGTAATGTAACATCTGTCATAACCTAATTATGAACATAAATCTTCTGTATTGGCTAAATTAAATTATAAATAAGGTACATAAAGGGTGACAACCTGCAATAAACAGCAGACCTGAGACACAGAAACATGTGCATCCTTCCTGAAAATAGCCTTGTGTGTGTTTACTGAACATTTGGGTGTCAAATTATTTATTTATCATAGACTGTGCACAACCTCCAGTATTGTTGTCTCAGGGACAAGAAAACAAAGACTGTTTCCTAATATTTGCTGTTTCTTTCCATCTGGAGATCAAATATTTCCTGAATTATATATTCCAGATGAAACTTGAAATAGGTTAATATAAAATCATTAAATGATCTGTAATATCACATGGGTCTGTGTTAAATATCTGTACAGTCTTGTCACTTAATGACTTTTGTGCTTTTTGACAGCTCTGGAAAACCAGGTTTGATCAATTAGTTAATTGATATACACTACCAAAGGGTTTGCAAACGATGATTGAGGTTTGTGAAAGTCCTGCTCTTTCCTGGTCTCTTGTCCACCTACGTGGGTCCACTGTCATTGTTTTACCTCATGTCAAACACTAGGTGGTGATAAAATACCTTCTCTGCTTCCTCCCTGGCATGGTGCTGTGAACAACTCGGTAAGTCAAAATGATGTTTTCTTATTTTACGCTGATGACAGATAATCATTAAAATGTATGTGTGTGGATATATATATATATATATATATATATATATATATATATATATATATATATATATCAAGCAGAGGTACAGAGAAATACACAATGGGCCCATTAGGCAGAGGGGTGAGAGAATTTGCAGGCTTAAAGGGTAGCAGGGTAACATTTAAAACAAAGTGCAACAAATTAAATACATTTTCAAGAAATGAATATATAAATATATATAACAGCTTGCAGGTTTATCAGTCCAATTACTCAAAATGTATATTTGTCAATTAATAGTGCCATTCACTTTCCCAAAGTGGGGGGGGGCACTCTATTCTTAAACATTGCTGCTTTAATGAGACCATTAGCTGAGCAATAGAATACCAGAACCTATTATCATATATACTCATGGCAGTAGGTGGTCTGTGGGTTGTATTTAGATACAGGAACCAAATATAAAATAAAATGATTTACGACAATGACTGTGGAAGATGAGAGGGAGTTCAAGTCGTCATAAAGATCATCAGCATCTTGCATTAATACACTGATGCTGAAAAGGGAAACGGAGACGCGATTTCCTTCAACACATGAGCAGCTGAAGAACTTGTAATGAAAGTGTAGCACAGTACACTTGTACAGCAGCCTGGCAGCTCTCCCAGTCTGTAACGAGCTCGCCACGCATGTCCTTGGCTTTGGTTCCCATTGCTTAACTATGTACTTGTTTTACCAGGGTTACCACAGTAAACCTTTATAACAGACTGTTATAAGTGAAGAACTACCACAGATCAGAGAGAGATGTGCTGCCTGATTTACTGCTGTTATTATTATTATTTAGCAGATGGATTTTGAAACATTATCATACACGTCCTACCTATTCGCTATTCACTCAATTACAATGGTGACAAAGTCAGTAAAATCAATTAAGCTACACATTACAGATAAGGTACTGTGTGAAAGAACAATCACCTGCCAATCTGAACACGGGTCACCTGTGACTGCTTGAATATAATTCATTAACATATGTGACCAGGTTAAAGGTAGGCAGTAAACCCATCATTTCAATCAGACTAATCGTGGGTGAAGAGAAGAGAGGTTTCGCCATCCATATACATTCTCAGGTAGATTATTAAGCCACTTTGTTTTTGGTGCTCAGCTGTTATTAATCAATGCAAAATATATTTTTTGAAGAAGAATGACTTCAACATATTACATAAGTGTTCCTATGTCCCGTCAATAGCCCTGTTCATATAATTTAATTATATCTAATCCTTCTATTGACTGTCCTGTTGGCAGTCTGTACCAGTGAATACATACAGCAGTTCTGTTTGTTAATATTTATCTCAGTTATCCAAAGAGTTTCTAGTCAAAACATTTCTAATTAGGTACAACGATTCTTTATACACATATAGTTGTAGTTGAAATGTTTCCACCTTCTTTTGAAAAAGTATTATTTGGGTGATTTATTTATGGTTTATTAAACTACAAAGACATGTATATAGAGTAGTTCAGCAGCTACACTGTTAAAATTGAACTTATTTTACCTTGGGATTATTCAGGAAACAGCCATTGTGCTTGGGAGTTTCAGAAGACACTGCCAAACTGGCCCACTGTCATTTCAAGGCTAGAAGACTCCCACAACTCCTGTAATCTACACATGCATGGATTTCCACGGCACGCAAACACCCTGGACGGTATAACTTTCCAAGATGTGCCACAAACAAGACACAGGAACAACATAACGCACATAGCAGCTGATACCAGGGGCTATAACATGCCATATGGGTTGTGTATTGTCAGGACCAATCAACACATTTTAAGGGTTTTGATTTCCTGTTCGGATACCACGTTTAGACGTCAGTGTGAAGACGCCCACACTTTGAAAGAATCGTGTTTGTTCCAGAATCAAACACGGCACCGTAAGAAATCAGCGAAAAATCAAGGAGCTTTGTTGCCAAAATAAACATTGTGTGTGGATCAGCAGTCTTAATCTGTTGAAGTGGATTCCGTCAGTCGAGGATATCCCAAACATGCTCAATGGGTATCTGTGCCATTGGCCAGGATATATCAGAGTGTCTTTCTTTGTCATTTGAGCTCACCACAGGCCTAGTAAAGTGAGACGCTATCAAACACAAATTCAAAACCACATCATTGCATTCTGTCGCCATTGAAGTCAGTTGTTCTGAAGACGATTCTTATTAGCAGAATCCATCAACGTTGCAAGCTGAGTATTTTCCTGTGGTTTGCAGAACGGGGTGTTTTTGTCCCAGGGATTTTAGATCAGTCACTCTTGTAAACAAAGTGCAATGCAATCACACTTCAACTTTCTCGGAAAAGTGTCAAAGCAGTGCCCCTTTCGTCAACCCAGCACAGACCTCTTCAGATTATTAGAAATGGCTCCTAGAAGTGGTTGTAAATCCATGGAAAGATAGATGACGGGGAAATGTATGGATTTTTGAAGTGATTGTAAGCGATGGACGTCAAGTCTGGAGGACACGGAGTGAAAGATGTAGTTTTGGAATATCTATAAGAAATAAACTGAAGCTCATCGATCCCTGCATTGCATCCTGTGTTACTGTAATTCTCAACATTTGATTCCTGTTGTTCCCATGTGCTGTTAGCTCACGGACAATTTATGCGATGCATGCAGATTTTAAAAGGTTGTAAAGTAATATATGATGTATTTACACGAGAACATGTGAATTAGAACAGTTTTGAGTGGTGAAGATTTTGCAGGATTGCTTTTCTGTTCGCTGCTGCTCTCCCCCTCTGTTTACCTCTAGAGGACTGATCTGAATGAGAAGCACCTCCATTATATTCTCTGTGGAGCTTCTGTAACCAGTAGATATACCACGGCATTTCGTTCCCATTTATCCATCTTTCTTCTTTGCCGGAGGAGAAAAAAACTACAAAGTATAGAAAATATTGTCACGAGAGGTGCTTGCTGAGCTCATTTAATTTCTTTATTTGTTTTCACTTCATTGACTTATGTATTATTGTGTGTGTTTCTTTATTATTCACTTGTTTAAATCACTTATTGTTGCTTTACCAGTTGGCTTAATTCACCAATTGTGGTATATTTAGTGTTTCAATCTGTCTTTCAAAGAGGAGGGACACATATGTGAGACCCGGTCAGGCGGCTGTGCTGTGTGTTTGTAACAGTGGAAGGGATCGGCTGCAGCCTCGCTGTACAGTATATTGACTGCAAATGTTCTTGGAGGTTAATTGATTTACAGTCACAGATCAGCAGTGTAATCTCTCGCCTTGCAAATACAGCACATTCTGCAGGTGAAAGCGACTGGAAGGCAAGAAAATGACTGTGCATTCAAGGAAAGCTTGCAACGCTATTATTGTGGAGGACCTACTGCAGCCTGGGCCGGGGAAATGCCAGCATTTGTATTTTTGTATGTTATCTGAGGTTTTGTTATCTATCTATCTATCTATCATGGCTGCCAGTATACGTTGTGAACTATCACTTACAAATAAGACTGCTAGGATTTACACAATTCTGGAAGCCAAACACAGAGGTTAAATAATTACTGCTTTGTCTTTTTCATATTCAAGGCTGTTTCACACATTCATCACACGCATACGGATAAACACGAATGCTAACACAAGAATGATTGTAATGACATCATTGCTTAAAGACAGCACTGCTTTTTATCTGGGAGAATTAGCCCGGATTCAAAAGGTGTGTATTCTAGTGAATTTTAGGCTTTTACAACTTGCACATGTCTCTGCTTTGTAAGTGATGCTGTTTGTCCACCAGGTAGCAGGGATGTGATAATATAATAAGAGGTGGAAAAAACTGTCAACAACAACAACAACAACTGCGCTTGACATTTCCAGAACCGCCAGTTATAAAAAGAAGACCAAATACTAATTGCCTGATCCAAACCCCCTCCTCCAACAAAAAGGACCATCTGATACACGCTGTCTTCACAAACCACTTAAAACAGTGTGAATATGCCTTTCATCAAAATGCAGAAAACAAGAACCAAAGCAACGCAGAGGATGCGGTCTGAGTATTTTGCTTCTCTGTCATTGTCTTACACACAGTAGGATTTGTGGATCTCCGGCTGCCAAGTTTTAAGGCGCTGCTGTCGTCCATCTGTCCCCTTCCTTCTAGCGTTTTCTTTACCACAGGAAAAGAAATAAATAAATACCGAAAATAAAATATATATACACTCTTCATTTTCATTTCTCCTCGCCTTTTGATAACGCCCTCAAGCGAGCCTCCTGGTTCTCTTCGGTTTGTGGTGTTCTCATTATAAGCTGTCCTGCAGCGAGACAGACATATGCCTTCAGTCTCCAGTGCTGTCAGTCCCTTCCCTTTCACAGGCACAGACCACACTGGCAAGAGGTGCTGTAGCCATGTGGAGAGACAGACTGACAGACAGACAGACGTCAGCCTTCACACACCAGACTCTCACACCACATAGTCACACACACATATAGAAACACCTCTCCCTGTGACACACCGGGTCTAAGAAGGCTGTTCCACGGCTGGTCTAAACCCGTTGTAATTTATATTCTCATATTGCTCTAGCAAAGCTGGCTTGTGAGAAGCGGGGAAACCCTGCAGATTGTATTTCTCTTCATACCACTGACCCACCTGACGCTCAGCAACCCAGAAGAGTAGAGGCATTGAAAATATGTATTTAATATTAAAAGTCTTGAGCAAGAGTTTAAAAAAAAAGCAATACTGGGCTCATGACAGTAAAAGAAAGCATCAGTGAACTCTGCTTGTCTCGTAGGTTAACATATTCAGAGTTATTTTGGTGATGCTTGAGAAAAGACGACCATTAAACCAAATCCATCATTAAGCCATCATTAAAGCAGGACTGAATGTTGGACCTCTGGGTACAAGTACTGGATTACTGATGTAGAACAGTGGCTTTATGACATACTAATAACAATAGTAATAAGCATAGTAATAATATGCATAATAATAATAATAGCCCCGATATCTCAAACCCCTGTTCCTCTTGGGTTTTTACAATCTGTTGTTCTGGGGGTCACTTCCAAAACTGTTAGATTAATAGAAATAAACAAGGACCTCTTCAATTAACATTAACATTAAACATAAGATAAGGAAACAACAGAAGCTGTCAGTTTCTCCATTTGAAAATACACAAGGAAATACTTCTACCTCCTATACATGCTTTACATGTATGCAGATGTGTTTGGAAGCTCTGCATTCAGAGTAAAAACAGTCAATTCCTAACGCTGATATTGCATGGGAGAATTTGGGACAATGTATCAGACAAAAATAAATAAATCAGATGTTTCCAGTGATCCAGGTTGACAGAGAGAAAGCGCTACTTGGCCTACCGATAGTCTTCACATTCACAAATGTACAACTAATTCATGTACTAAGCTGTACCTGCCCTAAGGATAGACAGAACTATTCAATATGCTTTTAATCCATTAGGAACTGAACTGCCAGCATAGTAGTTTCTTGAAGAAAGAGAGCCTCAATTTCCAAGGCGCTAAGCAGAAGAGGAAGAGAAAAAGGAGATACAAAAATAAATGCCATACATTAATAACGGGAGATTAGGGATTGGGAGGTGGGGGGCGGGGGGTGCTGGTAGTCAATACAATGAACAAGACCATATTTCTGCACCTATTACAGATTAAAACTTTATCAGCAAATGCTCCAAAAAGTTTCTAAAACAATTCATTAAAAGAGCATTCATCGCGGCTCCCAGCTCCCCTTTGTAAAACATGATAAAGCAGGGGACTTAATTAAAAAACTCATTATGTTTCGGCGTTTTTTGATGGAAGAATTTCTGCAAGTAGTTTCAAATGAAATAAAGCCTCCCCCCCACCCCCACCACCCTATATTGTCACAGCTAATGTCTGCGTGTGAAGTGAATGGGAACGTGAGCTTTTCCGCTCATTGTTACAATTAGATTTGATTTTTTTTTCTTTCTCTCAGCAGAAAAATTAATTTCGGTTCCTCCTCGCTGCACTGGAGCTCCTGAGAGGAGCTGGCTGGCTGATAGTAAAGAGATGTGGAGGAATGATGGTTACACTGGTTGTTTTTTTTTGTTTTGTTTTGTCATGCTGCGGTTGTGTAGCTGTTTTTGCGTTTCTTTTTCTCCTGTTCGTATACTATTACTTCTCTTTGTGCAACTCGAACAAACCAATCACATTATTTTTAAAGGTGCAGTTTTTTACAGTGGCTTGAATTTGCTTTTTGGGGGAATTAATCTGCAGCACATGACTTCGTATTTATTACCTATGTTACCCTTGTCAGATCTTTTGCACGGCAAACAACTGCTCAATGCCTCACGCTTAAGGGTAAAATACAAGACAGTAAATGTTGTCAAAAACTAAAGAGAGGAAATTGAACTTTTCGCTTAAGGACAGCAGATTTCAAGTTTTTGCACAGATTATCCACAGTATACAAGTCAGGACTTTGACTGGGCCACTCAAGGACACTCACTTTCTTATGCTTTAGCCACTCCAGTGTAGCTTTGGCCTCGTGCTTTGGATCACTGTCCTGCTGAGATGTCAGTTGTCACTCCTGTTTCCTATTTGCAATACAATGCACCTTCCACTTCTCGGTACACCAAGCTCACCGGGATATTCCAAGAGCTTATATTTGTTTGTACCCTTCTTCTGACCTGTATTTTCTCAATGACTTTCTCCCTGACTTGCTTTGAAAGCTCCTTGGTCTTCATGGTTGAGTCTTTGCTTGACATTCACCACCTGACCAAGGGACCTTGCAGAGACAGGTGCTTTTATTCTGAAATCATGAGAACCACTATTATTGGACTCAGACTAATTGTGTGTCTTTGGTAAGGTCATTTGTTTGTGCACCTGCATTAATTTTGGTTTGCCACACCAAAGGATCTAAATACTAAGTATTTAGATATTAATTCTCCATTTACTTATTTCTTTTTGTTTTTGCTTTGACTGTGTGGATTCGGTTGTGTAAATAACATAGTCATTCCTACTTCAAAGTGTCAATACTGCCAGCTTTAAAGCAACTAAATGTGAAAACTGGTAAAAGGTCTGAATACTTTTGCATACTTATAAACTGATAATGAATATGTATATATATATATATATATATATATATATATATATATATAAATCATTACAAAGTTAAGTAAATCACAATACCAGGAAGCAAGACAGAAACACTGGAGCTCGTTTGTTTTCGACCGTAAGGCATGTCTCACAGTGATTGAAGGAACTTCACAGTCAGACATCTGAGTTTTCAAGCAAACCTTGGAGTTGCTCGTAATTACATTCCGCAATTCAACAGTTTGTTGTTCTTTACACGGTACTTTGTGCCAGTTGTCATAATTGCCAAGGTATTTCTAAATCCATCTCCAGTTGTTAATGAAAGGTAAAATATAGCAATATGCAGGCGACAGGCTTCAAAACTGCCTTTTATCTCTCATCTGGAAAAGAGATAACAAGGCTATTAGATGGCTCCACAGGAAGTTTGTGGGCCTTGTTTTAAAATATAAGTAAAGTTACTCATAAAAAATGGGAAATGATACAGCACTGCTGTTCAGTTCCTCAGAAGAGATAAGATTGTAACACATGTGGACAAAGTGGTGGGATTGTGGACAAGCAAAAGATTACTTCTGTTCTATCGCCAGGATGGATCATTCGTAATTTCTTATCTTGTGAAGGAGGGTGGACGTGAGCATCACTGGAAAGCAGGAAATATAGCCCTTTTATAGTCTTTAAGCCCTTACAGAAACGAAATATAGGCAGAATATATTTTTCAAAATATGTTTTTGGAAAAAACAATATATTTTAAAATATCTGTAACAATATTCCTGGAAAATATATTACAATATCTTGTAATATACTGAAATATATTTTAAAATATGTATATTATTGCCGTTTGTGTATATTGTGATATATTTTTAAAAATGTATGAATATATTATAAATACATTATAAAAACATCAATATATATATCAACATATGTAACAATATATTGTCCTATTTTCCTGGAACATACAATATAGAATATACAATATAGAATATATACGACTACAACATATTTTAAAATATATAAATGATTGCTGCAACTCCAGATGAAAAAATGAAAACTCTTTCCAGGTACCAGATGACTTGCTTCAAAAGGTAAATGTGTGATGAATGAAATACAAAACAAATAACCAAATTGTGTTTTTCATTAACCCTTACATGTCCACTGAAGAGAAACACGTTTTGGTTTGAACAAATTAAACAATCCAAATGCAATATACATAACTTTTTAGTTTACAATATTTTTCCGTCAAGTCTTCCTGATGTCCCCTTGTTTAGCGCCCAGACATTTCTTTGGTAGCTTCTGTGAAAATAAATTAGTAAGGATTGAATAAAATTATGAACAGAGACTAAGCCCATAGGGTTCACGGTGACCGATCAAAATAATGTATGTGATGTTTACACAAATCAAGTACTGACACTTGCACTAGACAAATCAAAACTTTGCTTTTTACCTGAATTTGGTTCACAGAAAAATCACTAGGGAGGAAAAAATAAAATAAAAAAGGTTAATGTTTGATAGACCTGATTTGATCACCTGTACAAGAATAACTGTAAGCGCAAAACAAAAAACAGTCCTGAGTTACACACACATAGAAAACACTGGATTGCATGTCTCATACCTGCTCCAGGCCTTCATTGGCTCTTGCTCTGGTTTCAGTGGAAGCTCTGGTCCCAATCGCCATTGGCTTAAACTCAACGAAAAAAATACTGGCGCCGGCAACTCAGTCCCAAAAAACACACGTCAGCAACAAGTCTTTTAATCCTTGTCCGCTCAGGAAAACATTTTACAGAACTGACATAAAGCAAAAAGGAAAACATCCCGCTGTTTGTTGTCCCACTCTCCATCTTCCCAGCGCGGCTCATTCAAACCGTCTCTCCGCCTCCGTCTCTGCATCACACACACCGCCCCCTCTCTCCTCCAGTCAGATCTAGTATCAGCTGTTTCAAACTTGATGGCATATCACATTAACTCGGAGCCTGTATGGCTCAAACTCAGTATAGATAGATAGATAGATGTATAGATGGGAAGGAATATGTAATATTTTAATAATGTGCTGGCAGGGTAGTTAAATGTGAAATATTTTGAGTTATGATTCTTGTATTTCCATTTCGTATGGGAGGTGCATACAACATACACTGCAATCAATCAATTGAAAAGTCACCGTTTTCATATGAAATATATTCTCTTTCATACGTATTTTTTTGAAGGATAAAGGCAGGTAAATGTGCAGATAGATTCAGTTTGGCAACCTACAATGATATCACCCAGCACACAGTTGAAAAGACCTAAAATACAAACACACAACATGTAAAACAAAGTATAAAGAAAGGGGGAGGTCAAAAATTAAAACCATGAGGGACTGGCAGTAGTAAAGCTGTGCTCATTTCAACACAAATGATTATATAATTGGTTGCTAGTTCAGAAAATACAGCTCTGGAAAAAAATAAGACCACTTAACATTGATTTCTGAACCTGGAGTGGTCTCTTACTTTTTTCCAGAGCTGTATATTCTATTCAGTCACTTAGCTATTTATAATGCATGGTTGTGTGCCTGTTTCCTTTTTTTCAGGTCCCTGTGTAGTTTATTTATTTATTTTTCATTTGTAATGCCAGGCGACGATGGCGTCAGAAAAGCTTCTGTCCAAATAAGAGCTGCCGGTGTTGCTGCTGCTGTTGATATCAATTCCCATCCTCAGCTTAAAAAAAAAAACGCCTGACCCTGCTTCTAAATGGAAGTGCGCGTCAGAAAGTTTCTGTGTAAAGCAGGCTGTTAAAATACCAGACAGAGGATGCTTCAGCTGAGGGCGAAGGTAGGAAGTAAACTGTCAGAGCAATTGCTGCAAACCGACAGGATGTACCTTGGAAACACACCTGTTTGCAACAATTACCGAGCGGAGGGAGGTCTTCTCCCGAACAATTACTGACAAGGAATTAGCCGATACCGAGCTGTGAAACACAACGGCAACAACAGCACAAAATCTGTACACAGTGTACGAACCGTGTAGCGACTGAGTTCTAACGAACCTCGGTGCGTTCTTCCTCTCTGACGCACCCTCCTCCATGCACCGAGGCAAGTACATCTCCAAAATAGGTTTTTGATGAAATTGCTTGTCAAAATGAAGAGAGAGAGGGGGAAAAAAACAGAAAGAGGGTAAACAAGATTACATACTGTGTACACCTGGCCGTTGCAATTAAAGTGTGGATGACAACAGAGAAGAATCGGTTAATGCAGGGTCTCGAGACACATTTGAGCGGTAGAAAGAGATTAGAGGCTCCGGAGCTGTCTTTGCAACCGTGCACGCCATGATGTTTGTCACTTAGCCTTATGCTTCACAAGTGTAGGAGCTCCATGCAACTGCTCCCCGTGCGCGCACACACACACACACACACACACACACACAAACACACACACACACACCTGATGTCAACCATTGAAAGTTTTGCATCAAACTAGGAGTTCGCAGAGCTCTCCAGGCAGCCGTCAATGGGAAACAAAACCCTTTTGAGTTTGGTATTAATAAATGCAGTGCATCAGCTCTTCCAAAAACATGTTCACATACATTATCTCAGTTATTGGTAAATACACCCGTTAAAGGTGTTACGAAATTCCTGCAGCTCAGTGAACTAGCACTGGGGGATTTGACTAAAATATTGATTCTAAAATATCACAAGCCTGTTTTAATGAAATGAGACAAGGGGTAAAAAAATTTTACAGTTACATACCAACTAAATGGGTGTTTTTGTATTATTAATGTATTTGTGTCTTACAGTACAGTTAAATGGCACCTTACCTTCAAAGATACTGACTTACAGGCTTACTTTAAGGGATTGGTATCTGGAATTGAGTACATTATATTAATGGTGCCTTGAAAATAAATAAATAAACGTTTTCACATACATCGTAGACGTAAAACAATACAATTACAACACTAAATCTTGTTATGGTTTGATAAGAAAAAAACAATTTAGGGAAAAAGTATCGAACAGGCTTTTTCCATCAGTCATTTTGTAGAATACAATTTGAGATCTAATTAGAGAGAGGGAAAAGGCTTGGGAATCAGTCCAAGCAGTGACAATACTTTCTAAAGTATTTTCAGAAAATATGGCTATAGCCCAGAGCTTGGAAGTCAGTTTAATTCAAGGAAGGATGCTCTCCTTGCCGATTTTGATCCATTCTAGCAAACTAAACCGAAATGCTGACACCCGCTGATGCCTGAACGCTGGTTTCTGAGTGTTGTGTTACAAGGAAGGCCTAACTGAAGGACTGCTTCTGGATTTCAGTTCCAGCATCCACACTACTGCTACATGACCTTCTCCTGTTCATAGTCTTCGTGACCACCTTAAGTCTTTACATTCAATGACAATGTTACTTTCCTGGGATTTGGATCTTTGTCCCAGGGGAAAGTTGCTGGGGAGTGAAAAGGGGACCTAATGCAGTCCTTGTCTCCTGAATATTCAGACATTCAAAGGGATTTATGGAGTACAACATGGTTGTAAATAGACTGGACTCTAGGCCTTAATGTCAATTGTAGAATTGAGAACAAGGGCAGTAATGTTCAGACTGTACAATGCACTAGTTAGAGCTCATCTGGATACTGTGGACAGTTCTGGGCTCCACACTTCAAGAAAGATATCGCTGCTCTAGAGGCAGTTCAGAGGAGAGCAACCAGACTTATTCCAGGTCTGAAGGGAATGTCCTACTGAGAGACTGAGGAACTGAACCTTTTCACCCTGGAACAGAGGAGACTACGTGGGGACTTGATTCAAGTCTTCAAAATCATGAAAGGCATCGACCACATCAAACCAGAGGAGCTTTTCCAGATCAGCAGGGACACACGCACCCGGGGACACAAATGGAAATTGGGCTTCAAGGCATTCAAGACAGAAAGGAGACACTTCTTCACACAGAGAGGCGTCACAATCTGAACAAACTCCCCAGTGATGTGGCTGAAGAGACAATTTGAGAACATTTAAAAACAGACTGGATAGGATCCTTGGATCACTTAGTTATTAATGGACACCAAACGAGCACGATGGGTCAAATGGCCTCCTCTCGTCTGTACACTTTCTTATGTTTCTTATGACCCTATACAGCAATGTATCTTGTGACCACACAGGAAGGGGTGATGGTGATGACTAATACAATCCCTACTAATGCTAGTACTGTTACTGGTGATATCAGTCATATTTATATATTCTACTAGTCTTAACTCAGTTAGTCTTATCTAGAGTGTTTACAATAAAACCATTACCATGGCATGCAAAAGTGCTGGGAGCCACAGAGAGGCCTAAAATCATATGACAGTTATTGGTAAAAACTATAATAAAACGTCTGAGGCTGAGAGTTGCACATTTTACACTTAATAAGCTGAGGGAGAAAAGCATGGCAAATGATAAAATAACCGTGACAACTTATCACGGTGAAGGGATATTTGGAATAGCCATCATCCAAATGTATAATTTTTTAACTTCAACATATATAAATCACGAGAGCAGACAGAGCCAGCAAGGCAGAGTAAATCTCTCCCGTGCCCTTGTTATTGCTCTTGTCTTCGTGGCACTGCCCTTTCGCCCACCTGCTACATAACGGCTTCTCATTACCACCTGTCAGTCCAATTCGACGCCGTCTTTCTTCGGCACTAAAAGTCATCTGTCAACACGTGAAAAAGACTGAACAACAATCCCACGATTTGATGAATAAAGGAAAAATGAGATATAAAAATAAATATATCAAAATAAATATATATATGCCAACATTTTATACTGTCCGTTACGCAGAGGTGAGTAAACATACAAACAAAAAGGTCGAAAGGCAGTAATTTCTGTTCTTGTGATTCATGACATCTTTGACATCTCTTTGCCTTTTCATTACTCCGTGCTCCCAGCTATCTGCTCTCCTTCTGTGTCTTTAATATCTTTTGATCCCACATTTGAGGGAGATAAGAGGCGTGTGTCGGGTTACTGTGAATTCACACAGCATTTAAATGAAACAATTGCAAAAATACACGTAAAAGCGCCCGATCTGCATGTATCAGGTTAATCGCCAAAAGACAAAGAGGAGAGGAAAGCGTTACAGATACCGGAAACAAGGGCACCGGGGTGCAGTGCCACTACTTCACAAAACACCCCTGCATCTTTTCAAAAGGATTTACAGGGATTTAGACATCTTTTGTTTGTCATATAAGCACCTGAGAAATCACATAATTAATAATAATAATCAGTTAATTACTGCTGAGTATCTAACTGACTTATTTTATTTATTTATCACTTCACTTCCTGAAAATATACTGAGCTAGAAATCCTTGAAAATAAAGTGGGGTATGTATATATATTTATATATAAAATATACAATAGAAAATGGAGATCACTGTCACTTAATATAATCCGTTGAGAATCCTCTTCATCTAACACTTCAAGAGGACAAGCTTCTACAGTTTCATTGGATATGAAAAATAAATCCTCTTTAAAACAGGCAGATTCGCTGGTTTTAGAAACTGTAACAATGATCACAGTTTTGTTTAATGGGGCCCAGGAGGGTGGGGGGGTTGTGTGTTTTAACAAATACCCGGTTACTTGTATTACTTTGAGTTTATCTTTCTCTTTCAGAGCACAGACTACATTAATAGACGAAAAGACCACTTTCTTCAAATCTCAAAGACAGCGAAGTCTCTCTCTGAAATTCATATTTTATTGTTTCAGATTTCAACACTAATGCCGGATATTATATTAACAGTTATAGCAAGTTTTCCTTTTTATGTTACACCAGGAAGTGGCATGGATATCATATACATATACCTGTGGTCTTTGTCCACAGTCATGGCAATACCTACCATCTACCATACATCCTTACACAGATGATGGAAGAGGAAATGTGTGCATTGGGGAAATCATATTATTTAATTTTTTAGAAAGCAGTCCTGGCTTTTGAACAGGGGGAAGGGGTTAAACTCTGTCCTGTTGATAAATATCAGAACATTTGGAATTTACTCATTGGGTTTTAGTCCATTTTAAGAAGGTCGTTTTCCACATATTTGCGGCTGATATCATCCAGAGGAGCCATAAATCAAGACAATGGGAAAACACAGTGGGATTAATAGCTAAAGGTCCATGCCATTTAGATCAAGTGATCTTTATATCCTGAGCATTGAGCCTTCCCAAAATGTTATAAATACCTCCTTTCACTGCACATCACCCACAGAAGGAAGGAAAAAACGGAAATAAATTATTCTTTTCAATAATGAAAATGGAAACTTCATCACATGAATCAGGGCGGTGGGGGTAAAGGTAGAGCAGTAAAGCAAACAAACGTTAAAGCAGTCATTTTAAAAGACCTGCAAAGGGCCCTTCTGAATCCACTAAATCCTTTTTAGATCATCCATTTCTTCTCCCTTTCTTTTTCAATCTAGTTGTTTTAGAACTGAATTTTCAGAAAAATGGGGGGCCGAAAAAAGAAAAAACAAAGCGTCCGTGCTCCAACAACACGGGGCGAATCCTACTCACTCCGCTGCAGCACCGGTCTCCAGCTGGGAAGGCATGGCCCAGAGGAAGAGAAGGGCGAGAACAAATAATGAAGAAAAAAAACAACGAGAAAGAAAACAGTTTACTTAGTATTCTATACAGGACTAAAGAAGTTGTTTTCTATTGATTCTGGGGGAACATTCATAGCTGCTTTTGAAGGTTATGAGGTTTTGTGCGCCTTCTCTAATTTAATAGCACAACGCTGATATTGTGTTAGAATAGTCTCGGCTCTGAAGATGAGAAATTCAGCCTGCTATTGTCATCACAGACCGTGATCCACCCGCTCCCTCTGCGGATGTCATTGGAGGCAAACAGGGTGCAATGTACTTTAGCCTGAAAATATATTACCCCCCCACCACACACACAGATATTGTGCGGTGTTTTTGCAATGAATTGTGAAATATGTTGCATAATGCTTGCTATCACGTGGAGACTTTTAGACTTTAACCTCCATCCTCAGCTCCGTGCTGGATCGACAGGAAGGAGGGTCAGAGTAGCCGCAGGTGTTTTTAAAAAATAAAAATGTGACGGAGACTGAATTTGAATACATTTCCCCTAAGACTTTAATATACTCTTGGAGAAGAAAACACACCCTAAAAAACACACCAAAGTGATAACAAATGCCTGTTGCTGTGACTTCACACCCCTGTTTGCTCGGGAATGTACCAATTCCCCCCCGGCCTCCTGCTGTCAGTGGTTGAGCTTGGCAAGCACGGGCTGCTTCAATTCAATCTTTAGGTGTCCACTCTGCTCTCGAGGGACTCCCAAATTAGGGCAATAGACCCCGCCGACTTCACTGTGCGTATTCACACATTTCCGATGGGCCCAGCTGCATGGCGCTTTGTTGGCTTTGGACTAATCATTAGGGGCCGTCCCGTGTTTTATCATCCTTCATGTTTAATTATTTTGTTCATCCTCTACTTCTAACCCCTACGTTATCATCATTATTATTTCAACGCAGTTGGACTGGGAACAACATGCATGCAGTGCAATGTGACTGGATTTCCCCAGAGCCGTATGGATTTATCTCACAACTTCTCCACATCAGACAGACATCCAAGGCAGGCCGATAATGTTCAAGGGAAGAGCACGAGAGATCTATTTATTTTTGGGAATCTGAACCATTTCTAAATTTGATTTTCATTTCCCTCCGTGCCGTTAGTTTCTTTCTGGGACTAGAAACATTATGAAAAACTTTGAAATATAGAGAACTCATAAAAGAATTTACAGTACAATTTCTCCACTCTGGAATCCCATACAGAATCATTCCACCATACCATATAATTTCTGCCCATACTGGAAATAACCGAAGATAAGATGAATTATCTATCTGGTCAGCAACTATTCTGTTTTGTTGATATAATGAACTAAAACCAGGCAGGTTTCAGGAAGGTGTGACTAACACACCTGTGTATGGTCGCTGTAGGAACCTGCGAACAAGCATTAACACTACAGAATACTACAGAAACTGATCTCTGGAAGTTCTTCCAATCATAAGAAAATTCAACATTCTATGCATCACTTGTGTGACAATAACAATTCAATCCAAATAAACTAAAGCAGTGAGATAACATTTGCCCTCAACAACAAGACACACATTTCTGAAATAAATGGCTATGACTGAATGAGAGTCTTTAAGAGTGTTTGATAATCTAAAATACTTAATAATCATCATCAACCATCAACAGTAACATTCCAGATTCCTTTTTAATTTTCAAATGTATTACTTGCACATTTGTTTTTTAATTCTGAAGGTTGATTATGAATTATGAAAGTAACACAAATGGCTGTCACAAAAGAAACGTGTTTGAGCTAATCTAATGATGCATACGTTACTGAAGCATCCCTTCCCTGGGACTCCAAGCAGAGTCTCTTCGCCTTCCATCTTCAAAGCCTCCAGGCAGTTTGTGAAGGAAGTACATTAACCCGATATGCCGAAAGGCTGGGCCCCAGGGCAGGGAAGTAGTACTGCTTTAGTGTTTTCAAGGAGGGGGTGATGCCACATGAAACCTTATATATTGTGCAGTGAGAAAAACACAGTCAACTCAGGATGGGGGCATCACTCCTTCTGTAGCGGCAATACTGGAGAACGTATGGACAGGAAAGATCTTCTCCAGAATACAGGTGCTTCCTAATACAGAGATGGGATGCAATTACAACTGAGAGAACTAGAAGCAAAAGGCGATGTTTGTTTTAAAGGCAGGTCGGCATATACACTGATCAGCCATAACATTATGACCACTGACAGGTGAAGTGAATAACACTGATAATCTCGTTATCATGGCACCTGTCAGTGGGTGGGATATATTAGGCAGCAAGTGAACATTTTGTCCTCAAAGCAGGAAAAATGGGCAAGCGTAAGGATCTGAGCGACTTTGACAAGGGCCAAATTGTGATGGCTAGACGACTGGGTCAGAGCATCTCCAAAACTGCAGCTCTTGTGGGGTGTTCCCGGTCTGCAGTGGTCAGTACCTATCAAAAGTGGTCCAAGGAAGGAAAAGCGGAGAAACAGTGACAGGGTCATGGGCAGCCAAGGCTCAATCATGCATGTGGGGAGCGAAGGCTGGCCCGTGTGGTCCGATCCAACAGACGAGCTACTGTAGCTCAAATTGCTGAAAAAGTGAATGCTGGTTCTGATAGAAAGGTGTCAGAACACACAGTGCATCGCAGTTTGTTGCGTCTGGGGCTGCGTAGCCACAGACCAGTCAGGGTGCCCATGCTGACCCCTGTCCACTGCCGAAAGTACCTACAATGGGCACGTGAACATCAGAACTGGACCACGGCGCAATGGAAGAAGGTGGCCTGGTCTGATGAATCATGAGTTCAAGGTGTTGACTTGGCCTCCATATTCCCCAGATCTCAATCCAATCGAGCATCTGTGGGATGTGCTGGACAAACAAGTCCAATCCATGGAGGCCCCACCTCGCAACTTACAGGACTTAAAGGATCTGCTGCTAACGTCTTGGTGCCAGATACCACAGCACACCTTCAGAGGTCTAGTGGAGTCCATGCCTCGACGGGTCAGGGCTGTTTTGGTGGCAAAAGGGGGACCTACACAATATTAGGCAGGTGGTCATAATGTTATGGCTGATCGGTGTAAATAAATGGTATAAGTTAGTAATAAAACATTATTATTATTATGATATCATTTCAGTCAGATGCTGGTCCCCTGCCTCCTCCAGTTTGTTTATTGGTACACACAGACTGATGCGATGATGCAAGCCTTCATGTTCTTTTTGGTCTGTTTCTTTTATTTAGGTGTCCTTTCCAGAATCAAGGCCCATATTTTCTCCTCATGGGCTGGCCCTGCCAGCCTGCATTCGGGGGCTGTGCTGAGGGAGCAGCCATGGGGGCGTGTTGTTGAATCTGTTTTGTGCACCGAAGCTTTGACGTCAAGTGCCGCTCAGCAGTCGCTCGTGTTGTGCACACAGAGGACCCTGCAACCGGGTTCAAACTGCCGCTTCCCATTCCGCACGTGGGCCCAGTCCAGACAACTGGGAGGGAAATAATTAGGTACCCAACAAGGCACGACCCACAAGAATCAACACTCTTGTGCTCGAGTAATGAACAAAAGCACTCGTTAGAAAGACACCTCTCTTTATGAAACATTGATTTCATTACATTGGAATTAAACTTTACAAAGTATTTGTTACAAAAAGTGTACATGGTGAACTATTTAGCATAAATAATAATCATGAACAATCCTTTCCTAGTTGTTGCTTGTCAATGGGTCAGGGCTGTTTTGGCGGCAAAAGGGGGACCTACACAATATTAGGCAGGTGGTCATAATGTTATGGCTGATCGATGTATATATGTATATATATATATATATATATACACTCACCTAAAGGATTATTAGGAACACCTGTTCAATTTCTCATTAATGCAATTATCTAACCAACCAATCACATGGCAGTTGCTTCAATGCATTTAGGCATGTGGTCCTGGTCAAGACAATCTCCTGAACTCCAAACTGAATGTCTGAATGGGAAAGAAAGGTGATTTAAGCAATTTTGAGCGTGGCATGGTTGTTGGTGCCAGATGGGCTGGTCTGAGTATTTCACAATCTGCTCAGTTACTGGGATTTTCACGCACAACCATTTCTAGGGTTTACAAAGAATGGTGTGAAAAGGGAAAAACATCCAGTATGTGGCAGTCCTGTGGGCAAAAATGCCTTGTTGATGCTAGAGGTCAGAGGAGAATGGGCCGACTGATTCAAGCTGATAGAAGAGCAACTTTGACTGAAATAACCACTCGTTACAACCGAGGTATGCAGCAAAGCATTTGTGAAGCCACAACACATACAACCTTGAGGCGGATGGGCTACAACAGCAGAAGACCCCACCGGGTACCACTCATCTCCACTACAAATAGGAAAAAGAGGCTACAATTTGCACAAGCTCACCAAAATTGGACAGTTGAAGACTGGAAAAATGTTGCCTGGTCTGATGAGTCTCGATTTCTGTTGAGACATTCAGATGGTAGAGTCAGAATTTGGCGTAAACAGAATGAGAACATGGATCCATCATGCCTTGTTACCACTGTGCAGGTTGGTGGTGGTGGTGTAATGGTGTGGGGGATGTTTTCTTGGCATACTTTAGGCCCCTTAGTGCCAATTGGGCATCGTTTAAATGCCACGGCCTACCTGAGCATTGTTTCTGACCATGTCCATCCCTTTATGACCACCGTGTACCCATCCTCTGATGGCTACTTCCAGCAGGATAATGCACCATGTCACAAAGGTCGAATCATTTCAAATTATTTTCTTGAACATGACAATGAGTTCACTGTACTAAACTGGCCCCCACAGTCACCAGATCTCAACCCAATAGAGCATCTTTGGGATGTGGTGGAACCGTAGCTTCGTGACCTGGATGTGCATCCCACAAATCTCCATCAACTGCAAGATGCTATCCTATCAATATGGGCCAACATTTCTAAAGAATGCTTTCAGCACCTTGTTGAATCAATGCCACGTAGAATTAAGGCAGTTCTGAAGGCGAAAGGGGGTCAAACACAGTATTAGTATGGTGTTCCTAATAATCCTTTAGGTGAGTGTATATATATATGTATATATATATATATATATGTATATAGTGACACTCTGCAGGGTGCAATACATGACTGACTGTACATAAGGCAAATACACATTCCCCATGTACCCATCTACAGTTCCACTGACATGCGAGAACACCAAACATTGAAACAAGAACAGCTACACCTTCTCTATATGGAGCAGAAGTTCGAGATGTGGGGGAAGTGCAGGAGGGGGAAAGGAGTGTTTTTGGGCAGAGAGAAGAGATAGAAGGAGAAATGACAATAAGACCTGGAAAACAACTACGCTTTTATGAGAACCTACTTGGTGAACAACCCCAGACTAGATAACGACCCCCGCATTGATCAACGACCTGCAAACCTTCTGTCTGATCTTAAATTACGTCAAAATCACATTAACGGGTTGATTTGTGGGATTCAGAAGCAAACGTTGTGCTATTTTCGTTGGCAATAACAATAGCAATCACAATAACACATCTCATTACGAGCAGAAACTTCGAGAGAGGCGTGCGCTGGGGACTTTACTGTGAAATGGTGGCCTACGACGATTAAACTCCCCTCGTCGGAAGAGAGAATTGCGGCATCGCCATCGCACACTGTTTATGTAGCAGCTTGCTTTCAGATGCAATGAGAGTTAGCGCAGAGTATCTTTTCAGCAGATATGTTCGTGTCATCATTAATTACTTCAGACGCTGTTTGGATCTTTTTTTTTTTTTTTGTGCTTGCATTGTTAAGCAAAAAAAAAAACTAAAAACAACAGACTTGAAACATGAAACCCCTGCTGCTGTGAGGTTCCATTTGTCCTCTAGTCCAGCAGGACCTTCTCAGCTTCCCTCCTGCGAAATCAGCAGCTCCTACAGCTCAATCTCCTGGGCTTTCATATTGCTGGAACAGTTTAAAGACATTTTTAATGCAACATCTGCTGTTTTCAATCTCTTCCTCCTCCTTCTTTTCCTCTCTTTTTTTGATAGGAGTAATTTTTTTCCCTTTGAGTTCTTTCTCTGTCTTCTTTCTCATTATCATCTCATTTCTTTTTCTTTTTTAAAAATATTTTATTAACTGTTCTGTAAGTCCCTAACTCACTTCCCTCTTAGCTACCACTCTTTTGTTCTCATCTGTCCAGGTACTTTTCTGTCCATCAGATTGACTGACTGACTGACTGGCAGTTGAACGGTACCTGGGTTTTAAATAACATGTTGGCTACACAAGCAGCTCAAAAGCTCTGTTCTGGTGTGCAGCCCCATGTGTGTATTTCATTCATTAGACTGAGAGGCGACGTCAGTCCAATTTAACAGCTCTTTGATCCGAATCCTAGAAGTGTAGGGCACCAAACTAAACAAATTATCTGCACTACCCACAAGCTGGAAGTTGTCAAAAGAGAAGTCAAACAATAAAAAAGGAGTTCAGAAAAATGTATATGAGTTTTTTTGTAACTAGTATTATTTTTTAGTAGTCCTGTTAATTAACTCCATTAAACACACAGATGCAATCTTTTTCACCCTTAAACCTTAAATTAACCTCTCTTCACCAAAACTTGGATGCATACCACCGAGACAGGAAAGCAATAACCCTGTACTTCAAGATCAATGTGACTTCTGGTTCTGACTGGATAAACCCAATAATCGATCTCTATGCTAAAAAGGAGGGAAGCCAAATCCTCCAAAACAAGAGACATGCCCTCTTCCTCTCAGGAAACTGTGCTTCTCAAGGTCACGTTCTTGTCTTTACCGGAGTTTGAACCCATTCTGCAATACGGATTACTTTTTAAAGAGAGGAGTCAGGGATCGTGCCAGTCAAATGCAAGAGAGACATATATTCACAGACGGAGGGTCGTTAAAATAGTGCTGGAGTCATGTAATGGGACTTTGGCCACTGGACTGAGCTCTGATTTGTTTTGCTGCGAGATTGCACCCTCATAATTAACAGAACACACACATCTTCAGCAAACATGTATTAAATCCAGGACTTGACCACCAGAATAATATACGTGCCATACTGCAGGTTTAACTCAGGTAAGCAGATCTTGCCCTTGCTGTCTTTTTTTATTGCGTTGTTTTATTGCAGGGTCTCAGGGTAAGTTAAGTCAATTCTCTGCTTTACCTAATGTAATTTCACAGTTCATTAGGATGACAGTCCATCCCTCCGTTTGACTGAGTAATCACAGTACACAGATTATTCCTCAGCAAATCTGCAGTGGCCAACCCTGATATGAATCATCCCATGTCTTCATAACTTAACGCAACCTCTGTATGTTTTGACCTTATCATTTCACAGATTAGGACATGTACACCTGGAATGTACAAGCAAAAGAAAAAGAACAATTCAGAAAAGGTGGGGGGGATATACTGTGCATTGTTTCAGGGTTTTAACATGCATTCGTGATTGGATCCACATGTTCTTGAGCTCCCTGAGAAAGGTCACACAATTCAAATGAGTTGCAAGAAATACTATCATTATATTACGTTGTTGAACTCTTTTTATAAAACAAACAAACAAACAAACAAAAACAGGTACATTTCAAAGTACAACAGAAGTCCTTCTACATGAATTTGAATAAAGAAATATGGTTTACATTCAAGATGCCAGTACCAGTCTCCGAAGCAAACAATGGGTGTCGAGGGGTCGAGGAAGTCTTTCCAATGCAAATTAGGGAAGGGAAGTATTCACATGTCTTATACATCAACAAATCCTATCTCCTCACCTGTCAGAGAAATCTCTAATATGGTGACATTGTTATTTGGAGGCTTCCAGCTGGTAGCAGAGATGTCATGTTATTCCATGTCAATATTGTGATTTTTTTTTCTTACCTTACCCCATTTTTTTTTGTCTCTTTTTCTTTCTTTCGCTGGAGAAAATTTCATTTTCCCACCTGCTGTCACTGGATTGCCTGCATACAGATAATACACAGCAGGTCACAAGATCAAATGAACTAATTTAGGATACACTGAACCATTTTATACTTTTGCATTAACCTCTGACCTGCTGGTATTTGGCTCGGCTGGAACCTGTGCTGAACGCAGTCTCTGGCGCTTTGGCTGTTTTCATTTCTTATTGCTTGCCGAGAGGCCAGGATGCAATGGTTTTCATGCAGTCAGTTTTGATAGGACTCTCCGTGCGCTCAGGGGGCAGCCAATATCGGGAGCTGAGATCTCGTTCCCGCACTGCTGTGCTGGTGACTTTCACGCTCGAATCACAGTATTATTTGATTTTGCTTTTGAAGCCATCTTTCTAGTGTATCCCCATAGTCCTGCTGATTACCAGATGTATTATTTCTATTACTACATCTTTATTTTGGTCTTGCTTTCTTGTTTTGGTGTTGACTGGCTCTCTGACTTCTGTCCAGAGATGATTCCCAAATCAGACTTCATAAAAACAATTGGAATACCCCGCCAGTTTTCTCATATTACCCACAGTATGTCCGCTTGCTCTTTCTTGCAGCCCATGCATGAAATATAACCTTTTTGCTGCTTCTTTCTTGTTCAAAATGCACGACTACTGATTCTCACATTGTCTTCTCCAAAAGGCTCCCAGTTGAACTCAAGAGCAGGGCCACGCTCGGCAAACAACTCGGTAAACACAGCAATCCAAGGCAGAGGTCTGGCAAAGCGATTCCTCAGCAGATGGTTAACTCAGATGGTTTATTCTTTGTAAACCAAGCTAACACACCATATAAACGTTTGAACAATAAGTCGAGATGAAGAAAAGTTCTTTGTTGAATAAATAATGATGATGTGATTGATCTGGAAAACAGAGTACATCTTACGTGCGGTAGATGAATCGAGACGACAAAACATGTGTTGCTGCTCTCACATCCTCTTTGCTGCGCTGAAAGCTTGATGAATATCTTTTTGATTCGATAAGTGTGTGAAGCCCGAGCATGACAAGTTGGTCGTAAGTTGTGTTTGACACTTTGGGAAAGCTGTTCAAGCTGTGGGGAAGAATTGTAAATGTGTCATTGTACGTCAAGATAGGTGAAACATTACTAGAAAAAACACCAGTGCTAATGGGGAAAAACTAAAGAGTTTTAATTCCATATAACATTCCCAACATCTTTGTATACGCAATTCATTTTTAGTAAAGGCACTATACACTATTTCCATCACCAAAGGCAAAATAAAATGGAGATTATATTGTGTAATATTGTAATCAGCAGAGGGTATTTCTTCAGCTCCCAAAGAGAAGTGGTTTTAATTTGAAATTGTACAAATCCCCTCAGTGAAACAACAGACTTACACATGATCAAATAAAATACAATTTAAAAAGTATTTGGGGGGAAATTATCATATTAGCACTTCTGCTTCTGAATGTATTATTAATAGTAACACCCACCTGAAATCAATTGAAATTATGTAACCCAACCAAGAGGGCGAAACAGTGGAGTCAGAGCTGCCAGTACAGTAGTCTGCAGACTTAGGGATCCGGCTTTTAATTGTTTATCAGTAATCCAAAACAGACCAGTGGAGATTTGTGTTTCAGTCAGTGTACAATGGGATGTAAAAGTCACACTAAATATAGCTAAGCCCAACATTGTTCAATCAATGCAATGTCAAGGTAAGAACGGACAGACCCACAGCTGTGCAAATGTCTACACGTTGGAGAAGATTTATGCTGTTCCATTTTTATTGAAATCAGTTCCCGTGGAGGTCTCCGACAGGCAGACCACCTTTGAGTAACTCCTCATAACACAACATGGCTTTGTTCTCTGCTCAGGGATGTATGGGAGGATGTAAGATTGGAACCGACACACATAAATTGTTTCAAAATCTATATATATAAAAAAAGAAATACAACAAACTCTTAAGGAGGAGACACGCTATCAAAGTGAGAGAGCGCCTCATAATTTGATGCATGAATGACGAATAAATATTTGCAATTTGTAATTACACTTTAAGTAGGAAAAAACATCAGAAAGAATAAACAAAGATATCTATCCAACTGTGAAAAGGGCCTTGTTCAAATTACTTTTATCCCCTTTTGTTACGCTGAACTGCAGTATATTAACAATAGCGTCTTTATTTTCTAACATGCCTCTTGTAGCTTTAAAAAGCCCATACCGATAAACACATTTTATTTTCAGTAGTGCGCAAAATAAATAAGAAAATATGAGCTTCCCTGTTTATACCTCCATTATCGAGAACAGTCCCCATGGTGCAAACAACAGAGTAATTACACTGACACCTAATTATGGAGTTTTGAAATATTAATTGAAATAAAAACTCAATTAATTTAAGGTGACCAAGTGCACATTCATTTTTTGTTCTTTAATATAGTAATATCGTAGAGGTACCGATGATGATGATGATGATGATCTATTACTGCTTTTAAAAAAATAGCATGCCAAACAAGCAGACATACATCCATCCATATATACATACATACATAAATAAGAAGAAAAATATTTTTTTGTGATGATGATAACAGTTTACGGAGTCAATATATCAGATGCCTTTTTATCCAGATCAAAACAGCTGGTATGATAATTAAATTGTGCAGAATGATAGTTTTCTCCTTTGGTGACAAACTTGGTAGATGCTCTCTTTGAAATAGGAACAGACATTTGACTTTTCCCTAAAGGAGCCAAACCCTAACCTGACCTGAAGGCGATCGCGCCACTTAAATGTAACCTTGACATTTTACACCCTTGGAGCAGAAGGGAGAATCGTCTTCCTTTGCTTGGGGTTGACATCGTTTCCCTTAAGGTTATACAGAGTGGAAAAAGGTGGTTGGGTGAGAAGAAAATCACACAGCTGTGTCTTAATGAATACTGCATTGCATCTGTCGGACAGAATGTCCATTTATTACGCAATCATTAGTGGAAAGCAAAGACACAGGGAAATTAATCCTGTCTATTGATTTAGTTGACCAGGCGTCGTTCATGGGGACAGTGCTTGTACGATGACCTCTGCTTGCTGAGGAAGAGTGTCCTTACCAGACAGAGATCATTAGAGATTATTAGTAGTAGTGGTATTTTGCTTCCAGGATATTAAGAATATACCATTGTAATATTACATAATGCAGATGGCTGTCTTCTATTTCCCACTGAAGACAATTTATTAGTAGTTGATTGTCCTTTCTTCACCCTTGGGGGAATTTGTGAAGTAATATATATTGAGTTTCCACTCGCTCACCAAGAAACTTCAGTCTGGCTGGGGGCTTAACACACATTAATCTGGCTACTATATAATGTAAAAGATATAATGCTGATGAGAAAATAAGTCATCTGTAACATACAAGCAAGCATGTGGCCATGCCTACAGATGTGTGTTTAAACATGTTATGGACTTTTGTGTTCACCCTCTCTTACAGAGGTTTCAAGAAAAGTAAAAAAAAAAGTGTGATGCAACAATATGTGCTTTTATTGCCTTCATTTACACACGTATGATTCAAAATCTGCCTCAGATACATTGTCTCACTTTTAGCTGTGATTAGGATGTGAATAAGTCTCAGCTTTTTGGGATATACAGCTTGCATACCGTCAGCCAATTTAGCAAGGACTTCATGTCAGGATCTGACCCAGATTCCTGGATCTCAGTGTTCTTATTCTTGAATATCCACAAGTCTTTTCATATCCACTGTAAAGTGAAACCACCCAGGTAACCCGCTACTACACTTAATTGGTTAAATCTTGTGCAAGGCCCTGACTACAAGGTCAGACTCTAAATAAAATACAAGAAAATAGGGTAGTGAGGAAAAAAAAGAAGAAAAACAAAGCAGAAATGCAGTTCTGCTTCTCTTGCACTTTCCTGTAATATGTTTTTACACCAAAGCCTTTTTTTAATTAAAACAAGTACAACACAACATTTCAGAAATAAATAAATAAAAAGTGGAATTGTGTTATGAGTGATATTATTTTCTAGCTACATATGAAACTTGGATATTTAGATACACAGCATTTCCATCCATTTTCAACATGTTCTATGGTTTGAATGACTGATTTTCTTGATTACTTTTGTGCTGGTTACGCCACATTGTTTTACGCCTGAATTTTAATTGGGTTGTGGGAATTCACAGGAAAAATGTTACTTAATCTGACACTCACTTAATCTGAAAGGATAAGTAGGGATCCTGATCTACCCACAAGAACAAGTGGGACATTAAACAGGTTTGTCCTACATCATCTCAACAAAACAATGGCACCCGTTGGCATGACTTGTTGCAGCTGAACTCTCTAAACCAGGTTTACACTGGAGATGGACTCAAATCAAATACAAAATGACCATCAGATCTATTAAATCCATGGGCTTTGAGAAGATTAATTTCATATCTGCAGGAAAGACCGTCCTTGGGTTTGTCAAGAGAGATTGACTTTTCTTGTTTTCTCCCCACGTCAGATAAATATAAGAGAGATGAACTAACACATTGCGGCAGAAGAATTCATAAGTCCAGTGTGGGAGAAAATAGGCAATGATGTTAATTCTGGAATCAACCAAACGCCTGATAATTATTGACCAATCCACATGAAATAAGTGTCCAAAGAGGCTTTATAGTTTGTCTAACATTTCAGCACAGGCTGGGTCCTGCACAGTAAATAGCTCTAAAAGTAGCACTTTTATATTATTGTTCCCGCACTGTAATGTGACAGTGAGAGAGTGAACTGCTCTGCTACTTCAATATAGCATTCACGTTTCCCCCTAAATTGCTTACATTTGGGAAATCTAGAAGCTTACTAGATGAGACTAGAAATGTTTTCTCAACTCCCAAAAACGCTGCCATTAAGCGAGTGTAGGAGCTTGATGGAAGAGCTGCTGGGATTGCGCCCTTCAACAAACAAAAGGAAAATTGGAAATGAAGAGGACCGTGCCACAAAAATCAATCAAACAAAGCAATCAGCCAATCAATACAAACGGATATCCGACTGAAATATCGAGGCTCAAATGGTCGACGAGACAATGAACAGATACTTTGGCTTGTTTTGGGATGTGTGCTGTCTTGACCTTGTAGGTCACGAGATCTAAGACAGAGAAATAGGGAGTGGACGTCACTGAGGCCAAGGATGGAGGAGAAACATGCGTCTCATCAAGGAAGGATGTCAACCGGTGACGCGACGGCGCAGTTGAACTGATTCAGTGCCACTTTGGAGTCTGTCACGTCTCACCGTGGCGTTTTAAGATCGATTAAAGGGTAGAAAAATCCCATTTAAATGCATCACAATTGCAGGTTGCAACACGAAAACAAAATGTGCAAAAGTCCAGTGAGTTAGAAAAGGAGCTGTTTACGCGAGAGAGGAATGTAGCCTGCTTTCTAAAGAGTGTGTGTATGCGTGTGTGTGTGTGGGAGGGGGAGCTTGTGTATGTCTGTGTTTGATATATGTGAGGAGGCGGTGGGAAGGGGTACAAGGCCTATCGGAAATGTCAGGGACGGAAGCGGGGATGTGGGGTGGGGGGGCGGTGGATGTTAGCGTGTGTGTGTGGGATAGGGGAAGGGGGGGTAATAAAGATTATACATCAAAGCCTCTCGAAAAGCAGAACGAAAAACCCAGATCTGCGCAATATAATTTCTGATCACATACTCAAATGCAGCAGAAATCAATGGTGAATTCAAATGATGCATAGTAATGTATTTCTTTAGACATATATGCAGTCATTTTTAATTGGCCCACACAGACTTATAGCCAGAGAGCAGGGGAGAGGGAGGCAGGGCGGGGGGGCACCTGCTTGACTTCTGAACACGGGGATGTGACATTAACACACAGGTCTGCGGTGTCTGGGTGTTAATATCATTGGAAACTCGACAGTATTTGTAGGGAATCGATGTTAAAGGCGAGAGTAGAGGTTAAGTTTTTGAGCAACGTCTAATTTGGATTATTAGAAACCAGAGCTTAATAGCGGCGGTGGTAGCTCAGCACATTTATATTTGGAGGTGAATGTCATCTGAATTCATTAGGCTTTACTCATAACACTCCCTAAGGAACAGAGCAAGAGATGTACAAACAATCAGTGAGAAATATTATAATCTCTGCCCTAAACGAGCTATCAGCCGGAAAGGACTGTCACATAAAATGAAAGAAATGGACACTTTAAAGCAATCATTCAGTGCCACCTCTCAGGACAGTGCCAGTTTCCTCTCTCCACGGAAGTCGTGTTCTGGGTTTCGATGCTCGGATACATAAAACTGGATATGTATTTTGTATACATGTCTGCAAATGTTGTGTACATAAAAAATACATGAAAGAGCCTTTTCTCTTTCTTGTTTCTTCTTACATATTAGAGGGATGAAGTACAGGGAGGATTAGTAACTATCTTTCCCGCAGTCAGCAGTTTACTTTCAATCGCCCTACAGCAGCCTAACCATAGCAGAGCCCATAAAAAAAAAAAAACTTCCAGGCAATTCCCTGGACGGAAATGGAGTTTTATAAATTATCAGCTCTCAAATTTGATGACTGGCAAGATCTTGCAAAGGACTTAAAGCAACACAGGAATCAGGTCACTTGCTTGGGATTAAATTTGCTGTGAAAGATGGACTGATTAAAACCATTGTGCCTTATTACGTGCCGGTGTGAGAGTGAGTGTGTTTATAGCTGTGCACACACATTCCCCTCCCCTCCTTTAGAAATCCGTTGAAAGGAGAGTAAAAATAAAAAATCTAAATCTAAGCAACCTGCAGCGCCCCTGTATTATTATATTGATTTGCTTTACAAATGCTGGGTGAACGCTGAGCCGCAACACTGCTGTGGATCTTTAAACCCGTAGAGTCCTTTTGTGTTTTGCAACGAGAAGAAAAACAGAAAAAAAGCTTTACTAATGAGGGTGTTCTACTTGTGGAAAGAGCTTACGCAGATCTCGAATCTGAGGTGGTGAATATTATGCTCTCATTTGGTACCCTTTCATAACCGGAGGCAAAGGACTTCACATAATGTTCTACCTACCCCCATAAACTCGCCCAGAAGAGAGCTGATTTTCTTTTTTTTTAAGGCTTTAGGTTATTTCTCAAGGTGACGGAAGACAGAAAAGCTTAACCCTTGTGTTGTCTTAAGGGTCAAAAATGACCCGCCACTATGTTTAACAGCAGAGAAAACCCCCTAAATGCGCTTGTGAAAGCTGTTCAGGGGGCTGAATCTTGTCCTGATCCACCTGAGGCTGCAGCCGAGGCAGGCAAGAGGAGAAGATGCAAATTCTGCCCCCCAAAAAAGGACTGTAAAACAAGTTGATTGATTTACGTTCTTCACATTCTTGTTTTGTATCTGTTATCTTATTTTATTCTTATTTATTGTTGTTGTTTATACACCTTGTGGGTGGGGGCAATGGTTAAAAAAATGGGAGAAGACTAGTATTTTGTAGTTCAAGACTGTTATTGTTTCCCTCCAATAAAATGCATTCAAAACTACTTTCTGCAAATTTTTGCTACTCTCTAGTGCTATCTCTGGCTAACAAATTAATGTTTACACCTATGCAGTACCTTTAGCAATAATAATAGTAATAAAACTCTACTTTTGTAAAGAAAACAATTATGACAGGTGTGTTGTAATAAAAAAGAGTGGTGTCCACTGATTAAATGCAGTCTTTCTGCACTGTGAAGAGGGAAAACCCAGATAGTTAAAAGGTTGTGATGAATGACAGGCTTTCTTCAAAAAAGATTTAGGGTTTAAAATTCAATTAAGCTGCTTTATTATAGGTGTCTAGTGAAGGAGGGTCATTTCTAACCCACAGGACAAGGGGAGTATACAGAATGTTAAGACTTCCAGTGGTACAGTCATTGTAAACTGAAAAGACACTGTATTTATGTATTGAGTGGGATCCCACTTTGATACGACGTCATCAGAACAGGAAATTAGAGAGGACGTTCTAATCACATTTTAGGGTCGCATTTTTTTCAACTGAACAATTTAATCACGTACTGTTCTTCTCTAGCTTTACTGTTATCGGAAAGATATTCTAGCATGCACCTAACAATTACAGAGGATTTCTTCTGGAAACAAAAGCCCTCTAGAGTAGCAATCACACGCAAGGGAAAAGTGCCCTTCCCCCAGGTTTAATATCTACGAGTTGAGCAAAATACATGTCCTAAAATTCATGAAGAGCTTGTGCTCTATTACCCTTGAATCTTATGAAGTACAAGCTCACTTGGTTATATTGGGTTCCATGTGAGCTTCCTCATCCCTGCTGGAGGCCTCTTTACTGCGTTCAATCAAATGTGTGAAAAGTTTCTGCTATTGTGCGCTTTTTGTTTTGTTTCTTTTGCTACCTGTTACAGTATTGATTTTGTTGTGTCACTTCCGAAGTACGGCACTGAGATATTAGGAGAAATAAAAGACACAAAGAAGCCAAATCAATCAATAGAGAAAGCTTTTTGCTAAGGTTTAATAGTCTTATTTTAAAATAATAATAAAATAACCAATACAATAAAAAAAAAAAAACTTTGACCCAGCTAATCCCGGAGTTTAGAAGAAAGGTACAAACAAACAACTGAGACGAGGTACAGCTCACATACACAAGGGGATTCATATTTATAGAAAGAGCTCATATAAGCCTTTAATTATTGGAGGTTAATCAAGTACACGAGTAACTAGCTATTGTTGTTCTTTCCATAAATCATTTCACTGCCCCAAACATATTAAAGATACATGTTCCTTTCCTCAAAGACATATAATAAGAAAAATCTATTTCCTAGACTGATACAGCTATAATTCACTCATTATCTCTACATGCCCACAGAGGCCATGTCCATCTGGTGAGAGCAAGTGATCGCGATAAGATCCCGTATCACCTGTTCTTATGCAGGTTTGTATTGTTTAAGAAGTATAGTCTTAATACAAGTGATTGGTGGCTAAATGAATGCCATCCATCACATGCCTAACCGAACAGAACAAGTTGAAGGCATTGTTGATTGCAAGGTACATCATGCCAATAATAACTGATAATTAAGAATGTTTAATTGCCTCATTTAAATTCAGGAGATAATGACAGCTATGGATGATGGGACGCTGCACCCTTTATAAGAATAAACCATGAAATGAGTGAAGAATCTGTGTAAGAATCAGTTTTAGTGAGTTTTCAATTAACTCTTTTTGATAGTCACATTGGGTACGATTAAATTAACTTCATTTATAGCACATGCACCATACGTGTACAGAACAAACTGAAACATTATAGCCGTGCCCTTTGTGGTTTTAGTGTTGATTTAATTAGTCAATTAAGGTAGGACAGGATTTCATTGCATGTCTGGATTCTTGATAAACAAACACACACAATGGTCTCTAAGAAATGTTTCTATGGATCAAAGCCCAGCAAAGACCAATAAAACAATTAAAAAATATAAAGAAAGTAATAAGAAAACTAAATTCTTATCATGCACTTTTTCAGGTTTGTTATTATTGCATGTCTTAGCATTCCCTCCTTTTTTCCTTCCTGCAGATTTCAGAAACATGCTTTTTTTCCCAATGCTTCTGTTGTGCCTGATGAATCTCATTCCTGAATCACAGCTGCTTGCGGTTGCTGCTCATTCAATTAGCTTCTTTATTAATATTTTCCCCTTGTATGACTGTTCTTACACAAGACAGGAACAGTGTTTTTATTTCTATCAAGACAATAAAGAGCATGGAGATTATACAAATTCACAGTACACAACCAACAATATCAAACTTGTTTTGTTAGACCATTTGCACATTTTGAGAATCCTCAGGAGATAAACAGCTCAAAAACAAGTATTCAGTCATTTTAACTATTAATATAAAATATATTCTATGTGTCTCTTCGGGTTTTGAAGATTCTTGCAAAATTACTCTTGCTTGAAAGATATAGAGTTGAAAGATATAAGGGTAATACTTTATAAAACAGTGCTGCGTATGGCTGGGTTATTATGATATCTATTAATGCTTTATCCGTATTATATAACAGTGTTGTTACACATATACTACATGTTTATAAACTATATATAATGCACTCATATAAGGTGATACCAATATAAGATATGCAACATTCTTAAGACAGGTATACACCTAAGATGTAATACCAGCACTTGTAATATAATGCTTGGATGGTGAATCTGTGTCTCTATCTTACTCACTGACAGTGACTGAAGTATAAAGCTCTTTGGGAGAACGTGGGTACCTTCAATTTATCTTTAATGCACTGAATGAAATGGTTATCTCTTGATTCACACAAGAAACATGACATGCTTCCCATTTCGCCCAAAGTGGCAAACTCCACATGTGGACCAGCCAGCCACAGCTATAAACACAAACACACTAAATTCCATAACAAAAGAACAAGGTTTCGTATCAATTTCAGTCTATATTAATGGAGATTTTACTAAAGAAATAGATGCAATCCATCACACTCTGTAATGAATAGTGCAAGAAAAAGGGCTCCTTGACTGAAAAGCATGGGCTGGCATTTTTAATTAATATTTCAGAAAGCATTTACCCACTCCTTGAAAGAAATAACAAGTACAGCTACTAGGTACACACTAGATCTCTGAGCATCCCCATGGTTATTATTATCTTATTACTTCTACTACTACAGCTAGTAATAATAACTATCCTCATAATCATAATAATAATTTTGATTGTGACTCTTTTACTGCTCCTAGACACTGTATATACCCAGTTTGTTTGACACTTTACATTAAGGTGCTGCTTATTAATGTGTTATTTGTGATTTATAAAGTATTATTAAATGATTAACAGATACTTTATAAAGCATGGATAATGCACTACAAATTAGTTATACTGCACTCCATGGAATGATCACATTGTTTAAAGTAACCCTTTTCACTACTGCTTTGACACATTCCTAATCAATATTTTTTCAGCTTTATAAAGTATATATTACTCATATATTAAACAATTATACACCATTAATCACACATTGATAAGCAGCACCTTATTATAAAGTGTTACCTTTAGTTTTCAGTTGTGTACTTGTTTAGGGGAGTAAATACTTTTCAAGTGCCCCACAATGTCACGTGTCAGATGAAAATGAAACAGCTTGCAGAAGTTGAAAGATATGGATGTTTTAAGATATAAAACAACACAAACAACACTTTTTTATTATTATTATAGTTATTACTGTTATATCCACTGCTAGCAATACAAATCTAATTGGAAAATTCAGTGGTTTTTTTTATTATGATTTCACACTTTAAACCGACCTTTAATCACAACCTAGCACACAAGAGATCACACCGATTTCATTGTATTAGTAAAGCGCCCACTGCAGTGTGTGTAAATAAATAAATAAATAAAAATAACAACAATAAAAACATGGACTTTTGTATTAACTGTGCAAATCAAATTCATTTATTTCTTTGTCACCTTTTAATGGATTCACTCTCTGAATGGGAAGGTAGCTGATGGGTCTTATGTTTGTTTATTAAACTACATCCCTGGGCCTGTGTCTATGTAAATTACACGTTGAGGTACTGAGGTTTCTGTGGCCGCTGTGAGAAAATAGTGTACTTTATTCTTCCTTTGATGTTATGTTTTGGTTTGTTTGTTGTATCACGGGCAATTATTCTTGGCATTTCAAAACCTTTCAATTTGGAGTGGCCGGCTTGTTCTCAATTTATGCCATTGTACACCGACACTAGCCTATGATGGATGAAGTCAGCATACACACACACATGTGCTTCCCCAAACCAAATTCTCCCATTACACATGACATGGCTGTAGCTGTTATGGACACTCCTCTGACTGAATTAATTCACTCCTGCAGATGCCTAGGCAGTGAAGACAGTGGAAAGGTTATAAATGAGAAGACCACCTTGCTCATCTATCTTATTTGGTTCCATCTTTCTCAAAGAATGACCTGCATCTGTGTCTTAAAGGCTAGGGTGTCTGTTTTATTAACATGAATGGGTAACTCCTTACAGACAATCCCACAATCCATCTGTTGGATTCATTTCAGGATCTTGAATCTTGATCTATTAAGTGCCCTCACAATTGTCTCTGTTCTATAGATTCCATTCCTTCTATCTGTCTGTGTAGGACAACCAATTAATACCAGGGATGATTCTCGTTCCTTGTAATAATACACCTCCATACAATTCCTTTTCCAGAACAGCTCTTAGTACATGAGGAGACTTCGAGCTCCCAGCCACAGTGCATGACCGCCATCAATGCAAGGTCATCAAGGCCAGCTGTAGGACTCCTCTAGCACTCTAAGTGGTATGTTTCAAGAAGCCCATCAACTGTAAGAAAGGTAGGTGTCAGCCTGGGCATTAGGAGAGGTTAAAATCTGAACAGCCATCAAATTTTTTTGTAGAGCATCTAATGGAGTATGATCACACTCAGCAGGTTGCTAAGATCTTCCTCCTGATCGGGATACAGCTCATAATGTCTTGTGGTAGGTCTGACAAACTCTCCATCCTCGGCCTGTAAGGCAAGCTGTTGCTCTCTGGGGTTTACCAGGCAAGATATTCATTGGTATAACCAGGACTTCAGCTTTTCTTCCATGTATAGCTTTGCCTTACTCAACACACATATACATCACATACAGCCACGAGACACTGGAAGCGGTTACAGTAGCATCTAATTATTTGGAGATAATACAGTACCCGATCTACTTGTTAATATCCAGAGCAGATATTAACTGTGGGGAAACAAAATGAAAAGAATCTTCCACAGAAACAACCCAACAGAGGGATTTCGAGCCTCAAGTTTCCCTCAATAGCTGCCATCTTTATGACTGTGATGCATTGCAGATGATGCACGTTTAATTGGAAAAATGTATAGAAGTAAAACATAATTATTTTCTTATGTTCCTATTTTAATAAATAAAATAAAGACAAGTAAAATGTATTTCTCATCCCCAAGGCTAGCACAGACAATCACATGCCAGACGCCACAGCCTGCAATATGCGTGTGTCTCTGGCTTCACTGGAGATGGTGTTAGACACAAAGATGCAAACATGTAAATTATCTTTTTATTGTGCTAATGCTCTCAAGCCTGGCTGCATAGACCCCAAAGCAGCGCAGCAATTATCGACATTGTTCCATTGTGGTAGAGACCCGAACAATGGGAACAAGAGATTTCAAACTGACTACACGACACTCTGAATAAATCGCGGACATATCTGATAGAAACCGTGCAGAAAAACAAACCGAACAGCAAAAACAGGACGCAAATCAGGCAGTAAATCTGGAATATTTTTCATTCATGACATAAAGACATAAAGAACACGTGCATGGGGTTTAAATGTGCTGAAACGCCGGTATAAAATGTCTCGAAAATGATGGATGTTGCAAAATGTGTACCCTACAACATTTATTTTTGCATTCTACATGCTTAATGATTGAGACACGGGGTTAGGAGGCCAGGCCTAGATTCGAGTCTGAAAAAGAAATTCAATTGTCCTGTCACAAATAAAATACCTCTTTCCTTGCATCTATTGGGGGAACACAATCCAAATGATAAAAGCTGAATCAAAGTACATGATTGCAGGCAGATAACACTGCATTAGAGACACGCAAATTGCATGATGGACAAGCGCCTCCGTTTCTTTACGACTGTAAAAGAGTTTATGAGGGCCTGTCAGCTCTCTGTTGATCTTTATATTTTCTGAAGGGTTAAGAACACTTTCTGTCAGAAGTGGTTTGCCAGACAAGTTTGCTTTTAAAGACACATCAATCAATCTCTCCTGATGTATACACTACATTTTATATCTATTGTTTGTTTCATGTGTCCCCCCCCCGCTCCCTCCAATATTCCTCACAACTTGTGAACATGTCCCTATTATGTCACCTTCAATTAGTGAAACGTCAAGTGCCAAACACACAGTTCTGACAGATAAATGAAGGACGTCTTTAGCAAGTGTCAGCGTTCGCATATGGTTTTTGACAGTGCCACACAATATTTTATTTCATTTTTTTTTTCCCTTTCCTAAAAAGAAGGAGAACTAAAATTCGGGGGGTTGAGTGCCAGCTGGCGGAAATACGTGACCTTTTTACACGACTGCACTATGAAGACAAAAAAGGTGGAAGGAGGATAGAATGACAGAAGAAAGAGTAAAATACATTGTATTTCCTAAATTAAACATTCAGACCCACCCTTTAGTGTCCCCAAAAAAACTTTTTTCCAAGAAATACAACAGCAGACTGTTATACCTCAGAGAATCCCTGCAAAACCTCGCAAATCTGAGCCACAGCAAGGCAAACCAGATTAAAATGGCAGATAAACCCCATCAGGCAAGCCTTAATATCTACCGTCACTCTCTTTCCTTCTCTTGCTCAAAATAAAGGGCTTTTAAGTGTAATCCTCGCAATGAGCACAAGGGAATCAGTTAGAAAGGGTGTCAAGATTTACAAAGACAGCGGTAGAACAGCAAAGTAACTCTACTCTCCATTGACACTGCTCTCCTTTATCTTTATCTTTTAATTTGTAGCGGTGCACACCCTTTTTTTTGGCAAGTTCACTCTACTCCATTTGGGTCTCTTCTACAAACCTAACCTATGTAATGACTTCACTGGGAATGATAAATAATATATATATATATATATATATATATATATATATATTTATTAAAGTTCAACTTCTTTAAATAAGCACTCTATCTTTTATGCACAAAAACACAATTTAAATACTGAAGAAAAATCTCTGACACATGCAATATTTTTGTCTGGAGACATTGTACCGAGAGATAACATCAGTTCTTATAAAACCAAAACTGAAACCTATAAAAAACTGCTTTTAAACACGATTTAAAAACGTCAACTGGGATGCAGAGTCCAAACACTCCTTCATATTAAACCAAAACAATCCAAAGATGCAGTCAAATCTCTTGCCCTTGCACACAAAGGCTGTCCCCTTGGGATGTCTTGCCAGCTAATTGTGTTCAATTACCTTAATTAATTCTCTAAAAGGGTGTTTTATACACAGAGAAAATAGACATTTCCGTCACACACTCGAATCAACACAAACAGGTGATCTTGCATTCTTTTCTTTTATTGCCAGGCAGTTTGGATTCAAGGTTAAAATCTGTTTTGTTTCGCTTTTTGTCTTCTTCTGTCTATAATGAGAGCCAAGCCAAGGTAAACTGCGACCTGCATCTTTCACGAGAATTGCATTAAAATGACGTGATGCTACCAAGCAGCCTGCGACAAGGTATGAAGACAAGGCTGTTTGAAACACAGCACATGCCTCTACTGCACTTTAATCATTATATAACTATTTCAGACTTAATTGCAAAAAATAAATACATCTCTGTGTGCATTGAGAGTGTTTTTCAATAGTATTCAAATGTCCTTCTAGTGGACTAGAAAAATAAGGTACTTATTGAAATAAATGACCTTCAATTATGTGTATAATGCTGCTGGGAGAGGATAGTCTCTAAGAAAGTGGGGATAGGTCTGAGTTGTGAATCGAGAACAAGTGATGATCGAGGCAACCTGGAATTTATGACGATCAAAAGCATGGCCAAGCGCTTATATCTCTGATGGCCTGACATGAAATGTTTCTACCTTGACATTTCACACATATGTGCAATGCATGTCTGCTACGTTTTACATTCTTACATGAGAAGATTTTTGTCTGTCGGTTATAATGTATTTACCCATGATAAAAGTTAAACCAAATATCCATTTCAGTTCACTTCAAAAACAACAAGTGACTGATGAGGATAATATTCACTTTGGGATCACGTTGACAACTGCATATAATCAAAGCAAACGACAATGTGTGTAAAATAACCAGAGGAGACAGAAAAATGTTATAAAGTCTCTGCAGACTGTTCACTCACGGTAATGTGACATTGTCCCCAAAAGTATAGCGCAGTATATGATTGCACTGTTAAAACGATCATTTAAACAGCACTAAATGTGTTGTTTTGTCACAATGCATATGCAGGAGCTTTATTCCGAGCCAAAACATGCTCAGATTAAAATGTCAAAAAATAAAAATGAAACTGAATCAATAATATTCTAAAAAATAAGAAATCTGAAAACACAGTGAATGCTGGAATTGAAAACAATCAAACAATACACTGTTAATTAATGCTGTTCAAATTATGCTCAACTAAATATATACATACCCACACATATCATATATATCACACGCTTGTATATGTATGTATATATATATATATATATATATATATATATATATATATATATATATATATATAAAACTGTGTATTTGTGTGTGCGTATGTATAAACATATCAGGGATCTATACAAACGGTTCCTTCCTCCCACTCACACTGTGCAGAGAAAATCAACAAACACACAAAGAAGCACTAGGGGATTTGCGGGGATGAATTCATTTCCTTCACTGCTGTGCGGTCCTTCAGGATTAGGGCAGGATCTCTGAACCCCACTGCCTCACCCTGGACCCTGTCCCTGGCCTGTGTGATGTCACCCTGCAAATGAAGAAATTTCAGCAGTAGCTCGTCTGCACCGCCTGTAGTTTCTTTATTTCCCTGGTGAAGCAAACACCGGGTCACCACACAAAACAGAAGCAAGGAAACTGATTTTCAAGAGCAGCAACTATCTTAGTCTTCAAGCCAAATCACAAAAGCACAGCTCCCGTGTTAGATCAAATGTATGGGAAGCATCTGGAAATGGAGGGGGAAATGAAGGAGCAAAATAAAAGTTAAAAGTTCGTTTGATTCCCTCCGCCCTTCCCCGTCACTTTTGTGTATAAGCAAACTGTTTTTCTTTATGGAAAACAAAAAGGGAAAAGGAAACATAAAAGATAATCTGAGTACTTCTGGGCTGCGAGAGTGTATTGCTTGGTTGCTAGGAGGTTGCTGTTATAAATATCAAGTGTGTTTTTGTGTTAATGTGGAAAGCGGCAGAAAATCCTCATTTGGAATCCTTCGTCTCTCGTCTCTGTTCCAGCGCCGCTCTGCCAACTTTGTGTGCCCGACTGTTTGTCTGTTTGTTTTTGATTAAATCCTGGGCAAACTGCGCAGAAGGGAAGGGAAATTAATCTGTAAATCTGCGGTAAACACCTAACAAAACACAATTCATCAATCTAATATGGCCTGTAGCGGACTGGAAGGCGGTGTGAAAGTATCCTCTTCCGAACCGAATAGGAGCTATTCACTTTCACCTGTCAAAGCACTACATGTCAAACTAGATGTGCCATGATGGAGTCTACACCCTGGAACAGAGGAGACTATGTGGGGACTTGATTCAAGTCTTCAAAATCATGAAAGGCATCGACCACATCAAACCAGAGGAGCTTTTCCAGATCAGCAGGGACACACGCACCCGGGGACACAAATGGAAATTGGGCTTCAAGGCATTCAAGACAGAAAACAGGAGACACTTCTTCACACAGAGAGGCGTCACAATCTGAACAAACTCCCCAGCGATGTGGCTGAAGCTGAAAATTTGGGAACATTTAAAATCAGACTGGATAGGATCCTTGGAATGCCCCAAGAACAAGCAGGAACTAAAGAGAGCTGCAGTGCAGGCCTGGCAGAGCATCACCAGAGAAGAAACCCAGCATCTGCTGATGTCTATGGGTTCCAGACTTCAGGCAGTCATTGACTGCAAAGGATTTGCAACCAAGTACTGAAACTCACAATTTAATTCATGATTATGTTAGTTTGTCCAAATACTTTTGAGCCCCTAAAATTGGGGGGAGCACATACAAAAATTGGTGTAATTCCTACACCATTCACCCAATTTGGATGTAACTACCCTCACATTAAAGATGAAAGTCTACACTTAAAGCACATCTTGATTGTTTCCTTTCAAATCCATTGTGGTGACATACAGAGCCATGATGATGACAATTGTGTCACTGTCCAAATAAGATCACCTACATTGCTTTCCATCAGAGAGATTAGGGCTGCCTTTCTGGACTCATATCAAATAGAAATCTTAAACAACCTGTAGTGAACGCTTTAAGCCTCTCCCTGCACCTTCTTTCTATTGGTTTAGGATGGACAAAGAGGGTTTTCCATCCCTGTCTTCCAGCTACAGTCACCGTGATTACAGGAGTTTGCATCAGCGCCTCACAGATGTCCCACATAAGGATACTGTGCAGAGTCAAAGTTATTGTCCCAGCTTGGCTAATACTGTTATTGAAAGAGCATTATTGTTGAAAAAAATCATTAAAAAAAGACTTAGCATAAATCCCTTGTCCATGTGATGCACGATTTGTCCATGTAAATAATCATCTCCGGCTTTTCAAAACAGCTTTACTCGTTTACCGGCTTTTGAAGTCGCACTACAACTTATGAAAGCAGTTGTATCAAAACATACGGGGGGGAGGGGGGGGGACATGGCAACAGGCATCATCCCCCTAATCCTCTTAGGTTCTGTAAATGATCTTGGTCTGTTTGTTGGCATCATTAGGGTCGATGCACCTCGGATTCAAATGTTAGACAAGACGCTGAGTCCTTACGCACCATTTAGCATGTTGCCTGACTCTGCAATCTAACAATGCGTGTCTCAATCAGCCATGCATTGTCCACCCCTATGCCTACCTACCCAGTTATCAGCCTGTGCCACCTTGCGTTTTACATGGCCGCCCTGACGATGTCATGTCAGTGATTACCATCTCGAGCAACGTCTCGCCTCTGCGGCCAACCCCCCAGTGAAATGGGCACCGCGCCGCAATTTCAGCTGGCTTTTATTTGGGTCACTGTGTCACCTGGTCTGAACAGAGGCTCTCATTACCTCTGCCATATGAGGTAATAAATCACTGTCCTAAAACCCCGGCAATGTTTAAAGAAATATGAGCAGGCTAATACAATTATAGGAGGTTTAACCTGGATGATATAGAGAAATTGTCATATTTTATGGCTTTCAATATGTCTATAAATGGCAGCAGATGAGAGCTGGTGCTATTCTTTGATACAGTAAAAGGGCCATCAATGATTTCTATTTCACAGCTCAGCGAGCACATTCACAAACTCCCTGATAACTTCAGTTAGCCTCCCATGAATGGCGCTCACTGTCAAGTGGAGCGGCAAGGATCTGTGGGGAAACCGGCTAGTCCTCTATCTGTCTCAGGAATTCGGAGACACCGAAGTCACCTCCATCCGGTCAGCCTTGTTAATATCATTATTACGAGTAGCACTGTTGTTGTTTTGCCGTGTTAAATTTTTCTAAGTCATGTTTCATTTTGTAAAGACATGATAGGTTAAAAAACAGCTGATTGAACATTGACTTTTGGAATTGAACTGGAGTTTTGAACTATCCGTTTGATATATTTATGCATGCAAATATTATACTTAAATATGTATGTGGCCTTTCCTGAAATCACAGAGTAGACTTAGAGTTCATGGTGCTAAATAATGCCACCTGTGTGATCACAAAGACTACCATTGAAAATGTTGCCTGACTATATTGGTACAAATGCCATTATCATAAAACCAAACCTAGTGACATAAACCTGTAAATAACACACAAAAAGAACAACAGAAACAATATCAATACTGCAATAATACTTTAAACAGATGAAGACCTTAATCATGTTATGAGGTTTTTGCTGAGATTACATATTTTACAAGATTACAACCCATACATAAAAGAACAGCTTGTCTTCAGAAATTGCAATAAATTAATCTTGTGGTACTTAATGCTCGGAGAAAATATTTATGCTCTAATTTCCACAGATTACCATCTGTTTATTTTATTTTCCTTGCCCTATAAACCAGTGGCAGCTATAACAGATTAAACGGGAGGCTTAGCTGTGTCAATTATAAATCAAGCAATCCATTACAGTTTAGAAATGCTGCTGGTACAAAAAGGCTACACATTGATATTCATTTTGCTGTGTAGATCTGTAACAAAAGCACATGTTTACAACAGAGCTAAAGGTGCTTCGAAAAACACCGTGCGACTCCTTTAGATGTTGTCCCTACTCTATCAACCCTGCAACAGTGACAAAATGATGCGTTGAGTGTTGCAGAAAAGGGTCTTTGAATGAACTTTCGAGAAAAAATAAACATGGGAAGTTTTGTGAAAGCCGGGGATGCATATTGACAATGGGGCTGGTTTTGGAAGACAACAATGTGGGGGCTGCATATTCTTGGGCTACACAGACATTTGCTGCGACTCTGTCAAGAAGCCTTCTGTAAAATTGAGCCTGGCTCTGTTGTGATAATGAAAAGACAGCCCACGCACTATCATGGGATCCAGCCACTTGTTAATTCAACAGCCCAGGTGTCGGCAGCAGCTTGATAGAACACATTTCAGCCCGCCTGTCTTCCATTAAAGGTACATCCTTGATTAAAAAGACAAAAAAAAACTCTTTCCTTCACGCACAAAGCCACAAATGACTGTGGACTGGATCATAAACACGATGAGCTGCACTTTTATATCCCCGTGTGTCCACAAAGGTCACTGTGGAGGAAGTAACTTTGACATTTGTTTTTCTGTCCAGAGCCATTTTGCATACCGTACTACATTGTTTTTCATCTCTATATTAAAAGACAAAAGCACTGCAATATTGTTTAAAGATTTATTCAATCCCAGTTTCCTTGCTTTACAGCTTTCAACTTGTAGAATATGTATGATAGTAATGAATACTTTTTAGAGGAGACAGTACAATGCATTCAATGAGATAAATGTATGATAAGTTCAGCAAGATCTCTACCTACAATGTACTACAAAAGAGGGTTCATTCATGTGTGTGTGTGTGTGTGTGTGTGTATGTGTGTGTTTGTTCGTATGTGTGCTTCTGAAGCCCAAGAAGTCCTTTAACCTTAAGCAGGCTGGTTATGTCATTGTCAGATGTTTCCTTACTCTCCCCTCGTCACCCCACCCTGCTCTAGCATGTGGAGTCCCTTGAAATACCTGCAGATGAACAGATCGATGGGAATCCAATTTGTATTTTATTGCGTATTGCAAGCAAAGAATGAATCCATACACATACCAGCACATGCATTTTTACATCTAATTTCGACCAAAATAGTTTAGCATTAAAACTGAACTGCACTCTCTAACCTTCTTTTAAAAGAAAATAAATACATAATTTTACAAGATTTGGTTTGATTTGCTATCTTTTTCACTCCCTTCCGGAGATTCTTTTTTCTGTATGTTTCTAAGCTTAGTAAAGTGTTGAATTGTTGTTAAGACCAATGCTGTCTACATCCGGCAATAGGTTTTGCCCCTACAACTTAAGTTTCCGAAATCTACAAAGATAACGTCTATACAATATATAGAGTATGCGTATGGCAGAGCCTGGGAAGGAAAGAAGGTCATCCGTTATGTCATTTCCAAATCTGCCCTTTCATTGGCGGTGTGCCTTTCATTTGAAAGCATGTTTATGGGTGACTCTCTCAGAGATGAAAGCAAACCAAACAGAATTAATTTCTCACACACAAACATTAAAACCTTGTGGTTTGTTTCTCACCTTCAATGCATATTAACACGTCATCTCCCTTAGGTGGCATTTGACAACCTTCACGGAATCCGCAAACAGCAAACCAGAATAGCTCAGTCAGGTTGCAATGGTACAAAACTGTTACTACAAACAAGCCACAAGCGCATATGTGTCCGGTGTTAATTTTGGAAAGATGAAGCTTTGTGAATAGACCCAAGGATGCAAAATACTTATTGGAAGGGGATGATCATAAGTCTCTTTCACACTTACATCCCAGCAAAAAGCAGGAAGCGTTTGTAAATGTGTTCATGTTCGATAATTTCCGTGTTTTCCCAGTTTCCTTCCATTGTGTTTACTGGGCTCTTGGTTCTAAGCAGGGCACCGGTTCGGTTCGGACTCAGGACCAATGATTTTGAAAACAGCAAATAGTCAGTAGGGAAACAAAAACAATGTCACTCTATTCTGATTGGTTACGCCAGTTAGCTAACACGTCATTCGGCCGGCATCCCTATCCTGCTCCATTCACACAGACCTGTGGCCGCAAATTTGCTAGCATCTTGACTAGGTCATTTGGTGGAAAATTCCTGGTATCGATATGTCGGCTTAGACCCTTTCACACAGACCTTTCCGGCATCAAATTGTCTTGGAAAAGTCTGCAAAAGTTTGTGTGAATTGGGCTTTAGACATGGATTACCCAGTAAGAATGATCAGTGCCTGGATTGGAGACAGTGACTGTAGATTGTCTTTAGCTTGAAAAATCATTACTTTGACCTTTGCTTTAATGGATGGGACGTAAAGGGCACATTCCCTATTCTTTGTATCAGTTCGGCCATCTCCTGAAGTTTGCATATTCAGAATTGACCTCAAAAATAAAAGACCTGCTAATCTGTGCAATGTTTTAAGGACTGTCAGAGCCTCCCTCACTCTTCATCTGAATCCAGTCTGGCTTTTACATTATGAAAGAGAGAAGACACTGCATGAACTTGTCATAATTGCATAATGAAAGTATTCAGCTTGCTGCCAGTGCCTTCTGTGAAGTCCTCCTTAGAACGGACACAACAAAAACTAGAACAAACGCACCTCAAACATCTCACCTGACGCTGGTCCGTGTTTTGTTTTTGTTCTACGGTTAAATTATCTTGGCGAGAGGAGTGAATCATCTTCACAAAACAGGAGGATGAAAGGACCGGTTTCAAAACAAGCCGGAATATAAAAGGCGTATTTACCAAAGTGACCAAAGTCTTATAAAGGTGCCTGATAGTTGGGAGGACTATGAATAATGAATAATGCTGAGCTCATAAAGAGGCCATATCAAGTTGCTGTGGAAACCTTATTGACCAGAGCGCAGGGGCTGACGGCACAAAATGAAACTGTGCAACCCACTCGATATGACCACGTCTCACATCTCACTCACTGTTTACCCTCGTGAGGTTCCAAACCAAGACACCAGGAGTGCATTGTAACAGCTAGGTTAATTAATTAATTACTCAACTTAATTTAATTAGACAAAGGATTTATTTCCCACAATAACTGAAAACTGTGCCATTTATTCCTGTTGCCACCTTATGAATTCCCAGAGTAACTTGAGGCTGTTCTTGAAAGGGCAATCCAGTTATTAGAGTATTACTTATTTATTGTATTAAAGAGCAAACAGCTACCGAAGAGGACCTGTCATTTTCATCTCCCCTCGATTATCCTTTTGTTTCAGTGCTCCTCGAGAGAGTCTCATCCCCGGGTGCCTCCATGTTCTAAGAGGTAAGGAATTTGAAGTCGGACAGCTTACTATTTTTAAAATAAGCAAATCATTAAATAAGCAACAAGAAAAGTAAAATGCATTCTGCTAGCATAATGCTCTGGCAGAAATGACTGCCGAGGGATTTACGGAGCTCATAAAAGTTCAAAGCATGTTTGTCGGTTAATTTTTTATTTTTGTTGCAATAACAGAATTCTATCAAATGCATTGTAAAAAAAAATCTAACATCTGGTATTTGAATCTGATAAGGTGTGACATTAATCTCTAGCTGGGCCCTGGTGGTTTCTATTCCACTCTTTTTCTTCATATATATATATATATATATATATATATATAGCAATACGATGGAAGCTGATATTGCCCTGTTCAATTTGTCTGAAGGTGATCTATACCAACGCTAATATAATAATATTCCCCTTTCAAGGTACTGTCCACAAATACGATTGGTACAAGTGGCAACCAGCTAATTTTCATATATAAGACACAGTAATGGATTATTCAGAGGGACTGTAATAAAATCAGCCACTTTATGATGGAGTGCAATTATGCTGCAACGCCGCGTGATGAATCACATTGCTCAGATTCAATATGATAATAACAGAAGTTACAAACTGTGGGCTGATTTAAAGTCAGTCAAGACTGGACCATTTTCAGAAAAAACTACAACAAATAATGTGCAGCCTGTTCCCGGGCTTACATGTGTGCAATTACATCAGGAAGCACTCTTGTGTAACTTAATATAAAATATGAAATAGGGGGTCACAAACAAAACATTTAAATGAGAATCGACAATTATTTCCCCCACTTATATATAATTTGAAAACATCACAGGGGCTCTGAGGGGAATTGAGTGGCAGTACTGGAATGAGGGCAAACAGCGTCTCTGAGACGTGACCCTGGCAGACAGCGGATTGGTTAATTGCAGACAGCAGTCTTGAACACCAGCCAAAAATGTGCCAGCAGTAAAACAGAGCGATTCCGCACCCCCCCAGGACAGCCTGAATAGTCTCGATTGTGCATTAAATCAAACTCAGTAGCCCAGTTTCTCAGTCCTTGTCCTGGAGTATCTCTGGTTCTTGTTCCAGTTGTCTTCTAAGTTACATAAATATATAGAACATAAGACATTTTCCAAACCTAAGGAGGCTATTCACCCCATCATGCTCGTTTGGTGTCCATTAATAACTAAGTGATCAAGGATCCTATCCAGTGTATTTTTGAATGTTCCCAAATTGTCTCTTCAACCACATCGCTGGGGAGTTTGTTCCAGATTGTGACGCCTCTCTGTGTAAAGAATTATACCTATGTGAATAATTAACTGAATGAGTTTGACAGCTAACAGTAATTTTAAAAGGTTCATGTAACTGATATTAGTTCAGATAAAAGTTCAATTTAGTCATTTGGAGCTCAGTTGGGATGCAAATGTGAAGACACAGAGGTACTCCAGGACCAGGGGTGAGAGACACAGCTTTGCTAACCAAACCAGCCTACGCTGACAAGTGGCCCAGCCTGGATTTGAATCGGCAATCTCCAGATTGTAGGATCTACAACAACAGCCTGACAGAAGCATCTTAGCAGATGAGCCCCCCGGGAGCCCCGAGGAAAGCATCTTTTCTTGACGATAAAGACCTGCTCTCTGGAGAAAGAAAAGTAAAGAAAATCACAGAGCTGGGGAAAACTTGCTTATTCTTTGAAACAACCAACCAACCAAACAGACCCAAAATAAAAACAACAACAACAACAAAAGCATTTGAAAATAACATATTGATCTAATTATTCACCGCTTCGATTCTCAGACATCAGAAGCGGAATGTAGATTTCATATTGGCAAAGCATCAATCCATCGCTTCAGGCCTATTTCCATCCACTAAAAAAAATGTTTTATGAAAACTTAGAAATGTAATACAAACACTTCTCTAGTTGCTAAGAACGCAAACATATGTAAAATTCATAACACGGTTTGCTTTTTACCTGCACATTTACAGGCAAGCATTATGTTAAACCTGGGGCAAGCTGCTGATTAATATAATTTCCATCTTGTTTTGCAGGGAGCAGCAGACTGCACGGCTGTTTAGTCTGACTCTATATTTCAAAGGAGGCGGAAGATAACGCTTCCAGTGGAATGTAAATTGACTCTATTAAATTAGAGGTACAATACATGAAGTGTAAATGCGTGTCAGCTATGATGGTTTTGTTTTAACATTGACATATGTCAGGATTTTTAAAGACATCTGGTAAATGAAGCTGATTATGTTCTGCTTGAAAGAATTATACAAACTTGATGGGACAGTCAAATCGTTGCCTGTTGCCTGACATAACACCCAAGCATTTCCAAATTTCGTCATCCAAATGTGTAGCTCTGTACAGAATTGTCAACCCCCCGCTAGTTTGTAGATACAGGCCCACTTTGTTCAGGATTTGGAATGTAAAATGAATCTGTGTAACTATAAACTGAACACCTTGTTAAAAAATGGCTGTATGCATTAAAATATACACTCACCTAAAGGATTATTAGGAACACCATACTAATACTGTGTTTGACCCCCTTTCGCCTTCAGAACTGCCTTAATTCTACGTGGCATTGATTCAACAAGGTGCTGAAAGCATTCTTTAGAAATGTTGGCCCATATTGATAGGATAGCATCTTGCAGTTGATGGAGATTTGTGGGATGCACATCCAGGGCACGAAGCTCCCGTTCCACCACATCCCAAAGATGCTCTATTGGGTTGAGATCTGGTGACTGTGGGGGCCAGTTTAGTACAGTGAACTCATTGTCATGTTCAAGAAACCAATTTGAAATGATTCGACCTTTGTGACATGGTGCATTATCCTGCTGGAAGTAGTCATCAGAGGATGGGTACATGGTGGTCATAAAGGGATGGACATGGTCAAAACAATGCTCAGGTAGGCCGTGGCATTTAAATGATGCCCAATTGGCACTAAGGGGCCTAAAGTGTGCCAAGAAAACATCCCCCACACCATTACACCACCACCACCAGCCTGCACAGTGGTAACAAGGCATGATGGATCCATGTTCTCATTCTGTTTACGCCAAATTCTGACTCTACCATCTGAATGTCTCAACAGAAATCGAGACTCATCAGACCAGGCAACATTTTTCCAGTCTTCAACTGTCCAATTTTGGTGAGCTTGTGCAAATTGTAGCCTCTTTTTCCTATTTGTAGTGGAGATGAGTGGTACCCGGTGGGGTCTTCTGCTTTGCTGCATACCTCGGTTGTAACGAGTGCTTATTTCAGTCAAAGTTGCTCTTCTATCAGCTTGAATCAGTCGGCCCATTCTCCTCTGACCTCTAGCATCAACAAGGCATTTTCGCCCACAGGACTGCCGCATACTGGATGTTTTTCCCTTTTCACACCATTCTTTGTAAACCCTAGAAATGGTTGTGCGTGAAAATCCCAGTAACTGAGCAGATTGTGAAATACTCAGACCGGCCCGTCTGGCACCAACAACCATGCCACGCGCAAAGTTGCTTAAATCACCTTTCTTTTCCATTCGGACATTCAGTTTGGAGTTCAGGAGATTGTCTTGACCAGGACCACACCCCTAAATGCATTGAAGCAACTGCCATGTGATTGGTTGGTTAGATAATTGCATTAATGAGAAATTGAACAGGTGTTCCTAATAATCCTGTAGGTGAGTGTACTATGTGTAATTATTTGGATTTGATTTAATCCAATTGTTGGTAATTTTGCGTTTTAATTTTACCTGAACATACTATTTTACACGTAACAGAAAACGCGTGTCTCTGTAATATTCTGTGAGTGGGTGTAGGGATAAATTGATATTAAAAACAAAACCTTTTCGGTGTTTTCAGTCATGAAAGTAATGCATATTTGAAAAAAAAGATACAAAGAAAGATGTTTTCCTGGAAACGTACACATAGGTTAACTGCCAGAGTGCAGTTTGACAACCACTGCTCCGCTCAGCAAATACACACAGAGTAAACACAACTGGTCAGCAGAAGAATAAATGTGAAACAAATAAAGTCCGTAATAAGGATCAGCGTCTGGGCAGGACCGGATCAGGGAAAGAAAGTGAAACATTTGTATTGATGTCTATAGATTTCTTTAAACTACATTAAAGTCGTTAATAGCCATGGGTTATGGTCGTAAATCACCCAAATGACAGGCGAGGTACTATTTCTTGACATGCGTCCAAAGCTTAAGCGGCACAGAGGTCCATTTTTTTCCAGAAGAATTGATTTAGCACATTTTGAAGCCGCCACGTAGAGTGCACATAAGCTCCTGTCAATAGAGTTACGGAGGGAGAAATAAGGAAATCACAAACTGAGCCTGTACACTACAGTGAAATACCCTGCCTCAGGACAAAAAGTAACAACAGAAAAAGCGAGAAAATATACATTCCTGGGTTTCGCCAAGTCAATTTCCAAGGGGGAAAGAGCCACCATTAAGCCAAAATTTCGGAGTGGATATCAGCTATAACGGGTCTGACACGATTACTGTTGTATTTCTCATGAGTAGGTAGGTGTGATAGATGCTCAAACACAAAGGTAAAGCAACACACAGTCAATGGTTATAAATGGTTCACCACACTAGGCTGCTCACAAAACAGAGAGTCACGGAGACGCATTGTCCAATGTGAAAATACTACACAAATTAGGCGCCTTTGCTTAAAATCCACTGCTATAGAAATCTAGTATTTCCCCTAAGGCATTATTTCATGCACGTTATTAGAAACAGGAAATGAACGGAGAAAATGCGACTCTCGGTTTGTGAAGTGAAATTAGGGAAATTAGCAACCTCTCTCCCGTCATGAAGCAAATATTTCATATTATATAAATCTGACATAATGTGTGCAGACAGCAGATAAGTACTAAGGAACGATGTTACATTTTAATCTGATGGGTTTTTTACGTGATTAGTACATACATTAAGATGCGATGCGTGTGTGTGTGTTTTTTTTCCCGGTTTTTGTTAATCATTTACTCTAAATAGGCATCGTGGCATTAAAGTTATCAACACAGAAGTGTTGAGATTTCCCCCTAGGCATTATTTGAATATAGTTATTAATTACAAGAAAACAATGAATTTTAGATAAAAGCTGGGGTTGGGCAATTCTCAAACACAGGAAGAATCCATGAATGGTTTAATTGATTATTGAGAACAAAGACATACTTAATGCATTCACACGAGTTAATATAGTTTGCATGAATAACTATATAACCAACATGATTTGGGGAAAAAACACAACTTCCAACGTGGATAAACAGGCAATTTACTGCTGTGGTTGTGCGTCCCATTGGCTGTGCTTTCTTCCATCAATATTGCACTTAAAGATACTACCTCAGAATGACCCTTCTTCACTAAAAGATTCAAATGGATGTGGCCAGACAAACAAGCACATTTAGCAGACTGTACATTAATCGGATCCTACAAATGAAATCTTAAAATAATCGTTGAAAGCAAAGAAAAATATGAAATACCCCCCCACCCGCCCCAAAATACAAATAAAATATATAACTTTATGGAGAAGTAAAGATAGCGTTGCACACTTAAAAGCACCGTTCAAATTGTCAGCTTGAACACGAGCTTGGCCTTTTTACACACTTTCCCATATTAAGCGAGTTACATGACGGCCAATTATTTACAGTAAACCACTTTTTCAAGGATAATACTTGCATCAATCACTGAAGCGTAGTACAATACAGCGTTGTCAGTGGTACTCTGCAGTGAAAAGAGCTGCTTAAGAAGCCTCTGAGGGAAGCCAAGCAGAAAGGCTCCATGCATCTTGCTGAATTAATCTCTTGAACAAATTCTGTGATTAAATATCATGGTAGACGTTCCTTAAAACTCCATTAAAAATGTGCTAACCTCCTATCGGGGCCGTGCGTACATCTTAGTTCGAGTGCGCTGAATACAAACGGCTCCACTTTTATGGCATTGTTAAAGCGGTGTCATATTTACATGCCTCTGAAAGTATTTATAGCCCGCCAGCTTCTTGTAAGCCGTCCGATTAAGGTGGCCGACTGCGACCCCTCTCAAAAGCCGGCGCCCCAGAAGCGGGCAACGGCTGCCAACGGAGCAGGGTGTGCGTTCAAGGTGCGAGAGGGATGCGCTAACGCATCGGGCCTCTGAGTCGGGGCTTCGGGTGAAAATGCTCGAATCTGGAGGCGGGAAACGGCGAAATAAATAAATAATAGAAGGGGGGAAAGATTTGGAAAGGATTTAGGCAGGAAAAGATTAGAAACACATATCTGCCTTATCACAGTACCTCCACACTGGGGACTTGAATGAAGCAGCTGTCAAATTTGAAACACACAAAAGCAGTAATCCTACAGCAAACACAATGCGGGTTTTAAAACAGAACGAGAGGGAGAGAGAGAAAGAGGGAGAGAGAGAGAAATACAAAATTCCATCCGCATTTGTACAGCCTGTTATATTTAGGACTCGCAGGGAGGGACTGCTGTGGATGGAGGACAGGCTGCCAGTGCTGGCGGGGAGAGGGATAACAAGGGGAGTGGGCGAACAAATTGAGAGGGTGGGAGAAAAGAGAGAGAGAGAGAGAGAGAGAAGGATGGCAAATCTCCTTGGCCACACTTCATTTGGAGAGATCTGGCGTGCCATCTTGAGAGGGGGCTGGGGAGCGGTCAATAAGCGGGCGGGGTTTTGCATCAAAGCAACCGATGACAGCGTTAACCTCCTACTGTGGTGTAAATATAGCTGCTGTCCTGATAAACAAAGGGAATGACAGCAGCGACGCGGCTTCAGCGCTGCCTGGCAGGAAGTGTGATCGATACCGGGAGGCCAAGGGTGCCGTTGACTGCTTGTCTGAAGACGCTGGGCTCGGTGGGGGAGCTGGAGTCCCGCGTAACGTGGAAGTGGAGGATGTTCATGGCTATTGTGTGACTTGGCTATTATGTGTATGTATTGGCCCCGCGACACCGAAATGCGCAGCCGTGGCTCTGAGATGGTATTTAAAAATAAATACAGTCACCGCAGTGTTGTTGCATTAATACATGGCACTGAGTGAGGCAGAACGTAGGAGGATAGCACAGTAATCATCTAATCTGTTCTGGAACCTTTCTGTGAAGGATTATGACAATATCTAATTTAGTCATTATGACCAAAGTGAAACTCTACAGATATGGAAGTCAATCATAGTAAGGAGATAACACAACACTACCCCCTTATAATTAGTAATAATAGGTAGCCGCCAGACCTTAGCCAAAAACGAAATTTTCAGCTCACCTAATTGTTCTGAGTCAAGAAGGTCACATGTCCACTAACCAGACCAAAAGTCTATCCCTCGTCTGAAATCATACATACATACATACACTGCTTCACAATTAAAGCCAATTAAAGTGGTCAGAAGATTCATTTAGTGTCTCGTTCTCTTTGTTGTCATTGCTTCCCTGAAACTCATAAATTAAGTTACCCTCTTTCTATTCCCAAGGTCTCTACAAACAGCCACGAGGCGGAGAAGGAAAAATACTGTATAGAACCAGGGTAAGGTGCTGTGTATAAAAGGTGAGATACTGGAATGTGAAAGGATAAAAGCATTTCCCAAAAAGATAGGGAAATTGAAATTGTATTGAGGATAAAATCTGCTGCGTAGACGTACCCCAATCTCATTCCACGCCATTCCTTGACACAAATCGTTTTTCCTTTCAATCTTGCTGACCACGTGATGTACCAATCAAAGCCACACTGTCGCCGCTCCAGACCCAGTCGTCGTTCTGACTGGATGAGCTCTACACGGGAGTTTCTGGCGGGTAGGGATATGCAGATTCCAGCAGCACAAGAAGAATGATGCTCTCAACCCGTATTTATTTTTCTGCCTCACGCTTTGTTTCTTCGCCTTCCGGACGGAGAGGTAAAATGAGAACATTACCAAATGTTCAGGATGATAAAATACTTGTAACTAGATTATGATACATTTACTGAAGGGGCCGCAGGACATGACTTTACTCTAAACTGTCCACGCTGCTGGAGGAGGTCATATTAATGTTATGCCCATTCGGAAACATTGCAATGTTTTTATTCTCCCTTTTTGCAGCTTGTTTTACACTGTCAGTCTATTCAATATGCATCCCACACAAATTGCCCTTCAGGGGCCTATCAGTGGAAGCCAGGTCTGGTGAAGAATGAGAGAGTCCCTTGTATCCCCTAAAGAAAGTGTGCGGAGAGGTCTAGCCTTTTTCAAAGCAGTGAACCATGAGTGATAACAGAATAACCGATGTGGCATACCACATCCCTAGCTGAGTGCCTGGACCTTAAAAAAATAAGTCTATATTAAAGACAGTATTTCAATGTCACAAATATGAGTTCTTTAAGTTCGTTTCCAGACCTCACCCATCAAGTCAAACTGTGCTCTCCTTCATATCCTCTCTTGCCTTGACACAAAACAGTTGCTTTGCCTCTCGGTAAACAGTCCTCTAATTATGTTATAAGTCATGCCTGCCACAGAATTGCCCTCCCCATTGACACACTTGCCTGGCACCCCTGTTTCCAAAGAGACTATAGATTGGATGAGTGTGGATGCACTTGGCTTCCTGGCACTCCAGCCTCATCTGGCCAGATGTGGGCTCCGGTCCCTTGATGGCTTATTGCCCATAACTTGCGCAAATTACAATATTCAGATCTAAAATATTTAATAGGTAGAGCTTCAGAGCTCATAACTGGATTGAGCATCTCTGCAACTAATAAAGAAAGGCAATCTGTTTTTCAAATCCCGCTTGTGCTGTTTTGAAATTAAAAAAGAAAAAAAAAGAAAAAGAGAAGAAAAGAAGATATTCACTGCTGCCAGAAGCTTCCAGAAATCCTAGTTTTCTGGGGCTTATGGTTATCTTATTAGATATGTCTCTGCTATACACAGTTATTGTGCTGGGAGTCTTTCAAGGTCCAAATCCCAGCAAAGCTTGTAATAATCTGTCAGCTGAGTAAGATGTCCCTACAGACAAGGTGGCCTAATCCACCCAGATCAATAGCACACTCAAGCTGGGCTCATAGCTCTCTGACTGCAGACTGGTGGTGCTGTGAAGGCAGGGTTATTGCGCCCTGTGCCTTTCTCTTCATCTCTTTGTGTGTTGTATTCCCACATCCTCCCTGGGCCGTGCGGGGCTTTATAACTAGGACAATCGAGGTATATTAAGGTCAACTCTTCCTAAACTCAAATTTAAACAGGCTCCTTAACAGCACACCAGCAGCAGAACCCAACGTATGCAAGCACTGTACAGGTAAATGACTAATGAAGACACTTTTACTCATTCACACTGCCAAACATACTGTTCCTATTCTACCGTTGTTTTGTTTATGGTGTGCAGGTGTGTACAACAGCTGAAACACCTCCGTGGGAGAATTCGTTTTAGGCCCGGCACAAAATTGCACTGACACTTCTCAGTCCCGCCCTCCCCACCACGTCTTGGGTTTGAACAGAGTTCCCAAACAGTGAGACGCCTCATGAACTCCCAGCAGAGACTTTTACAAGATGAGCCGCTCAGAAGCAATCCCAAAATAACAATTACAAAATTAGAAGAAAAAATAAAAAGCCCTCATTATCTTAAAGGCCTTCATGTCTTCTGCATCTCTCCTCTTGGCGTGTAAGAGCTGTACAATTGCATCGCGCGGAAATAAAACGGGTGGAAATGGCCGAGCGTTTTATTTTTCATTTCCGTCGGTTCTCCAGCTCGTTCTCACAGGAGCAGAGATTAGCTCTGTGAAAAATGGGCACATAAGTAGCGAGGAGGCTCGTTTATCAGCAGCCAGGAACACAGGCTGCTGGCGCACAATGCCAGCGCACAGGCATTCATCTATCGCACCCCAACGCACATGAACAGCACTGCTGCCATCACAATCGAGGGGGAAGCGCCCACGAGGGAATCCATATCCCGAAGTGGTCTTCACAGGAACGCAGGAGTTTGGTCCTCTAGTGGTCTCCTGACCTCAGCGAAGGTGAGTTTCCTCAGGAACGCAAGAAGTGTACGCTGAACACAAACTGGCAGTATTGTTACAATCCCACAGTTATTGTCTGAGCATGAAAACTCTCATGGCTTTTGTTTCATGTTCCCAGTAGAATGAGTTAACCCTTTGTCTTATTATTATTGCCACAGGGTATCATTTTGTTCAGCCAAAAGCAATGCATTCTTTATTTGGAGACTCAAACTAAAGCAACTGAAATCTGTAACAATTTTGCGTCCACATTCTTGTGACACAATTGGGGTTTGGTATTTATAGGCATCAAGTTATATTGTCACCAGATATGTAGTGGACTCACCCATATACAAATGAAAACAAAAAGATTAAAACAAAGCACTGTGTATAAATAATCTCCCAAAATCATAATGGGTATAGTTGTAAACCAGTTGTCAATGACTATTTGTTTATGGGATAGGCTAGTGATATAGTCCAAGCTGTGATTTTTAAAATTATTTTTATTTTATAATTATTTCATTTCTGGCAGAGAAGCCAGCACAGTACCTTCATCCATTTCATTATTTGTTTCTTTCCTTGTCCCAGCGGAAGAGTTTGGTAACAATATGTGGTTGTTTATCCCTGAATGGATTCTGTATATTCATTACTTATGTCTCCTGTACCGACACATGTTTTTAGGTCACCACCACTGCAAAAGTACTATTAATAATGAGTCATATTGTTTGGGAGCAACAAACACACACACAAGCTTTACGAGCAAACAGAAACAAACAAACAAGATGAATAAATGCATTAATGAGTGAGGTTTGCGGAGTTTTGTACTTGTTCATACTAAATGAAGCCTGTCCTCATTCACCACAGAGTTTTATAGCTCGCACTAGGGCTGAGAGAAAAACAACAATGGAAGGGAATCCAAGAGGGGTTGGATGGTGTCTATTGATCTCAGACACCAGGGAGAGAGAACCGGGAGAGACGCCTAGATGTTTGACTTATTTCTGATATGGGCTGGGTGAATAATAAATAAATGAACAATTGTTATGCAGATACAAAGAAACTCAGGTGGGGAACAGCTGCAGTAAAGCTGAAATTAAGTTGCATCGATCTCAGTTCAAAGCAGCTGTAACTGTTCAGTGTTTGCCATTTCAACTCCCCTATTTTCCGTATTATTATTTTGTGTCGTATTTTCCCTACGAAACTGTAGACTTCAGGGTGACGGTGGCTGTATCTGTAACCACAAACAACAAAGAGTCACAACGTACCCAGAATAAACCGCAGTATTATTTTGGGGGGTGATATTCAGGATTCAGTATGAATAAACCACAAACAAAAACGCTTTTTGGACGAATCCTGAAACATAACCAGAACCGCTTGTATATACACAAAACAAGGCCGATAAGAGCAACGCGAGCCACCGACGCCAAGCAGAATGGAGGCTCTCTGACTGAGAAAACGGATCGCTTATAATCAGATATGTGCTTGTTTGTTTATCACAGCCACTTGTTCAGTACAGCACAGGGACATGCAGGACGATTAATTAAGCAGCCTAGGGTTTTAGGTACAAAAAGATTTTGAGTGATGCTGGTTCCAAAGATTAGCCAGAGACTGTCCTTCCCATTGCCTTCCTAAAACACAATGTAGACCATATCTCCAGCCGCCATCACATCAGGACAGAGCGCCATTCTATTGGAGTGCAGTGCTTTCACCAATAAAATAAGCATGATTTTGAGGTTGACTTTCCGGTTGTTAATGTCTTTAACCTTTTGTATTTCGTCCTTCTGGCTCAGCAATATAAAGCCCATTTGTTATTGTATTGCTGTGTGGGATTCTATTGTTAATGTTCAAGTATCCTAATGCTATTTAGATGAGATGTTAAGCAAATGAGTCAAAACATAATTAATCCCGTTTTCTGCAATAAATGATGGCGTGGCAGTAACGACATATTCACGGTGGAACTGTTTATTAAATTCAAGTGAGATCTTCAGGAAAAAAGGCAGTGCATTCATAGACTGTGTAATATATTGGTAATTATAGGTTTAATGTGAATGATTTGTATTATTATGACAACAAGCTAATGCCATACACATCTATAATTAAGTAACAGTAAAAAGCATTACATGGCCAATGAATAGTTTATGTGACACGGATTCTTCAGTTTTCTCCTTCCGAGCAAGTTTTAAATTCGATTAACGTCTCTGTGTTATGGGTACTATTCTGCATTCTTGCTTATTATTCTTGCAAATTAAAACAGCACAGCTCCGATGTCCTCCCAAGGGTCTGAGCAGATGACCGAAGACGGATTGGTGCTAAATTGCGTAATTCATGATGTCACCATAACGTAACATCATATGATATGGGTAATCCAAAGAAAGTAAATGCACAATAAATATAAATGCTTTCTATATATATATATATATATATATATATATATATATATATATATAACATGTTACATAGTATTACATTTGTAAAAAATACACATTGTTGAAATATAAATATTTGATACTCCTTATGTTTCTAGAAATATGGAGAGTTTGCACCTTTTTGCCAATAGAAAAAATACACAAAACATAACACAAAATGACAGCTCATTAAGGCAAAACATTAAATAAAAAATGCAGTTTTTTTCATAAATAAGGAAGGTACATGATAAAGTGATAAATAAGTAGCAAACCAGAACCAAGAAAAGGTAACAGGTAGCTTTGGAGATTACAAATAAATAAATAAATAAAGCAGACCTTCACTTTTAACAAGAAGTTCTAGGAGAGACAACTCCATCACTTTGACTGCAGCCAAGGTGAATGAAAAAAACAACTGAAGGTGCGTCTCTGGACAGGAGGTATCGCTGCCACGAATATCAATGTCATGTAAAGTGACCGAAACCAAACAAATCAAACTTTGTCAAACAGTTCTGATGTGCGAGAGCAAATAAATAAATAAATGGACTGCCTGAACTGACCTTCAAAGCCTCAGCCCTCGCTTACAGCCACCAGGCTGGCGAGAGAGCCCTCAAACCGGGAGACGACACCACAGAAAGCATTTTCCAAAGCCCCATGTGATGCTGCACTCTGGATCGGTGTGCCACTCTTGTGTGCTGAGGGTGGTACTGCTTCACAAGAGCTGTCTCGGATAACACCCTGCCCAGACAGGATTGCCCCAGGCTGTCCATGAACCTGCTTGCAAAAGACCTCCAATCTTCAGAAATCAGTATCTACCCTGCTGTTCCGACTATTGGTATTCAGTTTTTTTTTCACAGTGCACAGAGTTAAGTGGCCCAGCAGCTGGTATTATTACATAGTGTTGCTGGATTCATTTAACTATGCAAACCTAGCAGGGAGGTGCAGAATATATTATGGATTTTAAATAGTATTTGAAATATACATCTGAAAACAAGATGAAGAAAAACTACATTTGTCTTGTTTCATACATACTTACACTACTGGTCAAAAGTTTTAGGACACCCCCATTTTTTCAGTTTTTATTGAAATGTAAGCAGTCCAAGTCCAGTGAATAACCTGAAATGGTACAAAAGTAAGCAGTAAACTGCCAGAGGTTAAAAACAAAAGTTTAGGTTACCAAAAACTGAAAAAGAATGTACATTTCAGAGTTATATACTGTGTTACTACACACTCTTAAGCATTATTTGCCTGTGTTACACGCAGCTCCTGTGCATAGAAGTGACACTGTGTTCCTACAATGCGCACATCGTTTGAAAGCTTATTCTCTTGGCTAACAGGGCGTTTTATTCTCAAACACATCCGATTCACAGTTTCAGTGTCGCCCGCTGTCTTTCAGAGCCTGGGGGATGCAGTCTGCTCCGGGCTTGTTTTATTCAGAACAACCTTGCGATTAATCCAGTATATATTATTAGATGAACTACCAAACACAGATATGTTCAGATCCAATTCTGTAAAATCATTGTGTATTAGTACACTGTAAACAGTTTTCCATCTTGACATGTTGAGCTCTCTATGGGTATGTGTTGCTTCTACCAAAACGTGGATGGTCTTGTTTTGATCAGTAGACTGTCTGGATTCAGAATTTGTCATCATTGTCGATATTTTCTGAGATTGCTGGGGGGAGGGGGTATAAAAACATTTTTTTTCACATCCCAGTTTTCAAGGGATACCAAACACTTGGCAAACAACACAACAGTGAAGAGTATACATGGGATTAGTGCCTTTTAAGGTACCAGAGAGGTTCGTCAGCTTAAGGGGTTACATTTTGTTTTTTATCTCCAATTGTTTATTTGTTCTATGTTTTAATTTCAGAGTACATTGAGACATTAAACTGCGTAGATTTCAATAAACACTGGTAACACTGAGGTGTTTTAATGGCGGCTCCAGTCTCTTGTCGACCGCAATCCCTCTTTCGCCGCGCGTCTCATTAAGTCGGCGAAGGCTTATCAGTGAAATAAAAGTTGCCGTCTCAGATCTTATCTTCCCGTTTGGCTGCAATATTTAAGAGGCCTGATTGCCATGTAGCTGCAGATTGAGAGACAAATATCCAGGTGGCAGGCCAGCAATCCGGAAGGGACCACCTTTTAAAAATGACGGATATCCCTTGATTAAATATTCATCAGATGGATGTGTGTCTCATTAGATGATTGTAGTGCATGAAATATTCATCACATGGTTTTTGGTATATTATGCATTTCAACAAAGGAGCATCAAGGGTTATTACCGCAGAAAGCATGGAATTATAACATGACATTAGTAGCATAGATTGTTGAGGGTGTCGGTGCATCGAAAAACATATTTGCCTGGCCCGGGATTTGTTTTTCCAAAGATACCTACCATGAGTACTGTAAGATATTATTTGTTGCATATATTTTTCTATGGGAAATTCTATACCATCTGGTTTGGTAGAGGAAACAGACTTCCTCCCTTTTATCTGGTAGCCCTGGTAGCCTCTGGTAGGCCCTGGTAACCTTATCTGTATGTCCAGAAGACCAAAAGGGACCTGTCCTCTTATTGGCTCCTAGCCAAATTCGAAATTACCCCCACTTCTAAATTACTTTAGCATAAGGCACCCAAGTCATGGTGGTGGCAAAATGCTATTGGTTGGAAGGAAACCTTATAAAAGGGAAAACAAAGAGAATTTTAGTTCTTTTAACTTCTTCATTCTGCAATGAGACACAAGAGAGAGCTGGAGGGAGACAGAGAGAGACACACCGCTGCCTGCCTGACTAGACTGGCCTATAAGCTGTACCATGAGGAGAAAGAAGAAAATGGGTATTATCTGTTTCTTACTGTAATCCAATAGAAGCTTAATATTACTTATTTTCAGTAATATAATTGAATGATATTAGTTTCCTATTTTTGTCAAAATAAATGATTATTGCACATCTGTGACTTGACCGCATCTTCCCTCTAAAAAGAATCTTAAAAGAGAAACCAATTGACTATGAGTTTTCAGTTCAACTATTTATTTAGATTGATTGAAAAACCAAGCATATCAAATTCTCTTACAGTACTTTATTAAATACAAATTATGTATTGATTCTTGAAGGTTTTTGTTACTGTTGTGTTGTTTTGTTGCAATGTGGGATACTGTCTTGTTAATATATATAGGCAGAGAGACAGAGATCATCTTGAGTTGATATTGTTTGGTTTCAACATCTCTTATGTATCTCAGTATTGTAAACAATGATACAATATTAAACGGATAAAGCTAAGTCATAGTTTATCCTCACATTCATGACTGAAACTCTTGCTGTAAAAAATGAGACAGAATGGGTGACTACCTTGACATTTGACTTGTAGATCAGCTCATTAGAAGAAGATGTGTATTTAATGAATTTCCGTGAGTTTGTACCTACAGCAAATGTTTAAGTAATTTTGTTCGATTCGGGATGCTGTCTAATTATCTGTCCACTCATCTTTTGCATTTAATTTCTTACAGGGAGGTTGCTGAAGACTAAAGGTTTGACCACGAGTTATAAATAGAGTTATTTCCAGGTGACATTTAAAAAGTTCCTTAATAATAAAAACAGAATTATTAAAACATTTTAAAGACACTGCGACAGGGCGGTTCTTGTGGGCAAGACGGCAACTGACCTCGCCTGTCATATTTGTCCCAGAAACCTTGGGGAGATGTGACCCCAGATGCCAACACACACAGTTAGTATCAGGATGTCAAAGAATGTCTGGAAAAGCAGAAGGTGCCAGAGCGAAAAGTGAACCAGAGAAAGAGAGAGAATGAAAGAACAGGTAGTGAACACGGGCAGAAACATGGGTATATGGAATGGAATTACAATTTTTGCTTAGAAATTTGGTTCTGTTTGCTTTTTTAAGTTTGTTTTGTTTTAGTTTTTTTTTATTTTCGAAAGGTAAGCCCATGTGCTGCCTGGTTTTATAGAAAGTTTCACCTGCAAAAGAGTTAAGTATTTTGTTGAGTTTTCTTTTGTTTCCCTCACCCCTGTATGCTGTACATCAACTGTACCATTTTGTCCTAAAGCTCCGCCTTTGTGGTTTTTCTGAGAGTCCACTCTGCCAAGCCCCCCAAACACCACATTACAGACCCATTTCTATTTAAAGTGTTCCCAAGTGTCTGTTTTATGAGAATGGGAACTTACAAAGAAAGTTATTTGTAGTGGTAATATTATCACAATACTAATTCAGCAGACTCCAACACTGTTGACACATTATTCAAAACCAAGAGGAGGCAGGCTTATAATATTGGAGTCAATGTTCGCAAATACAAATATTGAGCTGAATTCCCAAATTCCCTTCTTCAGCTACGCTTAAAACTAGATCATCATCCATATTTTACGTTTTACACAGACAAACTCGTCCCTGGGATTTTGGAATGAGATGCATCTTCATTTTGCTATTACTTTGTTTTTCCAGAGGGGAGTGTGTGTGTCCTTCCCCTCTCCCCACAAACTGCAGCCATGTTTCCCAGCCCCCCCGAGCATCCGTTTGCGGCAATACAGCCCTCCAAATTACATGCAATCATCTACCTACAAGACCATTTTCAGCATATAAATTCCCAGCATGTTATTTAATATTGCAGTGCTTCAAAAATGTATGAAAACGTATGATTATGCAGGAGAATTTTTATGTTCTTTGGGGAGAACTCTGAAAATGAAATTCGCTCCTCTTTCCCCCCCACCCTTCTTAATTTAATTCCTGTAGATGTCTAACAATTGGAGATGTTGATTTAAGCCTACTGTTTTTAATTTGAACCAATATGGAAGATGCCCTGAAGCCAGTGTTTGGGTAGAGCTGTCCCCACCAGTAGCCTCTATCATCGGTGGAACTGGCCTTGTCAGAATACATCAGTGTGATCGGTTTCAAAGACTGTATTCACAGCCATTGGTTTAGACTATTCAGATATATCGGTAGTGCATGGTAGAGTACTTAAAAAAAAAACATACAGGACCTCGAGACAAACCTAATTAAATGTTTGCTATATACCATTTCAAAAGGTTTGTGAAATGTAAAATGTAACTCGTTGCTGAGAAGTTGATATTTAATGAATGGAACTGTTGATACTTAAACAATATTTGGGATTGAAGGAGAGCACTGTTTACAATTATGAACGCTTGGTCTCCAGGTTTGTTGATATTAGCAAATGATGCCTGCCCTCGCTGTGCCTGCATTATATTGTTTACAGACTCCGACATACATAAAAATAACTTAAAAACATGACAGGAGACTTTTCTGGTTGTTTTTCCTTACATATAATTCCTTTATCGCCTTGAGAAAACATTTTCGTGAGGAGGAATCACTATGCCCCCGGGACATATATTTGTAATGAAATGATTATTCAAAATAATCAAAAACCACGCTTGCATATACATTTTTGCCCTCAGCAACAAATCAAAAATTCACATCATTACATTTCATGAACACACACATCGAGAGTTATAACGTGCGGCACTTACTCTAATCTTCATTTTGTATAACCTAATTTATTTGTGTAACTTCTGATCACTGAATAGTTTTCCCCACAACGTTTCCATTATGAACACACAGCCGTCTTGAAGAAGGGCACCTTGTTCAATACAAATACATGTATGAATATCAATAACATTTGTGACATAACTTCCTCGTATTTCTAAACATGAAATTGCAGATTTATTCACTTGCTGGCTATCAGTATTTGGGAAAACACTATCACAACTCAGAGGAGGTGCTTTCTACCACCTTTAACCGATTCATTAACTTCTCTGAAGGGATATTCGACCACTTACCCATGCAGAACATCTTCGGCTCCTCCAGCCTGCGTGGTTTGCATTTGTGTTTGGCCTATTTCAGTTCAGACTGGGGTCTGAAGATTGCAAAACCCAATCAAGGATGTTGATTTTATACTCTGTTAACCGTTCGGTCGAAGACTTGTGTAGCTGTGAACCACAGTGACATCAGGGCATTGCTACAAATAGCGGCAATGATTAGTCTTAGAAATATGGCAGCGTATTTCAGAGAATAATACACATATTGCGATGCCAAAAGTTAATTTGTACAGCAAATGTTAAATCTGTAATTAGCTCCTTCACCTTTAAACAATTTGAAGGTATGCACTCACATTATATCTCCAATCTGTGCAGGGGAGGGAACCTCAGAGAGACAACGACAACACCCACAACATATTCAATGACCTCACTCAGTCGACCTTCAGGAGAAACAGCCTCCCTGCACTTTACTGAGCTTCATGTGGTCAGTACACAGAACATTGGTGGTCTCAGGTAGGATTCATTACTGGCAATTCCCGGGAAAGTATTTTATTTTGTATGTTTTCCTTTCTTGTATTCACCTCCAACTACAATACCATCCAGCCCTACCTCACTTGCATTTCTCTGCTCACTGAGCTCTTGCTTCCAGCCCCCCGGTTTCCCCGTCCCTCTCCAAACACCACAGGCCGTCGGCTCACTCAAGCCCTCTCCCCCTGATTTCCATCTCTCTGGATCATACAGTCTTGTCTGCAAGCGAAAGCTAGCTCGAATTGACAGGTTATTACCGGCTTTATGGGGATTAGTCCATAAAAGCCCTTCAGCCCTTAAATGGACGTGGCCAGAACCAAGCACATAAGATAAAAATAATCTATATAAAAAATGCAAAAGAAAAGTCAATTCTTGACAATACGTTCCCTCTTCACTCAGGCCTAATGCCTGTTGTTTCTGTTTCAAAAACTCTGGCTTCAAGATAACGCAAGAGAATGAGATTTAAGTCCCACAATCTAGGGATAGAAAACTGAGTGGAAAACATTGTATAATATATAGTGTATATATACATACATATATGCTTTTATGTGGGTTTTAGTGCACATTTCAGTTTTAATAAGACTTTAGCTGAGCTGTACGTTCCAATCATGTTGTAGCCCCCTTAGCAAGGTCAATCATTATTTATTTATGATACAATCCAATGATAATCCCCCAGTAAAGTGTAGGGGAGCAAAGTTTTATATTGGCGCCGTACAGAGGGTTGAAACCATGCCAAAGCAAAGTACAAGCATGGGAAAACACTAGAATTACAGTGGCCATTTACTGTGGTAAACTTCATGAGGTATATGAGCACTAATATGTAGCTCCAAATTATGACTGCGATCGCAGGACACATACGGTTATAAAGAACTCTGTTTGGTTTCTGACAACTAAAGACCTTGCCTTCCTTTAGACACTTTCACAGGTAGTGGTAATGTGTTATAGAGAGCCTGTATAAATAATCCGAGACATTACTAACTAGATCTACATTGGAAGGTTTTACAAAATATTCCCATAAATATTGTATTGCTAAATTCGAACACTGTATTCTATATGTTAAATCATAACAGATGGACGCATTGATATTGATCCCTGAAAATACATTTTGGATACAGATTTGCCCCTGAGCTCTTTTTTGCAGGTGCATTTCATCTGGCCAATGAATTACACTTCATATATATATATATATATATATATATATATATATATATATATATATATATATATATATATATATATAATCCCCATACACAAAATGTACCACATCTTTTGTTAGCCTAAGGAAATTCAGATTAATTAATCTTCACTTCTGAATAGAGAAATGTGCAAGTATTAGCTGATTATTTTGCTGACTTTAACATGAAGCAATGTGCTGGGGAAAGAGAAAGAAATGCATCCTATTCACAGGATTAGGTATCTGGTTGCTTGACGAAACAACGTTCAATCGACACAATTAACTAGTCCAGCATTACTGAATAAAATGCATTTTGTCCGCAAAATTAAGTAAGCGGTTTTACACCTCAATTCCTGAAGTAGCAGAGCTGTGTTTTGAATAACTCAATTCAGCCACTCGACCAGGCACACCAGGAGGAAAACGAACCAAGTACCGTGAACACACTTGGGCTGGGAGTCTTTTAGCCATTATTTTTGGATCAAGTGCAACCCTAAAGCCTTGCTTACAGTCCAGCTGGCTGGCATTTGGAATGGGCTTTGAATCTGGCATGGCAGCAAAACAGGAAGATGATAAATTATAGTGTCCAACATTATAGGTCACTGTTTTGAGGAAGCCAGTTTGAAAAGTCTTTTTTCAGCTTAATTGTAATTTAATTAGTGCTGGCTCCAATCCATGAATATCTGCAGACAGAGCAATTGCGTGCTGCTTCGGAAAGTCACGGGCTTCAGGACAGGTAGAAATACTATAAGCATTATGGTATGGTTGCATTACTAGGGAAAATAAAATAATATTGGAATATACTCTTTAATTTAACATCCTAAAAATATAATGTCCCCCGTTATTTACTAACTGGACATATTGGAGAAGTTCATCAAAAAAGATTAGTAGAGATCTAGTGATGTGAAGTTACATTTAAGATGGCCTAGATCAAATCAAAACCTTAATTAGTGTTATTGGCAGGAGGGCAGAGTTGACACACTGTCAGCACATATATCATACATATTGTTCCTTTCTGTTTGTGTTTTGGATTTTAAAATACAATGAGTCTGGAAATTGTAATACATTCTAGTGCTGACAAGATGTATGTGTTCAGGGCAGTGAAAAACAATCTCCGAGCATTTATCTGCTTTAGATTACAACAGGATTCATATTTCTTTCAAAACACTCTGTACTGGTTTTGTTTTGTTGTATATCAAGACGGTGGAGCGTACGGTGAAAATGAGGATGGATAATGTAAAGCTGGAAGTAAATCAGACAAGATTTTTTTAAAGATTCATCTGCAATTCCCATTTATACATTTTGTAAATATATGTTGATGAATGTTACAATAATGTAACATGTAATTTGTTACCCACCACACACACACACACACACACACACACACACACACATACACACACACACACACAAGTCTGTCAAAAGCTTTCTGATCATAACCATTTCAACGCATCATCATAATTTAAAAACACATTTCAATTGGTAAACTTGCGTTTCTTATTTTACTTCTAAAAACACGGGGGAAAAGGAAAAAAAAAGTTAAAAGGCTGAGACAACTATGTTTATTTTCCCCTTTCACTAAAGGTACAACAAAAAATTGGACGTAAATATGTTGTTGAAATTTGATACCGACATAATTTCAGAGTGAAATCTCCTGAGATTCTTTTTGTAATATAGAAAATACATGAAAATCCCGGAAGTGTGTGTATGAGAAACTCCATGCTACCGTGTCTAAGAAAATATATTAAAAAGAGAAAAAAGACCATAAAATCTTTCCTTGAGCTATAAATTCAGCATACAATTACAGCAGTGGAAAATTATGCTTTTGACATTGCATCATGGGGGTTGGGAAAGATAAGATGATTTATTTCTGATATATGTCTGGACGTACAATGATTGATATTATGGCTTACTTCATTAATTATAAACTGAGTACTAACAAATTATCACAGCAGAAGGTTGTATCGTCAGGTTTGTAAGTACATATATTTTGGCTGAAACCACCTTCACATGATCTTCATTGGAGAAGAAAAAAGATGAATAACCTAGTACAATTTTATAATAGATTAAAAATAGAATTATAAGTAATTGCAAGACCAAAAACAAAAAGTAAATATTCTTTTCAGCTTTTAGGGGTGTATTGTCATTATTCAAATTTACTCTAGGTGTTACTCTGTTGATAAAGTTAATGGATGGCTGTTGCTTTTGTGGCAGAGATTTTTTTACATCTTAAGCTTGTATCAGACTGAAATGTTAAACTCAGATTTATCAGAACATATACAGTACTGTGCAAAAGTTTTAGGCAGGTGTGAAAAAATGCCGTAAAGTAAGAATGCTTTCAAAAATAGACATGTTAATAGATTAAATCCATATTTGGTGTGACCACACTTTGCCTTCAAAACAGCATCAATTCTTCTAGGTACACTTGCACTTGCACACAGTTTTTGAAGGAACTCGGCAGGGAGGTTGGCCCAAACATCTTGGAGCTTGGCCTTGTTGCCACGTCAGAAGTATGGCTTTTTGGCCGCAAGTCTTCCATGAAGGCCACTTCTGACCAGACTTCTCAGGAGAGTAGATGGGTGTACCAGTGTCCCAATGTTCTGCCTGGGAGAGAGCTTGCTGATGCAGTATAACTACCTTGTGTCTTGTTGCTGTGCTCAGTCTTGCCATGGTGTATGACTTTTGACAGTAAACTATCTTCAGCAACCTCACCTTGTTAGCTGAGTTTGGCTGTTCCTCACCCAGTTTTATTCCTCCTACACAGCTGTTTCTGTTTCAGTTAATGATTGTGTTTCAAACTACAAATTGAATTGATGATCATTAGCACCTGTTTGGTATAATTGTTTAATCATACACCTGACTATGTGCCTACAAAATCCCTGACTTTGTGCAAGTGTACCGAGAAGAATTGATGCAGTTTTGAAGGCAAATATGGATTTGATGTAGATTTTTCTTCTGTTCACTCACTTTGCATTTAGCTAATTGATAAATATAATCTATTAACATGTCTATTTTTGAAAGCATTCTTACTTTACAGCATTTTTTCACAGCTGCCTAAAACTTTTGCACAGTACTGTATACAAAATAATAATTAAAAAATAATTTAGCTTGCGGTTTTCTCTATCAGGATTATCAATTTTTCTGCACTGGCATTTTTATGATGTACTCAAGGACAACTTTATCACCTAGCAAACTAGATTTAGTGTGGCCTGCAAAATAAACAAAGTTATGAAAAATAAATACAATAGCAAATAAAAAGGCCAGCAATTTCCTTTCCATGTATGCAAACAATGGAAATGGAAACATAATGGGAAACGATGGGTGTCGCACTTTAAATGGTATAAACATGTAGATGTTTGAAATATCCAGAGTCAAGGACAGCTTCTGTGCCTTAATAGGCTAACAACAAACCGAAGGTCTTTCCAGCTTCACGGAAACAAGAGCAGATATTTATACTTCATTACATATAATTTGGTAATAAATGTACTGTAAATGATCACAAGTTCAAATTACACAATGTGCGATTCTGTTAGAGAACAGTCTGTTGATTAGAGTTCTACTTCAGAATGCATTAATGGCCGAGAGAGGTTAACAGAAACGACTGTGGATTTAAGTTCAACGTAAGGCTTTGCTGTCACATTAGCTACTCAGTGCTAACATTTGCCACTAATTGAATTGAGCAATGCTGTTGATAAAGCAGCCAGGCTGACTTTACACTACATTCATTTGCCAGCTTTTTGGCTGAGTCTTATTTAATTAACAGTATTATTTTAAATGCAAAACGTGATAAGAATGGTTTGTGTGCATCCGTGTGTGTGTGTGTGTGTGTGTGTGTGTGTGTGTGTGAGAATCATTTCCCATCATGCCACAGACCCAGAGAAGGAGAAACTTTGTAACCCTGACATTTGCAGAGCTTGTCATAACAAGAATGTCTGTTCTTTTGAATAACCAAGATCAAACACTATGTGTAATAGTGTTATATTCAACAGCAATCACAGGCTTTTAGTTCCTTCAAATTAAATCTTCTCTCCCAGAAATATGTGGTTTACCGCTATTCAGCAGGGTGTGCAATCTAAGGAGTCAACATAATACAGTTAGTCATATATATATATATATATATATATATATATATATATATATATATATATACACACACACACACACACACACACACTTTAAACAGGTTTGTTAAAGCTAAGAAAATTTAAGTAGATCAACGGATACCTAAAGAAGTCTAACAACATATCAGCACAGATGGAGATATTATATTATGGAAGAAATCAAAAGAAGAGTGAAAAGAGGATGGTATGCATTTGTAAGAAACCACACGATGTTAAAGGGATAGCTACCCATCTTCCTGAAACGAAAAGTATTTGATCAATGCATACTACAAGTGCTCTTATGAGGGTGTATCCTGGCCACGAAACACAAAAATGATACAGGAGTTGTAGATGACACAAAGAAGCATGGAAAGATGTATTTTCAGAAGCACAAGAAGCGATAGAAAAGGAAGTGAATGGATCCGAGAACAAACAAACATATGTGACATCATTGCAAGAAGAATAGGTCAAAGATGGACGAAAGAGGCAATGAAATGGAGCCCAAGAGATGAGAGAAAAAGACAACCACATAAAAGATGGGACGTGGGCGTGATGTGGAAAAGGGAAGCTATAGATTGATGTCAATGGAAACATCTTGGGGAGTCTTCATCCAACAGTGGATCATAGACTGATGAAGAAGATGATGATGATATATAAACATTTACTTACAGTGAGAAGAGACTATTCTACAAGACAAGTGTCACTCAGAGAAGTGACCCAACCTGAAGTTACACAATACAGGATTCAAATAACTGAATAATGGCACTAAAGAATCATGTGAGTGTTGCAAAAGAAGATAGAGGGAAATCTTAATGAGATTTCAGCAAAATCATCTCGCAGAGCTACCTCCAAGTGTTAAAATAATGTATCTGACTGATTATTCATTTAGTAATAGGTCACATTTGCTCGTATGACAGGATAAACCTTGAGTGGACTTCAGCTGGTGAGGGACATGCCTCATTAAAAGCAGAAAAGGAGCCGGCACAGATCTGCAATGAGCCCAGGCAAGAAGACAGACTCCACGGTGTCATTAAGATGCAGAAACAGCATGTCCATTTTTCCATTTTGTCGCCTTCGGAAAATTAGCTTCGATCTCCACGCACGCCTACGAAAGCGGCGTTTTACCTGCAACAGAAGGTACGCCAGAAATAAAGCAAACTAACAAACAAAGCAAGAACAAAAAAAGCCCTTGCAAACACTTTTAATTATGCGATGCTTATTGTTGTATTTGTCTATCTAAATAACACAATTAACTAATATTAGATAGCTCACTGCAGAACATTTACCTGTCTCCTCTCTTATTGTTATTTTATAAGATAATGAAATGCTTGAACAGATGGACCGTTTGCTTTCATTTGTTCTTTCATTACAATGTAACTCTTTTCCCTCTAAACCTAATGGAAATAAGCTGAAGTGATACTGACGGCACGGCCTACTTACAAAGCACATATTGCATGTACATTAGTAACAAAGCAATCAACAGTGCATTACTGGCGATAACAAGCACAACTCTTCAGACACAGTGGCGCATTTTTCCAACAACACTAATATCGGAGGGGAAAAAATAATAATAATGTGGAACATCCAGAACATATTTATTTTTAATACAGTTTCATTTCGAACTGGAGCAATTTTTCTCATCCCCTACAGTCAGGTTATTTTTCATTTCTGTATAGTTCTTTAGTAGATGTAGAGCGTAAGACAGTGCAGACGCTATGAGGTCTATCTGCTCATTTCCATTAGTTGCATCATTAGTCATCCACAATTACAGTTCAATAACAGATATCAGTGTGAGTCTGTCACTGTCTGTACAAATGAGAGAACCGTACGTTATCCTAATCACGACAACACAACCGTGCATAATAAACAGCACTACACCTGCAGCCAGTTTCCAGCATTTGCATAGCTGCCATTACAGCCCAAATGTAACCAAATCAGCGGTCTGATTGTGACACAGTTAGCGAGAGCTGGTTGCTGACAACTGGGACCTGATGTCCCAAATTGCTTCAGATGCAAACATTCACAACTTTCAGATGTATTATTAACCAGGCGTTGGTAGGTTTGCTCTCGAGTGTACATTTTCCATTTTAGCTTTTTCTGCTTTCGAACAAGGTGCAAATAAGAAGAATACGGCTGTGCGTTAACAATGGCACGCAGCTTCATTGCATACAAAATTATCTGTAAACATTTTTAAATATATATTCATTTATTTATTTCAGGGCCACACAATTCAGGTTGTGATGGCTGTCTTCTTTCTGGAGCAATTATGCCTAATGATCATTTAGCACTTCACTAAATTAAAAAACGAACAATCGAAATGAAAAAACACCTAATGAGGGTTGACCCTCTTCATGGCTGGCCTTGTACAAGCATAAGCCACCGGCAATCGACACGTCTCTTAAATCCATTTACTTTCAAGACAAACCCATTTCACAGTTATTACACCACTTACTACTGCTTTCACATATAAAGCAGGTTTGTTTCCATGCAGTCCCATAAAATCCTGTTTTACATAATGAGTGGTACAGGTAAACACAACAAACACAAACACAAAAGCACTCAGAGGCAGAAATGCTAAACTACCACCTGCAGGACACAAACATTAAGCAATTACAAACACACAAATACTGACGTCGAACTGCACTGTGTTATTTATGCGTATATATACTGAATAAAGCTACCAAAATCGGAGGGTATCCTTTAAGATTTGCACATACTTCTTGTTTTCATAATAATTCAATCAGGACAACTCATGCGATAACGTTTTAGTTTATTGACATAAACATAATAAAGTTTACAGACGAGAGGAGGCCATTCTCCCCATCGTGCTCGTTTGATGTCCATTAATAACTAAGTGATCCAAGGATCCTATCCAATCTGTTTTGAAATAATAATAATAATCATCATCATCAACCAAAAATTGTGGTTTAATTGTCAGCATATTTTCAATATTCGGTTTCTGTTGTTACTGTTGCGATTACTGTAGCCTTAATAATATTAACAACAACAACAGTAATAATAATAATAATTCTCTCTCAACTCTTTCCCAAGATATGATTTACACCGATCAGCCATAGCATTATGACCACTTACAGGTGCCATGATAACGAGATTATCATGGCACCTGTCAGTGGGTGGGATATATTAGGCAGCAAGTGAACATTTTGTCCTCAAAGTTGATGTGTTAGAAGCAGGAAAAATGGGCAAGCATAAGGATCTGAGCGACTTTGACAAGGGCCACATTGTGATGGCTAGACGACTGGGTCAGAGCATCTCCAAAACTGCAGCTCTTGTGGGGTGTTCCCGGTCTGCAGTGGTCAGTACCTATCAAAAGTGGTCCAAGGAAGGAAAAGCGGTGAACTGGCGACAGGGTCGTGGGCGGCCAAGGCTCATTGATGCACGTGGGGAGCGAAGGCTGGCCCGTGTGGTCCGATCCAACAGACAAGCTACTGTAGCTCAAATTGCTGAAAAAGTGAATGCTGGTTCTGATAGAAAGGTGTCAGAACACACAGTGCATTGCAGTTTGTTGTGTCTGGGGCTGCGTAGCCACAGACCAGTCTGGTCTGACCCCTGTCCACTGCCGAAAATGCCTACAATGGGCACGTGAGCATCAGAACTGGACCACGGAGCAATGGAAGAAGGTGGCCTGGTCTGATGAATCACGAGTTCAAGGTGTTGACTTGGCCTCCAAATTCCCCAGATCTCAATCCAGTCGAGCATCTGTGGGATGTGCTGGACAAACAAGTCCGATCCATGGAGGCCCCACCTCGCAACTTACAGGACTTAAAGGATCTGCTGCTAACGTCTTGGTGCCAGATACCACAGCACACCTTCAGAGGTCTAGTGGAGTCCATGTCTCGACGGGTCAGGGCTGTTTTGGTGGCAAAAGGGGGACCTACACAATATTAGGCAGGTGGTCATAATGTTATGGCTGATCAGTGTACGTGTTTTATGGACTAATAATAAATAAGTTTTAACTTGTTTATTTGTACTTATCTTTGATCGCGTGTCATGCCTGTTTTACTGGAATATCTGGTTTATCTTGATAAATAAACACTTGTTTGCTCAGTTCACAATTGACTTGCAAATTCAAAAGCCCTCCTGACTGGATTGTTTATTTGTACAGCCTGGAAGTATTGCATTGAAATTCTGATCTGATGACTTTTGCACAGATAGCAAAACAACAACAGTCGCTCGACTTCCAGCGAATGAAAGGCCACTGCGGTCACCTGCTTCCACCTGTGGAATATCTTTATATAGCAACACATTTCCACTTTTTTTCCTTTATAATATAGGGGCTGAGTATAAAGAGCAAATTAATTGTTAAGTGGATAATCTTTACAAGCATAATTCGTTGTTTTTACAACGTGTTTGTTCTTTTTCCAATGTTAGGAAACTGTTTATATAATCTTTGTAGCTGAAGTAATGACAGCAAATCTGCCTGTGTATTCAAAGCATTTATAAAACACTAGAAACACAAAGTGTAGAGAGTTATCTCTGGTTACATATGCTAACTGCAGTCCACAGCCTTTTTAAAAATTCTGGAATATATTTAATCACATTTCACAGATTTAGTTCACTTTTGAGTTCTCCTTCCGAAGCGGTTACACTTTAATTTGATATATTATTAATTAGATAGAAAACTTTTTTTCCCTTTTTTTTAACATTAATTGTTAAATCATAACAAAATTAAAAATAATTGACGAAAGAGGTGGGGAGAGACTAGAAAAAAACTTTCAATTTCAATTTTAATTTGCAGGTACCAGACTTTAATGCAACTCATTAATTTAGATTTGTCAGATTGGGCCGTGGCTTTATTTTAATAGATGTAAAATTGATTTCATTACATACATTTCACTCAACAATACTTGCAGGCTCTTTGTTTAATTGTATTTATTTTTTGGCTGGCAAGCTGCCTGCAAATAATTATTTTATGACCTGGTTAGGGCTCATTCACCCAGAAACCTTGGAACATATCCTTAAAATTATTATTTAAAAAAACAACAACACTTTTTTACCCTTCTATTCTACAGTCGCTGCATTTTATTTGGATGCACTCTATCACCTGCTACATCAAAAGACCTTGCAAATTTAAGGAGTCATTTGAATTCAGCCCTGGGAATATCAGAACCACACGTTTTCTGTCAGCTGCTCATCAAAGCATGCTAACTATTCCTCTGCTTGTATTTCCAAGTAGCAGAAGAAGGATTGACTACATAATAACACATAGGCTTCAAATGGTTGTTTGTCTGTGTTTTGTTTAGGTTTTTCCCTCAAGAGAAAACCAACTTTTCTTCACTTTCCCATTTACTTCTGCTCCACCTGACCAGGTACGAAAAGCGAATTTACCCAGAGCGCTGCATTAACAAGACCGAGTCTAGTCAATAGGTGACAGTAGCGCTGTGTACACAGATGTATTTGTTTCTCTTCGAGGGAGAGGTGTTGCAGATTTTTGCTTTCTTTTTCTGCTTTATGACTAAAAGTGAGGACCAAATTGTAGGTTTCATCTGCTTAAACCAGTTCTCCGATATTATATACGCAGAACAACTAAAGAACCATTAACACATGGGGGGAAAAGAGTTTCATTTGTTACATTTGTCCAAGGATGAAAAAAAGACACATTAAAAAGATATTCATATATGTGTAAAAAGGTATTTGTATTCACTTTCTCTCCATATCTCCCTCTAATTATCACCATCTCTCTTACACTCTCTCTCCCCTTTTTAAAAATAAATAGTGAAGTGTTTGTTGCCAGGTTGCATTTCAGCAAGTATTCTTCAGAAGTAATCACTGCATGCTTGATGTCGCCGAGGGTTAAGGAACAATACTAATGAAGCATCTACACACAATCCTGTCTACCGTCGCCAGACGCGTCAATGTATTAAAATGTCATGAAAACGACTCTCTGTGGTAGATTGCAATGTAAAGAACTTTTTAATGTGTGAGTTGTAGCAACGCGAGTATCAGTATGTGTCTTACAAGCGTGCTGCCGGTCTCGTTTCTTAATACAAACAAGACTATTTTATTTTCAAGTTCCACACAAAGCCAACACTAATTATCTCAGTGTGTTTATCATGACGTTCCAGGTGTGCGAAATATCATCTGCATATCTTACACTCAAGATTGAATGGGGACCGCGGCTTGATTTTAAGAGGAATCCTGGCATTAATTAGCAAATTGAACACTTTCCGTATACACTGTGGGTCTGAAGTGTTTTCACCGACAGCAAAGAGAGAAGGCAAGTAAAAGCCCTGATTTTTCACTTATTTAACTTTTTTCTAGCAAAAGCTAAAAGCTTGCAGTGACAAATGACATTTCAGAGCAATTTTCTGCCATCTTTAAAGTTCAAGCTGCACACTCAAAAACCTTAAACGTTGCCCTCAGCTAATAGCAGCAACAGGAGCCAAAGAATACAAACTTAAAGGGATGAAACTTGCCTGGTATTCTTTGGTTTCATTCTTATTGCTGTACAGTTAAGTCCATACATATTTGGACAGTGACACAACTGTCATCATTTTGGTTCTGTATGCCACCACAATGGATTTGAAAGGAAGGGAAAGAAATCTTCTGTCATCCACCACAGTTGTTGTTCGTGGTCTTCCGGGCCTTTAGGTGTTCCTGAGCTCACCAGTGCGTTCTTTCTTTTTAAGAATGTACCAAATAGTTGATTTGACCACACCTAATGTTTTTGATCTCACTCTGATTGGTTTGTTTTGATTTCACTTGCTGAAGGCAAAACTGAAAGCAAAACACCCCAAGAACAAGCAGGAACTAAAGACAGCTGCAGTGCAGGCCTGGCAGAGCATCACCAGGGAAGAAACCCAGCATCTGCTGATGTCTATGGGTTCAAGACTTCAGGCAGTCATTGACTGCAAAGGATTTGCAACCAAGTATTGAAACTCACAATTTAATTCATGATTATGTTAGTTTGTCTAAATACTTTTGAGCCCCTACAATTGGGGTGACCACATATAAAAATGGGTGTAATTCCTACACCGTTCACCCAATTTGGATGTAACTACCAAAATAATCTCAAATTAAAGATGAAAGTCTACACTTAAAGCACATTGTGGTTGTTTGGCTGTTCTGCTTCACCGATAAAGGATTGCATAAAGGATTGGAAAAAAGTGCATTTTTACAATCACATACAGAAATAAAACAATAATTATAATAATTACAATAATAATAACACAGAAAGACATTCTGTTTATCAGTGTATTGCGATGGCTGTATGTATCATAGGCCAAAGGTGAGAAACAGGCCCGAGGCAGCAGTTTGACAGTGTGGTAATGCGAGGGTCACTGCGAGACGCAGAGAGAGCAGCTTCTGTCTGCCGCACTGGCACCTCTGTTACACGCGGCGCTGCTCTCAGGATAGAGCATGTAGGAGGCAGGCAGATGAAGGCTTGATCCCTTGCTGATCGTATCGCAGACTGTAATAATTTCATAACAAGTGCAGAAATGAAACATCAGAGGCTTTAACATAAGGCTGGAGGCTTTGCGTTTCCCCCCGATAGAGGCGAGGCAACTTAAAAAGACCGAGCAGCTTAGAGATCCTGAGGTCTCGGGGAAGAGAGCCCCCACCCTGATCCATGCAAATGCGCTCGGCGCCTCCGACCGGGGTGCTCATTTAAATGCACATACACTGTTGCTCGCGCACCCGGAGTGTTGTACATCAACATGTACACGCATATCATTAACGGCTGCAGCTGGGTGCAGGAGAGCCAAAAGGAGCCCAACACAACGCCCGCGCACTGCTCAAAAAGCGCTCTCTCTCTCTCCCTCCCTCCCTCTCTCTCTCTGTCTCTCTCTCCCTCTCTCTCTGTCTGAAGTTCCCAAGCTTGATGTGTCACTTTGAGAGAACCCACAGATGCGTCTTCTGTCTTGTTTTAATTCACAGTCCCCATTTTCATTAGTGGCCAGTGCTGAAGGGTAGGGTGCTGACCATTAGATTTTAATTAGACGAAAACATTTGGACACCAAATGTAATCACAGGCAGGAAGAGAGGGAGGGAGAGAGAGAGAGAGATGACGACCAGTTTAGGATGAGTACTGCACAAGCTCAAGGCACCAAAACACTGTGGATATTAGGTTAGCGACACTGATTTTATGACTGAAAGGCCCCCCTGTAATGTACTTGAAGTAAAGCACATCCGCTGAGATTAAGCACTTGAATTAGCTGGGCATTTAATTGGCAGCAATGTGTCACCATTGTAGTTGGGAACACATTTCACATTAGCTGGGAATACCCCTGGATTATATTACCCATCTGTGATAATCCTGGTAAAAGTATAACTATTTTATTTTTATCAGCAATGATTTGTGGATTTATATCTGTAATAGTATAGTTTAATTCTACGGTTGGCATCTTTTAGAAGCTCAGAACTTTACCCTAGGCAATTCAGTACCTTTCTATTTTTTGTGTGCAGTGTTTTTTTCATTCAGAGTAATTGCAACTACTCTAGCATGTACTCCTAGCAATTATTTCCGAGTATAGGACTGCACGAGTATAATTGCTTGACACCGGGATTGACTAGTGCTGTGCAAGGCTCGGATATCATCCAGCTGTGATTAATCCCAGTGGGGTATAGATTAATCACAACAAACCCCTAAAGTATTTCAGGCACGAGACAGCTTTTCATAAAACAGACCTCAAAAAAGTGAAAAATAAAAAATGACTGCCACCGTAGAGAAAGCACTTAAGGGTTTCATCTGAAATGGCCCGGCCTTTTTATAAATAATTGACAGTGAAAAAAATAAATAAGGAAGCAAAGGTTACCAGTCAATCCGAAATCTATGCCTCCTCTGAAGATGACACTCTCCTTCACCAGATTAGATCTCCGTTAATTATATAGCTGGTTGGGGATGAACGCATAAAGGTGGATGGATTTTCTCCCTTTAATTGTGTTTTGGTAAAACGTGCATTATTCAAAGATCAGCTGTAAGCATTATCCTTTCTTTTCATTGCTTCCTCAATCCTAGGTGAAAGCCTAATAATGTTGCAGGCACAGTGACCCACCCACACTGGTCTCTATTTCACAGAGGATCAGCTCGGTTTCTTTGACAGGCATTGATGTTTTCAGGCAAGCCACGTTGACTCTGTCTCTGTGCCAGCTTTCTGTGGCTCTGTTATGCCCTGAGTCTTGACATGCCTCTGTGATGCCACCAGCTTCTCATGCAAGCTTTGAGTGTGTGTGTGAGTGCGTGAGTGTGTGTGTGTGTGATTGGTACCTCAGGCACTGGAGACAGCCTCAGTTCTAGCCTCCTGGCTTCACTCCAGAGAAACAAAGCAAAAGACATTCATGGGCATAGTAGATGAGACCCTACCGAAAGGTTCTTCCTGCCCCACTCCCGTTTTCAACACCCAAACTGACAAATCCACACTGACCTCACTTCCACGCTCAAATGGGACTTATTTTCAACAGTACTGTGCCACTTTATTGTTTGCCTTATAAACAGACATTTCTACACACAGTTGAGTCACATGAACAGACATACACCGATCAGCCATAACATTATGACCACTGACAGGTGAAGTGAATAACACTGATAATCTTGTTATCATGGCACCTGTCAGTGGGTGGGATATATTAGGCAGCAAGTGAACATTTTGTCCTCAAAGTTGATGTGTTAGAAGCAGGAAAAATGGGCAAGCGTAAGGATCTGAGCGACTTTGACAAGGGCCAAATTGTGATGACTAGATGACTGGGTCAGAGCATCTCCAAAACTGCAGCTCTTGTGGGGTGTTCCCGATCTGCAGTGGTCAGTACCTATCAAAAGTGACCAAGGAAGGAAAAGCGGTGAACCGGCGACAGGGTCATGGGCGGCCAAGACTCATTGATGCACATGGGGAGCAAAGGCTGGCCCATGTGGTCCGATCCAACAGACGAGCTACTGTAGGTCAAATTGCTGAAAAAGTTAATGCTGGTTCTGATAGAAAGGTGTCAGAACACACAGTGCATCGCAGTTTGTTGCATATGGGGCTGCGTAGACCAGTCAGGGTGCCCATGCTGACCCCTGTCCACTGCCGAAAGCACCTACAATGGGCACGTCAGCATCAGAACTGGGCCACGGAGCAATGGAAGAAGGTGGCCTGGTCTGATGAATCACGAGTTCAAGGTGTTGACTTGGCCTCCAAATTCCCCAGATCTCAATTCAATCGAGCATCTGTGGGATGTGCTGGACAAACAAGTCCGATCCATGGAGGCCTCACCTCACAACTTCCAGGACTTAAAGGATCTGCTGCTAACGTCTTGGTGCCAGATACCACAGCACACCTTCAGAGGTCTAGTGGAGTCCATGTCTCGATGGGTCAGGGCTGTTTTGGGACCTACAGTATATTAGGCAGGTGGTCATAATGTTATGGGTGATCGGTGTAAACTCTAACCTTATTGAAAGTTTAAGTTGAACTAACCCTAAACCCAGGGATGACTTTGGAGGACTGTGGAGGCACCCCCCTCCGCCCGGGTATGTGTGTGATTTGTGTTGATGCCCATAGTTAGGCAACTAAGGTCGCATCATAGATGTACCGCCTGCTAAAGGCAAATTACCAGTCAAATGTTTCAGATACAGAGCAGTTCTGTTGTAACAAAGTTGTTTTCCAAAACCTCGCTTCACTGATTGTGTCAGTTACCTCTGCGAAGGCGGGACTTAGCAGAGTGACAGTCCAGAGAGCCTTTGACAGGATAGAATTATTTTAATAAATAAAGAAAAAGCCGGGAGAAAGCTTTAGTTTGGAAATGTTTAGAAAGCAACGATTGGCTGTAGGATCTTCATCGTAAAGCTGTGAAATTGAAGTAAAATATACCAGTTTATATAGTACATTTTGCATTGAATAAATACCAGCATTTACAATTGTACTTATTGCATTTCCATCGTGTTTACTTTATTCCAATGTACATTTTTCAACATAAATTTTGAACTGTGACCATCAACACGTACAGTACAGGCTCACACATGTCTTACATAAGATATGCTCAGGTATCACTGTTGTTGGTGAGACTACAGTAACAGATTATTTAACACTGATCTAATCTGGTAAAAATGCAGGAGGCTTAACAAACAATTCGAAATCCTAAATAACAACAATAATAATTATATATATAATCTCAGAGTAAAACAAGAAAAAGGCATGATCACAGAAGAAAACAATGAAAAGTTTTATGAAATAAGAATAAAATCACACTAAAATACAGAGCACAATAATAAAATGTTAGCCAAATATATAAACTGATCAAATACAGTGCAAAAGCTGTGAACGCCATTCAGTGCGTTTATCATCAACAAACGGGGGGGACGAACCGCACCATTGCAGTGCTCTGATTTGTCTTGGTTTGTGTCCCATTCAATGCACTGATGACTGTCACCGGTACTGGAATAGCCGATATTTTCCATTCTTGAATGTGCTCTCAGCTCTGAGAAACAAAGGTGCAAAATGCCAGTAATTTTATTTGGCATGCTTTTATTAGAGGCACTGTCGAGAAAATTGTTTTGTCGTGATTGTGTAATGGGCCTTTGTTGTGTCCTGGTGGAGTTAGAAATTAGGTACTCTATAGCTGCTCACTAAATCTTATGGTGTGTGTGCGTGCAGCATGTGTAGACCTAATAGTACCGCTATTTCGAGAGTGGGGGCGGCACAGCTATATTCACAGAGAGTGGCAACAAAGCTTGAGTCGGCGCTGCCTAAACCCTAGTCTGGACCAATAACATAATCCTAATATTAACACTTAAAGTGTTAATCTCATTATTAATCTTCTCTGTCGTTGGAAAGGGGAGAAGAATATCGTCATCTGTGGATACGGAAACACTTCATGTTGTCTATGGACACTATAATTACTATCAAAGAGTAAGACTATGCAATAAGAAACACTAAACCTCGGTTGACTTGGTAATAATGACTCTAGCTGCCACAGAGAAGACAAATCCAATGATTGTGTTGTTTTTCTGATTTCCAGGAAGTTATGACATCACATCCTGAAATACTGAGGGAGCAAACATGCTGGGTTTTGACATCCACCATTATTAGCTATCTTTTATTTAGAAAGTTTAGAACATATCATAAGATTGAACTGGAAGAGTGGTATTCATTATAGCCCTACAGCAACATGTAAAGAGGCATACAACCATAATTTTTGGTTACCACGCACATTTCCCTTGAACTTAATTTAAAAGCACATTTCAGCTAAGTAATAAAATAAAATAATAATGTTACTTTGTATTTCTAACTCTAAACCTTAGGAGAAAAATGTGATGGAAGGGGGTGGGGGGGTAAGTATGGAGAAGGAAGCCATCATCAGGTCAAATGGATCTGAAACAGTAGGAGGTCCAAGACCCCTTCATAGTCCACTGTACACAAAAGATGAAGTATGTACTCAAACTGCAGGACTTCTTTTTTGTTCTGCTGACTCTAATGTGTTTTAAGTGTTTCCTCGTCTGTGATTATGAACAGTACATTAGAGTTTGTGCCGGAAATGACAATTCAGTCTCTAGATTCATCTTGTGCTTCAGTCTCAAGGGATGTGTGAGCTTTGAAGAGCGGCTGTTGCTCGGAGAGAAATAATAACCCTGCCGCCCCGTGGGATACGGAATGGGATGTTTGTAATTTGATTGTGACTTTGATTTTAGGAGAAGTTTGAGAGTTTCAGCTGAAATTGTTTCAACAGCAATTTTACATTTACAGATCGAGTGAAGAGGTGTTGGGAAAGAAAAGGAAAAAAAAAACATTCTGTGAAGTTCTAGAAATGTCCTTTTAAGGTTTACACAAATGGAATGGTTTCCAATCATATATCATTGATATGGAATATTCTAGAGCAAATCAGGTAACAACAAAATAACAACAAAAAAATCCAGAAAAACGCATTTCAAAAAAGTTATAAATTGATTTGCATGTTAATGAGGGAAATAAGTATTTGAACCCTTCGACTTAGTACTTGGTGGCAAAACCCTTGTTGGCAATCACAGAGGTCAGACGTTTCTTGTAGTTGGCCACCAGGTTTGCACACATCTCAGGAGGGATTTTGTCCCACTCCTTTTTTGCAGATCCTTTCCAAGTCATTAAGGTTTCGAGGCTGAAGTTTGGCAACTCGAACCTTCAGCTCCCTCCACAGATTTTCTATGGGATTAAGGTCTGGAGACTGGCTAGGCCACTCCAGGACCTTAATGTTCTTCTTCTTGAGCCACTCCTTTGTTGCCTTGGCTGTGTGTTTTGGGTCATTGTCATGCTGGAATACCCATCCACGACCCATTTTCAATGCCCTGGCTGAGGGAAGGAGGTTCTCACCCAAGATTTGATGGTACATGGCCCCGTCCAACGTCCCTTTGATGCAGCTGTCCTGTCCCCTTAGCAGAAAAACACCTCCATGTTTCCACCTCCATGTTTGACGGTGGGGATGGTGTTCTTGGGGTCATTCCTCCTCCTCCAAACACGGCGAGTTGAGTTGATGCCATCTGACCACAACACTTTCACCCAGTTCTCCTCTGAATCATTCAGATGTTCATTGGCAAACTTCAGACGGGCCTGTACATGTGCTTTCTTGAGCAGGGGGACATTGCAGGTGCTGCAGGATTTCAGTCCTTCACGGCGTAGTGTGTTACCAATTGTTTTCTTGGTGACTATGGTCCCAGCTGCCTTGAGATCATTAACAAGATCCTCCCGTGTAGTTCTGGGCTGATTCCTCACCATTCTCATGATCATTGAAACTCCACGAGTTGAGATCTTGCATGGAGCCCCAGACCGAGGGAGACTGACAGTTATTTTGTGTTTCTTCCATTTGTAGCCCATTCCAGCCTTGTGTAGGTCTACAATCTTGTGCCTGACATCCTTGGACAGCTCTTTGGTCTTGGCCATGGTGGAGAGTTTGGAATCTGATTGATTGATTGCTTCTGTGGACAGGTGTCTTTCATACAGGTAACGAGCTGAGATTAAGAGAGTGCTCCTAATCTCAGCTCGTTACCTGTATAAAAGACACCTGGGAGCCAGAAATCTTGCTGATTGATAGGGGATCAAATACTTATTTCCCTAATTAACATGCAAATCAATTTATAACTTTTTTGAAATGCGTTTTTCTGGATTTTGTTGTTGTTCTGTCTCTCACTGTTAAAATACACCTACCATTAAAATTATAGACTGATCATTTCTTTGTCAGTGGGCAAACGTACAAAATCAGCAGGGGATCAAATACTTTTTTCCCTCACTGTAGGTTTCTTAATTCCATGGCTAAAAGTCACATAAACTTTGCACAAATTAGTTTAATTATGTAAATCAGATGACACAATGGCTTTAAATGACATAGGATTGTTTTTTTAGTTATATAAAGTACATTGTATCTCAGTGGCATCATCACTGCATAACTTGAACATTACAGAACAGAGTGGTCTGAGAATTGTTGAAATTGTCCAAATGCATTCCATCCCATTTTCTTTTGATTTCTTCCATCATTTCTCCATCTGCATTGATTTGTTTTCCAAGGTAGAGGTAGCAAAGTATCTGTTGATCTACAATTTTCCTAGAATTAACAAAGCTGTTAAACATGACTTTGGTTTTACTCACGTTCTTGCAAATATGTAAGTCACATTATGTAATATGAATATTGTCAAGTTATATAAAAATAAGCTTCGTTTAACAGGATTCCTTTTTCTTCCCAAAGTCTTGAACATTCTTTTTAGAATTTCCGTGAAGTGTTCTGGAGAGAGTGCGCCTCCCTGACCTGCTCCGTTGCAGATCTTGATCTTGGCAGTGTCTCGGTGGAGTTGGAGTGTTGATGTGACATTGTTGTAGATATATTTTGTTTTCACAATGTTTTGATTACCTAGAGCCCTGATATCTGAGTATTTATATATTTAATCAATTTCTCTCTCATAGTGAATAAAGCCCAGTAACAGATGCAGCTTACAGTTAGGTCCATAAATATTTGGACAGTGACACAATTGTCATCATCATGGCTCTGTATGCCACCACAGTGGATTTGAAAGGAAACAATCAAGATATGCTTTAAGTGTAGACTTTCACCTTTAATGTGAGGGTAGTTACATCCAAATTGGGTGAATGGTGTAGGAATTACACCCATTTTTATATGTGGTTCCCCCAATTTTAGGGGCTCAAAAGTATTTGGACAAACTAACATAATCATGAATTAAAGTGTTAGTTTCAATACTTGGTTGCAAATCTTTTGCAGTCAATGACTGCCTGAAGTCTGGAACCCATAGACATCAGCAGATGCTGGGTTTCTTCCCTGGTGATGCTCTGCCAGGCCTGCACTGCAGCTGTCTTTAGTTCCTGCTTGTTCTTGGGGTGTTTTGCATTCCGTTTTGCCTTAAAAATCAAAACAAACCAATCAGAGAGAGAGAGGAAAAACATTAGGTGTGGTCAAATCAACACACTGGATGAGCTCAGGAACACCAAAAGGCCCAGAAGACCACGGACAACAACTGTGGTGGATGACAGAAGAATTCTTTCCCTGGTGAAGAAAAACACCTTCACAACAGTTGGACAGATCAAGAACATCCTCTCGGAGTGTATCTGTGACAAAGACAACAATCAAGAGAAGACTTCACCAGAGCAAATACAGAGGGTTTACCACAAGATGGAAACAGGAAACAGGAAGACCAGATTAGAGTTTGCCAAAAAACATCTAAAGAACCCTGTACGGTTCTGGAACAACATCCTATGGACAGATGAGACAAAGATCAACTTGTACCAGAATGATGGGAAGAGAAGAGTATGGAGAAGGGAAGGAACTGCTCATGATCCGAAGCATACCACCTCATCTGTGAAGCATGTTATGGCATGGGCATGTATGGCTGCCAAGGGAACTGGTTCCCTTGTATTTATTGATGATGTGACTGCTGACAAAATCAGCAGGATGAATTCTGAAGTGTTTAGTGATATATTATCTGCTCAGATTCAGCCAAATGCTTCAAAACTCATTGGACGGCGCTTCACAGTGCAGATGGACAATGACCCGAAGCATACTGCGAAAGCAACCCAAGACTTTTTTAAGTTGAAGAAGTGGAATGCTTTGCAATGACCAAGTCAATCACCTGACCTGAATTCAATTGAGCAGCATTTCACTTGCTGAAGGCAAAACTGAAGGCAAAACACCCCAAGAACAATCAGGATCTAAAGACAGCTGCAGTGCAGGCCTGGCAGAGCATCACCAGGGAAGAGACCCATCATCTGCTGATGTCTATGGGTTCCAGACCTCAGGCAGTCATTGACTGCAAAGGATTTCGCAACCAAGTATTGAAACTCACAATTGAATTCATGATTATGTTATTCTGTCTTAAATACTTTTGAGTCCCTAAAATTGGGGGGACCACATATAAAAATGGGTGTAATTCAAGCACATCTTGATTGTTTCCTTTCAAATCCATTGTGGTGGCGTAGAGAGCCAAAATGATGACAATTGTTTCACTGTCCAAATATTTATGGACCTAACTGTATATTCTCAGCATCTTTCCAATACCCCATGACCCATCGTGTTATATCCACTTCTAAATAGTCCAGTGTGTGTTGAAGGTGAGTATTTTTGTAAATACTTTGTGGGAACTAGACTAATGGGCCTATAGTTCTTCAAATCTCCTTTGCTACTTTCTCATGAAGGAGAATGATAGTTGCATTGTTCCATTTAGCCACCTTTTTTCAACATTTATTAACGTATATTCTTTTGCTTTTGAAGGTTTGTAAATAATCTACAAGACACTGTTGGCAGGCTCTAGAGTAATAAAATACAGTGTGGGGAGGCCTAGGCAAAAGGCAATGCGGCAATGAATGCTTAGCTAAACAATGAGTCAGCTTTAAAGCTTTAAAAAGATTTAAGGTTTCAAAAGCTGCAAATGAGTTGTTCCAAGCAAGTGCAATCATCAGTTAAAGTGACCTTGAGTATCTTGTTCTGAATCAGTCGCCTGAAGAACAGGTTTTGAAATCCTTTGAGAGGGAAGAGATCGCTAACCACTCCTTGCCCTGTCACCCTCTGCAACTCAGAAATAAAAAGTATGAAACAAAAAGTCCCTTTGCAACCTGCTTTTAATGAAACTCTAACAGGAAGAATGGAGAAAATATATATATTTGAAATATGCATATTTCATAAGGGTGGGAGAGTGCAAAATTTAAGTCTTAACCTTGACGCTGCCAATTAAGAAATAGAGGGAGATAACAACTCTGTCATTTAGAGACGAACAGAGAAAAAAGTGGCTAAACCATCCAGTTTAATTAAAACAGCGATTAAAATATTATAAAAAAAGACAAGGATTAAATTACCAAGTAGAGACAGGGAGAGAGAGAGAATGAGTGTGTGCCCAATCAAATGCGGCCTATCTTTCCCCCTAATCCCCTCTCTCTCACTTTTCTTCGTTCAGCAGAAGTTCTAATTAATTAAAGAATAAATAGTGGGAAAGGAGCGGTAATCTTTAAATCTGTCCTCTGAAATGTTCCTTTAATTTCAGCTTCATGTTTTATGAGCAGAGCCTAAGAACGATAATGTTTCCTGTGCCAGCACGTCTCTCTCTCCCTCTCTTTCTCCCCCCCCTCTCTCTCTCTCTCTCACTCGCTCTTTCGTTTCGCTCTCTATTTGCTGCCCGGCTTTCTTCCTCGCCGTCTCTTTAAGGTGTGATCTATATTCGATGACAGTTTAATGAGCGTTTTCCTATTTCGGGGAATCTTATCGCATCATTAAAAAAGCAAAAAAAAAAAAAAAAAAGCACGGATGAATAATACATCTGACGGTGAGACGCCCTCAGGAACTTCACACAAGTGCTCTAGTGGTGAAACGAGGGGAGAGACAAGGTGCTTTTGTTTTTACAGGATTTATTTTCCGGTTAATTAACAGAGGTATGCTGTTTTTCACTTAGTGTAGCGGAAACATGCCACGGATTTTACTAAAACGATATATATATATATATATATATATATAGATAGATATAGATATAGAGACAGATGAAAACAGTCTGCGGACTTGTGCATTGTCACTTCACACAGCAGCAGGGATGGTGAGTGGGCTAAAGTGATCGCGGACACCTCCTAATTCCACAGCCCCCACACTTTGCCAACTGCTCTATACACTTTATTCTGTCAGCTTAATTGGCCTATTTCCCGTCTGTGAAGTGCCGGGACCCATTTTAATTGGCCTTCTTATAACAGGATGGCAAATCCGATTGGATGGCGCACAGCGGGTAGCCTTGGACACATCAGCACTCAGGCATGAATCCCTGGGCAAAGTTGGCGTTCCCTTTTTTCTCGTGCCGAAAAGCCGGGTGAAACGGAAGCCCGGTTCATTCTTCGACGTGATCACCGTATGACACTGGCCATCCCATTGAAAGTCTCCTCCTTTACATAGTTTACTAAGCACTCAGTCGGACCATTTCACAGCTCTGTCCCTTTCAGTTTTAATGAGCAGTATAATGCCCCGCTCTTTAACATTTTCAGTTCGATGGCTCTAAAACAAGAGCTAAATCAATCCATTCTCGGCTCTTTAAGAGTCTTCCTGGGGAAACCCGTGAATATTAAAAAGCAATGATCTCCGAAGACAAGTGGAGAAGCTGTTATGTAACTTGGAATAATGTACACAGGGATAGATCATGCAGACTTGTCGTGCAATTGACAATAACAGCACATGTTCCCTTTGTGCAGATCTCTGCCAATGCTACCTTTATATACGCCACAGATGCCAGCTTTCAGTCTCAGCTCTCTGGCACTGTCCCTCCTCTCCCCTTTAATGAGAACCGTGACAGTCCACTCCCAGTTCCTCTGTGCCATCTCCTGGCTTTATAATGAGCCCCAGCACACATCCCTCACAACTGTCCGGCTCTGTCACCCGGCGCGGTAATGAGCACTAACACACATCGGCAGTTTCTGGGAGAAGTGAGATGGTTCCGCTCAGTTTTAATTGCATGTTTGTTTGCCTTTTTTTGTGTTTTTCTGTTTTTCTGCTTTGTTTTCTTCACACTTTTTATGTCCAGCTTGGAACGTTGTACAAAAAACCACCAACAACAACAACGCCTGGAGGAATTCCACTTCATGCCTTTATTGTTGTTGAAAATGAACTGTGAAACATCAATGTGAACATCAACTTGTTGCAGTGCTACCCTTTGCTTTTAAAGTCAGTGTGTGTGTGTGTGTGTGTGTGTCTTCTCAACCTACAGCAACAACAAGAACATTTTGTAACATATTAAATATTTAGAGAACTAAAGGCAGGGAGTGCGGTTTTACATGAGATGGCAAATTACTTGTTTACTTAATTAATTGACTGGTTGAGTGTTGTTATTATTATATGGGATACAGCTTCCCATCTGCGTCTGGCAGTGACAGGAGTGTTGTGAATCAGACTGCTGCACACAGAATGACAAGTCATCTGGCCACCAGTGTTGAAGGCAGCTTCTGTCTTGTGCCGAGTCGTCATTAGAAACATCACTGCCTGACTCCTTCAAATGAGCTCCTACGGCAGCCACAGACACAGACTCGCGCTCTTACAAACTATGCTTATTTCATTATGTTCGTATTCGGCGATGGCGGATGAGTTTCACATGGCCGCCTGTGAAGGCCAAGCCACTGAGTTATGGTTGTGTAACAGCTTAAAAACAGCAACAGAAAAAATTTGCATCTCTAATTATGTAATGCCTAAGTTAATGAAACCCTGATGACTAGATTGCAGCAGTGCTTTTTAGGACAGATCAATACTACCAGTAACCATATCAAGTTTGTGCAGGAAATGAAGTGCAAATGTTTCTACAAGAACTATATTGGCTGATGCATTTTAGACAAAAGTATTCTCTCCTCTGCATAAACTATGCACAATATTAAATTATGCTTTGGATCTCCCAAGCACAGTCCAAGTATTTCTTGGCTTCTTCCAATTTAGCTGCATTATATCTTAAACAATTGCTAAGGCATGCATACTGTCTATATTTCTATGATGTCATTTGTTGAAAGAGTGATTAATTGTACAAAACAGTTTGGGTCTTTTTCTTGTTTGTGATATGAAATTATAGTTCAATTAAAATCAGGCACACTACAATGTCTAAATAGGACTCGTGACGTTTCTTTTCAGTTCATTTAATCTGGTTTAATTGTATGTGCATTGTCTTGAAATCTCCTGCCTTGCTTAAGATTGCTTTCTTTCCTGAATATCAAAGTCAATCTAAAATCTTGCCCTCCTACTGAATTCCCCATTTACTCCAAATCTAAGGGGGTTGCCACTCATTAGCCAAGCTAATTGACTGCAATGCACCGATAACACAGTGGCATAATTGAACAAAACAACAGCACCTCCACAAAGACTAGAACAGCAACACGCAGGCTGGTGTATTTATTAGTTCACCGTCTCCTCCGTGCGTCCGGGAGCGAGACCGAGGTGCCAGAGCCCGGCGAGGGGAGTTGCCGGAGCCGCGATGTATGGCTTGCCTTTGCAGACGACATCTGTAGTGTTTGACTTTAAAGGATGCTGTCCAGCATATTTACTGTGATGCATCAATTTTTGAGGGCCTATTTTCTTTAGCTTTTCTTTCTTATATTTTTTTTACTTGGCACTTCCAGAATGCCTACCGCAGCAAACTTATCAGTCCAGTTGTGGGGAATCAATCACCAGAGACACTGCTCGACACTATATGGTGTGTGCAAGTCTGTTGTCAGGTGTTTGAAATCCCTTCAAATGACTGCCAAACCCCCGAGGTGCTGGTTTTATAGTTATTTTTCATTTTTAGGTCTCTATCTCTCTCTCTCTCTCTCTCTCTTTCTCGCTCTCCCTCTCCTACGTTTGTGCGGTATTGATGTGGCAAATGCCAGTGTGTTTTCAGGCGCTAACAATCAGACCACTGCAGGAAAGGCAAAAGATATAATGAGATGAGGAGAAATTCAAAGGAAGGCCTAAGCAGGGAGAGCATCTAAAGGAAAGCTTTTTTCTTTTCTGTTTTATTTTGTTTGTTAGTTCTTGTTTTTTTTGTTTTCTTTTTCGCACACATTGGCAAGATGATGCACAGCTACTGTTCACTGATATTTGTCCCACCTGGGAGAAACAATGTACTTTAAATCTGTCTCAGATCACAGAACTTCACCAACATAGCCTGGATGTTTGAAGCCCCCCAAAGAAAGAAATCAAAAGAAAGACACCGCATTTAAATTTCCAGGTGTTCCCGTCTACCTCTGAGGGGACTGAAGGGGGAAATTAAAATTTTCAAAACCCTATGGCTTATAATTAAGGCCCTACATTTGGCAATACTGAAATACCGTTTAAAAGGACAGTCATGCAAATCACAGAAGCCTATTTGATCCCTATTCTTGGGTATCGTGCTGCTCACATCTAGATTATGTGCAAAGTGGCCAGTGTTTTAAGTCACCTTTACTACTAAAAAATTAAACCCTTTATCCTGGCTTGAATATATGCTGATTCTGGGATCCTGTAAGGCACTGATTTTGCCAAACACTTGTGCATCTTTCACAGTTATTTTTCTTTTAATTGGGTGCTTATCGTTATACCGCATACTCAGCTATCAAAAGCATTGAATTTGAAGGCCCCACGAACACAAGTGCCTCCTGCACCAGCATTGTTAAAATAAATTGCTAATTACCTTTTCTAGGGATTAATCCTTTCATTAGGAAGCTATTCATCATCTTTGAAGCCAGATGAGTTTGCGAACGTGGAAAGAGCTCGCAAAGAACGACATTGACACTGTTGAGTGGCGACGCTTTGGGAGGCAATCGAAGGCGTGCTTTGATCTACCTCACCTGAACTTTCTGGTTCTGCATTTGACTAAGTATTATTTTCTTTTTTTTTTGGTTTCCCCCTGGTCTGAAGAGGAAATTACAGCACCGCCAACATATTTCACAGGGTTGACATCTCAGCATCGCTTTGCTCGCTGGTTCCATGAGAAGGATGCGTGTGGCTCTTCTGGATTAATGTTCGTGATGTCTGATCCATGTCACACCAACCTTGAAGGCTCATACCGCTGAGCTCAATCAACCGGTCCCAGCAGCCGTTATAAAGACATTACTTCAAATTACAAAACTGGGAACCACTGCAGAAAGAAAGCCATTCTTATTCAAAGTCTTAGCGTGCAACACATTACCCAGATGCCATAAAACTACACAGCTAATCCACAACACATATTAGGAGCATTTAAAGAAAGACACAGACAAGGGGTTGCACTAAGTTGGTTTCCGTCAAAGTATTTTAAAGGATGACGGCAGATTATATTTGCGTATCGTACATTAACCGGACGACAGCAGCAGTATATTTGCATGACAGAAATAATGCACACCACTCATTTTTTTCTACACAACGACTTGAGGCAATTTATAGATGAGTATTACAGGTGTATAAGTAAGCATTAGCATTAAATATAGCAGCATACTACTATCAGACACCTACTTCAGGCACATATATCTGGATTAATTAGGAGGTCTCAGGCAGTCTTTAAAATAAGACGTTTTGAAAATAGGTTCTCTGGTTCACAGACTTGAAAATGTATGTTAGAAGTCATATATTCATTGTGTATGTGTTATACTGCCAAGGTATTATTAATGCACACATGTTTTCACAGAAAGACACACACACACACACACAGACACACAGTCACAGAGGTGATGGAATTACTGGAGAACTAAGTATTATTATTAATCATTTCAAAAAGGTTGAATGTTTAAAATTAGGTTCAAGCATATTTAATTCTTCCTCATCTGCACATTTTAATTTACCTTTGCTCGTGTATTGCTTCTGAATCAGAAGCCTTAGATCTGAAAACAACTGTTGTTAATGCTAATTACATTAATCGCTTTGACGCTGAAAGCAGGGCAGACATATTTCTTTCTTCTCTTGCGTTCAATTTTTTTAGGATTTCCAGAAGATCTTGGATTTTGGATCCTACAGATTTGAGTTCCTTTTGATTCTGAGAAAGGTCGTCTCACATTGCTCTTGAAATGGTTCTCAGTCTTCTTGGGAATAATTATTTTCTCAAATAAAGGAAAAGAAAATCAATTTATAAGAACATAAAAAAGTGTCCAATCGAGAGGAGGCCATTCGCCCCATCGTGCTCGTTTGGTGTCCATTAATAACTAAGTGATCCAAGGATCCTATCCAGTCTGTTTTTGAATGTTCCCAAATTGTCTCTTCAGCCACATCGCTGGGGAGTTTGTTCAGATTGTGACGCCTCTCTGTGTGAAGAAGTGTCTCCTGTTTTCTGTCTTGAAGACCAATTTCTATTTGTGTCCCCGGGTGCGTGTGTCCCCGCTGATCTGGAAAAGCTCCTCTGGGTTTGATGTGGTCGATACCCTTCATGATTTTGAAGACTTGAATCAAGTCCCCATGTAGTCTCCTCTGTTCCAGGGTGAAAAGGTTCAGTTCCTCAGTCTCTCAGTAGGACATTCCCTTCAGACCTGGAATAAGTCTGGTTGCTCTCCTCTGAACTGCCTCTAGAGCAGCGATATCTTTCTTGAAGTGTGGAGCCCAGAACTGTACACAGTATCCAGATGAGCTCTAATCTTGGATTATTGAGTAGTGTGGACCAAGTGTGTGACCAGATTTTTAGCAGTGCTGGTATCACCCAGGGTTTGCTTTGCGCCCACTAGAGCTTGGTCTATGGGTGGAAGTAATACCATGCATGTGCATTGAGAGAGCCAACCCTTTCCTGTGGAAGCAGCAGCTTGCAGCCGCCGCACTGGGGTCATTTCATAGGTATGATGTATGCCCCTTCAGCAAACAACCCAAGAAATTACAACTTTCAAACTTTCACAACTATGTCGAGAGAGAAGTATCAGTCAGTGTCAGTTGGAACAGCTTGTCCTGCTGCTGATAAGTACAGAATTTATAAGAATCTTTCTGATTAACAATTCAAGAAAGAACCTTGACGAATTCGTAGCTCTACTGCATAACTAACAATTGAAATGTACTGGGAGACAAACAGATGTGTAAATTAACATAATACACGTGTTTACTTTAATGGCAGAAAGCTGCATCCCATGAGTTTCAGCAACTTACATTGATCACAAATGTTTATTTGTAGCAGCTGCCCAAGTTTGAAGAATTTTCTGAATTCCAATGCAATTGACCTCTAAGAAAATGGTAGTTTTCCACTGCGATTTAAATTACATTTTTGAAAGACTGAAGGAATCTGAAGGAATGGATATTACATAGTATCTTCTTATATGTAATATACAGACACTGTACTGTATAATTCAGCATATTTCCCCATTTGTGCGCCACAAAAAGCATAACAAAAGTGTGTGGTGTTTTTTTACCACAGTATTCATCATTAAATCCATATCTGGAAATGTAAGATTATATCCTCAAAAGTGAATTGATTGTTGTATGGGCTGTATTTTCAAAGCCTTGATTTGAAGGCTGCTCAGTAATTGGAAGAATTAGTATTTTGAAGAACATAATGCTAATTGCCAGTCACAGCATTGGCCGAATGTGCTGGCCTTCACTTGTTTAATTACCTTTTACTGACTTTGTCAATATGATCACCAGCCGAGGTGTGAGAGGAATTTTTGACACAGAGTTCTTGACAGTCGGAGATGTTTATGAAAGAGGCTGAACAATTTGTTATAGCAAACCTGACAAAAATAATAAAGCAAAGGAAATGACAGCACTTACAGCATTTTACAATATTTTAAATTCCAGAAACATCATTATTGAGGACATTTTCAATTTTGCTGCAAGTAGCACTCAATTATATTGCTCATTCCTCTCGACAGCATCTGCCCATACCAGCTGACAGTGTGCACTTTATATTTTTGCTTTTGGCATACATACCAATAATACATATTCATATTTACCTTGCCCTAGCTGCTTTAATCAATATGTTATCCCAACTAGTATCTAATCCACACTGCTCTTCAAAAGATGGATAAGTCTTTGACTATAAAACTGTTTTCAGCCGGCAGCATTGAAATATGATCTGTATGTCTCAATTTTTCCATTAAGAGGATTTATTTATTTTTGACAATTTTCTCTAATGAAATAGAGAAAAATAACAAGTGGCAAACACAGCACCTCGCCATCAGCTATATTCGCCACATAATTGAAATGAAGCCTCCTCAAAGATTATGGCCGCATTGTACACTGCTTCATAAGTACATTAATGTGCATCTCAAGATGAAAACGGCCTTTACAAAAGCAAAAGCCATTAACGTCATTGGAAAGCTAAATAGGTGTGTATCTCTGCAACGTGCACATGCTTTCTAAGCATGGAGAGAAGGGTTCAACAGCAGTGTTTTTGGCACGTTCGGCTTAGGTGAGACAACACCTTGAAGGCCTTGAATTTCCCTCAAACCAGAAGTGTAAAGTGCCGGGTTTACTGAGTTTCTCATATCAGAAAGATAAAAGGGCACGCCAGCCACGCAGATTTCCCTCCGCCGCCACCACACGGGGACCAATCTCCTCCGTTGAAATTGATGGCATGTTTGAAGATGACTCATTCTTCTCTGATTCCCCACCTTTCCTCCCTCACTCCCCCCCTCCCCGCTTTCTCTTTGTGGATCGTTATATTTGTGATTGTGACTACCGATGTGGAAAAACCCATCTTCTGGGCCAGTAAATCTGGAAATGGAGTACTTGTTGAGGTCAAAAAGAGACAAGGTTTGTTCAGAAAAGTGCACACTCGTTTGGGTTATGGGGCAATGAGTGCCAGTTCACGGAGTCTGAGGTCCCCAGTGATTTTTATTTCAAAGGCACACTCTGGCCAAGACTTTAAATAACACTTGTGGAAGGGAAGTTGTCTCCCTCCCGGACTGTGCATCTGAGAAAAGTTTATTGTAATTTTTTCCACCGTCAACAGCACGTCTCTTGGATGTTTTACTGCTCGTAATTTGAATTGCTAAATGATGAGCAGACGGCATGCATGAATCAATATATCATTGGGATACAGGACAGTGTAGCCAATTAGTTAGCGAGTGCTTTGGACAAATAAGGGTGTTTAAGATGTGAAAAACGAGAGAACAAGAGAAACAGAAATAGAAATGAAAGATTGAGAGAAACATGGGAAGGCAGACCGAGAAAACAGAATGAAAAACTGAATTTAAGCAGTCACGTCAAGCCCGAGTCATCACCATCCTCTCTCACAATTAATGGTCGATATCTGACAGTGCCGATTTTCACTTTACTCATCCTAGCACATGCTTTTGAAACCATTTTGTTTTCCGAAACATTGCAGTTCACCATAACCTTCAAACATTCAAAATGAAATGCGGAGCTGCTTAGCTTTTATATAGGACTGAAATTTGACCAGTGATTCCTCAGATCTATGGGCTGGTGACATCAAGCTGATTTTCACAAGGATATGATATTGATCCATCTATCTTGTTTGCCTCCCCCTCCCCGGCTCTGTGCTCTCCGAGAATCTAGCTGCTGGGGTGAGGGCAGGCTTCTGGATGGCTGGCAGCGCTGCAGTTGGGATTTCAGACACATTTATACTCTTGCTGGACCTATGGGCCTGCTGCTGATGCTTTGTTGACAGAATGCACCTGAATAAATTATTAGCTGAGGCTCGTTTCTCCTCCACCTGAGATGAAGACAGGCAAGGAAAAGTTTAACCTCTTCATGTTGGGAGGGGATGTGTATCTATTGTCTGGGATGAGTGGTATCCTTTTCATCTGTCTTCGCAAGCCAATGATAATCAGAATAATGCTGTAAAGCTGGGGGAGACTGCTAAACGTCCTCCTGGAGAAATACATAAACGAATAATGAAACCAACAAACAAATAAATAAGCCATTTGAACTGCTGACATGAGGGATCTCCCCGATTCTCTGGAAGTAGGAATCGGGAGCTTGTGTTATCTCCATAACACAGTCTTTAATTATAGATTACACTTTTCAGTATGGGAAAGAAAAAAAAAACAAGAATAGAAACGCTTGCGCACGTTTACTGTGGTAAACCGAAGGGTGCCCGATAAGACATGAGAGGGACGGAAAGAAAGAAAATAAGCGCAGGGGGTCTGACACATCCACAGGACGATGGCCCCAGCAATCACGGGATGCCATGGGATGTTTTTGCAGTAGGTCTCCGAGGAGGCATTTGAATGAAAGCGAATCAGTTTGAGCCAGACCTAAAGGCTTGTTGTAGCGGCTGCACACCTGGTCAGTTCATAGTTAGCTACAGCATGGGAGAAAACACACACCGGTCAATTGCGGGGCTCTGGTATATCTGATAGGAAGCAACTACTGTCAACCACCTTTCTAAATTCTCATCACCGAGTGTCTAACCGCTGTTCTAAGCCCCTGTATCTCAGTACGAACCCTGTGACCTCCTCTCTATTCCCTGCACACCTCTCCCTTGGCCATGACCTGTACAGCGACGGTACACTGTGTTGGGAATGTTTGCCCTTCTGTTCCAACCTGCGATATTGAATTGATTCCCTGCAGAGCACAGTTTTAATTGAAACTGAAGAAGTGTATCCCTCTGGTATGCTTCGAGGCACAGGACACTGGAGGGTACATGAAAGGAACATTTCATGCAGCTCCTGAAAGTTTGGGACTACCTTGCAATCGGACAGATGACCCGATTAGAATAAACTGCGAAAGGACTCGATTCCACGCTTTCCCATAAAGCGCCAGGCTCAAGAACTGGTGCCCATTGCCCTAAAAATGCTACCGTAGACCGATGCCAGTGGAGTGGAGCACGTCTGCATTATGCTAAGCTCAAGATAAGCAAGAGGAAGCACATTTATTTGCGTAACGGAACATCTAAATGTCTTAATTGACAAATCTAAGATAAGGTATGTATTATTAATCCAATATGTGGGACGGACCAGCATGAATCAAAGGCTATCAGTGCTGCTTAATCTCACTGTCTATCTTTCCTGGCTCAGACATGAAATCTGACCCTTCCGCAACAGCATAGGAAGAGGGTAGCCTTTTAGCTTTTAACATATATAGTGTTGCATGTATAGCTTAGAATCAAAGCAGTCATATTGCTGACACAGTTAATATAGCCCACTGAAAAGCTTGGTTGTTTAGAAAAGTGTGTGTGGGAGGGGTGGGTGGTCAGTAATTAAGAATCCAGTCTCTATGATTGATATGGAATTGAATTAAGTCTATTTGCAGTAACTAAACCAGGAAGAGAAAATAAGCTTGTTTGTACTGTGTGAAGCCTTTGGTAAGTACAATATATATGAACTTAATTCTGTCAGATGTTGTGCTCCCCAATGTGTTTGCAGTGAAACTGGTTTATTGGTTATGTTGATTTGCTGTTTTGTTGTTAATTTTGGATAATGCATTAGCAGTATAAGCATATACAGTGCCTATAGAAAGTCTACACCCACCTTGAGCTCGTTGAACATGTTGTTGGCAGTGCCTCAGAGTTCTGTGTATTTAATTGAGGCTTCTTTCCACTTATCTTCACACCATTCGCCACGCCATTCACACACATTCGTCAACATGTTTTCAAATACATACATATATTAAAAATATAAAACTGAAATATCATCATTGGATAAGTCTCCACCCCCCAGAGTTACTAAATGGTGTAAGCACCTTTTTTATCATTTACAGCTGTGAGTCTGCAGGGTCTACTTATTTTGCACACCTGGATTTGGCAATTTTTTACGATTCTTCTGTGTAAAACTGTTCAAGCTTTGCCAAGTTCCTTGTGGAGTGTTGATGGACAGCAATCAGCAACACATTTTCAATTGGATTTAGGTCAGGGCTCTGACTGGGCCACTCAGATCTTTTTTGTTCCTTTTCGTACCACTCCAGTGTAGTTCTGGCTGTGTGTTTTGGGTCATTGTCCTGCTGAAAGGTGAAGTTCTGTCCCAGTTCCAGCTTTCTTTGCAGCAGGTTTTCCTCCATTCATTTTCCTTTCTGTCCTGAAAAGTTCCTCAGTCCCTCCCAATGAGAAACATAATAACACAAAATAACTCTATATTTAAGAATAAATACTAAGGAAAAAAATATATTTCAGAATAGCTGACACTTTGCCATTAAAGATGAGTGGGTGAGTGTCCAATTTTTGGTTTCAGACTGCGCGGAGGATGCAATATTTACGGATGGTGACGGATGGTTGGCATATGCATGAATGGACATTATATATGGCACAGTATATTTTGTAGACATAACACAAAAAACGTGCTTGTGTCCCATAATATATGTTTAGCTTATACTTATAATAACATATAGTGCCACCATGACAAATACTAATACTAATTATACTAATAAATACAATTTATTGCTGGTTCCTTTTATGTTACCTGGTTTAACAATCACTGACATGCCAGGTTCTGCATAATATTAAAGGGTTATGCTAAACAGATGTGATAGAAGGTATTCAGACACCACGCAGTTCAACTGAGCAGATTCAGTTGAGATAATATATATGTAATATAGTGGACCACTGAGGGAGAAAGGGGTAAGCTTGATCTAAAGTGTTATAATTTCTCCCTGTGCTGCTATGGTTCCTCTCTATCTCTCTCTCTCTCTCTCTCTCTCTCTCTCTCTCTCTCTCTCTCTCTCTCTCTCTCTCTCTCTCTCAATAATTAGATATTACAAACAGTAAAACTGTTCTCAGTAATCTGCAAAATGAAGACAGAATTACCAGTATATGCTCCGTATCCATGTCTAATATTTAAAACGTTATTATTACTTTTTAGAACTGCTGCTTAGGCTGAGATTCCTGATTTTATCAATCCAGAAACCAGACAGACAGAGGTGTTTTGGTATTGCCGGACACTTAATATCCCTGAGAGTTTTTCCCATATTGGTTCAACATTTGATCTCCGAGAAACAATTCACAACAATTCCTAATTTGCTAATGTGCCTTGCTGTAGATCTTAATTGCCCAGCCAATCAGCAAAGCACACTCTTAAAAACTGTTTATCTTATCCAGACTCAACTACTTAGCAGCATTAGTGCTTTAGAGATGAAAGGTATTATTCTACATATTGTTTTCATATGTAAATGACTCGGCTATAAATCCCTTACAGTTACATAATGAGAGAAGAGCCAGCAATCACTACCTACATCTATTTTGAGAAATGCAACAACGAAAAGATGGTATCACGAAACAGACACTTGGAAATAATTGTTTTTGCTTTGAACTGTGTTAAAATAGAACAATACAGATCCGTACAGCCTTCGTTCTTCATATTTGATTATATGCAAAGTGAATTCATTGCGGTTTGTCATGGCTGAGTCTGGGAAACACTACCGTTTTCTAGTCACCATGGTGACATAACAAAGCCGAAAATACAGGAGGATGTGAGGTGCGTGTGATTTGTCAAAGCAGTTGCTGACTGACTGAATAGATTCTAATCCAGTTATACAAATGTATATATTTAAATAACTACAATTACTCAGTAATTACTTATGTTCACTCCCACATGCAGACGAGTATTTTGAAGTAAGTAAAGCATTGTAGGTGTTTTTGTGTATAAGGAAACTTTTCCATGGGCAGAGACAGAGACAGAGGGATTAGTTTCTGCAGCACAAAGAATCAGGCGTCTGTGGCGCAGTTAAATTCCTCTGAACCAAACATACTGATGAAGACAGGGGAAACGATGTGGAGATCTGTATATACCCCCAAACACCCCTGCTCTGCGAAAAGTAAACAAAATATATTCTGCGAAAAAATATATATCAAGAAGTCGACAGCTGGTTGGATTCAAAATCCAGTGCTAGTGTGTGCTGTTTTAAAAGGCACTGCTTGCTCCTTCCTCATCGAAAGCTATTTATACCACTGCAGAGAGATGAAGTGTGGGCTTATTCAGATGACGCAGCAGCACTTTTTAGGGTAGGTTTAGGCCTAGATTGGGGCTAGTGAACTTGTTTTTCCTGCAGTTTCTGAGAATTATGGTTAGAATTTAGAGGAATTAAGTGATTAATGCCAGTGGTGTTTACCTAAATGCACAGAATAACACAATGCCGTAGTGGCTTCATAAAGTAAGCAGACATTCAACTGTAATCAGCAAACAAACCCTGACCCAAATAAGCCAGTGACCCTCCCTGATGTACACAAGTAAGGCACACAAAGTTTTGATGGAAATTCAAAACAAACCTACCCCTCTCTCTCTCTCTCTCTCTCTCTCTCTCGTGATTTAAGCACTGGGTTCTACTTTTAAAAGGGGGCAGCAAAATGGTTGCATTTGCAAGGTCACTGCCTTCATGGTTTTAATTTCAGTTTTGTTCTGTCCTCCTCCTCCTCAAAGCTCAGTTTTGATCTTGGCCATAAGTGGAAGTTCATCATATTTACAGCAAACTCCAACAGGGCCACGGGAGAGCAAGGTCTAATACAGTCTTTGATGGCTTGCTGGGGTCGGAGTAGTACCTGCTTCAAATAAACAAGCCTGTGAGAGACTACCTACCCATGAAATGTCAAACGCTGAAATGCAACTGATGTTTATTTGGAACGGATTGGTGAACTGTGTACCATCCATGTAATAGCATCTGAGAGCTTTTTATAATCTTGATTTTTTGTTTATTTGTCCACTTTCAAGTGTTTGAGAATTGAGCAGTTAGTGCTGACATTTCTCTACAGCCATTATGTACCACACTGAGGAAAAAGTAAAGGCTTCTGTCCAGCTTACGGTAGAGAGGAAGTATAAAAATAAAATACAGTACGACAACCTGTTATAACTGGCCAAATTACATGTAAAAAAAAATCTATTTAGTGCTGTATTTGGGGCTTAATAATTTCCTGACTAATTTAGGTATCACTTACTCCTCGTTTGACTGTTCAGCGTATTCACATGTAGCAGAGACTCCGTACTTCCCCTGCTGCATGTATGTCACATTCGAGTGTAATTAATGTCACTTCAGATAAAGTGGCTCCTACTTTGCTCAAGAGGGTAACATATTAAAACATCTCTGTTGCCTTTAATGTTTCATGTACAGCGACGATGCAACTTAATTCCACGTTCAAGGCCATCCTCAAATGACAAGAAAGCCTTTGCAATGGGTGGCAATCATTCAAGCCAAGCCCGAATGAAAGGGAAAGAAAAATACCCACACAAAACAGTAATCTGAGTCAAATCGTTCTATTTAATACAAACATATTAAGGGGAATGCACATTTCTTTCATGATGTGGCGTTTGACGCGTGGTGAGCACATAACATTTAAAATGATAATGATTTAAATGCCTAAAAATCATAGCTGTGCAAAGGTTGAACTGGTTAAACTCTATACCTTCTTAAACACATTTTAAAGCCATGGTTCCTAATTTTATGTATATTTGTAGTTTAATGTCTTTAGTCCCTTCGTTTGCTATATTATGTAAGATTCGAAAAGCTCAATACATATTGTTCAATCAATTTATACTTTTTTATCAATAATTCATTTTCAGAGACTTTGCTGAACAGATTCAGCCCAGAAAAAATAATAGATTCCAGTTGAATACAATGGCACTCCGCATATATCATTCATGAATGAGTATAGTTTAATTGACTATCTATTACAGTAAATGAAACACCAAATAATGCTGTTTAAAATGAAAGATGATAACTGCAGCAGGTTCCAGAGTAATGAAGTTAGAATAAATAATAAAGACTGCAGTAACTTAATCTACCGACTTTACTTGTCTCAGATAATATTGAAAAAAGCTATGGATACTTTTCTTATATTTCTTTTGTCAATGAATGTATTTATAAACTATTTAAAATTAAAATGACTTGATTGCAATATCGTATCGTTCAAATTAAAGATTTAACAAGACTGAGATCTTTTTTAGTTGAAAAAATACATATTTTGATCTAATAGGGATAATGAAACAGTATATTATTGATTTATCTACAACTGAGGTGTTTTTTTTCCCCTATAACACATTATTTTGATGACATCAGCAATATTTTACTTTTCTGTCAATAAACAACCACACACATAAATAAAAGCCCTTGTTTGTAACTTTAGCAGATACAGCAAAGCCTTTTTGATTTGCTACAAAGCATCAGATTCTAATTCCAAACCTGATTCTATCATTCTATGAAGAATACCTTTGGAGAAAAAGAAAAGAGAGGAATCAAGAAAAAATAAGAGATCAGCAAAATGTTTCTCTCTTTTCTTTTTTGGAGGTTTCCAAAAGCAAATACAGCATAATTATAAAATTCTATCTAATCTGTATATTCTGGAACCCTCGGGAAAATATGATGCTTTGAGGTTTCTGCGAAGTCATTTAAATAAACAAAAGAGCTCACGCAACAGTGTAATTAAAGTACGTTCACAGGTTTGTGCCGATCGCAGCACTTTTCACCGAGACTCGTCTTTCCGAGGCAGAGCAGAAGTCTCACTCATAATGAGACAGCTGAGGCGGAACGCTCTGTGCTACTGACACATTAATACTACTAAACAGTATGACTGGTTGGTACTAAAGCATAACTCCTGCATAAATTAGGTCTTCTTTATTTTACATAGTTTAACTAAAACAAACCGACTGTGGTATTACGTTTCGATATTCACCTGCTCCAGTGCTTTGCAAAATACATTTGAGAAATTGTAGAAGTGCAGGAACAGAGATGTATGCATTTTCTTTGTGCAATCAACGTTTGGTAAGCAGTAGGAAGACACAATGGTTCACACAAGATAGTGAGATCGAACAATGTTTTTACAAGTGTCTGCCCAGGAAGACGATATAGGCCTACATACACATATCGATACATAATACATATTGTCTAACTGGTGCGGGTCTAAGGAGGGTCACGTCAGTCGATGTGTTCACCACTGGTCACAAAACGTGTCCCAAATTTACCAGTTCAACGCACACGAAACGTGCCAGATACTGTTGCCACCTTTGAGATACGAAAATACCAGACGGCCACTCCCCCCATACAAGCACAACATGTTATATTAAAATGCTTATTGAAACACATTTTTAAGAACACATCCAATAGATTAGAATGTGTAGAATGACCGGACATCTTCCAAACACAGCAGACAGGGTGTCAAAGCACATAAAAATACCAGTAAAATTGCAGTGGGATGGCAACCCTAGTGCCAAATGGTGTTCAGATACATTTTGAAAGAAACGGTATAAGCCACCTGCAAACTATCAGTATTATTGTGTGTGTGTCCATGCATAGAGCACGAGATTTATAAAAGATATATAATCATCAATAAAGCCTTATTTCCATGCTACTGGAAGCCTGAAAAAATAAAACTGAAGAGTGTGAGGCCCAAAATGAAGCATTGTGTCAATTGGGGGACATAAACACAAGGAACAGAGAAGCTGACTTGCATTTGTATTTCATAATTATGCTTAAAGAGATAAATGAATCATTGCAGTAAAAAATGTACTGTTTTAGTATTCTCATCCTGCAGTGATTTAAGAGGGGCCAGATTCCCATGAATTAATTCACAGTCTCTCAAACAGGCAGTATTTTGCAGTACTTCAAAATAATGCTGATGTAAATTAAGAGTGCCAGTAATTTTGTTCAGCATTTTAGGCGCACACTGACTGTTTCAGGTCAATAGCCGTGTTTTATTGGGACAATATCCACAATCATCTGCTCGGGAAACAGTCTCCTTTGAGGAGTAACATCAAAATATGAAAGAGCATTTTATCAACTGACCGCAGTGAACGGATGGATGTAGAGATGAAGGAGAAAGATGGGAAAAAGGGAACGACAACAGTGATTAGGGATCATTTAAAATGGTGGTTATCCGATTTTCAGATTGTTGTTTCAACTTGCCAAAAAAAAAAGTGAAGGGCAGAGATGGAGAAAGAGCGTCTCAGGCCAAACAGTAATTTAAAAGGCAGGCAAAAACACCCATCGGGGCCCAAAAATAAAATAAAATAAAATCCGACGTTTGGTTCCTAAAGTGGAACGGCGGCGTGTCTTGAGGGCCTTTCGGGGACTTGTGGATTTTTGCAAAAAGAAAATCAAGGCTTCGTATGTGAAGGCCTACTCTGTAAAAGGGCCCCGAGGAAGCAATCGGATTGCGTCTGTTTCCAGCAGATAAAGACAGGCGCACCGCATCTCCAGGGCTGGGAAGTTGGCTCAGCACAAACTGGCAGTCTGCTCATGTAACAGGCCCTGTCACCTACACTGCACTGGAGACAACCCATAACACATGGCTTACTGCAGGCGAGAGTGTGACTTAAACTCACTCACATTGACTTTGCAAGGTAAAGGAGGAGAGAGAGAGAGGGAGGGAGGGAGGGAGGGAGGGAAAAAAGAGACTTTATAAAGTGGCAGATAAAATCCCTGTGCTGCCAGGCAGTGTCAATGAACCATTCTCTCTTGCCTTTAACAATCAAAAAGAAAAGCAAACAAAAACAAGAACAACATTGATGTGATGCCCAAGTCATTTTGTATGGTTTATGTTACATATTTAAAGCAGAGAACAGAGAATGTTGTAGATATTACAGAAAAAGTCATTTGCTAATATCAACAACACAGGGTATTTATTTTTCTTTGTGGGAGGGAAATAAAGTAAAGGAATTATGCACAGACTGACAAATGAGTACATGCTTGTATCGTATACAGTATATTTAAGACTTATTCCAGGTCTGAAGGGAATATCCTACTGAGAGACTGAGGGACCTGAACCTTTTCACCCTGGAACAGAGGAGACTATGTGGGGACTTGATTCAAGTCTTCAAAATCATGAAGGGCATCGACCACATCAAACCAGAGGAGCTTTTCCAGATCAGCAGGGACACACGGACCCGGGGACACAAATGGAAATTGGGCTTCAAGGCATTCAAGACAGAGAACAGGAGACACTTCTTCACACAGAGAGGCGTCACAATCTGAACAAACTCCCCAGCGATGTGGCTGAAGAGACAATTTGGGAACATTCAAAAACAGACTGGATAGGATCCTTGGATCACTCAGTGATTAATGGACACCAAACGAGCACGATGGGGCGAATGGCCTCCTCTCGTTTGTACACTTTCTTATGTTCTTATATTCTAAGAAGTGAATGATCTTCCTTTTCAATATCGTTGATAGCTTTGATTGGAAACTCATGCACACAGCTCAACAAACCCCATTTGCATCTCTCATCTGGCAGCTGGCTCCAACCTGGGAACGACTGGTCAGAGATACGAGCCGTCAAAGCTCTTGCCCCGTGCGATGTATATAAAACAAAATAACAGTAAGAAAAGAGCTGTTAGCTTCAAGCGAGTTCAAGATTTAATCCTCAATCGCACAGCATGGCACAATGCTCCACGAGACCCCCCAGTACAATCAGTCCCTCACAGAGCAAAGGCAGGTGAGTTCTTGATAGTTGTAGCCTACAGATACAAATCTCAACACAACAGACTTCCTACCGCACCTGCGCCTGCCCTCCACACACACTCTCTCTCCCTCCTCAGTCTCCTTTCCTGGCGTAATTACAGTTGTATGCCTGAAGAGTATGTCTGTACTTTTAATATACATACCTTTTTAATTGTATTTATTTAGGCTATTTATTTCATTTGGATTCAATAATTATGTTTGGAATTGGGAATGGGCAACTCTAACTTTAAACAACTGCAATCCACAATAGAGTAAAGTGTGGGCAGCAGAACTGGGTTGAGATGTTTCTTTTAAGGTCGTATACGTATTCATTAAGAATGTGAAACCTCCGAATCAGAGCACCATCAATTACCAAGTCATCTGTTCAGTTAACACAGTGGTTCATAACCCTGTCAACATCTTAAAAACTATCACTGTCTAAGATGGAGAAGGTCCTGAACAGGTGAGTTTTCATTACACTGAATTTAGAGAGGCTTAAGTTGAAGATCTCACCTCGAGGAACAGACCGACAATACAATCTCAACCCTAAACTGGGACTCCCCGTGACAATCCCTATCCAGTCACATGTCAGACTGAGGATGACATCACAAAAAACTTGATCCAACTACTGCTGTGTCAGCTCTTTAGCCCACAAAGCCTTGGGAATATGATGCCCGGTCATCTCTGACCCGAACAAAGAGCAACAACAGCTGAGGAAGGCTTCATAACCCGGATAAGACGGATACCGAATACAACGGAGAGAGACGGGGAGACTGGGAGGCGGCGTTCGAGAGTTTCAGGAAACTGAGAAGGGCGCAAGAGGCTGTGAAAGTGGTGCAGATGTGGCAGGAGGCAGAAAGTGATTACAAAAGCAGTTTGGAGACGGATTTGGAAGAGTCTAGAAAGGGGAAGTGGCACGTATCACTCCATGATAATTCAGAGGAAACCAGCAGTGCTAATTTAATCAGCGTCTGGTGACACAGTGTCTCTCGAGTTGACTGAAATGTCGAGTTGCCTCTTCTTTCGTGTTTGAAATTCACTTTCTTGTCAGAACACCCCACCACATCGACCGAGGCAAGAGAAACACCGCAGAGTCTGAAATGTGAGAAAGATAAGATGGTGGCTTCATCATTCTTGACCGAGTCATCCTGGAACACAATGTCTGGGGGTTGCGGCAGATGGGATAATGAATGAGAACGATTCCCTTTAGTCCCACACTCAGAGACATGTCTACAACTCCACAACATGTTCATAAGACTGTGACTATAATGAAGAAAAATGCTGCCTTAATTAACATTGATTCGAACCAGCGACGTCTAGATAACATGGCCCCAATCGCACTCTAAATGATAGATTTTGCCAAACGAGCCACCAGAGAGTAAAGCCATCCGACGTTTAAATTAATTGCATTTCAAAGTGTATTACGGTACGGCACAGGTCCAGTTCTGAACCAAATCACACCGAGGTGGGCCGGTCCAGCAGGGTCGCTCCATTAGGTGACTTTAAGAACAAGGCATTTATTTTCATAAGCTGTGCTTTCATTACTGATATCTAGCAAAAAGGCAGAGGAAGGACTGGGACGGAGATAGACAGTCTCAGAGCATAAGGTAATTTAAAACGGAATGGGAAATTAATGTGCTTCTTTTCTTAAGCTGTCTTTTCATTTCCATGTACCATCTTTATGATATTTTGTGTAATTACTTGCAGCAATGATTCGCTTTCCAAAGAGATGGATATATCACTGAATAATTTTCTTGGATGTCCATTTTTCTGCCAACGCCGGCCGTGATCACATGCTCCGAGTTTCATCAAAAAGAATAGTTTTCCAGCCGACAGTAAGAGTACTCCATCATAAACACACGTCTTACTAATGAATGACCTTAGTTCAGAAGACAGCGAGCAGAGGACTGTGGATCTGAGAGCGCGGTCACTGCTGGGGTTTAATTATATGCTTTTTGTGACTTGTCTTTTTATTCATTCAAGGTCACACTTGGGAAAACTTCTAGGTTTTAATCCTTTGCAGCAACTAGCAGGAGTGAGGAACAGTCATCCCCTCGGTGGGCAGAAAAAGCTTTGACAGTCTTGTCCCTCTTCTTCCTGTACATTGTATGCATCTGCTAATTATTTATTTTTCATTTCTTTTTTTTCTCACAGGTGTTGGGCAGGTTAAGTTTGATGCTTTTGTTCTTCTTTAACTGTTCAGGCAGACAAAATAAAACTCTCTGCACTAAGCTGTAGTGTTTTGATTCAATCTGTGGAGCAGTTGTCAGTGTGCCAGCCCAAATTCTGCTGTCCTATATTTTTGCAAAGTTTGTGTCTCCGTAATGCCATATATTTCTCCCTGACAGTGTGGAATATCCCTGTGAATCACTGACATACTAAATGGGATACACTTAATCATTGCATGTTCACCATTTTCCTTTTCTATCCTTATTCTCCACCTTTCTTTTTATATTTATTTATGCTTGATGGTTAATGCCGGGTGAAATCGGCTAAATTCACAGAAGATTAAAAAAACGCCAGGTGATACAAGTCTTTAGAACACAAACAAGGAACACAAATACTGTCCCAGTAGCAGAAGCAGGTGTTTATCAAACTCAGAAAGTCTACTTGAATCATTTTGACATACAGTCTGTCATAAATATTCACTTCCTGAAAGTGGATTGCTCTGTTCTATATAAATCCAGTTAAAATCGCTCATATCAATACATTAAATACATTTATTATAGATTTTGTTCAAGATGCACAGAGCACTTGTCAAGGTAATCAGTGGATGATTACAAAAAGGTGGGGGGGTGGTGGATAGTTAAACAGCTATAATATAAGGTGGATTAATATCAGTCCACTGCTCTTTAAATATAGAAAGTGTTCTATTTGCAAATGACTGTCATTCATTATTGACTAATAGGTTTATTTTGATGAAACTGGAAGGCACCTAATTAAGTCCACGTCTGTGATTTGTCTATAACAGTATTAATGACAATCAACAAATAAAATGATATGGAAACCTGCATGTTTAATAAAGCACTGGAATGAGAAAAAAATCTGCATTGGATACAGATTAATTCTAATCAGTACATATTGGCACCTGACATCATATAAATTCATTTTCTGCTAAGTAATGCATCCTTATGTAAAAAAAAAAAAACATTTTCAGGCCCAGGCAGTACTAATCACAATGATTGCACTGAGCAGAAAATTAATTTAATTCTCTTTTAAACAGCTGCCAATTAATCTGTGTATTTTTTTTTCCTAAGCTATGATTAATTTAAACATGGAAAGTTTATTTAAAGATATGTAGTCAATAATTCAGGTCACCTCATTATAGTTGCATTTTAGCACATTACTGAATTATAATAGGCTTAATAAAGTCTAGTTTTGACACTGTTTAACCAAGATAATACTGAGAATACACTGAAAATACATGTGAAAGCAGTTTAATTCCTTTGATTGTAGTTCGAAGGATGAAAGGGGCAGAAAATAAACAAATAACATGTATATGTTATAGGCCTAACAGAAAAACCCTTAATGGTTTATTTCTTGTATAAAAGGATTAACTTTTTTTTTGTTTTCAGGAAGAACAGCGCTATCCTTGCAGAGGCACTTCCCTCACCCTCCCTATGCATATATAAATCCCAAACCCGGCCTGGAATGCTGCACACACCAACATCAAACAATTGTTATTATAAGACCTCTTTCGAAAAAGAAAAAAAAACACCCCAAAAACACACACAAAAAACTAGGGAATGGGGAGGAAAGCACACTGCCCAATAAATGTAAAGATAATTGGAAGGGCAGAGGGCCTTTGCTGAACCCAGCAGCAGCTTGACTACCCAAGCTCACTAATCGGAAACACTGAAAGTTTCCAGCAGGCATTGCCTAATTGGCGCTGCGCTCAGTCCCGTGTTGGGAGCCAGGCGCGCACAATAAAGCCATTGTGTTTTGTAGGAGCACTGGGCTTGTTAGCATTCTGTTTGCTGCCTCGAGAAAGCAATACCCAGCATTACTGTGCTGGGCTTGTAAGCCTCTCTAACAAACGCTTTCCATGTCACAGAAGTAAGTATCCTATCATTACCATCTTGTGGTTTGATGCAGCATGCAAACAAGGCTTCAAATGGTTATGATAACTGTGATAGCTGCCTCTACTAAAGCCCCTCAAGGGCAAACAGAAAGTGTGCTTAAATATATTTATAGACACACACACACACCTATATATATATATATATAGATGTTTGGTGGATATAGGTAAGTACATATGATCTTTATTCCTATTCTTATAGTCACTGATGACAACAGTACAATCAATCATGATTAGATGTAGAATAAAAGTCTGCCTCCTGGTAAATATGGGAGGGATTTTAATAAGGGAATAGGGAAAGGCAGAATCTCTAAAATATCAAAAGACTGTTTCACATTACATTATTTATTAAGCTTTAAATCCGTAAGTAAAGAATATTCAGACAGTAATTTCATTTAAACAGACAAAAACTCGTCTGAATCATGATTTCTAATTGAGAGAGGATTGTTACCAGACACAAATATTGACAGCGAAAGACTGGCAGGCTTGCGACTGTAATCTTTGTAGTTTTCTTGGTTCAGCTAAGCAGAGGGACATATAGCACAGATTAAATAACTAAAGGCAGAGCATTGTGGAGCTGTCAAACCCTGTGGATGGGAAAAAAAAAGAGGAATGAAACTTGAATCACTATTTTCAGTGCTCCCCATCGCTCTGAAATCCATCAAACGGCATGCCCATAATTACTTACACTCTCCATTATGTGTCACAGGTTATACAAAGTTACGAAGTAGATACAACCTACGTGCTATTTTTAAAAGTAAGATTTGACTGAACACCTACAGCTGACATACCAATCAGCTCTTAAGGAATTATAAAAATCCCACAAATGGGTATTAATGGTCCAATTCTAAGTTCAAAATGTGTATCATTTCACTTAATGGGAAACAGATAACACTTTTTTTCGGTATTCATGGGAATTACAAGCAGCCTCTGATCTGCGCTTCTCAAGGCGTACATAAGAAGGCAACATAAGTAGGCATTTTACAAATCAAAAAGACTTTAAATTGCTTAGTTCCATTTTATCAGGCGAAGTTGACCAGCCCTCCTTTGTCATGCTTTTCTTGATGTGTGAAGAATGTCATGTTAAGAAAAAAGAATATGCACTAATGCATCAGAGAAGCAAAGACGTCGACTGAGAAATATCGCTCTCTTTGCAAATCTCATTCAAAAAATGGGTTTTGGAGAGATGCAGAGCTTCTTTGGCCTGGGTTCCTAATTAATAGACCTAATTAGTTCTAGTATTTATCAACCATGTGAAATGTCTTCAGCTTCTCCAGGTTGCAGCTGGTTGAGTTGGACGGCTTTTATTTGGTTCACACCACAACTCTTCTACCGCACTGGCGATTCAGGATGGCCAATCAAGACTGAATTTTGTGTTCCTTTGAGCATTAGTTTGTAGATGTGGATGTGTGTTTGGGATCATTTATGTTTGAGCGCAAGAGAGTGCCAGTTTTACCAGCCAGAATGTCCATCTGTCTATCAGTTCTAACAAGGGGACCAGAACCAGAGAATGCAAAATAGATACAGTTCCATGCTTCACAATGGATATGCCATTCTTCCTCACTTCTGTGCAACAAATATACCACTAGTCTGCATGTTCAAAACATTAAATTGTACTTTCACCCATCCACAGAACATCTATTGTCTTTATGTCTCTTCTTTTTATGAAGACCTGCAGTATGTTTGGTGCAGAAAAGAAGTATTCACATTCATTTGCATCCATGTTGAAGCTGTGATGAATTTTGTTTAATCCATTTTGATTATTAAATTATACTTATCCATAAATCATATATTTTTTGAGTAGCACACTTTTGTCTGCCACTCCAAACAAGTCAATCAAAAATTACATAATTGATTTTAATTAGGTATGCATTACCTTGTGCTTATAAGCCCAAATTATCTGACACACAGTTCTATTGCAATTCATCTCTCGGCTCCATTAGCTGTGAAGGCCACATGTCTCTTTTTTAATACAAGCTATGAAGACAAACACAAAATAAATGTATTATTGACTGCACATATAAAAGATGGGCCTAGGACAGCCAGCTGATAAAATTCACAAAGAAGCAATAAACTGCTTAAGCTTGTTACCCACCACTCTTTCTTTCTCCTCAATAGGAATGTGTTTTGTGTTTATTATTAGCTGCTGACTCATTCCTTGATCTATAAACTGCTGCTAGAGGCCTACCAGGTCAAACTGCTTTTGAAATAAGTCCCGAGAAGTTACTTTCTTCCATTCCCCCCACCCCCCCACCACCTCCAGAGCATGGCGACTGAATCTCTGAGATGACCACATATATCTAACAAAAAGGCTTAAGGCATAGAAAAAACAACAATTTTACTGTCCTGGATTGAAAAGGAAGCTGGCTGATGTCTATCTACTGAGTAAAGATCGATAATTATGATATATATTTAAAAAAAAAGCTCCTTTCTTATATAACTGAAACTGCACACAGTATTAAGTCTCTTGAGGAATATGTCCACACACATAATGGCTTATTTGTGTGCTACAGACATCTTCACTCAGATACTAGTGAAGGATACAACACAGACACTTAAAAGAAAACGCAAGCGGTACAGCTTTTCGATCAGTGTTTCCAATGTTCAAAGAGCGAACCGCTAAAGTTGCTTTCCCCCATTTTCTTTTACTTTGGCAGAAAAGGTGTTAAAAGATCTCAGAGCCCCAGGGCTTTGGGATTCATCCTGCTAATGGTAAAAGTGCTAGGGAATTATCAGATTGGAGAATTGACGATTGGCCAGCACCCTACGAGCATCTGCAGTCTGAAGAATAGGATGTGAACCACCAGAAATCAATTTTCGGATGAAATGAGAGTGCACTGATTGAGAAAGTGTTGTACAATGTGGTGACCAGCTCATAATTTGCCACTGTAATAAAAACGATACATAGATTGTAGTATGTAGTAGAGACAGTTCAGAGGAGAGCAACCAGACTTATTCCAGGTCTGAAGGGAATGTCCTACTGAGAGACTGAGGAACTGAACCTTTTCACCCTGGAACAGAGGAGACTACGTGGGGACTTGATTCAAGTCTTCAAAATCATGAAAGGCATCGACCACATCAAACCAGAGGAGCTTTTCCAGATCAGCAGGGACACACGCACCCGTGGACACAAATGGAAATTGGGCTTCAATGCATTCAAGACAGAGAACAGGAGACACTTCTTCACACAGAGAGGCGTCACAATCTGAACAAACTCCCCAGCGATGTGGCTGAAGAGACAATTTGGGAACATTCAAAAACAGACTGGATAGGATCCTTGGATCACTTAGTTATTAATGGACACCAAACAAGCACGATAGGGCGAATGGCCTCCTCTCGTTTGGACACTTTCTTATGTTCTTATGTGCTATAATGAAAAGAAAAAAGCACAAAAAATAGGTAATTGTATTAGCTAAATGCTGTTAAAAAGCAGCAAATACACTCCGATTTGCACTGAAGTTACCTGTTTTGTCATTTATCGTGCAGTTGTATCACTCGAGCTACTGCTGCTTGGCTCCTGCAAGTAAGCAGACTGGTACGCAGTAAGATCAGGGTGCACCATTAGTTCCACATGTATTTATATCAGTGTCAATTGCATAATGAGCCAAAGATGGTACATGCTTTCTCCGAGTCCAATATCAGTCCACTGGGAAAGAGTGCGTTAGCTAATGAGCAATCACGCCTGGGATAAGCACATTTATTTTAAAAGGACTCACTAGGGCCGGGCTGTGCACACAACTGGATATTGGACTGCATGTACAGTCAGGCTGATTGCGGTGTCTCGGAGGGCAGAGGGTGCCGTGATGACAAATGGCACCGTGCTGGGTTCTAATAAAGTGGCAAAGCGCGGCGTCTGTCTCGGAGTCTAGCAGGCGTTTTCCTCCTGACAGTTGCTTGCTCTCTGCCTTCGTGCCATTTGCAGTGGCCGTCTGAATGTTTGTGGAGTGCCGGGCTCGCTGGAAAAAAAAACAGCTTTAAACAAACAAGTAATTAAATCCAGTGGGTGCGAGTGCTAACCGCTAAGCCATTTTCACGGTTAATTTTTGATGGAGTGCCTGCCATCAACCTCTCAAATGGTTCCACTAAGGGCCTAAATGCAAGCCTTGGGTTTCCCGTGTGCTCGACTTGATGGCTTAATTCCCAGCGCCATTCATCACCTTCCCTCAAAACCTGCAGTAGCACAACAAAGGCATTAACCCCCTCAGACATAAAAAAAACTACCTGTCGAACAGCAAGAGAGCATTAAATCAAGTTCCTTTGGCTCAGAATCTCAGTGAGGGGGAGTTAAAAAAGTATTCTGTCATTGTTAAAAGGCAGTACAAGGCACACAGTCCCAGAGCAAATCTCTGCTCCTGCTGGAGCCTCTGCCCACATACAACTTGAAGAAATGGGTCATTATTTTCAAGGAGTTTGATGTGTGTGTGTTAACTGTTTACAACAATGTAATAACTGTATAATAACATTGTTGTGTTGTTGTTATTAAACACACTTGAGCACTTCTGACTAAGAATATTTAACTTGCATTGGTGTCTGAAATCAACTACTGACCAGTCTGATTTAAAACAAAAAATATCACAAATATGTGTTCACTTTGTGTGGGAAATCCCACTGATGCTGATGAGAAACTGACGAGAGATTGAAAAGCAGTGTTTAAATCTTAAAAATGCAATAGCTCTAGGGACATATTAGGTCCCTTAATAAAGTATCCAGACATTGTGTTGTTGATCATCTTTTTGGTGCTATCTGAAAGATGAACAATACAAAGATAAGTTAATGAAATTTCAGAATTAGTGTATAACAGATTTGGTTAGAGCACGGATCTGAAATAAGATTGCCATCAGCTCAAATAAATCACCTCAAGCACGGTCTCTCTTTGAGGAACAAAATAATAATTTACTGTCTAATTTATATGGCATAATCTTCTAAAAAGGTTATCAACTTGGATCTGTTATTTCGCTGCGTGCTGCAACCACACACTGTATAAATCCTGGGCAGCAGTGGAGCAGTTACACTGTTTAAATATTAGTTCTGCACTAATTTTCATTATTCATTTTAGCATTTTAATATATGTATATACTCCGTAGCTTGATGATGGCGGTCTAGGATGAGACTTTTTCTCTTTTAATTTAAAGTCCCTGAGCAAATTCTCAACAACCCACAACAACAAAACTAAATCAAGCGACCAACGCGATAATGTGCTGGTGATAAAGAACTGACGATGATGGTTTAAATATTTCATTTGGTGAGGCAAAATTGAAAACTTTATATGCCATTTCTTTCTCAGAGTTCCTCCTTGTGGTTACACTAGCTGACACGCTTATCGTCTCCCAATTATCAGAGCTGCATTAAGAATTCAGAGTGAATGGACGCGTTCAAAAGGGAAAAAGCCATTAACACAGAAACATAATTAACTGCTCTGAAAAACACACACAGCATATATATATATATATACACACACACACACAGTGCTCTCTATTACAGCTCTGAAAATATTGTGGCAGCAGCAACAATAGAAATATAGAATTGTGGCTTTATTTAATTATGCTAAGTGCAGACTTGTGCCGGTTCTCTGATTGTTATTATTGGAATAACTCCACTCTTTTGTCAGTTTGCAAAGCCAATTTTAGGGAGAACAGGAAAGAAAAGGAAATCAGACTGACCACGTCTTATCTATAAAGTTTGGCCAAAGCTACTGTCCAGATAGGGGACTGACTGATGTATCTTTTCTATTTCTGCGACTGGGTTGGGGCAAAGGACCTGAAAGTTTGGTTACTTACGAGTCCTTATTTTCTAGTCTATTCTAGATATGCAAATGCTCTCCTTGTCAATATATATGTCACAATTTCTGATAGTTTAAGCATTTAGCCAAGTTTTCCTATGTGTTGCATGTCTTGTATCTTATTTTTTGTTTGTTTCCCATTCAAATGAAGATTCCAAAACAAAATCTGCCGCCAGGAAACCTATCAGAGGATAAACATTGTACACATTTGTTAAGCACTTAAGTGCAACTGTTTATTTTCATCTTTGTGACAATATTTAAAGGGAAATCCTCTCTGATATCAACTTCTTTAAGACTGTGCTCAATCAGTGAATCTGGGGAAAATGCAAAAGGCTGACTTGCAATTCCCCTTGCTTTCATAACACTGTCCTCCCTCCTGTTTGGGCTTTAGCTTAGCTGTTGTATCTGACTGGACTGCAAAGGCATTTGCCCTCAATGCATTTGCTTCCACTGTTCGTCTTTCTGAGCAGCAAATCATGTACCGGCAGGAAACATGCTCTATTGATACAAACGTGAGCATTTAAAATAAAATATGATTAACTTGCAAGCAAACTCAGGGCTTGAATAACTAAAATAAATATCCCAAAAAAGTTAACTTAACTAAAATGTAAATTATACATCAAGCCGAAGCCCAGTGTTTTTATTTAGCCGTTGAAGCACTCCTTCTTAGGAATTCATCACGCATGCAATGTTTAGGCCTGACATAAGGCAAACAGCCTCTTGCATAATTTAAAAAGTACCATTTCAGAATTTGTAATTGTATTATTCCAAACATGTAATTTGTCTTATTGCTCCAGCTTCATTTAAAGACAATTCCATTTATCGGGAATGAAAAACAAAGCAGGAAAGAAAAAAAAAAAAAACTTGTTTGCTGATGTGAGATTTTGTTTCAAAGTGACATTTACAGATTGCTCTTTTTTTCCTTCCAGTTCTATCTCTTAATTAACAAGACGTAATTCTCAATTTAAAATTCTAATGAGTCTCCACTAAAAAAAAAAAAAAAAAAAGATGAAGAAGAAAGACATTCAGGGTGGAAATCATTCACTTTATTTCCTCCTTGTTTTTAATTTACAGATGCAGTAGAGATTAGTCTTCAACTGCAGCCGATTACAGAAGACTGCATTTGAAGATTGCACAAGCTGCATATTTTTGCACCTAAATCCAAGTGGTAAGCGGCAGTCTGTGCTGGGGGTAAATACAGGTATTCTCTACCTTTTGGCTTTATGAACATAAGAACATAAGAAAGTGTCCAAACGAGAGGAGGCCATTCGACCCATCATGCTTGTTTAGTGTCCATAATATCTAAGTGATCCAAGGATCCTATCCAGTCTGTTTTTGAATGTTCCCAAATTGTCTCTTCAGCCACATCGCTGGGGAGTTTGTTCAGATTGTGACGACTCTCTGTGTGAAGAAGTGTCTCCTGTTTTCTGTCTTGAATGCCTTGAAGCCCAATTTCCATTTGTGTCCCCGGGTGCGTGTGTCCCTGCTGATCTGGAAAAGCTCCTCTGGTTTGATGTGGTCGATGCCCTTCATGATTTTGAATACTTGAATCAAGTCCCCACGTAGTCTCCTCTGTTCCAGGGTGAAAAGGTTCAGTTCCTCAGTCTCTCAGTAGGACTTTCCCTTCAGACCTGGAATAAGTCTGGTTGCTCTCCTCTGAACTGTCTCTACTACATACTACAATCTATGTATCGTTTTTATTACAGTTGGTCAATTAGTAGCTGGTCACCACATTGTACAACACTTTCTCAATCAGTGCACTCTCATTTCATCTGAAAATGGATTTCTGGTGGTTCGGTTAGAGCTCAGCTGTGCACTGCAGGTTGCAATTATCAATGCAGCCCTAGTTAGCAGGTAGCCATTATCAATGCTTTCCCAGCTTCAATCTTAAACACCACGGCCTCGTCCCCGCCGATTAAACAACGGGTTAAACTTCGCATTCGGGATCCCTTCTGTGGAGAAAGTCATCTCCAACCCTCCAAGCGTTGCCCCCATGCCAGCCTTCCTTGTTTACATAAACTTGTCATTAGTGCAGAATTAAAACCTACAGCAAGGAATCCAGGAGCACACAGCTGTAATTCATACAGATTTATTACTTCAGAGCATCTGTAATGCACAGGACTTGCTGTAAAAAAATAAATACAAATGCTGCTCACAGAATACCTAACTACTCCACACACAGACCTTCTACACCATTAGCATGATCAGAATTTGTACTGGATCTGTAATGGGAAAAGCAGAAACAACCCTCATGTGCATTTAATGATAAAAAAGCTCAATGTTATACAGCTTGACGTTAAAGAACTTTACACACGCACACCTTTTCTGCGTAGTGTGTTTGTGGTGAGCAGTATTCAGTTTGGTGCACATGTCTAGTAAATCTGAAACGCTATGTACACTGTTCTGGCAGGAACTCTTCTCACTCTTTATGTACAACATTACTTTGGGGCGATTCACTTAGTTCAAAACATACTGTTCATTAAACGTATACATCGCATTATATATTTTCAGAGCTTGATGAACACTGATTCAATTTGTGTTCAATAAACTCTGAACATACAGTGCCTATAGAATGTCTACAGGCCCTTGAACTGTTTTAACATTTTGTTGTGTCAGTGGCTCAGAGTTTCATGCATTTAAATTAGGATTTTTTCCACTTTTCTACACACCATACTCCACACTGTTAAGGGAAAAAAAAATTGTGACATAAATATGTATATTAAAAATACAAAACTGAAATATCATAATTGGATAAGTCTAGACCCCCTGAGTAAATACTTGGTGGAAGCACCTTTGGCAGCAATTGCAGCTGTGAGTCTCTTGCAAAAGGTCTGTACCAACTCTGCACACCTAGATTTGTGCATTCTTCTTTACAAAACTGTCAGGTTCTTAGCGGAGTGTTAATGAACAGCAATCAGTCTTGCCACAGATGTCCAGTTGGATTTAGGTCAGGGCTCTGACTGGTCCACTCCAGTGTAGTTTTGGCTGTGTGTTTTGGGTCATTGTCATGAAAGGTGAACTTCTGTCCTAGTTTAATCTTTAATGCAGAGGTGAGCAAGTTTTCCTCAAGGACTTTTCTATACTTAATTTCTCCTTCTTTCCTGACAAGTGCCCTAGTCCTAGTGCCAATGCGAAACATCCCCATAACATGATGCTGCACCACCATGCTTCACAGTAGGGATGTAGGTGTTGTTTGGTTTTTTAATTATTATTATTTTTAAAAATATAGAAAAAATAAGTTGTGGGGTTGGATGTGTAATAAGCGAAAAGATGTATACATATGTTAATGCATTTTAATTTCAGGATATAAGGCAACAAAAAGAGGTATAATATAAAAGTATAATTTAATTTAAAAATATACATGTATTAAACAAATCATTGTCATAAACAAATGTTCAGAATAAATGTGTCTACAAATGTGCATATATTTACTAGGTCTATAAGTACAAATATACACACTTACTTCTAATGAGTTAAGGGTGTGAAAGCTATACACTACAGCAGAGTATGGTCAAATTAAACTTTGGTTTTGGTAAATCAATAAAAAGTTTATACTTTAACAGGTTTAAGAAGGCGCTGGGTAGAAGTGCTCTAAAGCACATTGATTTGGATAGATAGTTTTACACTTTCTGGCATCATTTAGCTTTTAATATTTCTATATATACAGACTGTACACAGATCAATGTAATGATCACTATGTACAGTCCAGTGTTTGGAGAACATCTTGAAAATCAATTATCATCATACCTTGCCAACCACTGTCTAGCTATTTATCAGACGTGAGAGCATAAATATAGATTTCTATCTGTCGCTGAATGCCTTTTTATTGCCATGACCACTGAATGTAAAACCACTGCAGGAGCAAAGTCAATTTTTCTGTCTGTTTCTCTATGTGCGCCTTAAAGCTATAACCACACTGCTATGAAAATCCTCCTCCTGACCATAATCCCAAATCAACCCTACAAACAAACTCTTTAGTAAACATCTTCACTTTAGATTATTGCTTTAGCTCGACTCTTAAACCCTCCTTTAAAGGCTTGACCTAATCCTTAACCAATCCTCAGCCTGCCCCATGACTATACCTAGGGACCCACACTAGTTTGTGTGTGTTTTCGTTGTTTTCTATCTTATTTACTGAAAGTGAAGCAGCTGTTAACACACAAGCACAACATTAACATTAGTGTAAGTATATTTCAAACCCTAATCCTAACCCTCATGTAGTGCTAACCCTGAAATTCTCCCTAAACCTCAATAAATTGTAAACTAGAGAAAATATTCCATGCAACCACAAACTAATGCTGATGCTAAGCCTGTTTATAACAAGAGGGGGGGAAGAGGCTATAATCAAATCAAATTTGTAACCTTAAAACACATTCTATCAATCCTTATTTACAAACAGGTCTAACTTGAAATACAATTAATAGCTTAACGACGGTTTTGTTCCGTTTAGGAAGGAACACAATTAAAATGTGACTGATTAGGGCATTAGGGTGCTTGTATTAGGGTGTAAGGCCTCACAATGGGATAGGAATCATTTCCAAAACACAACTTTAGTCAAACAAAGACATTTTAGGTGACTGTCTTTGCAGTCTTTGTCTCAAACCATAAATCTTATGCCTCACTTGGGTCACTACACTTCTAATTCTAATAGTATCGCAAATGTAGAATTCCTAATCTGCATTGTAACCTGGGATTGAAGAGAAGAAACAGTATGAAGAGTTTTCAATCTCGACTGGATTGACTGGGGAAGGGGAGCCACGATCATCATCTGATTAATGAATAACATATCTTTGCAATTCTGCAGCACTATTCCTGTTGCTACTTCTGCAGCGCACTTCTTCGCACATAGATCTCCTCCTGTTATGTTATGCTGCCGAAACTGCTGTCATTTGGGATCCTCTCGAAAATTATAAATAGCCGAATCTCGGGAGGTCTATCCTCAAAACAAGCCTTTTAAACAGCGGAGCTGGTGTCACGGCTGTGAGAATTTCGGTGCAGTGATTCAGATCTTCAACTTCTCCTCGTAGCTCTTGAGGCAGAAATCAAACCAAGCTGCACACTGTAGCGGACGGAAAACGAGCTCAGCGGAGGATATATGAAGGGTAACGCAGAAGATGCTAGATTGGCAGCAGAGGGGAGGCGATGAAAATAGTTAAAAGAAAACCTGGATGTAGAGTAATGCAGGTGGTTGTCAAGTTAAATTCTACATGGAGATTTATCCCAGGGCACTAGTGTGAGGAGAACCAACATGTTTCTCCTAACAAAACCTGAGCAGAAAATGATTGATAGGAGTTCGCTCTGAGCTGATATGAAATCATGTTCAAATCAATCCAAACAATCTTGGTTTAAGGTGGGGGGTTGTAAAACTACATATTTTGAATCATAACAGATGCTAAGGCAGGATCATACATTTACAGCTTATTTTAATTGAATATATATAGCGTAAGTATCAATTTCCAAATTAAGCGATATAACGTGAATATAACTCTTTATTACAGAAGTATAACTATGAACTGAATGCACTATTAGACATCTGTTTTAAAGCCAAACATTGAACTTGGGAGGAGAAGGTTTGATTTGTGTGTTTTTTTCTAAATCAGCAACCACACTAAGCAGTGTTTAAAAAGAAATTGAATAAATAGAAAAACAGCTGTCACTTTCCTCCATGTTTTCTCTGAGACAGAGGAGAACACAGCTTGGTATTTTTTCTCCAAATAAAGGGCACAGAAAAGACCAAAATATTGCAAATGTAAAAAGTGCTAAGAAGTACGGATTTAACGACATTTTCATTGCACAAGACCAATTTATGACTTTATTTAAGAATAAAAAACCCCAAGGCTCGCATGTTTTAAGAATCTATGATTAATGAAACATTAATCATAAATTTTGTAGAGGAACAGGAAGACTTGTCAGTTTCTATTTAGGCCCAGGAGGAAGGGGGGGGGGGGTTGCAATTGAAAAGGGAGAAAGGCACTTTCGAATTTATAAAATGTTGACTCTGTGATCTCCTTTGAAGATGCAGCTTTTTTCGCAGCAAATGATTCTCTAAGATGTCTCCAGGGAAGGTCTAAATATTTAATTGGTGAGCCAGAGAGAAAACCCCAGTCTCCCTTATTGAAACGACAGGTGATGAAAGTGTCTGTTGGGTAGGTGAGCGCTTGTTATGGTTTCACCTTTGAGACAGAGAACAATGCGAACACAATGCGATGGAGAGAACGTGCTGTCTTTCAGTCAAGGCCTCCTAAACATGCTGCTGTAATATAATTTTATGACATGATGTGGGGGGTGCAGGATTTCTGCTACTGCCTGATTTTGAGATCCCCAAGATAGCCTTTTCAACATGAGGTTAAATATCAGTAAGCCTGTCTCTATAAAAGACTAATTGAACTTGATGTGAGCTGCCAGGCACCTTTTAGTATCACTGAGGAATAGTTACAACAGGTGTATAAAAAGAAAACGCTTGCTATGCTTCTCCAATGCTCTGTCACACAACAGGTACAGTCATGTCGAGTTAGTCGGTACGTTAGTTATAAGCAAGGCTGTGCGACAACAAAATAAAACGTCAATAAAAGGTGGCAGGAACTGGAAGCGTAGATATTGTAAATCACATTAACGCATTTGCAATACCAATTTCTCTTCACTTGCTCTGCATTCACGATTTTACTTTGTTGCCTGCAAACACATTGCAATCTGTTCTCTTACAGATTCTTTCAGTGGGCTTTGTTCATACAAATAGTACATAATAAGTGCCGCGCTTCTGAAAGAGACGTTCAATGTACTCTCCATCAAAGAGGAACGGGAGCAGCGCTACTAACCCACTTTTAATTGACTCAATAGAGAGAAAACACCGTCGGTGCTAATCGGGGGAAATACAGGCTTTCTTCCAATACTTCCTCCCAATGAGTGTCACTCCACGAAGCAGAGCATAAACACGCTGACAGGGGAATACCTCACAGAGAAAAGTCAAAGACGGGTCAAGTGACTTGTGTGCTCAGACATCATCTCTTACTTTAACCACTCAATTCCTGCATTACACCTGTAGAGCACGGCTGGTAAACCACGGTTTTTAAAGACAAAAAAACACACAAACATCCACTATCTATTTATCTATCTATCTATCTATCCATCGATTGATACAGAAATCACCCACTCCACCCACCAAGACAAACTCAAGTTCATCACCCAGAGTATGTTTTGTTTGAAAGTAATGTTGAACGAGGATTGGTGTGTCAATCTGTTATATTAGGTAGGTGTGATTTAGACCCGAAAAGACGGGGAAGCGCTGATTTTTATACTTATCTCTGCTTATCTATCCATTCAGGCATGCCGAAGGAAGGAAAAAAATGTTTTCACTGTGTTGTTTATATACATTTGAACAACACCACAAAGAATAAAATCATAATAAAAAAACATGTCAATTTGTGCTGTGAACAGACTGCCTTTGTTATGACTCAATGCTTTGCCTCAATTTTCAATGATTTAACAGCTCAGGAAATTATAGAGGTGGCATCATTGAATGACTACTGATAACAGAGCAGTGGGCTTGGGGAAAGAAAAAATATGAATCGCATTCAACACTGAGCTGTTATCCTTGGCATAAAGTGTGCCCGCATCTGTGTTGTGTGTGTGTGTGTGTGTGTGTGTGTGTTTCGAGGCATGGGTACATTCAAAATACTGCCTGACACCCACTGTACGTAAAAACACACAAAAGCATACACAGACTCGGTTGAAAGTCAGCTCTTGTCTATGGGAATGGCCCTGGGCAGGCTCGAACCACTGAAGCAGTACGTGCTCAAAAAGAACTGGAAGGTCCTCTGCTCATTATTCGCTCAGAAGACAAGCACACAAGTGGTCAATGAGAGAGGACAAGCGGGGAAATATTACAGATGGACCCTGATAACGATCTAATGCTGGCTGCTGGTGATTAAACGGAGTGGAGCGCAAGGTGGGTAAGGTGGAATGAATTCAATTACACATTCCACTCGCTGGCTCAGCCCCGGGGACTCGGGTACGGAGGAATGCCAGGGAGGCACAGAAAGTCATTTCCTCCTCCCAGCGCTGTGCCCCTCGGCAAAGCGAGTCTGCGACGGTCAGCCAAGCTCTGTTACAGCAGAACCCACGCAGAACCCGGCGCTGATCTCCTCTCTCAGATCTCGTCGCCAGCTCTCAGACTACTCAGATGCTCAACTACAATCTGCAGCAATCTGCTAGTTCAATACTCTAGGCATGCCAATGTGCAGAAGGAGACGTGTGGTAGTTCCAGACAGACTCCGGTAAGTCTCAAAGGCTTCTGCTGCATACATATCTGCTGCATTCATCAATATATCAAGATTTACAAAGGAGTCTCCAAAAGTCATTTAAAGTAATTAAAAGTTTGGACTGGGAAGAAAAAGTCAAATAGAGCTTTTTTAAACAACGTATGATTTGCCGATGACATCATCATATTGCAGCTTTAACTTCAAGAACTCTCAGATGCAAGCAAGAAAAAGATGAATGAACCTGAGTAAAACCAAAGTCATGTTTAACAGCTTTCTTAAATCTAATAAAAGTAGATCAACGATACGGAATACAGATACGGGAAGATTTAGATATTATGGAAGAAATCAAAATAACAGCAAACATTGGATGGAGTGCATTTGGAAGAAACAGCCCACTTGAGAGGAAATCTACCCATTCGCCCGAAGAAAAAAGTTTTGGATGAATGCATACTACCAGCGCTCACTTACGGCTGTGAAACCTATTCAATTATACCAAAAATGATACAGAAATTGAGGACGACACTAAGAAGCTTGGAAAGATGTATGCTTGGAGTAACAAGAAAAGATAGAAAAAGTAATGAGTGGATCCGAGAGCAAATGAAAATGTGACAGCATTAAAAGAGTGGAAATGTTAAAAAGGCAATGGGCCGGACACATTGCAAGAAGAACAGATCAAAGATGAACAAAGGAAGCTATTAAATGGAAACCAAGAGATTAAAAAAGACCTAGAAGATGAAATAATAAACCCTGCAGGCGTGACATGGAAAAGAGAAGCTGTAGATCGAAGCAAGTGGAAACATTTTGGAGGCATTCATTATATATGCATATAGCATGATGTATTGTTAGTCTAATTAAGACAGTGAAATAGACTAACTGACTGTTAGACTGCGTTGCAGAAGTAAGCATGAGTCAATTACCATGGTAATATTCACACACAGTAGGTGTCAGTATGCATTCAGTAACCACTTTATAGAACATGTCAAAAATGCTTTTCCAAGAATCCAGGTCTGTTTGCAAAGAAGTATTCTTTTCCTCTACGAATTAAGAAGTGAAATTATTCGAAACTTAAACAAATTTTTACTGTTAGGATCAAAATATACTTACTGTATGTTGCTATGTATATTATATAAACAGTGCTTATAGAAACAAACATGCATATTCTCCACCCCCCCGAGCTAAAACTTGGTGGAAGCACCTTTGGCAGCAATTACAGCTGGGAGTCTGTTTCGATAGCTCTCTGCCAGCTTTACACTCCTAGAGTTGGCACTATTTGACCATTCTTCCTTAATAAACTGTTCAAGCTCTGTCAAGTTCCTTTCTAGCAGCTTTCTTGCAGAGGGCAGCAGATTTAACTCAAGGACTTTTCTCTGCTTTGCTCCATTCATTTTCCCTTCTATCCTGACAAGCCCCCCAGTCCCGGCCGATAAGGAACAACCCCCATGACACGATGCGTCACCAGGTGTTCTTCACAGCAGGCATTGTTTTGGTGATGTGCTGTGTTGGGTTTGTACCAAACATGACATTTAGGTCAGAACAAAACACGTTTTCCACATGGCTACAAATCTTGCATATTTCAAATGGGATGCAAGGTGGGCTTCCTTGAGTAAAAGCTTCCTTCTTACCACCCTACCATACAGGTCAGATTTGTGCAGTGCTCAGGATATTGTTTCACTTGTACACTTTGACCAATCTTGACCAGTCTCTACAGGCTTGTAAAGTTGCCATTGGCCTCTTTGTAGCGTCTCTGATCAGCGTCCCTCTTGCTCGGTCATCCAGTTTAGAGGGAGCTGTATCAATGGGTAATTGTTGTAAAATAATGTGATACAGTTTATGTGCAAAATGCCCACTGGATTCACACTGACAGACTCTTCAGGACAAACTCCTGGGGAAATTATAATTCATAATAAAATATGTAATAAAAGTACATCACAAAGTTTCCTTCTACACAAAAAACAGAATGGTTGGCTAAACAAATTAAATTAACAATCCAGTTGTTCTTGGGAGTATTTTTGTATGATGCTAATTGGGATTTCTTGGAGGTTTTAAATCATACTGACAGAGGCTGATTAAGCTCCCCAACCATAACACCTGCTAAAATGTGTATTGGCTGCCCGATATACAAGTTATCAGCAACTCATGCAAATTCACCAAATATTTCCATTAAAATGCGCAATGAGGAATTTTAATTAAAAAGAAGAAAAGGGGGGAAAAAAACGAAAACCAAAACAAAAGTGTGCCAAGGTTATTCCAATAGTTTTGAATATGCATGGCTTTTAATTTAAACACTTTGCACTAAATTAAGCATGAGAAACACAATCTTTCCAATCAGTCAATCAGTCAAGTCCTGTTTGGGTGAGGTCCACGTGAGCACCATCTGAAAGCACTTTAAAATGAATCAGGTTATATGGGAAGTGCAACAAGGACTCCATAAAGCACTTAAAACTTGAAGCAATTATAGGAAGTTTATCAGTTATGCAATGATAGAGCAGGCGATAATACAGAAACGATCAAATACATGTTTAATAATGTAAACATAGATACAATATCACACTAACTAGTCTATTTCCTTCTGAGATTTAATATAACCTGAGGTTTGATGGCAAGACTGTGTTCTGGAACTTTAAATCAAATCTTTAATTCCATTTTAAGTCACGAATTGCTGCCGGTACCATGTGACATCCCTCTCGGGGGGCAGCAAACACCCCACCCCATGGAACAACCCTCTCTCTCTCTTGCTGTAGACAGGCCTATGACTGTGTGGGTGTGCCTCCAGAGCGAGAAGTCACATGGATGACTAGAAGCAGCTCAATGAGACCTCTCCAAGCGTGGGACATTTTTATGTTTCTTAATCTCTCAGAGTTGAGCTCCAGAAAAACAAAAAGGCACACGAGCAACACCAAATAGTGTGAATATGTATGTGAAAAACTGCTGGGTGGATCTTTAAGTGAGCAGAGGCGTCCGTATCGATCGGGAAGAGGCAGTTGCGTGAGAACACTTAGCACAACGGTTGTGAAAAAGAAAAGGAGGCAGGTTACAGGAGAGGCACAGAAATATAGGTGTGAATAAAGGAGGGAGACCTTTCTAACAGCAGAGAGTCGCAGAGCGAGGGGGCAAAACAGCTGAAGGAGCAGGAGTGATAGGGACAGAAATTGAAAGGAGACACGAATCAGAGACTTGTCTTGGATCGTAGGCGGTCAGCAGACCAGAGCAGGAATATAGGCAAGAAACATCCTTGAAAACATTTCTAACGAGAGGTTAAATTAACGGTTCAGGAAAAACACCCTTCGAAATGCAGCACGATGCAGCCGAACTCAAATCAGCAAATGGGTTCGCCAGGAGCAGCGAGAGCCCCGATCCATCAGCGCTGCTGGCTGAATGCAGCAGCCGAGCCCCAGCACAGGCCATGGAGAGAGAAACAATGCCTCCTGTAGAGGGTGCCGCTCGCTGTTGTTTGCGCCTCGGTTTTTGCTAAAGGGGGAGTGAGGGAAGCCTATTATAAATCCATCCAGTGCGGAAAAGCCAGTAGCAATCTGAGACAAACAGATGGAGTTTCAGAGAGAGGAGAAGAAAAGAGTAAACAGCAATCTGTAGTAAATCAGAGCAGTGTCTAAAGCTGACAGCCGAGCCGGTTTGCCAACAAGGTTTCTGCCCACAGCTTGCACCCCGGTGCAGCGCGCCAGCAGGTACCGGGGAACGCATGAGCGTATGATGTATAACTGACATCTCTCTTTTTAACAGAACACTGATGCCATCGAAATATTTCATAGGCGGAGAATAGACAATCCACAACGCAACGACAACGCATATGTGCACACAGTCGAGCTGAGGCATGAACGAATGTTAGTGCTATTAAGCTGACAGTTGGACTCCACAGCTCTGATTTGTGGACCCTTTAACGGATTCTAACTACACAACTCTCCAAAAAAATCAAGCACTTCACGCTGAGATTTCTCATTTTTGCTGAACAAATGCTGTAAAACAACGCAGTGCTCAAAAGGGTGCTCTCCTCGCAATCCACATTCGATGGGCGGAAATAAACTGGCATTATAGTTTACATTATATTCCTGGTTTTATACGGAAGCTGTTCCATCACTGTCCTGCTCACATTATTACAGTCCTCAAATGCTGCCTTCAAGAACATTTAAGATGCCACAGGTACCACCATAAAAAATAAATCTATTATCCACAAGCCTTCCTGTCGGTTTCATAACTGCAACACCATCACATCAGCTCTGTGTCAATTTCAGTTCTAATTTAGTCCTTCCCTGTATGCATCGGTAGTTAAATGGCAGTCACGTTAACTAATGCAATTGGATGTGTAATTAAAGTTAAGATCCTCATGAACTTACTTTACTTTATCAGGCCATTAAGGTTCAACTTCTTATTTTTTTAATTTTATTTCTCCCGCAATGCTTCATCAACCTCTGAATTAGTTCATCACCGGATAACATTTCTCATTTGCGTCGCTGCTTATTTCGCAGGCGTTGGCATCCCTGTAATGTCACCACTGTAAATATGTTTATACGAGCGCACGTCACCGACGCGCATTAATTAATTGGATGTGCTATCAAAAGCCTGCAGTCCGATCACAGGTAGCGGCGAGATATAGATATAGAGATCAGAGAGGCTGGTTCTTGCATTGTATCAAAAGGAGCCTTTCAAAAGCTCGCCATTGAGAGCACAACTGCAGAGAGAGATAGGGCTGCAAGCTGAAATAATAACGGGGGAAATTAGTATGAATCTGAAACCTGTTGTATACGTACATAAAGGGGCCCTAACAGCAGACCTGAACAACACAGTCAATAGGCATAACTGATCTGATACTTTTGTTGGATTTTGCATGCTCCTTGTTTTCGTAGAACTTAAAGAGGCAGAGAAAACCCAGCTTTAAAATAAAAAAAAAATGCAATAAAGGAAGTTGTAGAGCTCAAGAGCCCGTTAAGCCCTTTAATAATACTACCTTGCAGTACAGAAATATGGAACTCCCGATGGGAAAATGTCTACACACACACACACACACACACACACACAAAAAGGCCTTTCGGATTTGTTCATGAGTCTGTTTCTCTTATTAATTATCCAATTTATATTATTTAAAGCTTAATTGGCACCATTTCTAAAATCACGGGTTTATGCGACTGTATGTGCTGTGATAGTGTATAAGTAAGACAGACAACTCTTCAATTCGATCATACCATATAAGTACAATTGAAAAAAGTATAGTTGAAATCTTACCAAATAATGGCAGCTGTCAAACTTAGAGACGCACGCTCTCTGTGGCATCACAACTTCCAGCACAGCAGAACAACAATGGGATGACCATCTTTGTCTTTCCTAGGGCAACTATTATCAAGTCAACCGGGGAGCACTGCATGGTCTTACTCCCCACTAATTATAGTTTCCACACACGACATGAAGTGCTGCTGTGCCCACGGCTGCGGGGACCAAAATCGTGAAGGCGGCCTTATTGTTTTCTACTTTGTAACAACAGAGGTGATTAATCCACAGGGGAGATCGTGCAATAAATAATCCCACATTCAAAACAGGAAATAAACAACAAAAGCAAACGTCAATCTGCAGCTATCGCTTTGATCACAGCGCCTCCCAACATTTACATCACTTGATCATGCCACTCGCCTCCGCAGGTTTGTGTGAATTGGCTAATGCACATTAATGTGTGTTTCAGTGTGTGTTTGCGAGGTAAATATCTTTCTATATGATAATAATGACCCAGTACCAAGAGTCTGGTGATGCTGTGGTTTTTCTGCTGTCCTAGGAAGTTGTAAGAACATAAGAAGAAAGTGTCCAATCGAGAGGAGGCCATTCGCCCCATCGTGCTCATTTGGTGTCCATTAATAACTAAGTGATCCAAGGATCCTATCCAGTCTGTTTTTGAATGTTCCCAAATTGTCTCTTCAGCCACATTGCTGGGGAGTTTGTTCAGATTGTGAGGCCTCTCTGTGTGAAGAAGTGTCTCCTGTTTTCTGTCTTGAATGCCTCGAAGCCCAATTTCCATTTGTGTCCCCGGGTGCGTGTGTCCCTGCTGATCTGGAAAAGCTCCTCCTTATCACGCCACACAAAGTAATGAACAAATCTCTCAATCTGACATCCGCCATTGCTTGGGACATTTTTTTAATTTGCTCATATGACAGGAATGGGGGCAGTTACGCTTTAACAGAGTAGGAACAGTGACTAGGATCCTTGTCAGACAAGTAGTGTTTTTTTTTCTTGCAGCATTAAAAGTGCTTAGTTTGGCCCTGCTCCGGCAACCTCTCCAATTCTCATCAAGTCCTGTGCTGTGGTCGACGGACAAGACACCTTAAATAGGCTGTGATGTGGTGTGTGGCGTATACACTAAATTCATTACGGGTCTCTTCCACGCTCTGCCTGCCCTGAGTGGAAATGCACGGTTATGTTTTTCTTGGCCTGTCAAGTTTGCCCTTTCTTCCTCTGGCATTTTTTTTTCTCTTATTTTCTTTCGCTCTCTCTCTCTCCTCACTAAGCCCAGCACCACAAATTAAAGAAACAGGTGGCTTATTATTTAGTGCCTTACCTGCTTTCCTTCAATTACAGCCCTACGAAGCGTGGCACTTCATGGCACATATTACCGATTTAACTGGTACACTGCTCTACGCTGAGCAATGCACAGAGAAAGCTTTACATACGTGTGTGTGTGTGTGTGTTTGTAAGTATGCATTTGCAGGTCCTAACAAAGGCGCACATGCAAATACAAACATACAAAAGCGCACAGGACTCTACACATTTCCACTTTAATCATAATAACGTTGGAGGGTGACGAAGTCTTTTTAATTAATCACGTAAAGCTCTGCTCACCACTCTAATTGCTTTGATTAACTCCAGCCATTCAGAAGATTAATGACAACACAAATGCAGATCAACAGTGAATCACCTTTGCTGGGCACCTCCTGGTAAAGTGCATATCCTCAGAGACGAGTGGAGTGTGTGTTTACAGACTCCTCTGGAGGTCAGCAGCGCATACCTTTACACAGTGCGCTGTGAACTGAGCCGTTTGTCTGTGTAGCACGGGGTTCACAAAGGTCTTCGTTCGCGGCACACGTATATTCTGCAATCAGCTGTTGTTGTTTTTAAGGAAGATTAAATTATAATTAATGCTAAAAACCCCGGATCAGTTCATTATTTCCACTTTCTGAAAATGGTGACGCAGCTCATTTTAAGATACATTTCCGAATAGTTTCGAAGCATTTAAGTACTCTCTCCTATATTGTTCTCTGTTACTCTGTGACATTGCAGGGACGTCTACTGAGGGGAAACTGTCAGAAAACAATCTGTTATACATCGGCGAGGCCTTGAGTGAATACTAACATCCCTGTGTCGAAAATGTAATTGAATATCAAAGAGCAATAATACAAAGCCGTTCTTTCTATTTAATAAACCTACCATTTAAATTGTTACCTCATATGGTTCCCTTATTGCTGTAGTTTTGTTCACCAGTGATAACTGAACTAATTCGGAGGGGAGCGCAATTCAATTAACTATTAGCTAGAGGGAAATGCCCGCGCAATATTAAAGCTTATGCAATTATGGGAGCCAATATGGAGCAATATTTAGGAGATTTAATTAATTTAATAATGATGCTTTTATGTGGCATCTTCAGATCCTTCGTTTGTAATCTGGAGCACAGTCAGAAGCTACGCCGCTGTGTTTAAAGAAGATACTGTGCAAGAGCATTAGGCGAAACCAAGCCTCCTACTTCTCCAGGCAGGACTGAGAAGAAGGGCATCTCCCAGTCTGTTGTGTGCTCGATAAAAGCAAAAAGTTGGAGGGGCTGGGCGGCAACACAGGGGAAGTGACATCCTTCATTGCAAACCCAGCGGACAATGGGGCGATTGTTCGATTAATTCGATTTCTCTCACCTTCGCATTGTGGCTGTATGACTCACAGCTAAAGCTCAGATGGGAAAGACAAGGAGAATCTTATTTCCCTTCACATGTTAGAGCTGATGGCGTCAGGATGAGGTGCGGCCCTCTTTAAAAGCAGCGGTTTACACCCCGTGAGCAGATGGCACTGCAAAGAAGTGCATGATGCACATTTTATAAATAAGCGTTATTATTAATTTATTTCCTGAGCAACTCCCAGGTGTCTGCCGTTACTGTTTGGACAATCGCTGAGCATGCTGGGTACTGCTGACTCCTTACCGAGTTTGTTTAGGGCTTTCAGGTTGATAATTTCACTGTAATCACAGACTCCCTTTTAACGCTGAGCCGGGAAAAATCTCAATTACTGCTCCCTGGCTTTTTTCGCTGTACTAAAACATAGTGGAACCTCAGCCTTCGACCCTCTGTAGGAAAATAATAAATCCTCCAGACGTGGATGAAGGCACCGCAGGAATTCACTGGTAATGCTGAGCAGTGTGTGGCTCGGTGCTCAGAAAGGGAGGGTCTGAACACAGCTGTGGACCTGTGCCCGTATGACGAACACAGCTCTGAATCACTCCTAGGAATCACGCTGAAAGTTAGTTTGGGAGTAAAAGTACTCCTCGCTCAGAGTAGGAGGCAGGAGTTAGTTATAAAGCCTTTTACATCTACTTTTATCTGGGAGTAGGATCCAATCATAGGACAAAATTTAAGCTAATTTTCACAATTTAGGTGAGAAAACATCTCACTGTGACGCATGTCTTTCATTTTGCAAAATAATAACAATTACAAAGCAAGAAATAGACCGCTGAATCTTCCATGTATTACTAGTTTTCAGGGGAATGAGATCGAGGCAGTAATTTCATATAAATATATTGGAATTTTAATTGATGATGACCTCTCTTTCAAATTGCATTTACAGCAACTTGCAAAAAACTAAACTTGAAGCTGGGATTTTATTTAGGCTTGTTTTTCTTTCAAAGCTAAAAGGAGACTTGTTTCTACTTTTATGCCTATACTGGACTATGGTGATATTTTATATATGAATGCTTCTGCTCAGTGTTTGAGATCAATTGACACCCTTTACCACAGAGCATTGAGATTTATTTTAAACTGCAAAGCACTTACACACCATTGCTCTTTATATGCTGGGGTTGGCTGGCCCTAGTCACCTGCAGACTCCGTCACTGGTATACTTTTATTTATAAAGCCATTCTGGGTTTGCCACTTTCTTCTTTATGCATTTTTATTCTTAAAAAAATGTGGTGTCTCTGTTCACAGGTCTTTATTTTACTAACTGTCCCAAATGTTAGAATGGATTTTGTAGAAGGGCTTTCATGTACTCATACAAAATAGATTTAAATTGGAAGAACTTGTCCCTCTATTTTTACATCATTGATGACGGATTTTGAGGCTGATTCCTTGACTTGTCAATGTCTTTAATTTGCTGTTGATTGTAAATTATGGCTGTGATTTCTTTGTTTTTCTTATTATAAGAGTACATGTATTTGTTATATTGTATCTTGTAATTTTTATGTAACGACTTGCTGCTGCTTATCTTGGCCAGGACACTCTTGGAAAAGAGATTTTTAATCTCAATGAGCCTTTCCTGGATAAATAAATGTTTAATGATAATAATAAATAAAACAAAAATATACCAATAGTATGCTAAGCTAACTCAACCTTCTTTTTGTTTATAATTTGACACAAAATGAAGTGTTCCCCGTAATTAAATTACTAGGTGGTTAAGATGCTACATGGAATTAAAATGCTAGATTAATTTCACATTCATAATCACAATCATGAAATATACCTCAAACATCTTAAAATTGAACACTATTTATCCTTCCTTTGTACATGGGAAATTGGAAACACTAGCCTATTGATTAAGAACTAAATTAAGCCTATAAAAACACCCCACAAATGTGGGCTGGAGAGTAACAAATGGATTCTAAAAGAAAACCAGACAGTAGAAGAAAGCCTCATGCTAGCTGAGCTGAGAATAAGGAGGTAATAAAAGGCAAATTTGGTCCTTCTCTTACATGCCAGGATAACAAAAGTTTGGGGGATATTTGCCGCGCATTAGTCCGAAGATTGCGGGTGCTGTTAATGCCATTATGGTTTGACAATTTGGGAACATTTAAAAACAGACTGGATAGGATCCTTGGATCACTTAGTTATTAATGGACACCAAACGAGCACGATGGGGCGAATGGCCTCCTCTCGATTGGACACTTTCTTATGTTCTATATTCTTATGATGGTCCCATATTTTGTCTTTGCCAGACATGGCAACATTGTCACCACCTTTATCTCTGCTCACGCTGCCGCATTTATGACAGCGGCAGAAGAAACTGCATTTCTGACTAGATCAGTAACAAACAATATTAAATTTGTGTCCAATCTATATCATCTCAATAATTCTTCATCATCACTCCACTGTGACACATCTTTCCTTTCATGTAAGGTGGGCTCAGTCATCTTCTGCTGCTGTCTCCCAACTCCTAACTATAGTGGACCTCGTGAGGTCTCCTAAATATTGGTCGATTTAGGAGTACTTTCAATTCTAAATAATCTTTATGAATAGCTTTTAATCCTAAGAGTAAAAGAAGGACCAAATTTACGTCACTCTTAGATATTTAATGCACTCAGTACCGATTTCTCACTCTCAGACGCTTTATGGATACGGGACTCACGTCTTAGATGCAGGTTTTTGCGCTGATTGGACTGCAACGAAGTGAAGTAGGGGTTGCCAACTTTCCACCATTGTCCTGGAGTCTCAAGGAATTAGAGACTGACCACTAAGATGCTTCTGGGAGCGACGCCGGAGAAGAATCATTGGAAGGAGTCATTTAAATGCCTATAGAACAGTGATTTATATTTATCTTGTTAATAGCTTCTCTGTAGTTACTTATTCTCTGCCGCGCTCAATTATATTGCTGCCCCCTCCTCCTTCTCACCAACACATTAATATCTTTTTCAAATTAAATTTGATATTAGGCAACCATATGAGTCTAAGGCAGTAAATTAAGGTGAGGAGGTTTTCGAGGCTGCAGTCTGCGGTGAAAGCACGGAGTTGCCCAAACCCCTGCCCAAACCAATGCCAACATTTCGAGCTTAGTCCAAACTATAATGACGTCAAAACACCCCATTATATTGATCACACATTTGTTTGGCACTTATTATACAATTAATTGACTTTGTTGTAATCATCTATGCAGGCTCGGTTATCATACATCATTTTTAAAATGTATTTCTTTGAAGCTTTGATTGATTTATAACACAGTAGTGTTGCTTTCCCACTCAGGTCCCCAGTTCAATTATTTAATTGTTAGACCAGACAATTGATTAATTGCTGGAAATTAGGCACCTGACTATAAATAGCCTATGAGCTTCGGAGATAGGACAGCCCACCCACTGTCCTTGTCTCGTCCCTCTGTCCTTATAGATAGGAGTCTGTTCAGGGGCCAATAGGCCATAAAGACCCATAAACCCATGAGTACAAATTATAGGAGTAACACTTTAATTTACTAACATACTGTCATGTTACAACTTCCACAGACGATTTTGTGATTCAGCATTTAAAAAATATGTTTTTATCCTCTACTCATTTGTAGTCTGAAATGCCTGAACATTTTGCAAGTCTCAGCACAACATCTTGCGAATGTTAGCACGCTCTTCTAATGACTATGAAATGAGTTCATGAAAAACAGTTTTGACAGTCGGTTAACCTGTCTGACTCGCGTTCCCTTCCCCCCGTGGAACTGCCCTGCACGCACTTTAACTTGCAAATCTCAATTTAAGGACTCGAGGCATAAATACTATAGCTCCGATGTTGTCACCGAGAAAGAAAATAAAGATCTTTATATCCCTTAAATTGTGATTTTCATACATTGTGATCATGGCAACAATAATCTGAAAACTGAAGCAAAGAGAAAATCAACTTACATATGATTTAATCATCTCAGTATATAGCTGTGAACTTCACTGAGCAGGTCAGCTCTCACTCAGAATATAACTAAGTGAAAAGTATAGATGCATTTTACCTGTTGAGCACAGTATAATATAATCAGGCAGTCCGGTTCACATTTGTTTGTAAACCCGAGCTGATCTTTTGGCAACACCGCTCTATTTGAAGAGAATCAATAGAAAAGTGTTAATATAGTTATTGATCTCAAAATAGATCTATTAATCCATCTGATTTTAATTTATAATTTATAAATTCAGAACTACTACACCAGGTGACACTGTGGCTACTGTTCTGGGGAAGGATGGACTTTACCAAGAGTACAATATCTGTTTCAAGCTGGAACTTTTACAGAAGCAACCGGTCTTCCCTACTAATATAAGAAAGGTTTGTAATGACAAAAATGGCCAATTCAAGGAGAGAAAGAGAATAATATGCTGGGGATCTTTCAAGAATATGTTGCCTTATATTCTCATTAGAAAAAAGTAGCGACATTAACACATGATTGGTAAATCGTTTATAAAACAGAGGGATTCGTAATTCCTCTTATAAATTATCAATAAACCTTTATAAAATGATTAATCATTTATAATAAAGATTTGAAACAAGATAGTGTTATGGCAGCTCCCTCTTTTGATAAACAATTCATTATATGAGATTTATTGGTAATTTAAATGGTTCCTAACTGTTTTTTAAACTATTTACCAAACATTTATTAATGACACTGTAATATATAGTGAATCCTATAATATTCATATAATAATATAATAATAATAATCAACAATGAGAGCTGAGGGAAGCTCTGAGCCCCCAATGGCAGGCAGAGGGGCTGTACTTCTGTCTGGAGGTGAAAGCTGGCAATAAACCACCCCTCCCTGCTCGCCCAGCCCACGCAGCACATAAAAGGAGCCGTCACAACTGCTAATATACGACTCGACTCCTACTCGGTTCTTCCGAGGAAACGGATATTAAATCTGAGCCTTTTTGCTTTTTCCTGCCACCCCCCCCCCCCCCTTTGCACCTTTTCTTTCCTGAAAGATGGGGGAACGGTCATGCATCCAGGTTCACAGGTCAGGGTCCCGGGAGGCAAGCAAAGAAAAGAGTTTTCAGGCTGATGCATGTAACATTTTACAATTTAACCTCCTCAAATGATAGTTCAAGGTGGATTATAGCACATTATTATTAGGAAGACGCTGATTTTCAATTTAAATGTAAATCAGCCCTTTTTTTCAATTATTATAATGCTGCAGAACTTCCAGCAAAATGTAATGGGCCACAAACTTTGAGAGATTCCCTCAAAATTAAGAAGTGCCTGCAAGGCAAGGAAGAGAAAGACAGTTTAACCACTTATATGCGGCACTGGTGTCAGAAACAGATGCAACAAGAGGGCACGTTTTTATAATTACTTTAGATTTTTTCTATTTTTGGGGGGTTGGTGTTGTGGGTCATTTTTTATTATTTATATGCCACAACTTAACATCTTTTTAGTTCTACAGAAACTAATTCTGAACTGCCTATTGGCAATGTGGAGATTGTGGTACTTACCTCCAAGATATGATGTCACAAACAGTCACCAGCCTTTTAACTCTTTTGAGGGCAGCAGTCAGTTTTGTTTGCATATGGAACCAAGAATAAAAGGAACAAAAAGTATTTGATACATGATTAGATAGTCTGACAGTAGAAAACGGACTCACAATTGATACAGAGGAAAAAAAAAGTTCCAAACAGAGCTCTGTGATAAAAAAACACCCTAACAGTGTGAAGTATCCAGTGAAACATAATTTGCAAACTGAATGAGAATGGACTGATTATGGGAAATCCTGGTTTCTGTTTGATATAGTATCTCAGTGCATATTAGACAGCACCCCTGTATTGAGTGGTACAGATTGGGGATAATAAGGCTTCTATTACAGTATGAAATACAGGAAAAAAAAAAAAAAACTCAGCACAAAGGTCCCGATTTGTAGTGCGGTCGGTTTTTGTGTCTCTCACAAATAACATGACTTCTACCCACAGTTGGGGGGACAGCGTCACACAGTACTCATTAACTACACAATATGGAAATAAAAGGAGATGGCAATTAAGTGTCAACCACATTTTCTACAATCTTCACCCTGACAGGGAAAAGGAACGAAGTGCCTGTCCCAAAATAGATGGACAGTGCGGTTTTTGAAAATGTACGCTACAAACCCCTCGCCAGATATGACTTAAAGGGCTTTAAAAGCAGATGAATGGGTTGTGTGTGTGTGTGTGTGTGTGTGCTGGGGAGAGACTCCTGCAATGTGAAAGAATGAATTTATAATCCATGCAAGACCAGAATAGAATGAGAGGGCAGGAAGGCTTTTTATAGCATGGAATCAGTTTTCTTCTCCAATAATGCCAAGATTACTTTTACTTTAAGGGAGGCGTGGAGCTCCAGGTTGTCTGTCAGCGTGGGGATCCTAAATCCCCTGGTCTTGGGCAAATCTTATGGGTTTTGGAGATGTTTTAATGACCCATCTTGTCCCCGCATCTCTTCCAATCTGATTATTAGCGCTGGGGAGGACAGGAGGCTAATTGAAGTGTCACTCAGAGCTGAAATGTATTTCTTTCTTTGTGGCAGTAAAATCATCCGTTTGAATTCCTTGCAAAGGCTTTTTGCCATTCAAGTTGCTGAGATGGGAGCTGATTCTATAAACTTAAAGCTCAATTATGTATCAAAAAGAGACACACACAGGATTTCCTAATCGGGATGTAATTGTCCTTAAAAAGATGGACGCATAAGGGAATGAGAGCAAAGACAGTTCATTACAAGTCTTCTGTGTTTTTCTTTTTTCTATCAGGATTAAAATGATATCTCTGCATGTCTTTTCATGTAAAATGACTCACAATCATGCTTTTCATGCCATTTATTCTGCACTTGTATTAACATTATGAAAACATATTTGTATATCTGACATATATATATATATATATATACGTATATATATACGTATATATATATATATACGTATATATATATATATATATATATATACGTATATATGTATATATATATACATACATAAACATATACAGTAGATATACATTTGTATATAGAAAATTGAATGAAAGTGATTGAGAATTAGTAATTCAAAAACTTGCAATGCAGCAGAATCTTTCACCTGAACAATAACAACTTATTGGGAAGTTTGGACATTTTATTCATTGGGACATATTAAATGATTTAGTTTTAGTGTGCATTTCCAGTAGCATAAGCATAGGGTGATATAGCCTCCTGCACCCTATCATTGTTTTGATTTTTTGCCCCCCCACCCCCCCACCCAAGACGTGTACAGATGAGGACCTTCTTTCAGAGGGCAGGTTCACACTTTTAGCCATTAATCAACCCCATTCCAGACAAGTACTTTGCTGGATCCTGTCAGAGGATAACACAAGATGACCCATATAAAGCTTTCATTGATCCAGCGAGTCCCATAATCCTTGGGGATTAGTGCTGGCTAAAAGTAACTGATACATTTGCAAACAAAAGCTGCTTACATTCAGGCCATATTAAAAAAAAAAGGAAAGAAATAACATTACTGCCGAGCGAATCCCTCTCATGGTTTGCACTCAGCCGTAGCAGCAGCAAACATGTCAGCGCGGTTATCTCGGGCTGAGAGATCACACTGGGACAGGCTGCCGACTGCCAAGTCCAGGCTATGATCTAGTGATCTCCGTTACCTCCTCTACAGGTTCTCTGCACAGATGATAAAACACAAATCTTCATGGTCAGCTTGTTTTCACAGGCCTGCAGCAGCCATAAAAGAAACCTGTCAAAATATTTGCACCATGAAAGCTAGAGGTTGTTTATTTATTTATTTATTTGTGAGGGGAAGGGGTTTTGTTGTTGTTGTTGTTGTTGCTTTACAATCTTTTTTTCTTCTGATCTGATGTTATGTAGCTCGTGGATGAGTTACCAACAGCGCTGAAAGATCTGCTCAACACCAGAAAGACATCGAAAAAGGCACCTGTCAAAACATTTGTCTGCCGAGCTCTTTAGCTGCCAGTTAAACTGTCGGTAAGCCAATCCAAACTTCAGCAGACAGGGAAGTTACATGTTTTTATGAAAACATCTTTTCGTGCCCTACAGCCAACACATGGCGGAGTTGAAACTCACCCCGTCTGATGGGGGAAGGAGAGACTTGTTCGCTTCACATTGCTGTTCACTCCTCAGACTCGGACTCTTCACCGGCAACTCGGTTTGCATTCAAAGAGAAAGTGTTAGAAAGACACACACAATATGTTCCATCAGCAGTCTCAAACAGCTAAGCATAGACTCATTAAGAAAGCATATTTGATACGATTGGCAAACAGCTATGGACTGCAGTGGGATACTGGTACACTTAAAACCAGACTTATTCCAGGTCTGAAGGGAATGTCCTACTGAGAGACTGAGGGAACTGAACATTTTCACCCAGGTACAGAGGAGACAATGTGGGGTCTTGATTCAAGTCTTCAAAATCATGAAAGGCATCGACCACATCAAACCAGAGGAGCTTTTCCAGATCAGCAGGGACACACGCACCCAGGGACACAAATGGAAATTGGGCTTCAAGGCATTCAAGACAGAAAACAGGAGACACTTCTTCACACAGAGAGGCGTCACAATCTGAACAAACTCCCCAGCGATGTGGCTGAAGAGACAATTTGGCAACATTCAAAAACAGACTGGATAGGATCCTTGGATCACTTAGTTATTAATGGACATCAAACGAGCACGATGGGTCGAATGGCCTCTTCTCGTTTGTAAAATTTCTTATGTTCTTATATGATGGTTCTTAATCATTCTCGATAGATCAGTGCTTTTCTTTAAACTAAAACATTTCTATTAACAGTTCTTTCAGACGAAATTAAAATCTGTGCAATGAATGATGACAATGCTGTATCTTTAAATTAAAATAGATTCAATGTAAACCAATATGTCATGATTATGTATTGTATCTACCTTAAGGAGATTAATTATGCTTCAGTGCAAATACTCACTTGTTCAACTGGCAGAATCTCTATCATGACTGAAAACACAAATCCGATATATATGACAGTGATAACCTTTCAGAAGCAGTGAAGAATGGGCTGAACCACATCGTCAATACCAATGGATCTTGAATGGGGGTCTGGGTCTCCAGAAAATTTTAGAGGCAAATCCACTGCAAGATAAGCAAACCACATCCCTTACACATCAATCACTACTAAATTAGAACTATTATACAGTATATTCAGACCAAGATCCTTAATGAAGTTGAGCTAAAATGCACTCCGTCTATCACAAATCAATGTCAGCTACAATTAAAAGTACATTATACACCAATATAATTACTGAATTGAAACGGAAAAGCAATTATAGACCGCTATCATTAGTATATTACGACTACTGTTGAGAACATTAAAGACCAAGATCACAAATGAATTACAACAATAACCCATTACTGTACAGACCTCTATCATTTCTGAATTACAACGACAAAAACAGCGCTTTGCGGGACTAGGCCAATGTTGGCATTTTTCAGAAGCTCGGCAAAGGCTGGATGTATCAAATTGGGAATAAAGAAATATGATACAGACGGGTGACAAGTTAAAGGAAAAACCTGAATAAATGAGTGAAGGAACATAACACATGCTGATGCCTCCAAACAGGTGTACTGCATGATACAATTAAGCAATTAACATCCTGTCATGCTCTGTGGCATGTATACAAATGCTGAGGAGGCCCAGTTGACCTTGATTTTGAATCAAGATGGCAAGAGGAAAGGATCTAAGTGACTGTGAAAGAGGGGTCATTATTGGGGCACGGATGGCAGGAGCTCCAGTCCCACAGACGCTCAACTGGCTCGTGTTCTGGACAAGTGGGCGAGTGCATGTGTGCTGGACCCCTACAGTGAGGGGGTCTGGAGGCTCTGTTATGCTGTGGGGGGCATTTTCCTGGCATGGTTTGGGTCCACATGTCCCCTTAGAGGGAAGGGTCACTGTGAATCATGACAAAGTTATTCTGAGTGATCACCTTTATCCAATGGTGACACATTTCTATCCTGATGGGAGTGGTCTCTTCCAGGATGACAATGCCCCATCCACAGGGCACGAGGGCTCACTGAATGTGTGATGATTATGAAAATGATGTGAACCTTATGTTATGACCTTCACAGTCACCAGATCTCAACCCAATTGAACACCTCTTGGAGATTTTGGACCGACGTATTAGACAGCGCTGTCCACCACCATCATCAAAACCCCAAATGAGGGAATATCTTTTGGAAGAATGGTGTCCATCCCTCCAGTAGAGTCCAGATACTAGAATCTGTGCCAATAGCATTGAAGCTGTTCTGGGGCTCATGGTGCTCAACACCTTACTGAGACACTTTATGTGGGTTTTTTCTTTAATTTTTCACTCGTCTGTAGTTTAGAGACTAGCAATTAGAGGGAACTATTCTCTCTGGACAAAACACTTTCCAGACTAATGCTGTTGAACAGTGACAGTTGACACAATGCTAGAGATGGTGCCATATTTTGGAAGAGGAATTAAACTGAGGTGTTCATAACTTGCAGTAATGGAAGACCCCATGGTACCATTAAGGGAACCGGGAATGCTGATCCCAGTATCCTGGCAAATTCCAGCTCAGCCTCTTTCAATATGGCCTACTTACATTTTCACAGCAGTATAATTGGCTCGTTATTCAGAGCACCAAGGTTCTAAAAACAAATACGTGAATGACGGATAAAACCTTGCGCCAGGAGCTGTGCTTTTCCCCTCAGAAGACTATTAAAATCAGATGATGAAGTAGAGAAGAAATGCGATTGCAGTCCCCAGTGCCCCTCAGTCCCCACCGGTTTTATACGGACTTTAGCAGAACTTTATTCTTGCATAGCAACCATCGCAGTTAACACAAAACCAATTACGTTCTCTCTTTAAAAACATACCGAGCAAAATAACACGAACAGCAAGGATTCATTCCAGGTATGAAGGGCCAGAGAGTGCAAGGGCAAAGAATACATTTCTGAAAGTAATAAAGGAGCTTTAACAGTATAAACCACCAAGAAACTGCGCTGAATGATAATTTAACTGTTCCCACCTGCAAGTAAGTAATTTCTCGGCAGCTTCAATGCCATTAAAGTGGTTTTATTCCCTTCGGAAAATTACCTTTTGCCCTTGCAATAGGTTCTAAGTACTGCCCTTTCTTTGAACACCACAATGCCATACTGCGTGCAAAGCAAACTGTTCCTTGTATTGCCAGTTACTTTACACTCCCGTCATGATTTATATTTTAAACAAGATGGCCTTTAAACTGGACACAAGGTTAAACCGGGACGCAGACTGGAAGACACGGCCTTGACTGTCGCAGAGTAGATCCTGTCTCGATTAGGTGAATTGAGACGGTACGAATAATAATCTCTCAAACAGCCATTTGAGTAGAGAGTCGTTCGGATTGGTCTCCAGATGTGAAGACATTGACGGTTCGGAGCAGGCGGCCACCATGCTGCACCTGCTTGATTCTCACTTCTGGCACAAGCAGCCTGGGAAAAATGATGCCATACACATTTTTCTCTACTTAACCACAAGCAATGATCCACTTTTATATCACAAGCACATAAAGTCACTGATCCACTTACACTAATAATAACAGCTGAGCTCCAGAATGTGTTAAAGCACATGCATGGTACCATGCAATCTGAATGCTAATAATAGCGTGTCTTTTTTTTTTAATGAATGTTATTATTGTTCAGTAAGCATCGGACCCCTAATGCATATATGTGGCATTGTTGGAGACAGAGAGGCATTTATTAGGGGCATATCCAAGAATCCCTTCCATTTCTAAATGGTTGGGTAGGTCATTTAAATGTATTTTGTTTCTTATTTTGTAATCCTGATGTATTTAAAGATCACCATTAAAAGGATGGCATTTGTACTCTCTTGAAAATGAAACTCCTGTCTAGTTAATGTTCACTTTTGGTGTGCAGCGTATTTCTTTTCATTTCACAGCAAAGCAAAACAGAATGCTTGCTGCATCTCTCTCTATCATCATTTTAATTATTATTATTATTATTATTATTATTATTATTATTATTATTATTATTATTATTATGTTTTTACCATTAATTTCCTGGCTGAATCCTAAGAAAGTTACACTGGGGAACATGTTATGGGTGAAAGAGACTTCCGATTATGAGACACACACACACACACACACACACACACACACACACACACTCACACTTACACATTTACTGTACAGTTTCTTTCTTTAAATGGTCCCTAAACAAACAACCACCAAATATAGAAGCCCAGCTACCGCTGGGATGTCACACTGTGCATTGTGCATAAGCTCCTATTGTGCAAAGTGAAAAATAAACAGTTATTTCTTAAAGAGGATAAATACTGATCTTTAGACTTCCTAGGAAATCTGACTTAGACCGGGTATATAAATATATATGTAAAATGAGACACTACCACATGATTTATGCTAACATTTTAAATTAAGATCTGTCACATCCTACACCCTGCAATGTGATGACCTTGTCTGTTCCACCTTTTTCAGACAATTATGAACATGATGATTTCATGATATATATATATATATATATATATATATATATATATATATATATATATATATATATATGTATCTGCATATCTATACACATGTCTTGGGGATATACTTTTTTAAACCTCCAACACATGGTATTAATAGAGTATTTTTAGAGACTGGGGATTCGTTTTTTTCACCTGTACTCGAAACAGGAGTGATAGGGGTGTGGAGATGCCATGTCTCACAGGTCTCTAAAGGTGGAAAAGCACATGAGTTTCTGAATTGAGGTTGTTGACTTGCTGCATTGATCGGCCCGAGCAAAACAATAACTGTACACATTTTATGACACCTCTGAATGGTTACTTTTGCCAAACAAGGATGACTCAATAAAGTAAAGGATGAATGGAGTCATTTTTAATAGTCACAATGTTGCTATTTTCTGGTTCCAGACTGAAGATGCATGTAGTAACATTGAATTCCCTTTGAAATGTTCAAATGTTGTTAATTAAAGAAACTACTTTTTTGCACTGTAAGATTTTTCTCATCCCTGAAGGACGGGGTTGGCTTTTCTAACCATTAAAAATAGACCCTTTTGATTTTAAATGCTACATGCAGACATAGTTTTTAAAACCCAGCCTTTTGTGCTTCAGGATGCATTATTTAGCCACTTGTGATTGCTTAATTTATCTAGGCACATAATTATTAACAGTGACGGGTGTATATATACATATATATATATATATATATATATATATATATATATATATATATATAAGGAGAGAGAGACAGAGAGAGAGAGATATTTAAAGTGCCCTAAGAAATCACAGCTTACCTCCAATAATTTCTATTGATGTTTCAAAGTTCCTGGTTTATGGAAATCTCTATTTGTTGGAGTCACTGGGATGTAAAAGCCCCTGGGTTTTCCTGGGATGTGGTGTGAATCTGCAATTTAATGAGAAAAGGAAAAAAAAAAAGTCATCTTAGTGAATATTATAAACTGTGGCAAAAAGGGGGTTGACTAATACATTTATTCGAAAGCTGCTTTTGGAGCAGGAACAGTTTTTCACGTCAAGATTCAGAAAGAGAACCAGAATAAATGATGACATGAATAAAATATGAGTGGTTAAAAGGATAGGCCATGGCAGCTATGATAAAATATGCATTTTTATGAAAATCACTCCAATACAGACAGAGGTGTGATCATTTTATCCTGGCATTGTTTACCCTTGGCACAAACATAAACATAAAGACAATTCTGAAGAAATGAAGTTAACAAATGCACTGTATTGAGGAGAAATTCAGATTCTTGTATCTCTATTCCTTTGATTCTTCAGTAGGAGTAGTGGCAGTAGAAGAAGAATAAGAAGAACAAGAAGAAGACAGATCTAATTGAATGTATGATTCATTTTAAGGTAGTCAGTTTTACATGCATCTTAATACAATTTTTGTATTTAATCCAATCCCATAATGCCATATGTGCCCCAGACTACTGTCATGCACATATTGTCACTGGCAGAAAAAGGTCTGCATTGTATTCAGCACACATGCAAATACATGAATGCATGCCTAGTTTATTTTCCTCTATGAGCTTTAAATGTTGCGTTGTGAAAAATTAACAATGATTTTGCATTAAGTGATGAAAAGGTCGTGGCTTAATCTGGATTCTCTTGAGGATCTGAAGGTAAACATTCAAATAAACCTTGAAGGGATGGGTTAGTGTAGTCTAGCACATTAATACATTATACTACTACTACTACTACTACTACTAATAATAATAATAATAAGCGAGTACAGGACAGGTGTACTACATAGACTAATATGTTCGAAAGATTATTATTATTTTATCATTTTATATTGGACATATAAACTCAAATGATAAGTAAAATTGAAACAATTACTTCTTTGTAATATTTTCATTTAGAAAAGAAACATTGAAACACAGCTGCAGGTTTAGGGAACGATCGTTACATTGTCCCCTCCCACAATAAAGTATGGCCGGTTCCATATACGTAGGGGAGGAGGGGGTTTGCGTCCTCACCAATATTGAGAGAGCATCAATAATTTGCCCATAGGTGTACATTATGGGTTGTACATGTCCCCCCACTGCCCCTTCAAAGACACGTTCATTCATAGTCGTTATTTAAGAGAGCATGTACGGGAGAAACTTTGACATAGTGCCCCGCCACCCCAAGTGAAAAACAGTTGGTTCTAGCCATGATGGCTAGGTAAGCAGAACACACATTGAGTTAGAGTAATATAATGTTAATACTAATAAGTACTTGTATAGTACTTTAATAGTAATGTGTGTATACTGTCTGCTTATCGTTTGTGCCTTCCTTCGTGTGAACGTGGAAGCATCCCCGTTACAGGATTATTAGAAATATATCCCCATATGTTTGAATAGCAAATATTACAATCCCTGTTCCTAAAACCTTTATAAGATGTGTACAGACGTGCATTTTCACTTTGGGACATGAGAATAGCATTTATAAAGGCACCCCCAGCAGACACGGCCAAGATTATGGGATGGCCTGGGAATTACTAAAATCTCAATTTCCCTTTCACATATAAACAGAGCACACACTTCAGTGGCCTTGTAACTTTAATGACCCGGTGTAGGATTGCCCAGTAAGTTACCCTGCCTCCAAAGAAGTTGATACAATATAATGGCAGGTTTGTGTGAAGACTTTTATATGTGCAAATAACGGATACACGTGGGGGGGCTGGCTGTTTGAATTAACAGTTTAACTGAAAGGGACAAAATATGGCTTCATGCATTTTTATACACACAGGCGGAAACCCGTGGCCCATTATGCCTGCTGCGAATGTAAGGGGAAACCAATTCCTGTCCACAGATAAGAACATGTTGATGTGTGAAACTGTACTGTATTCATCACAGACAAAACAGCGGGCTGAGAGAAAGCAAAGCAATATTCCAGTGTTACAGGTCTGGCTTCTCCAGCTACTTGAAAGCAAATAAATAGGTTGGGTTTGAATCTCGGTTATTCTTGACAGTCTTATAGGTATTCAAATGGAAATGTGGGTGGCAGGCAACTATATATGTTTTGTGCAGAAGACGTGGCCTTTAAAGTCAAGTAACAACACCAGGTACAAGTAAAACGGAAAAAAAAAAAATCAGAATTAAGGGGTGGAGGGTGAAAGATGTTAAGGTACAATATATTATTATTTGCATTGCTTTGCTTACTAGACTGTATGATCTGATATCCAAATTAGATTTGATGCTCACCAGTACACATTAACTCACATAACATCAGCATTAACTCATGAATGTAAAAGAGCAGAAGATGACAGTTATCAAAACTGTTACAAAAAGGGTAAGAGGTGCAGAAAATGTAATGTATGCAAACTTTTGAAAATGCCTAGTTAGGTGGTATTAGTCTTATTGTACTTATTTGCCTTTGAATTAAGAACATAAGAAAGTGTGCTAATGAGAGGAGGCCATTCGCCCCATCGTGCTCGTTTGGTGTCCATTAATAACTAAGTGATCCAGGATCCTATCCAGTCTGTTTTTGAATGTTCCTAAATTGTTTGTTCAGATTGTGACGCCTCTCTGTGTGAAGAAGTGTCTCCTGTTTTCTGTCTTGAATGCCTTGAAGCCCAGTTTCCATTTGTTACAGTCCTGTTTGACTATGCCTGACAGAGGCTTTGGGCAGGTCATTGGTGTGTTTGTTCCGCACTGACTGTTTTGTGTTGTTGCTGTTAATTAATGTGATATTGTGTCGAGAGCCCTTTGTGCGACAGAGTCGTGCTATTGCAGACAACGCCAACTTAAATACTGTCATGGGTCTTCTGACGGCAGGAAGGAGGGGGCGGCCGGATCTGTGAATTGCATCAATGGCGATAGTTGGGCGTTGTAGCTTTAAAAATGTACAATACTTGCCTGTGTGTGTTGAGGGTTATTATACTTATGTAATTGATTAAAGTTATGGACAGAAGGGTTATGGTTGTAATGGTGACTTCATGCATTTTAATTACCCTTCTTTCAGTTGAGGTTGATCTGGAGGTGGTGGTAATTATTAAGCATCTATATAAAGGCTAATTGTCTTAAAGCAAAGGGAACGAGTGGGATGTGAGTTGGGTCAGGACTCCTCACACACTGGTGCGGGTGTGAAACTTGTTAATGATAGGTAGACATATAGCCGTGCGCTGAAACATATGCAGACGCAGAGAGTAACAGTATTGCTGCAATAAGTAAATGTCTGATTTATTCGTTTTTGTTGCATTTTTCGTGTTTGTTGCAATAAATATTTGTATTTGTTGGCACTTTCTGACGCTATAAGGCCACTCCCTGTTATAGTTACGCAATGCTGAGAAGGACATGCCTGCATTGTTAGTGGCACACTTTTTGTCGAGGTAGTGGTGCTGAAAGGGAACATTTCTGCTAAGTCTTCTGACCCATCTGTAGCCAATCAATCCGGACAGTCCCGCGGTTGTGGTTGTGTATGAGCACAGATTTTGTCACACCCAAGAACCGCATATGACTTCGGGAATGTTGGACAGCGAAACGAATTTCATTCATGGGCAGATTAGAGCTGGAGCCAGACTGCATCAGCACAGGAACACCCAATTTAATCTTCATGTGTAATAGCAACAATGAACAAACCCTATTGAGTGCCTTCTGGTTGATCTGGGCGTCTGCTCTGTGACCTCACTGGCCCCCTGCCTGGCCGAGTAGAGACTGTCGTATTTAGGTAAATCAGTGCTTGTTCGTTTTTTCAATGTATTTTTTTCATATCTGAGTTGAGACTGTGGCAGAGATTGCAGTGTGAGAGATTCATATAGGCAATTCAATGCTGTGACTCTCAACGGGTTTTCACAGAAGATCAGCATATCAGTAAGGCTGTGATCTGAACGAGAAATATCCAGGAAGAAAAGCGTCTGCGGGCGGATCTCGCAGAGCGCCACTTCAGCGTGGCGTGCAACCCAGAGTCTCCTGTAATCGTGTGATTGAATTAGGAAATAATCTCACAGACCCCGGAAAACTATACAGTTAAACAAAACAAAAAAGGTTCATATCAAAATGTCATTTGGTTTTAGTGGTTGTTTTAAAATCTCTGAAAAAATATATTTTATGTCTGCTTTCCAACCCAGTGCCTCCTTATTTAATTTTATTTGATTAGAAGCACTGCATTCTGGTTTATGAGTTTATTAGAATAAAATAAAATCAAACACATCAGGGTTGACTACTTTTCCCCGTCTGGGGGCCGGTACAGACAAAGGATGCAAATATGTCCTGTGAGAAGCAACTTGAAAACCCTTCACTGAGAATAGACTACATACATTGACACAGCACTCTGATGTCCTGTCAAATGTAGTTTTCAGCTATTAATATCCTTTAATATTTTAAGATACTGTGAAACTAGAAATGATTGAATAAAACATGCCCCGGTTGTGGCGAGCAATTGGGCAGTAACACAAAGCCACATGAAACTGACCGAAAGACAAACAACAAACGCTAAAATCCCTTGTCAGCTTCCTGAGATTTAAGGACAATGGATAAATTGACTTGTGTTTCTCTGTAATGCAGCACCATTTCTCTTGTTATTCCTTCAGCAACAGATATGCTGGGGAGAAAAGCAAATTGCAAAGCTTGTATTTATTTATTTGTCTGTCACCACAAGTGATTCCCATTCAAAAGGCGCTGTTATAAACTGTATAAGGAACTGGAAAAAATATCTGGTTTAATGTGGTTTCATTAAATTGTGCATCACATATGCAAAAAATTAGTATAATTATTATTACTAGACCATAACTTAGAGAGAGCGTATTGACTATTTTAATTAAAACAAAAGATGTGACAGCATCACCTTAAATAGGGCAGAAGGAGGACGAAAACTGGAGCTGAGTCTTCATTTAATTGAATATGTTCATTTTGTTTAGATTGATTCCCTGCATTTTTCAATAACTCATTTAGCCAGCCGAGCAGACTGCAGAGCCACTTTGCAGAGCTACCCCAGAAGGAAGAGTCAGTCGGGATTGTGCCAGAGTTGGAAACACTGGTTTTATAGCTAACTGCATAGGCACAGTAATTGCTTTATAATACACACCCACACACACTGCTATACATATCTAACTTTAAAGTGTTGAAGCAAAAGGGAACTTCCAGGATCATATCACTCAAGTATAGTCCTAAAAATGTCAAAAGCTGTTGCAGAGGAGGAAAGTTACATTGTGTATCTGGGACTGTGGCTGTGTTGGAATTAGGGATAGTCCATAGGAACATTAAGGTGGAAAACATGATTTATATCTTCAGATTGTATAGATAATGAGCCTTTAAGCAACACACTGAGTCAGAAACACATCCGATAAGCCGCACAGGTACTAAATTCTAACACTTACAGAGAAGGACAGACACTCAAAGGCTCAAAACCACATTGAAACTGACTCACACACCCCTTTAGGATGCCATTAATGAGGCTGTTAGATGGCAGCTGTCCCCCCACCCAGGGGTCTGATTGGCTGATTGACCAAGTGATGAGTGCATGGAAAGGAACTGCATTCTCAGGCCGGTCAATCAGTCAATCAGACCCCTGCGAGGAGACAGAGCGCGAGCCTTTTAACTAATTAAGGGAAGGGCTGCCTACTTGCCCTGTTATAGTAACTTGTCCGTCATTTTCTCTCTGCCTAAAGTTGTACTGAGTGACATTCAATATCTTGCAACACTTCAAACCTCTCTGGAAATGGCCTTTTGGTGAGACGTTTCATCCGTGGCCGCTTTTTGGGTTTTAAATGCCACTTTTTCATGTTGTTGAGCAATTCACAGGCTTTAATAGTGGAAGCCTGTCTCAGAAGTGGGGTGTTTGTGTTGTACAGCATCTTGAGAGGCATGCATGAGAAAGTACTATGTAAATAAAACGTATTGTTTCTCTTCTTCAATCTGTTAGCTGCTGTCTTAATAAGGTTTATCTTTAAGCATGAAGTACTGTCTATCCATCACTTGTAAATCATGGGTAAACTAAGCGAATACGTTATTCTTTTATATTTTGTATTCTCAGCCTCTTTTAAGCTGTGTATTTATTGAAACCTGTAGCTGATGCATGCTTGTTTTAAGGCATGTGTTAAAAATAGGCAATCAATAGACCTGTTGTTGTCCAGTGCCATTTAAAATGTTTGAAACACGGCACACTGAAAATGCATCGACATAAACTAAAGAAATGGATGAAGTGGGAGCAGAATAATTGGCCCTAAGTCTGTGAGCAACATTTACTGTAGTCCAGTGGTTCTCAAACCTGTCCTGAAGTACCACCTACCCTGCCGGTTTTTGTTCCAACCGAGCTCTCAATTACTTAATTGAACCCTTAATTGATCTAATTTCCTAAATCACAGCCTTTTAATTATTTTTTAACAGTAGTGGTTTTAAGCTAAGTATAAAATTGTAAAAGAAAAATATTAAGGAACCAACTTTTTATCAGTTAAACAATTTAGAGTCAAATGTAATCAAATAACTTCAATTAAGGAGACAATTCACCTGGACACTTTTGCTCTGACATTGTTTAATCTATATGGTTTCACTGTGGAATGCATAACCTACAAGTGTTGCCTAATGCCACTCCTCTGAAACCCCCGTCTGCTACACCATTCGTTGACTTCCCCGAGTTCCTCAGAGCCCAGACATCCACACGCATGAATATGTATAGATTGAGTGGTCACTGCAATTGACTCTTCTGTGTCCTTGTCTCGATACAATAAACACCTTCACTCTGTGGAAGAATAAAAATTAGGCATCAGATAAGGGGGGGTACGACCTGTTGACGCCATGCTTAATCAGATTAAGGGATTACTGGCTGCTTTTGGAGGACTTGCCCAAATATTGAGTGTTATTCTTCCGTTTGTCCATGCATACAGACAGAACCAGACACTTTATGGCACATGTTCATGTATTTGATCCACCTGAGGGAATGAAAAACAAACAAATAAATACATAAAAGAGGGATGACACACTGCATGGTTTTTCCTATGTGCCAGAAGAATAATGAACTGATGTTGAAATTCCCATTTGCACCCTGTTCATCTATGTTGGCTTCAGGACAGAGCGGGGCTTTCATGGCAGTGTTTTGTTTTTCCACTGCACTAGTTTCTGAAAGTCGATATTAGTGGTGAGAGATGCTTCTTATCGATTGGCAGAACAAATACAGTGCAAGATTTGTTCCCCCCCATTTCTCATTCTTATAATTGTGTCATTGTGCTGTATCACTGTGTTTTGCATTTGCCATCACGAGTGCCGTTCTCTCGGGGAAAAGGAACAGAGGTCAACATTTACTTTATATCCCTTACACACATATGCATTACATCACATTCTGATTAGTTTATTATATGTGTGTGTTTGTGTGTGTGTAATAAATTGGATTAATTGAAAACTGTATATATTTTTAAAAAAATCTAATAATACAAAAGCTCATTAAATATTGATTCTGGCTTTTTGTTTCCCGCAGTAGTTTGATCTGCCAGAGTTCTGTGCTTTTGAAATCTGGAGGAAAATCGTTCATTGTCAGAACTAACAAGAACCCTATAGGCTTAGATTTACAATGAAGTTGACAAATACACTTTTTCAAATATCCTTCTCTTCCGCATTAGACTATGTGCACTACTGTCTTCTATGCCATCGCCACATGTCTCTGCCAGACAAACAGAGAACACACAATGTGCCGATCCAGCCTCTTGTGTTATTTATTTTCTGATTGTTATGATTGCACAGACGTCAGATTCATTAGGAAGGTCTATGTGCAGACAATGTCATTGTCTGTACAAATAATTTATGTAAATACTGAAGATGTGCGTGCCTCACAGTGGCTTTAACAGAATATATACATACATACATACATAAGAACAGGTGTGGTAAGATAGTAAAGTTACAAGCATATACTGAAGATGTTATTTGAAATATTTAGTGGACGATACAAACTTCAAGTTGAAATGCATTATGCTTTGGTCTTAAAGGGCTTTTGGAGATTGTATTGCACTAGATAGAAAACAATAACAATTATAATTATGACCGAAAAGGAAAATGTCTTGGGAGTTCAGCCCATGTTGTGTGGCGCAAAACAATAAGCCAGAGGGAAGAGGAGCACTTTTCCCCCCGTGACAGGTCTGCATTGTTGGCCTGCAAAGCCAAACAGGTCTCCTTTAATTGGAGCTGCCTGCTTTGCCCTCCCATGGCAGCCTAGTTCCCAGAGATTAGGTCTGATTCTCTCCGCGCCTCGCTGAGACACAGTCACTCAGGCAGACAGACAAGCAGCAGGCCGAGGGAGGAGCAAAGCTTTGGAGCACTCTCTACTGTACCGTACTGAAGCGCTCGCTGCTGCTGCTGCTGCTGCTGCGTGTGTGTGTGTGTGTGAGTGAGAGAGAGAGAGAGAGGGAGAGAGGGAGACACTGATGCTCTGAGATTGAGAATGGAACGGCAGTGAGAGAGAGAGAGAGAGAGAGAGAGAGAGAGAGAGAAAGCTGAGAGCTCACATCAACAGGAGAGTAAAGCAAAGCGGAGCACTGGGCAACTAGCAAGAGTAATCAAGAGAAAAGGAAAAAAAAGAGAGAAAGGGGACGGGACTGAAGAAAAGAAAAAAAAAGACCACAGCTCAACTAGGGGAGAGTCCAGACACTATCCTGAACTGTAATATAAAGCACTGTTGTGTTCTCTACTAAGTTCATTTATATTCTTGCTTGCTGCTCCACAGAGTTGACTTCTCCTTCTCTCCAGCTATGACACTCTGCGTCTTTCTCTACTTCTGGCTTGTGGGACATGGTAAGGAAACTGGTTTTTACCTTCTGCCTGCTGTATCTCTCACTCGTACTGTTTCAAGTCTAGGGAACGGCAGATTGCTCGGTGGCTTTAACTCCGTCTGTGCTTTAGTTTTGTTGCTGCTAAGGGCTTGTGCAGTCAAATTGGCTGCACCGGGGAAGGTGTGCTATTAAATATTGAACTGCCAAAAGAGGTCCGACAGACGAGTTGGAGTGGAAGCCGGAAAAGATTGTCACTGTGGAGAACCTTACTTTGCACTTGAAAGAGCTGCCTGTGTTCTGCCACCTGCATTGTGTACCAGAGAAAACAGGGCTGCACTTCCTGAGCGTCGGTGTCGGCTCTCCGTGCCGGGGAGACGCTGTCCGCTGCTCTAATTGTTTAGTTGCAGGGTGTTGAAAGTGTGACGCCGACCAGATCCAACGAGCAGGGTGAGCCGGGAGCTGGTTTTGTCTGACATGAAAACAAAAACAGGTTCCAGCGTGGAGTCTGAAGGCAAAGCTAGGGATTAGGATCTTACCTGGGGATTCGGATGCTTCATGGCTGCTGTTCCCTGCTGACATATTTCAGTTGTGTGGCAAAAAACAGAACCACAAAAACAATAAACGTGACATTTCAGTTCCCGACCACAAGGTGGTTGTCTTAAGGTACAGCACAACAAGGTAGCCAATGTCATCTGTTGTTATTGTCTTAAGTATCATTATCTGTGGTTCAAGTGCGTGTGTGTATATAAAACAGGTGGAATATATATCTATACCCACATCTGTGGACTTGCTCTATGGGTTGGGATCTGTAGAACCTGGAAAGCTGTGTATCTATACAGCTTTATGTGGTGTTTGACCCGTCGGGCCCCTCTGTTGCCGTGTGTGTGTAGCAGAGCTGTATGAAGGCGACTCCTCGAGCTGCCACAGAAGAAGAAGGGTGCAAGTCAAATCTTTAATAGTGGAGTCACATAGCACCGTCTTTTTGAAGGCCGTGAAATTGAATTTTCCTCACACCTCAGCTACTTGTCTTTATAAGCGTCCTTGTTCCATGCTCTTCTCTTCCTGAAGTTTTACTTTATTTCCTCTAACACATAAAGATCTGTAGCAAACAAGCCAAATTAGCATTTTTATGGTGCAAGGAAAGCACATCAAGAACAGTTCTCTCACCTACAGCACATCCATTTACTGGAGTGTGTGCACACTAAGCAAATATGTGCGTGTATACAGCATATACCACTAATTTGAAACTGACACTGGTAATAAAGCTTTTAATATTGCTCTCGGCAGTGCTGTTTCAAGAACAGTAGATCAAGTCTCAAGAGGTTGTCAGTTTTATTATCTGTTTTTATGGGTGTGTGTGTGTGCTGTGATGCTGGAGGTAGTAGTGGGGTTTTAGTCTACAGTTCGTTAGTCTGCATCGGGGGTAAAGGCCCTCTGAAATCACTCCCAGGAGACCACTTTGTTCTGTAGGTCAGATTTTACAGCCCCCTCCACTCCTGAACACACACAAGGATTGTTCTGCTCTAGTATACAATACGGCAAATGCATTCAGAGTAAGACAACTCCCCTGTTTTTTTGTCCCTGGTGCAAGTGTGAAGCATAAATTACTGGAGAGGTTTAACGTGGGTAATTACTGGAATCAGGGGATCTTTTTACGGCAGATAAAACAGTTTAGCTGTAAATTCCAGCAGTGAACATGTCAGGTACTGCAGAGGGGGTGAGAAAAACCCTGAAACTTCTCCCCGCCACCACCCCCCACCTCCAATAGGGCTGAACTAAAAGACAAATTGGTCTTTCCTTGTGTATAGACAAGAAAAAATAAATGTATTCAGCATTTAAAGCATAAATGCCAACAGGTTTTGACAAATCACCAAGTGCCATTTTATTATATAAGGTTTTCAACGCGGAAAACAAAAATAGATCTATGTGGTAGATTCAGAAGAAAATAAATGTAATACATCTCTCTCTCTCTCTCTCTCTCTCTCTCTCTACCTATCTATCTATCTCTCGCTCTATATATAATATATATATATATATATATATATATATATATATATATGGGAAGAGAGAGAGAGAGAAATATAAAGATTGGTTGATTGATAGTGGCTCAGGTTGCTGGATTTGTGGTCAGGATTGTGTCATTTTACTGCCATTTTCTTCCCTCCTTAATAGAAACTGTCAAGCCAGGGACAGACACTTAAAACCAGTAGAAGTCTCGAGTTCCTAAAAAACAAGCCGAGTTATTTTACATTTCAGCTCAGATGGTTATTACTATAATATAAATTAATATAAGCACTGGCAGGTAAACATGAGCTAACAACCTGCTCCTGTTTCTTTTTACCTGCCTCTGGGGACTGTATGTTCCCCCGTAGCTAATTCTTGTTTTACAAATTATTGCTCTGTTTATGTCGCAGTTTCTGTCAGCAGAATAAGGAAGGAAAAAAAAAAGAATATTCTCGTTGTCTGTCACCCCTGAGAAAATCATCTTTAGTCTCTCTCTCATTGAAAAAAGAAAGTGAACAGTAGAAGCTCGTCTCGGTGTTATGTAGGGCATCCTGGCTCCCTCTCTCGCACCTGGCCGTTTGCGGGAGGTTGTCAAGCGAGGGTAACCTAAATAAATCTGGGAGGCCGCTGTCTGTGACCCAGCCCGGGCCGCACTGTGTTAATTCCAAATGGTTGCCTCTTTTGATGGCCGCTCTCAGTGTAATGTGACAATTTGACGGGGCTGCTATTATTAGTGCCACGTTCCACTTGCTGCCTCTGTCTTTGATGTCTCCGAAGGCGCCCTGGTGAACCGGGTGGTTGTGCGCAGGCTTTGTTTCATGGCTCAGCGTGAGGAGCCCATGCAGAATATACAAGCAGGGCCTGTGCGTGGGGTTCGCCTTGCATGTGCCCGTTCTCAGAAATTCTGGAAAGTGCTAACTACACTGATAATAGTTCAGTACCTCAGCACTGCTGGCCTAGCTTTCCACACTGGGGGCAGTGCTGTACCACGATCGCCACTCTCCCTCTCTCTCTCTCTCTCTCTCTCTCTCTCTCTCTCTCTCTCTCTCTCACCTTTCCTCTTGACATACGGTTTTGCTATTGCTCCATATCCCCGCTTCCTAAGTCACCGTTTCTTGCAGAACAGGGCCCGTTTTCAACCTGACGATTCAGCAGTAGTTGGCTATAAGCATGTTCTTTTTTTCTTCTGCTTTCTGTGCCTTGAATCCTAATCTTTTCATTACGAGGCCGGGACTCTGATAACCGTTCCTCGGCACTGGAAGCCACCCCAGTATAAATCAAATGATCTTGAACGCAGTGACCACTCGAAAACCTAAGAGGATGAATGCAGAGGACGTTTCCCGTTACAAGGCTAACTTTGTTTATACTTCTTGTTATTGTGTTTCTTTATACAATTGTTAGTTTAAGGTTAGGTCAATGTTGTGGCAATATTTTATTTGTTCTCAGACAAAGGACGATGTAATTTAAACTGACTGCAGCCCAGGCTTGATACATGTCCTCCTCTATTATATTTGAGCAGGAGCCTCAATTTGCTAAATAATAATAACCACAAAAAGATGCATCTACAGTTTTTCTTTCCTTATTCTTTTACAGTGCTTCCATGCTCCTGTTGTAGCACAGATGTGTTAAATACATAATCAATCTTAATTTGTCCGAGTCCTCATTTCCGGCCCTAAAATAAGCGAACACACATCACATCAAGCTGAAGACTTGCCTTCGAGTCTGTTTGTTGGTGATTTATCTGTTTTCAAGGACAGCTTGAGAAGTCAGTCACAAAGCCAGTGACCCCGCGCTTTTACTTTGTGCTCTGTCAGCTTAAGCTTAATCCAGCGCAACCTGGAGTGGCTGAAATGGTCATCAAAAAGGCTGCTAGTTTAAATCTCTCTAAATAAGTAAATAAATAAATGAAACTGGAAGGCCGGTAGAGAGATCTGTGTCCATCTGGGCTGCTCGAGTTCGCCCTTTACATCCCCCCCAAAAAAAGATTTTTAAAAAACTCAGCTGCTCCAGAAGTCAATATATATTGAGCAAATCCAGGTGTAATGTCTTGGGAAATGTCAGTGTGAAGTTCTTTGGGTGGAATGTTTCTCTCCACGCTGAAGGTGACTGAACAGAAATATCCACATGCACAGCCTGGTTGATCGTGAAGTGGTCCTTCCTTTCCTCCAGCTTGGCTTTTTTATAAACTTTCAATATATTCAACAAAGGCAAAATCAGATATAGCTAAACAGCACAGCTCAATGATCCGACTCCCCACGCCAACTACAGGACCGGCACTGAAAAATAGATACAGTGAAAATCTAAGAAGATGCGACGATACCCTTAGCAGCTGTGCAAAGCTCTCCCCTCACAATTGTGAGATTTTAATGAAAATATACATCTATATCTATCGAGCAATACAGACATGTATAAAATACCACCCCCCCCTTCCCAATCTGAGAATTTATACTAGGATTTCCTTCCCATGGGATAAATTTATCCAGATTGGGGCACTCTCAGTAAAGGGAATTATCCCGGATTACACGATGGCTGGGCGCAATATTAAGTAATTCAGCCAGATGCTGTTTTGATCAGGGGTCACCTGCAGAGTGGAAGTGAGCACTGGCTTCCCCTGTTGACGTTTTCTTTTTTGGTTTTATGAATGTATGAGAAACAAATACACACACCAAAAAAATCAACAGCACTAAATGCCTTTGCTATTTTGGTTCGCCCAGCTCTATTTGTATGCCACTGCAGGAACCTCTTCAAAATGCTTTTTGACATATTACAAGACAGATTAATGGCTTCTAAATTGCTGCCTAATGCACATAAAACAAAAGCAATGTTATTTTCATCTGTGTAGCTCTACTTCTTGGGTCTAAGTAAACACTCTGCCGGGCCTTAGGAAGAGATCACGCATGCAGACATTATCTTCGCATTTTGCGAGGAGTGACAAATGTAGCCCCCGTTTATTGTTTTAAGTTGATTTTCTGTACGACTCGTGGCTTCGTCGATCGCGTCGATGCTCTTTTATCAAATATTGGGCGCCTGCCAAGGCCTCTGGTCTCGGGACCTCTGTGTGAGAATATGTAGGCTACAGAATCCTTCAGTGTGCCATCTGAGTCGGATTTTGCCGCAGACTACCTACTATTGACATACGCTTACATAACACATTGGATACACATTGATTAATGGTTGGATCCATTTCAGGTGATTGCCAGGAGTGGGCTCTTTCTGACATGTTCAGCTGAAGCTTGAAGACCACATATTTAATATAATTCAACGCACATGTCCATCTTGTGGATATTAAAAATTAAGTGGCAAGTTTAATGTACACAGCATCCGGGGTGAATTATGTTAGCCTGGAGCTCATCAAATCTCAGTCCTGCTTTACTCTGTTATTCGTATTTGTCCTCCTGTACTATGAAGGGCAAGTAAGTAACAGTTAATATCTTAACTGTTTTTAAATTCAGGTTAAACTCTTGGCACAGAGTAGCAGCTACAACCTGTGCTCGTATGAAGTGTCCCACATTGGCTGTTTACATACTGTGAGTGCCCACAAAACACTGGGATACTAAGTACACGTAAAACCATTTACTCCGTGCCATTGTGTATTCAGATTGCAGATTGGACATCTTTATCATGTCACTAATGAAGCTCAGATTGATTGTTAATCAACACCTGCACCAAAATCACTTGGTTTGTTTCTTCTTTTTTTTGTTTAATATCAGATAGTAATTAGGTTTTACGAATGTTGTTCATTTAAAATGATTGTGTAACCATCTGTTCAGAAGATAGAAGTGCAGGCGAGGTCTCAGTCAATCCAGTCTGCTTTCACAGAAAGTTCTGATGGATGTATTTATTTATTTTTAATCTTGGCAGCGTCCTCATCGATTTTCATTCTGTTTTAGTTGCTTAAAACTATCGATAACTCAATTTTATTCCATATGAGTCCCCAGAAGAGCAGGTTTTAGATGTATTTGGACTATAATAGTAATAAAATAGTACTGTTAGGTGTTTGATATGTTTGCTTATTTGGATTATGTAGTTGTTTTCAGTGGAATATGATGTTGCCATCAAGCAATGTATTTTTTATATTTTTTGTAACGCAAATGTTCACATTCATGATTCAAATATAGTTATCTTTTTAGCAAATTCCATCATGTTTTATGAAATAACTCCTTGATGTGTCTGAGCACTGTTTTAAGTACTTGATATAAAGCAGCCCGACAAAGGTACTGTCAAGACTGCTGCAGGTTGCTGAGGGTGAAATATGTGTTTCAATGCAGAAAACACGTGGAGAATTGGGCTGCGGATCTGATAACAGCTTTGAATCTTTTTGGTACAAGTTTTGGAGACATCGCAATATTACACCTGGATCAGCTCGGCTGTCTCGCAGTGTAATGCTGCAAGAGTTGCTTTCAAATTGCACAGCAACAGAGGGTAGCAATGTGTCGGGGAATTACTCTGCTACACCAATTATGGCTGCAAGCCTTGCTCTGCAATATAAATGCAAATCAGCCTTTTAACTTGTACATTGGGAATCAAGAGGGAAAGAAGTATCTCACCTGTGGATAAATATGTGTACTTCCCTGCCATTATAATAGAAATGCATCTGTCACAAAACATTGTGGCGATCGATAGCGTACTGCAGAGTGGGATGGTTGTTTCCTGCTTTGTTGTTCAGTTATGCCCTGGGTGATTGCTTTGTTGCAAAGTGTATGTAAAATGACCTCTTCTCATGTACAGCAGCTTCTTGGTGGTTCTCCGAGTTCTCAAGTCATTAGCAGTTGGTGCTTCGTGTGATACGGTGCCTGCGAGGCAGGACTCGTCTGAGCACCTGGCTTGTTAATTTCATTTTAGTGAAGAGTAAGGGACGCATTGTGGGTACTGCAAGGCAAAACAGAAGCATTCAGCGTGGGAATTTCTTGTAACAGATCTGATGGTTCAATGTGGATTCTGTGTCCTTTGCCTCCACAAAACAAAACGATTAAGGTGGCAACATTATAAAACATCTCTATTGGAATTGCATTGGAATTCAAGCTTCCCAACATTCTGCTCACAAAGTATTTAGATACTTTAAATGTGGACAGAAATACCTTTCCCTCAAATAACATTCAAATTAGAAGAAGAGACAATTGTGAAGCGTTATTGCAAAGTACAAACATACGTTCCTAGATATGCTTTCTTTTTCACACTTTCCAAAAGTGTTACTCGTTTTCACATTTGGTTCCCAAAAGGTTTCATGAATACGTTTATGAAAAGAAGTGTTCAGTCTCTGATTGCAGGAGACAATTAGATTTTATCACTTCAGAGTCACAGCTGGGATTGCAAGTTTCACTCTTGCCGCACTCAGGGGATGAACCAGATCCCCCTCGGTGACTCCATTCCTGTCTGTCGACTCCACTGTTCTTCTTCACCGCCATCCACTGGACCACTGTGTAGTGTAAGATCGGGGTGCCAAGCAAGGGAGAGACTCCGTCCCGTGAACAGGGCTCAATTAGTCGTGGGTGGGTCCCAGTACAGCGGCAGGATGTTGTGTGCAGCACATGGGCATGGTGCCAACTTTGCAGTGCCTAATTAGGGAGTTTGTTGCAGGAAACGGATGAGCATTTGACACACAGCTTAGGAAACATGTCAGATGGAGTGCATCGCTTTGCAGAGACAGGGAATTCCCATTTGCCCCTAACAAGCAAGCTAACTGCTCTGCCCGTGGCGCAGTATTATGGAGTTGTTTACTATCCTGCTCCGTTCCCCGCTCCCCGCTCCCCACTATCCCCAACCCCCTCCCCATACGAACATACACACACATTCCCAGCATTACCAAACAACAGCCTGCCGTCACAGCTGGTTACACACTCGAGCAGTGCAGCGGCGAGGGCAACGTGTTTTAAAGTGGCACCCGGTGTCGTGCCCCCCTGGACGACACTGTAAATACACTGGGATATTTCATATTTTTTTCAAATTAGGAACCAAACCATATGAGAGACTCATCATCGCAGTGGAGGCAAATTTCCACCGGCGAGATTGGCCTCCCAAGTCCAATTTAAAGCCTGACTCGGCATTTAAAACCACTCTGCACAACTGCTTCTCTTTGAAAGCTTTAATTTAATAATAAACAACTGTTGCGCCACCTCTTGCGTCCAGGGATGAACAGGGAACGTCACGGGAGCGTCAAGTGTCAAGCCAGGTCACGAACGGTTTTAGGATTAATAAGAAACATGCCCACACCAGCACCGACAGATTGTTTTGTTCTCCAATTGGTCATCTATTCTTAAATGAATATATTGGATTGGTGCTATTTGGGGAACCGGAGAAGTAACACCCAGTGGAAAAGGAAGGACTGATCCAAGCATCCGTCCATCATTATGTAAGATCCTAAGTGAACCATTATTCTGATTGCTCTATGTCAATAATGTCTACAGCCATGGCACTTAAAGGAATTTCTGATCGTGATATAATTTTTGATTCCCCAGTTTGGATCCTGTTAAGTCTCATTCACTCTGCCGTTGGGACACGTTCAAGCATGGATGAATATTCCAGAGATCTGCGGTGCTGGTGTTGGTATTGAGGAATGGGCGCAGTTAAGTTGTTTGCTCTTGCCTTCAAACACGTTGGCAGGGGTTTGAGTCTGGCTTGGGTCCCGAGTGAGATGTGGGTGGTCAATCTCAGGGGAACATTAGGGCGAATCACAAAACCACGCTGCAGTCATCACAGCTCGCCACTCGTACTTTGGCTGTAGACCAAAGCTAAATGGCATGACTTATGCTCATCAACACTGGCGTGCTCATGTTTGGATGAAATGGCACTGAACTGTATTTAATCAACCAAGAGAAAAAAAAGAAAAGAAAAGCACTTTGGGATAACAAAATGGCATTGTAATACTGTTAACAAGGGATACAACACTCTTACTGAAGATGCACCTAATCAAGGCTGCGTTTGTTTCTGAGAGGGGTTGTTAAAGAGAGAGGGCAGTGAAACAAAAAGCTTTTGGGAGAGAGTTGATAAACAATCTCTGTGTGAAAGATTGGATTAGGAGAGAAAACCTTAAAAGACAAGTGCAGTTTATTGTAGCCTTATCTAAGTGGTAATGTTGCAACTGAGGGCCTTATAATGAGGGATGAGAGTATAGTAGCCATAGAAAAGGCATAATGTTAGATCAGATAGCTAGTAGATAGGGCTGAAGTGTATAATAGACATTTTTCAGGAACAGTCAGGGAAAAGATCTCTGAAATGATTGGGGAGAGGAAAAGCAGTCTCATATCGTGTGCCACAACATTACAAACACATCATTTATTCTGTTTGCTCTCGGTCCTTGGAAACAGGTGACCGATGGCACTCCAGACACACAATAAACCTTGTATTTACCAGTAATGTAGGACATTATTATTGCTAAGCCTATTTTAGAGACTCCTATGGGTTTTCCCCGAGAATACGGTTTTGTTTACTTTCCCTTTTCTCATCAAATGATAACAATAAATCTGTTTGACAATAGCACTTGTTAGGAATATTTCTGTGTGGAAGGTGAGGGGGGGTGTGTTCCTCGTGATGAAACGAGCACAAAGCTTTAACTAGGCCTGTTCTGTAAACATCGTTTTAAGGAATTAAGGTAAGCTACATTTTCCAGTTGATGAAGGTGCCTTGGGAGTTTATAATGCTGTCAAGGGATTTTTTTTTTTCTTGTTACATGAAATAAACAATTTGCAAGGATTCTGTATTTGTAACAACAGAAAAAGAAAAAAGTAATGTGTTGCCTTTATTACTCTTACTTGTGTTGAAGCACTGGCTTCCTTTTATTTACAAATATGCAATCTGTGTTTTTCGTAATTGCAATTTCAATTTATTGATTATTGAGAGTATGAGGTTTAATATCCAGAAATAATAATGTTTTGCATGTTATTAAATCAAACTCTCACTAATGATATGTTGATAGTTCTGTAGATAAATTGGGATAAAGAATGAATGGGCTGCAGACTCTTATACAGGGCAATGGCCGCTGCTAGATATTTTAAACTTACCTCATCTTGAGAACATTGGCCTGGAAGGATGAGTGAACGGAATTCATGTTGAACGTGTTTCACTAAATGATTCCAGAATGTCATTGTTTGATGATGATAAACAATTGTCATCAACTATTTGCATTTATCCAAAGAATCTGGTCATCTTGGCCTTTGTATATACCATACAAAAAGAAAAGATAACAAAAGTTGCATGTTAGTTGCGTCATGGTCCTCCAGTCCTGTCGTAACTGAAGTCGTTTGTGACATCAGATGACATGTCTTGGATGCAGGATCCCGTGTAACACCAACGGTTTCTGGCGATTTCTAGGCTATGCCGGTGAGAAGTAGATCTATAGATACATATATATTAAACTTTTAGCATTCTGCAAAATTGATTCTGTCTGCTAACAGAGTCGAGAAAGCTGTCATTGTTCTTGCAATGTGTTCTTGTGTACGGGCTGTGTAAATTATTTACTGCCTTTCATTAAACAGCACTTTGCAGTGACATGGCAGCAAAAGGCCCAGCGAAGCCTACTGTTTGTGTTGATGGTGCTGAATAGAAATTGGGAAGATTAGACCTTTCCAACTTGTGTTCTCTGCAGTCGAGAGACTCTTGTCCAGATGAACACTTTCCACTCTGTGCAGATTGAGTTTATAACTTCAGATGTGTTGTTTCGGGTATTCTGTTACTTTTTCCCCAGACTTTTAATGTAAAGTTCCCTATGGATCATTTCCCTCTCAATGCCTCGTTCATCCACGTCCACATTTCTTACTTCATAGCTCTACAGCAGTAGCCTGGAGAATGAGAAGTGGTGGACTTTGATGTTGTGTAGGATTTCGTCTTTCAATGGGAGCTGTATCTCCAGTCATTTCCTCTAAGAAAATATTTCCCTCTTATCTGAAGAGACTAAATTATTGCAGTCACTTTAAACAGGATATTACAAGGGTAAGAAAAATAAAACAAAAAATGGATGGATGCACACATGTACGGGTGTACTGGAAACTGTTTTAAATAGGTTTTTTTGCACTTTTTCCAATCATGACCTGTTTTGAGATGTGAATGACACCATGACTGTATAGATACCACATCTCTCTTGTTTCGAGTTGCTGCCTCTTTTAATGTGAAAATTCTGGAGCACAAAACATGTTCCAGGAGAAAAATAATAATAATACACCGATCAGCCATAACATTATGACCACTGACAGGTGAAGTGAATAACACTGATAATCTCGTTATCATGGCACCTGTCAGTGGGTGGGATATACTGTATTAGGCAGCAAGTGAACATTTTGTCCTCAAAGTTGATGTGTTAGAAGCAGGAAAAATGGGCAAGCGTAAGGATCTGAGCGACTTTGACAAGGGCCAAATTGTGATGGCTAGACGACTGGGTCAGAGCATCTCCAAAACTGCAGCTCTTGTGGGGTGTTCCCGGTCTGCAGTGGTCAGTACCTATCAAAAGTGCTCCAAGGAAGGAAAAACGGTGAACCAGCGACAGGGTCATGGGCAGCCAAGGCTCATTGATGCACGTGGGGGTGAAGCCTGGCACGTGTGGTCCGATCCAACAGACGAGCTACTGTAGCTCAAATTGCTGAAAAAGTTCATGCTGGTTCTGATAGAAAGGTGTCAGAACACACAGTGCATCGCAGTTCGTTGTGTCTGGGGCTGCGTAGCCGCAGACCAGTCAGGGTGCCCATGCTGACCCCTGTCCACTGCCGAAAACGCCCACAATGGGCACGTGAGCATCAGAACTGGACCACGGAGCAATGGAAGAAGGTGGCCTGGTCTGATGAATCACGAGTTCAAGGTGTTTACTTGGCCTCCAAATTCCCCAGATCTCCATCCAATCGAGCATCTGTGGGATGTGCTGGATAAACAAGTCCGATCCACGGAGGCCCCACCTCGCAACTTCCAGGACTTAAAGGATCTGCTGCTAACGTCTTGGTGCCAGATACCACAGCACACCTTCAGAGGTCTAGTGGAGTCCATGTCTTGATGGGTCAGGGCCGTTTTGGCGGCAAAAGGGGGATCTACACAATATTAGGCAGGTGGTTATAATGTTATGGCTGATCGGTGTATATATTCACATCAATGAGCTGCGTATCTGCACAACCCGCTAGTGAAATTACCATTACTTGTGCGGTTTATTTTTGAAATTTTTAGTGTTTATATTAAGGGAACAGAATACCCTTTCTTTGAATTATTTAGAGTTCAATTAAAAATGGTCTTATAAGTGATATTAAGAACATTGTGCAGAGATTTAGATTCTTCATACAGTATTTGGTAATGGTAGAAAAGAGGAAAGTTAAGTGAGCAAAAACCAGTGACTTAACTCTCTCCTGCTGTTCCTTGAATGTCTGCCAAATAAACAAACAAGTTTATATCATGTTCAAGCCACAGGACATTGCTTACAGCATGTTAAACAACATTGATGAGTTTTTACAGAAGAAGAGAAGGGCCCTGCGTACCGCATAGATTTCTACCTGGGCTGGAGTTTTTATCTCTCATAACAGCCATGTTTTGATCTAGTTTGATTCACTAAGGCATCTTCAAAGATCAGATCCACTCCAGAGCCCGAGTATGCAGCTGATTAGGTTTCATTGATCAGCTGAACAGGAAATCCCTACGGAATATAAACTTGACTGAATGGCCCAGCAGTTACAGCAGCTCAACTGGCGGTTACAGGCCAGTGATGCTTCTGTCGGAGATCTGAAGACAGTTCTTGTAGCTGGTCATCACTTTTAAACTCCTCTGTGTCTGTGTAAGCCCCTCCCTAGAAACGCCATCCCAAAAACTGAAAAAGAAACGTTTTCTGCAGCAGTAATGATATTTGTATTATTTTTCTTCTTTGTTATGGTCGTGGTTTGACCAGTGGCACAACAGTTGTAAATGTATTGCCCACATTGAGTCATCTATTGCGTTTAGTACATTTGACTCTCTCTGGATCACGTGGCGCCGCACGCGTATTTTCAAACGTATCCCTTGACATGTACAGCAAGCCGTTAACATGCAACAGACCTCCACTCATCGCAAACAGAACAGGATGCTTATCCTCAGACATACCGCGCTGTATTCCTCAGGAATTTGTTGCCTCTAAATAAATAATGGACCCGGAGCTGCTGTGGCCCACTTGAGATGTGAAGCAGATTTCAACCTGAGATCCCAGGAGGTGAGCCGTGTCATGCAGGCCGGATGTTCCCAGGGCCGGGCCCTGGGCCTCGGTCGCTGCCTAATTGTAATATTTTCTAAAAGTAGGGCAGCTGCCAGTGCGAGGGGATGGCTTGGCAGAGATGTTGCGTTGCATCATTAAGAAAGACAGTTCTAATAAATTAAGGCGGCAGACTGCTGTGAACAAACAGCCTAATGGAAATAAAGTGCAAATTATTATAACCAAAAGAGGGGAAAGGAGAACGAGAGGCAAGAGACGCGTTTATTACAAAGGCAAATTACCATTCGGAAAAGTAAAATGTTTTTTTTTTTCATTCTCATTATTATTTATAATGAAAGTAAAAGAGAAGAAAAAAGATTAATCCTTCAACAGGAATATGACTCCCCCCCCTCCTCCCCGCCACACAGACACACACACCACCACCCCCCCCCCCTGCGCAAAGGAAGCCACGCACTACTAATACTGCACGGCTTGAGAAAGCCTGCAAGCATATGTCATTAAAATGCTTAGACATGTGGAAAAGAGTGCAGGGAGATCGGAGGAGACTGAAAACTGGATGTCTGGGGAGAGTTTGTCAGATGTAATCAGCGTGACCCCCACCCCCCCGTATCGGAGCTCCTGCTATAGACACAGGTCAGCGAAGATGGGGATCGGGCGGCCTGAGACAATACCAGAATAAGACAAGGGGTTGTTTACCTAATTCACATCAAGAAAGACTCCTGTCTTGACAGTACTTTCCCTGACCTCAAATTCATATCATCGCTGTCTTCTCAGTGGCAGGAAAATTAGCAGATGCTCCAGGAGAATGAGCATTTCAGGCTAATTTCACTTTTTTTATAGAGCAAACAAACAAAAAACAACAACATTTTTGTAGGTGTTTTAGGTAGCTTTTTATCTGTATTTTCCCTGTGGTCAAACTGCTCTCTGCACAGTCAGTGGATTAGATGGGCAATTTGCCCACAGTGTGTCCACAGGGAAGATGATGTCTTTTGCAAGCAAACACGTAGACAGTGTAGGCCTCTGAAGAAGACAACATAATCTACCTTTCTTAGTGCTGAAGAAGTAAGACATATAACATTGCTAGATACAAAAAAATATATATGTTTTTTTAGGCCAAACTTTTTGTTTGACTAAAGCAGAGACAGTCAACACAGCAAAGGTGCTTTCTTGTTTCCCATGACTTTGTGCAACTGTGTTCAGGTAGGCTATGTCTAAATCCAGCAACTGCAGATCAGGGTGAAGGCACTTAAAACATGATCAAGTTGCAACTTTCTGCCAGATGATTCATAAAGTACAAAAGGAAATATAGGCTGTTCAAGCATGCAGTCAAATAATAAATACAGCGCTGAGAACAACACTTGGAGAAATACAATTTAATAAGGAAACATAACATAGACTAATGGATCATGTAATAGTGTTATGAGGAGGTTATTTTTTTTTTGCTAAGCACAGATTGTATTAACAAGCAGAGCCCTTGTTATGTGTTTGGCAAATGTATATGTTTGTGATGTTGTTCTGCTGTGTTAAATGGCTCAGGGTGGAAGTCAGAAGTAGGTGTGAATGGATTGTGGAGCCATTTGGCTGAATGCAGAAAGGTTGATTCAATAATTTCGAGCTTCCTCTAGTGTGCTTTATTAGCCTAAACGCATCAGGAATAGACTGTACTTTACCTGACTCGCTCTTCTGCTGCCATTATAATCGAGAAGGGCTTTTGCAGAGCCACAGCGAAGAGTTAACCTCAAGACGAGGTTTTCGCACTGAGCAAAGGCACTGAAACCGAGAAACCAAACGACGACGCCAGAGCTGTTTTGTCAGGCAAGAACAAAGCCGGCGTGACAACCAGCATGAGAGGAGAAGGGGAAGAGAGAGAGAAAAGAAAGGTGTGCTTCTAGGGGGGATGGCGGAGGAGGAGGCAGCGGGGTGTGGGTGGAGGTCCGAGAGCGGCGGGGAGGTTGCGGTGGAAACACTGTACGGCGAAGATGCCACAATGAGTTTGTCATTGTAAGAGCAAACTTAAGGAGAAAGGGGGACTGGAGGAACCGAGTTTCCCGAGGCAGAGAGTCTGTCAGACTGATTAAGTCGCTTCGGAGAGTGAGAGCTGGGAAATCGGATCAGTGCATGCTGGGAGTGTGTGTTTGCAGCTGTGTGTGTGTGTGTGTGTTTGTGTTGTGAAAGGCATGTATCAAAATTGCTATATATCAGAAATGCACTTCTACCTGGTCTTTAAGTCTTCTGACTGAACACTATACCAGTAGAGTCTGTTTCCCCCTCCGGCGGCCTGAAGCCAGTCAAGCCATTTTAAAGTTCATGTGACGCACTTAAGGAAGCTGGTTAAAAAATGGTTTGACTTATCAATTTTCTAAAAGTACTGAAGGAAAATAAGAAATGTTACCTCACTCTGTTGGGCGATGGGTCAGATGCACGTGAACTCTTTGGTTTGGTGTTTACATATTTAAAATTTTAAACCGTGGAAAAGTTTAAATACCAGTTCAAGGTGAAAGTTCCAAGGTTGTGAAGAACTGTTCTTTAGAAACCAGGTTCCTGTGAAACATCATCAACGTCTTCAGCTAAAACAGTACTGACACAGTCATAACTTTTAGCAAAACAGTAATAGCGTTTTATCTTCTATTCGATTTTATGTGGTCCTGTTTTATGGAGTGACAGGACCAACACAATAAGACTGTAACTGGATGACTGTAGATACTGTGTGTACATTTTTACAGTATTATTTTACATGCAATGTAATAGGGATACATTCACCAAGAAAGCAGCTCAGACGGGTACAGCACCTCTGCAAGCAGTACGGATATAACACTGTGAAATCTTCCCATTTGCAAAAGAGGTTTTCTCCGTGTTCTTGGAGAACTCGATATCTCTCCTGCCTTCAGAGACCCCGGCACTCCTCTCCTCTCCTCCCCCAGTCTGCAAAGAAGCTTTGTTTAATGAATTACATGAAAAACTCATTATCAGGATTCAGGCTGTAAATACCGGTCTTTAGTGCATTGGTGCTGGAGGCAAAGCTCACTCTTTTGCAGAGAGGCGCCAACGGGCTTCACCTTGGCATTCAGGGGTGTTACATCGCCTCGGAACCTGTATGCTACACCGGCCAAGGAGCTGCAAAATCTGCTGCTCTCAGCCTTTAACTGGAGAAGAGTGTGCAACTCCTCGCCACAATTTAAAAAAAGCAAAAGAAAGAAAAGAAAAGGGCACTTTGAATTAAAAGTCATTTAGCTCGAAATTGAGCCCACAACAGCAGAACAATGCCCTCCAGCGTATATATTTTCCTGAGATCCGAGGCCTTGAAATACTAGACACTCGAGTGCGGATCTGCATTTTGTCCAGTGAACGTAGTGGAGTAGTTCTCTGAAGTGCCGCATCTCAGTGTTTTATAGAGTCAACAGCAAGGACGATTAATGTGACAAATGAAAATCTGAAATGCTAACATGAACAAAATAAGAAAATCAAGTCAGGTTTTGTAATGTATTTGCGTTTGCATTTCTAAAGTGGAAATACACAGTCTTAACCCTTTCATCTCCATTTCTTGAATTCATCAGGAGAGGACTTTTGTTATTGGAATCTATTTCTGATGTTTCCAGGTTGATAACTTTGGTGTCTCCTGTTCTGCTGAGTGGCAACATGGTCATTCCACAAATTTACTTCTGTATGATCTCCCCAAGACCCAGACTTTGAAGGTTTTAGGTCATCGATAGGAAGGGGAATGCAGACTGTTCTTTCTTTGCAAAAATTGCCATTCTTTTAGTAAGGGACTACCATGTTCCTCCCATATATATTCCTCTATTCCTCCCATAGTGTAATTATAGTGGACATATTTGTTATCTGCATGTAAGATAGAAGATTAAACAGTCAATAATATTTTCAATGTTCATAGAACACAGTTATTTATAAATGTAATTACTGACACACTGTTAATATTAAATGTAGAAAGTTTCTACATTTTGGGGCATTTGTGGGGCATTTATACTGAATCCATTAAAGTCCCTAGGTCCCCAACACTAATTGAAGGACACTTACTTTAGAAACATGTGCTTTCATACCCGTGGAGAAAAAGAAAAAAAAGATTCTTGACCGGATCCCAGGCAAACTGAGCATCGAAGGTAGAGATAATTAAGCTGCAATATTTATTTTATTTTATTTTGCTGGAATTTAAATTCTCATTCCTGTTCTAAACAAGTGATCCTTTTGCTCTCTGCCGTGTGATGGTGAGGAGAAGGTTTTGGGACCTGACAGTACAAGCCCTCTGCTCACGCTTTAAAAAAACCCTTGGAAATCAAGTGCTTTTGGACGTCAGGCTGCTGGCATGTGTGATGCGGAGGAGCTGCCAACATTTGCGGCTGCCTTATCGCGCTTGTACAATGGGCTCGAGCAGCCGTCGTTTGTTTGCCCAGCTTGGGTCCCCCTCCTGTTACCCTGAGTGGCATTTGGACGAGGGAGCGCTTTGGCATCCCGAAGCAAGACTGCTTTCCCCTCTCTGCCCTCCCCGGGTCAGGGGGCACCGCAGCTCCAGATGGGCCTCCACGCCATTCACAGCCAGAGCTGAGGCACACAGACAGGGGGAGTCTTTGAAATGACACGCGCTCACGGCTCAGTGTTGCTGCTCCGAGCGAGACGCGGCGCTGTGCTGCAGAGTGTGGACATGCGGCCATAAAGCACAGCCAAGCAGGAGTCATTTATATTTAGACAAGCATCCCGTGTGCTGACTGAAGCCCCGGTACAGCCTTGATCTCCAGTGCACTTACTGGTAAACAAACGCTATGTGTCAGTGAATACTTCTCGATATATCCAGTGGCTTATGCACACTTTAGCAAATACACTTTCTTCCCAGTTTCCTTCTTTTCATTCACTCTCTTGGTCTCCCTTTATAATATTAAGAACATAAGAACATAAGAAAGTGTCCAATCGAGAGGAGGCCATTCGCCCCATCGTGCTCGTTTGGTGTCCATTAATAACGAACTGATCCAAGGATCCTATCCAGTCTGTTTTTAAATGTTCCCAAATTGTCTCTTCAGCCACATCGCTGGGGAGTTTGTTCAGATTGTGACGCCTCTCTGTGTGAAGAAGTGTCTCCTGTTTTCTGTCTTGAATGCCTTGAAGCCCAATTTCCATTTGTGTCCCCGGGTGCGTGTGTCCCTGCTGATCTGGAAAAGCTCCTCTGGTTTGATGTGGTCGATGCCTTTCATGATTTTGAAGACTTGAATCAAGTCCCCACGTAGTCTCCTCTGTTCCAGGGTGAAAAGGTTCAGGTCCCTCAGTCTCAGACCTGGAATAAGTCTGGTTAATATTGTGACATATTATTATGTGCATAAATGAGGGGTGATCATTTGATATACATGCCAGTGAAAGCATGTCGGAGGGCAAGAATGCAACCACACAAGGCTGTTCTCCACTCTTTCATTAGCCTGACCGAAAATGTGAGGTTCTGAAATATATTGGACAAGAAAATAGACAACAACAAATAAAGCAATTCAATGAAGAACAAGAACACAAACTGCTGCTCAAGGCCACTAACTTATTTTGAGTTATTTTCCTTCTGTCCACGTCTGTTTATTGGGAGCTCTGTTCCTCTGTGTCCCTCGCCATCTTCAATCTCTTCCTTCTCTTCTTAAGCCATGGCTGGAGAGATTCAGAGATACTCTGCTAAAGCTGACTGACACACCCAAATGGGCCACTGATTGCCAGTGTCACTTCATTTGCTTTGCAGCCCTCAGCCCTGGCCATAGACCCTGTGTGCATGAGTCACTGTAAAAGAGCATGCTGATACAAAGGTAGTCCTTTCAGGAAATCGCTTTGCATCAACGCCCTGCGATATTTGTGTGCTTGGAAGAAATGTCCTGTTGCTATTGATATGCCTGTCAGCCAGGACCTTCTCCACATTATCTGCAGGGTAATCTAGAGACGAGAACCGAGCGAAACACACAGTTGTACATCAGTGTATCAAAACACTTTGAAACAGCGCTGGCTGGTGCATCTGTCATGCACGGCGCATCGCATTTTCTGTAGAGATACCAGATGCTTTTTCTTTTCATGAAGACGGCATTTCTTGAAGTACTTTAAGTAGTAATTTGTAGTGTTATTATACTATTATTAATAATGACGATGATAAGGAATGGAATTGGTACTGATTTGTGTGCCTTATTAAATCTTATTAAGGCACACAAATAGTCACCAGGCTGGTCAGGGAAATAGGAATCTTAAACAGTATAAACAGTCCTGAAAAATGGGAATTCATAGCACATCGTAATCATATTATTATTATTATGACTTCTTTGTCATCTTGTTTATTTTAACTTGGATTTCTCTGAGATGATATGCCATGTATATATTCAAGAGAAACAGACGCAGTGGAAGATCTTATGATCCAGGCAGGATGTTATTCATTTGAAAGGAACAAGGAATTCCTGCACTTCAGATGTTTTAATTTAAATGTTTTTCTCTTCTTCTCTCAGTGCAGATAATCTCATAAGGGGCTTAGTTGTGGGGAAGAAGGGACATTTTTTGTACGGCGGTATGTAGGCCTTGAGTGCTCAGAATTGATTCATTTATTCTCATGATTTATGATTGGTAATCAAAATTCAAATAGATCAACCCCCCCAAAAAAAAAAAATGTAGATTGATTTGGTTATGCGAGAAGTGCTTTTATCTGATATTCATAAGGAATAGCAGTAAAGAGACTAGTATATATACACATCTACACAGACAGAAAGAGACACGTCGATGCAAATAAAGACTAACCCCCCAGCAATTCAAAATGAACCAGCCCAGCCTGTGTCCTCCTGAAAATTTCGTATCAAATAAAATCTGCATAGCCAGCAAAGTCTAAACAAACAACATGCAAAGTCACTGAGATCCTGACAGATAACACCGAGCTCGGTGGCGGTGTCTGCCAAGAGATGTTACTGTGCCTGTTTTGGCTTTACAAATGACTGCAGGCTCCTGCAAGCACAATGAGAGGAAGGAGGAACCGAGGAGCTGGTTTGACATCCCACTAATATTCTGTGGTTCTGGCACATGAATCAAGCAATGGGGATCTGGCGGTGTCACGAGAAAGCATCCTGCTCACCCAAGCGAGCGGTCGGAACAAGTTATTCACAAAGCCTCTTATTCCTGTTTTGTATGTTCCCATTGCTCAGGTGCCAAGATCTCAGCGCTGCAGATTGACAGATACAGTGCTGCCCAAAGATACTGGCATCTGAAATCCTTCTCTTCCATGAGTTTAGTTTGTGGCACTGAGCATAGTGGGTTCAGGGAGAGAAAAATCTAAACGTACACAAAGAAAATGGCCTGAATTATAGAATGAGTATGGATTGGTGAGGAAGCTGCAATGCAAATACTGGTACATAAATGTATACGTGTATGAGCACTCTTACCTTTTATAAATATAAACTGTTCTTTTTACCATGGTAAACTGCTGTTCAATGTTCAATTCCAATTCCAGACACAATGAGAATGACACTCATAATAGAAGATATTGGCTCCTAAACTTCCCTTCTTTATAGCAAATACAGACTGAGAGACTCTATTGTGATAACCAAAGCATGTTTTTTTTTCTACAAAATGTAAAAGCCAACTGACAAAATTCCAAGATTAGCTTGCTTCTGCTGCATTAGTCCCAGCCAGCAAGTGATCAGGTTTGTTTCATAAAAGAAAACACGGGACCTTGTGTTATGCGCGTCTCGGTTTGTGTGTTTGTGAATGTGTGGCTTGTAGCCTTTCAGCTAACCTGCTTCAGCTTTTAAATGCAGCACTCAGATTAAAGCCCAGCATTTAAGGCGGAGAACGAAAGAGGATTAGCCCTGTTTTAATAGTGCGATGTGTAAAAGATTGTTTGAACTTAGCGTGACGGGATTGTTTTTATTTTTTGTGTGTAGATTATGGCAGTGTTGGTCTACCCTCTGTTGCATATGTTGCAGTCAGAGGGGTCCTGTCATTTTCACAGAAAACAAAGAGTTTTTTCTTAAAACGTAAGACATGTTTTAAATTCTGCCCGGAAAATCGCTTCTCCGCTAAAAAAGAAAACAAAAAAACATCTGGAGGCCTGGGCTGACGTTTCATTCGGGTTTGATGTTCCCACAACGATATCCCTGGGATTGAACTCCTGTTTGTTTTGAACGACGGTGATTTCGGATTGAATCAAACGCTAACCAAAGCGTCCAACTCCTTCCTGCTTCAATTGTTCCAATCACTGAGGAGTAAACACAAACAAGGCCGTTTCTAAGGGAGAGGCAGAAAAGGCAGGCACAACATACAAACAGCTGACCTTGAGCTGCGATGAGGTAATCGTGGAAAAATCCCAAGATCTTCAAAGAGTGTGGGGCCAAAGAAAATACAAAAAATACAGGCGGGTTAATAGCTCTGTCCAGTGTGATGGAGTGTGCGTGTCAACAAGGGACGGGAGGAGAAGGAACGAGAGGGGAAGAGCAGGCACCGAGCTAGACACCCTAAATCTTTCACATTAACTGACTCCATTGCAGGGGATTGAGGGCTGGTTTGGTGTCTGAGATGAGCTGTACTTCCCAGGAAAATGAAACAGGATGATGGAGATCAGTGACAATGCGAGAGGATAATCGCGCCCAAATCACAGCCATCTGGTCCCAATCTCTGCCGCGATCCCCACGCAAAGCTGCCAATCCCTCCCCCTAAATCTCTAAATCCTCACAATCTGCACCACTCAGCTTACGCTTCTCATAATCCGCCTCACCCACTCTCCAAGTACCTGCCTCCGCCTCCCCCTTCCTTGAAATAACTCCCCCACACCCCCTCTAACCTCTGAGGATACCTCCCTTCACCCCAAATACAACCACCAGAGTCTGGTAATGAAATATTTAGCAGAAGCCTCCATAGACGAGTATTCTCTCCCTCTCTCTCTCTCCCTCTCACACACACACAAGCTATGAAGGGAAAAAAAAAACTTAATCAAAAGCACTGTGGCTTCCTGGTTAGACATAGGAAGAAAAAAAAATGTTGCAGAAATGAAAGATCTTCCTGATTGTCTAGGGATACTTGCCGGGTAATCTGATGTGGGAGGAATATTAAAAAGGACACAGAGAAACCTGATAAATTTGGATTGCAGTTAGAATTTATTAATGCCAAAGAGCTGGTCTATTGTGGCTATTGTGGGTTGCTGGGGTTACATGATTACGTGTTGTGCCTGGCTGCTTTCTCTCACTTTGATTCTTCCTTGTGTTTTCAGTACAAATCTCCATAATCTTTATGTCCTGGGGATATAAACTTCTACTTTTTCTTTTGTTTTTTTTTAAACACATTTGTGAAGAAGTAATCAACGTGATACCGGACTATGGTCTCAATAGGCTGAATACTGGGAGCCAACAATAACATAATAATATAAAACATATTTACTGCTCCTCAACACACCAAGTAATATATATATATATATATATATATATATATATATATATATATATATATACACTCACCTAAAGGATTATTAGGAACACCTGTTCAATTTCTCATTAATGCAATTATCTAACCAACCAATCACATGGCAGTTGCTTCAATGCATTTAGGGGTGTGGTCCTGGTCAAGACAATCTCCTGAACTCCAAACTGAATGTCTGAATGGGAAAGAAAGGTGATTTTAGCAATTTTGAGTGTGGCATGGTTGTTGGTGCCAGACGGGCCGGTCTGAGTATTTCACAATCTGCTCAGTTACTGGGATTTTCACGCACAACCATTTCTAGGCTTTACAAAGAATGGTGTGAAAAGGGAAAAACATCCAGTATGCGGCAGTCCTGTGGGCGAAAATGCCTTGTTGATGCTAGAGGTTAGAGGAGAATGGGCCGACTGATTCAAGCTGATAGAAGAGCAACTTTGACTGAAATAACCACTCGTTACAACCGAGGTATGCAGCAAAGCATTTGTGAAGCCACAACACGTACAACCTTGAGGCGGATGGGCTACAACAGCAGAAGACCCCACCGGGTACCACTCATCTCCACTACAAATAGGAAAAAGAGGCTACAATTTGCACAAGCTCACCAAAATTGGACAGTTGAAGACTGGAAAAATGTGGCCTGGTCTGATGAGTCGCGATTTCTGTTGAGACATTCAGATGGTAGAGTCAGAATTTGGCGTAAACAGAATGAGAACATGGATCCATCATGCCTTGTTACCACTGTGCAGGCTGGTGGTGGTGGTGTAATGGTGTGGGGGATGTTTTCTTGGCACACTTTAGACCCCTTAGTGCCAATTGGGCATCGTTTAAATGCCACGGCCTACCTGAGCATTGTTTCTGACCATGTCCATCCCTTTATGACCACCATGTACCCATCCTCTGATGGCTACTTCCAGCAGGATAATGCACCATGTCACAAAGGTCGAATCATTTCAAATTGGTTTCTTGAACATGACAATGAGTTCACTGTACTAAACTGGCCCCCACAGTCACCAGATCTCAAACCAATAGAGCATCTTTGGGATGTGGTGGAACGGGAGCTTCGTGCCCTGGATGTGCATCCCACAAATCTCCATCAACTGCAAGATGCTATCCTATCAATATGGGCCAACATTTCTAAAGAATGCTTTCAGCACCTTGTTGAATCAATGCCACGTAGAATTAAGGCAGTTCTGAAGGCAAAAGGGGGTCAAACACAGTATTAGTATGGTGTTCCTAATAATCCTTTAGGTGAGTGTATGTGTGTGTGTGTGTGTGGTATATGTTCTCAATTGCACTCTTACTATAACACTTTCTACTACAACTAATGATCGTCATATTTCAGATTTACATCTTCCAAAAAGTTATCTTTGAGTGGTCAAATGCACCTGTAAATACACCCTGAAGAACAAAGGGAATTCAGTCTAGAGGAGGGAGGGTTGGATCCTCGTCGATTATAAGAGACTGACAAGACAGACCTGACACCTTGTCATTAGCCTGTCTGTCTGTCCGTCCAGGAGGAGGGACAGGGACATCTCTTCGTCCATAGGGGACGTGTGATGTAAGGAAGCAACAGGGTTGAATTCAGTCGCTAAGAGATGCTAAAGCCACCCGTTCTTGCGTTCAGCTAGCCTGAAGCACATAGAAGAAAACCAGGCACCCACTACTGCAGATGAGGAAAGCCTTTCAAAACGAGGGGGGAAAATGTAAGATAAAATAAAATACCATATCTTCAGAGCCATGAGTGAAAGATATGGTAAGAGAGACAAAAAGAGCACGAGAGAGAAAGTAAATTCAAGAAGACTTGCTTATGAATCTCAACACTCCTAGCTCAGGGCAAAGCTTCTGGCACATCCCTCAGTTTGATAGCGCTACTGTCAAACAGGTCATGGACAAAAGAGTTACACTCCTGGTCCGGGGTGGGCAAGGTTAGAAAGAAAGAAAGATGGAGCTTGTTTCTAAACAGGGACAGTCTTTAAACTCGTTTCAGTCCAAACCAACCCCCCCTCCCTTCCCTGCCTCCTCCTTACTGGAAAGAGCAGGAAAACGATCTAAGAGACAAGAAGAGCGATATATTTTTCCCTTTGACCAGCTTTCTTCCACATGAAACGTGGCCATTTCTGCACCACTTCTTAAGCGGTTCTGATAATTATGCAGCTCTAATCTGCGCAGTGTGTCACTCCGAGGCACGGGAGACTTAATTTGCGTTTTAATCTTTAAAGTTCAATATTTATGCTTATTAAAAGATGTGCGCCTGCTTCCCGTCTCTGTTCCCAGGCAGTCGGTGACCTGAGAGTTCATCCCCGCCTCGCACAGGCGCGGTTTCCGAGGGACTGCCGACGTCTTGGTTGTTTTGCAAGCGCCTCCTCTGGCTCAGGGGTTTCTCGGGTCGTGTGGCAATGGGAGCTCGGCTCAGTCTTAGCTGTCAGCTGGAGAGGCTTTTATTAACATTGTATTTATCTGTGTGTTTGGTGTGCTTTAAGATTATTTTTAGGAGAAGCAGGTACATTATTTATACTCTCTAAAGTATGCACAGATTTGTTAGATTATTACAGATATTTACATTTGAATTTAATAAGGTTATACATGCAAGAATAAGGTTGAATAGAATATTAGTTACCATATGGTAATCCGTGTATTATTGCTTGGATCTGCTTCGAATTAGATTGATAAAGTATTACATCATTAACCCATAACTAATAAAGCATTTATTACACATTATTAACAGTTAATACTGAAATAAATCTGTTAATAAATGATGCATTACTTAGTTGAAAATCATGACATTTCCCCCCAGAATTCTAGAATCCAAAATAATAAAACACACCAAAAAAGTGAATTAAATGTTAACTAATATGTATCAAGACAATGAATATGTACATATTAATGACCTCATATTTAACTATTAATACATGCACACATATCCTTTAATTTATATGTTTATTTTCTAGTATTGTAATGCATAGTGACTCTTTATGTGGTTGGTTGTGGTGTAATATACTGCAATGGCATCGGCTCAACGGATAGTATATTTGGCAATTGCTTATGTCATTGACATCTCTCAAGAAGCGCTTTTCCATGCCGTAAAGTATATTGATTACATTTTATGGACCTAATATAAAATAAACATGAAATGATGTAAATTTTTAATCTACCTCAGATTTATGACACTTTACTGAGAAGTGTCCCAGTTAATTCTTAAACCGACTTTTCATTTCATTTTGGGATTTACGAGCTGCTGCAGAAATGTATTGTTTAATATGTATACGCTCGTTCTAGTGAGACAGATCAAGTTTAGTTTAAAAGTTGTATCTCAACAAATGTAAAATCCTTAAAGCAGAGCTGATTACCAGCGTGTCAGTGTAGTGCGCACAATACTGTGCAAACATTATGCAAGAATCACTAATTCAAGTGCTGCAAATTGTAACTTATACCTACTATTTAACCATTCATTGGAATTTTTGGAGCTAGTAAATCAAAAGTCCCTATAGGTTTATGTGTACTATTGCTGCTACTACTACTACTACTACTACTACTACTACAATAATATTAATAATTATCATTCTATTCGCTGTTCTATTCTATTCTATGCTAATAATTCTATTATCTGCATTGCGTATTGTTCTGTATTCGGATGATTTAAATTGGACTATGGCAGGGATTTCAAATGACATCTTGTCCTTTCCTGTATCTCATAAGATTAATAGGTTTTACTTTCCCATGTTGAGTGTTTCTCTCTCTCTCTCTCTCTCTCAAAACTGTTGAGACAGATCGCGCACTGACATTGTAAATCCTGTAAGTACACACGATGTCCTTATCCATTTCTTTCTGAGGGGTGGAGCAGAAGGCAGTTGCTGCACTAAATTTCTCATAGAGAGAGAGAAAAAAAGCATTAATAAATAACTGTGTGCCTATTTATTCTGCCAGGGCTGTTTTGAAGTAGGGCAAGAAACAACCTAAGCACAGCCGACTTCAAAAAAAGTTGTAGAACAAAAGAGCGGAAAGGCCGGGCTGGTTGAGAAGTCTTTCATCCTTGTTTTATTTATTTTTCTTACAGAAACGGTAAAGGGGGCCAGCAAAAGTTATTTTCTTTAAAGGGCAGTCAGAAGACTTTAAATCTGAAGTAGCCCTAGTGCATTGAATTTAAGTGGGATTAGGTTGAAGAGGAGCAAAGACAACTGTGTTTATATGTGTTTTTTTATGCCCATATTCAGAACATTTGGCGTAGAAAGCTATGAGGCTCCCAGCCGAAGGACTCTTGAAGGCATTCATTATCCTTTGACATTCCACTTAATCCCTCACATCGCGCACTTATGAATATTAAACGGCAGGCTTGTATGCGCTGCGTTGAAGGCTCTTTCTGCCTGGTGCTCATTTCAGCCGGTAGAGAAAACCAGGCCCAGTCAGTAAACAAACACCCCTGCGAAGAGGCACTGCGCCTGTGAGAGGTTCACGGGAAAAGGAAAGCACGGCCGCTGAGAATGAATGAGCCGCTTTGTCTGGTGCAATGTACAAATTGACTAATTGTTTGTTAATTTATAACAAAAGTATTCACTGATTTTGACGCGGTTGCTGCATCCAAGTGTCCTTGCGCTATAATTGAAGTATGCCTTGTTCTACAACATACCCACACATAAATAAAACACAAATCTCCCTTTTTTCCCTCCATATAATGGATTTTGTGTTGCAAATGGTGACTCCTTCACGTTTTGCTTTTGGTTTGGTCTCTCGATAGTTTTGAGCCTCGTGACTAATTGGTTATCACTGTGTGGTTTCATCCGTGCACTTCTCAAGAGCTCGATAGTTGCCACTGATCTCTGGTGCAACAGGTACCTGCGTTTGTGCTGATTCCTGCACACCAGCGCTGCTGCTCATTAGATGCTTTGGAAGTCATTAAGTTTTCACTTCTTAAGCAACATTTCAAGAAATAATAATGAGCCTGATTTGTGCTCCTATGTATACAAACTTTCCTTGTAATATCTAAAGAAGATTAAAAAAATAATCATAAATCTAGTATCTAAATAGCGCAGAGAAAGACGGTTTGTTCCCACACTTGTTAACCAGACCCTGAGCTGTGGCTGTTTGCTCAAGTTTCGAGGAAAAGGGGACACTCCCACACGGTAAAGCCTGTGGAACGTAGAGCAAAATCCATTCATCAGTCAATTAATTAATTCATTAACAAAACAATTGAAATACAAGGTCTAAAGCTGAATGAGAAAAAATCTTCAGATGATTTTGAGAGGGTAAACAGATGCCCAACCCCTGGTAATACACTTGTGCAGAGCCGGCACACTGCATCACTGCACTCTTTGTAGCCAAAGCTATTCACTGTCGGGGATAAAGAAACAGGGAAGTAGATTCTATCTGCAAAATTGTTTTATGTAAAATAAGGTAGTGTTTTGGCTTTCTTCCCTGCTGGATTAACTAATGTAGTTATGACCAGGGAGACGATTATGTGTGTGTGTTTTTATTTTAAGCCGCTGCTGAGCTCCGACGACAGGGCAGAGTGAATTGAAGAAGGATAAGTTATTTTTATTTTTTTGGTAGGCTAAAGCCGATATTGGTGTGTGACTGTAAGTAGAAGAGAGGGATTTGCAGAGAGGCAGAGAAAAGGCCAGGGAATTTGGATGTAAGCTTTGAACTACAGTGCGTTTTTTAGTGCAAAATTGGGAAGCCTGTTGGGTTCGACCTCCTCTGCTTGTTTGGTTTTGAAAGGGTGGTCGCTGTGTATGCCTACGCAGAGACGGTCGTGCACAAACACTACCTTTAAGTGGCACCTTTTTGTACAGGACTAGCTCCCAGGCATTGGTGCTGAGACTCCTTCATTCTGTCACAAATGAGAGTGAATAAGATCAACCCCACATTATCTTTAAAGGCAATCCCGTTTAATGAAAATGTACAAGGACAGTTTGCATTTTTATCTCCAGTCCTAATGTATTCTCTTTTCTCCAAATATTATTTACAACAGTCTTCTACCACATCAGTTACAATTAAATGCCTTTCTATGCCTGTGGGCTCTCGTGCTAGTGGAGCCAGAGTCCCCCCCCCACCCTTCATTTACATCTATTGTGTATCTTAACATCCCTGGCTCACCTCTTGGCCCCGTGGCTCGCCAGCGGTAATTAGCCATTGTGTTTTCAGGTTATCCCTGTCTTCATTGACTCGCTGAGAGCCATCGATAGGCCAGGTCAACGCGGATCTGTCCTCCCAGTATGCCCTCGGTGACATTGCCTGTTTGTCTTAATGTGGTAGGACTTTCACAGGTAATATAGTCAAATATCTGTAATACGGTGTAACAAGGGATCCTGCTATCACGCTTGCATCTTCAGTCCTTTGGTGTAATTATTTTGTATGTCTTAAGGGGTCATGTTATAATACATTATTTGAGTAGGATGTTTGTGTTTTCTGGCATTTATTTGGGTATATTTGATTGTTAAAGATATCTGGGTAGATTCTGCAGCAGGTGAACATTTAAATAAATAAATACATCACATTTCATATCTTAGTTTTGAGATTTCTGTGATATAGTGCCTAGTTCCCTGGAAGCTGTCTTTTTTAAGATGCGGATATTATGTTGCAAGTTTTGTGACAATGTAGAAATGCGTTGCAATTATTTTTGTGTGCGAATGGAGCAATAGACTATTGAGCTGAAGTTGAGCAACTTCTGAAACAGCAGGCTTTTGTGGCGTACGGCTGTATTAGTAGCAGCAGGGAGAGTTATCCATTTAAGTGATATTTTCATGACAAGGTAACTTCATGCACACACACATGTGCAAATCAGGGTCACAGAGAAACAACTGATACTTGACAGTCACTGCTGAGGGACAGGGGGAGCTTTGTGTGTGTTGAAAAAGATGCATTTTGTGGATTTTGATGATGGAAGAATGCTGAACAAAAACAAACGGCGCAGCACTCTCCCCATTAATGAGCATTTTAGAACAGCTAACAGCTTTCAGCTCCCCTTTGAATGTGGGAAGAAAGCAAAGCCTCGCATTACCGCAAAACCCTCTGTCGCAGATCTGTAATTTCTCTGTATCTTATCCCCCACTTAATAAAGATTTATTTACAACAAAGGATGCTGTCCGTGTTGCTCTGCCAGATGAGTGTCAAAACCTCCCCCCCCCACCCCCCCGTTGAAATCTGGGGAAAGAAGATTTTGTCTGAGAACTGCACACCCTTCAAATTTACAGCATCCTTTCACGTACTAATCTCCGCACCATGGGCCCGAATAGGCTACCCTTGGTTTCTGTGTATTATTTTATTCCTCTTCTCTCTGATTAAGTCGGTTGACGCAGAATTTCATCTTTTTTTTCTGTAATTCCAAGATTTTTTAACAAAATGAAAAAGCTGCAGGGAGGCTCCCTAATGCCAACAGGACTGGCTGTGAATTAAAATATTTTGATTTGTCCGCTCCGTTGCTTCTAGCTGCTCTGCTCTGAGTCGTCACCGGGTCGCCCAAAGCACTGATAAGCGCGCTATCTGTGAGAGAGACTCCGAGGCTGGCAATCTCCTGTCTTTCGAGATAGAATTATTGGGAGAAAAGGCGTAATTCAAAGTGAAGTTTAAGTTGCGCATGATATAGCCGACGCAGATGCCATATTAACACAGCATTTAAATCAGCCTGCTACATTTTGCGCCGACTGAAAATCTCACATTAATGGCACTCCGTCCTGTTTTTCATTTGTTGATTTATGTGATTTTAATTTTCATGAGATTGCTCAACGAGTCACTTAAATCTCTTCAAGTGCATTTCCTGCAAAGGGAGAAAGAAAGATAGGAACTGAAACCAAATGCTACAGCAGAGGAGAAATCTTGGTGGGAAATTAAAAACGCTTCCACACATTGCTTTTGTCAGATCCCTCGCCTCATTCCCACACTGGGGACATGTCTCAGATGGATTTAATTCAACAAGTTATTGCTCTGCATAATCACAAAGTCGTAGACCTCACAGTGACTGCAGTGACAATATTATATCGGTGTTGCGCTGAAGAGGCAGACTTCTGTGGATTATAAGTCACCCTTAACTACCACTTGCTTTTTATCAATCTTTCTTCTCCCATAATTCCCTGCTTTCTTCTGCAAGCAAATCACTTCATTTTGCACGGACAGAATATGTTTTGTGGGGTTTATTCTTAACATGTGTATCCTGACCTAACCTTTAATAACTTGGATTCTTCTATTCCCCAAGATATACATTTTAAAAGTTTGTAAAATCGATTGCTTTATGAATGAGCAAGAAGCCCAACCTGGTGCTTCTATCAGCAGCCCCTCTTTAACGAGGCTGAGCGTGTAAGTTAGTGACTGTTTGTTTGTTTGCATGCTGTGATTAGTCTGCTGAGTCAACCAGGGCAATGTCTTTTAAAGCAGAGAAATTGGTTTCATGAAGGTCATGCTTGGGGAAATGTAGATGCAATGATATCTGCAAATTTCATGAAAGAGAGAGAGAGGGAGAGAGACAGAGAGAGAGAACAAGATGTACCGCTCCTTTTGTTTCCTTAATATGTGTTTATCCCTAGCAAACACTACACACTGTAGCAAATTCACACACTGAATGCCTGCCTGCAGATTCAGCTAATATTTACCAGTCCCTCGGTGTATCGTTTTCCAAAAGGAGCCGTTATAATATAACTGGTGTCTTCCTCCTCTGTGTGGCTCAACTGTATTCATTAATTTAGCAACTTCATAACTTCCGACTAAATCCAACATTACAGCTTTCCCACCGCTATCAGATCCCCGGGTCCCTCACGGATTGCAATTAGTGCGCTGATTAAGCGTGCGTTCATTAATAAAACAAATATATCATTCTTCCCATTTAAAACACCGATAACGACGGCGGACCATTGTGAGGCCGTTAGGTACTTATCCCAACCTGTTTGTAATCTCGTTATTGCAGATGAAAAAAAAAAGCAACCCTGTAACTAAAAGGGATGTTTTTTTTGTTTTCCTTCGGCAGGGTGTCTTTTTGAAACCACCACCTAGCAAAGGCTAATTGATTTGACCTCCAGCTCCCGCGCTTGTGTCGGCGCTCCCTTTACTAAAATATTTCTGAAGAAATTGCCGATAAAGAGCAGCCACTAGCTTCACTTTTGAGGTCATGCCCGGCTGCCCTTGGAGAATTATTCCGAGCATCACTAGCTTTGTCTGGCCTGTCTTGTTAGGCGCAGGTGATAAAGGGAGTTATTGAGTTGGAGACCAGGCAGACCAATTACAATGTAATCCTGTTCTCTTTGATCCTTTTTACCAGGTTTCAAAGAGGATATTTCAAAAGGAATCCGTTTTAAGTTAAAAGTATATATCAAAGAGCCTATCAGTGCCAGAGCAAATGGCAACCATTTTTCCCTCGCTGTTTTCACAGTACGGGTGCTCCCTATAAGAAATGACAAAGTTCCCCTAATTGATTTGCCCGGTTGATACACAGCGTATATAAAGACTTGCGCGGTGAGTTGCCGTCCTAGTTTCCACCACCCTCGGACTATGCAAATTCGATTAAAAGAATTCTGAGCCCAACTCACAAAGCACTTGTTGTTACAAAGCATGAAATAAGAGGCTCTTCCAAAACTATCCAAGCCGTTAATGTGAAAGCCTTGTTCTATAACCGAGCTTAGCAAAAATAATTACTCCCCATTCACTCCCCCCACCTGCCCACATACGGAGACACATACCTCCACTTATTTCATACATGTGTTTATTTATGTGTTTATTATGTGTTCATATTGATGCCAGTAAGTATCTGCACTATTAACTTTGTCACAGTGCAGATGTTTGGGAAAAATTGCCCAAAGATGGAGCTGTTTTTTGTGGAAAAAATAAAAACATTGTAGCTCTGAAATTAAATTCACAGTTTGCAAAACACATCAGTATGCAGAGTCCCGGTAAAGGTCATTGATTTATCTGCTGTAACCAGTTCTGAGTCGGGTTCAGAAGGCGCATTACTGAATCAGGGCTGAGCTCTTTATCTGTTTGAGCGATAATTGATCACCGATCGAGTCCTCTCAATCCAAAACCAATATTGACTCACACAGAATGGTTTTATATGGTTTTACATTCAAAGCCAAATACAATAAAGCAAATGTTCCCTTCTCAATATCACGCTGCTCGATTTGCACCTAAACGTTTAACTTTCTCTGTAGTCTGTTTTCTGCTCATCTCTTTCGCCACATGGCTAACACACAGAAGGGTAACATGCCACCTCGACAAAAGTTTGCACTTTCTTTTCCTTGCTGAGATTAATCTGAAGCACTCGGCATGAAATTAAGAATCGATTATTGTAAGTTCCCTTTGCTTGGTTAACCCCATTCACTGCTGTCACAGCACAGGCACATTGCCTTTCCACGGACCCTCATTAATTCTCTTAAAGCAGAGCAGGTGACACCTTTGTTTAAAGATTTACACTGGCAAGCGATGCACAGGGTGTCCTTGCCTGGGACACACTGACTGACAGAGTAAGGGAGCGTAGCATGACTGTTGTAGGTTAAAAAACCAGGCGGTATAATTTACGCACTTAGCAAAAGCCCATCACTAGTCTCCACATTGTAATAGATGTGATTCCGGTGATTTCCGGACCTCTTTGTCCATCAAGATTTAATCACGCCATATACTAGGGGTGAAGGCCGTTGTAATAAACCGCAATAAAAAAGCAATAAAAAATAAAATCCAGAAATGTTGTGGAATGTGCTCTGACTGCGAGAGGGGGTCTGCTGGGCATTGGCAATGGCGCCGAGTCGTAAAACTTAAGGACTCTGATGGCTCATGCATTTTCATGGCGCGGCACAATGAGTGTGTCTCTGCATGTTAGGTAGGTTTATTATGTGCCCCGTCTGTGCCGCACTTCTTACTGAACGTGGCGAACTTTGATTGGAGGGAAAAGTCACGGGTGCGCCGCCGTACCAGACTTCCAATCACGCGTTCTCTATTGTTGGCCGTTTATAAGGACATCGCAGGGTGACGCTGGAAACATTTGATGGATGGGTCAGTAGATTATCTCCAGCATTATGAGGTTGGCTGAACAATAGATAAACAAATCTTTAAACAACCAGCTTCAGTTTTTGTATTTAAGTTGATCGTGAAGTCACTGAGGCAACGCCTGTCTTGTGAAAATCTATAGCCCTACAGATCTACAAAGATGCTCTGCCTTTCTTCCCTCCTGCAATTTGCATATACACTTTGGACAATGTTGTACTGTATATGTTTATTCACTATATTTTCTGTGTATTTGAAGAAAAGGGAATTACTGAAACTGTGAATAAAAGCCTCCCAAATGAAAAGAAAGGAAAAGGTGTGATTTTTCTTATCAATAGTCAAGGCACTACAGATTGGCAAAGTATCCTACAGGGACTGCAGTTTACTCTAAATATGTAGATATTTACATACTTTGATGCATTCTTAAACACCAGTGTGTTCGTCTCCCTGGTGCATTATTGCTATCACGTTGATAGGGGGTTTATTTTTTTGCTCTACAATATCTACTACTCTCTCTCAGTAGCGTTTCTTTTTCATTTTAATTACTAGCCACAAAGAACTTGAAATAGTACAATCTTAAACTTCTTGAGAACAAACAACAGACATGCTTTTCTCAAAGTGCAGGTTGGAAAACTCTCCAAAAGAAAGACTTCAGAAAAAAAACTCCAATAAAGGTTGTCTGTGAAACATCTATAAAGCCATTGTACCCCAGTGGGACCGGAGTCCTCTGATGAACCGTGTCCTCCATCACTCAATAGATACAACTCTGTGGAGCCCGAGCCCCTTGCACCTTCTCAGCGCTGTGAGGTGTGTGGGAGCAGGTGTTGTTGGCACCGGCATATGGCAAGCTCGCCACAATCGAAACTGCGAGGAGACGCTCAATTAAGGAAGCCAGGAGGGGGACTGGGGGGCCGGAGATGAGGGTCCTGGAGCTGAAGTGCGGGGGTCTGAGGGAAGTCTGAAGTGTCGCCCGCTATCTTGGCTATTCATCCGCTCCGCCTAAGTGGCATCTTTGAAGTAATCTCTGGTGGATCAGTCCTGGAGACAATGTAATCAGCTTCTGTCCCTTCATTAAGATAAATAAGATAAGAATTGAAATTAATCATGGCTGAGCTTGGCGGCGCGCTGGAGAGGCGGCGAGGAGGTGGGGGGGGAGGCTCCGGGAGCGGCACAGTACCACGGGAGAGAGGGAGAGAGGAGTCGAAATCATTAAAAGGCTTCGTTTCTGATACGATACATTGAAATGCAAATGTGAGTGGGGCCAGAGCTGCACGGGGGCACGGGCTCCCAGTGGGTCTGCGACGCTCCTTCTCCTTCGTCTTCGTCACATTTGAATGGAAAGCTGGAGAGACACTTCTGTCAGAGCACAAAGACGCCGATACCCAGGTGTGAGATCCGAGCATCAGTGAGGACACAAGCAGCTCCTTTCTTCTCACCACCCACCAGAGCATGGAAATAACAGGGCCCTTAAAAGTGAGAAGGGACCGCTCCTTTCTTCTGAAATGCATCCCCAACGGACACAAAAAGAACAGGGGAATGTATGTTTCTCATCACGTTAATGCTTCCTTTTCTCTTCCTTCTGTAAAAAGATGACTCCAGGTCCGTATCCATCACTGGAATAGAGGTGGTAGATATCCATGAGAAAGAACGACGACATTGCTGTGTTCAGACAACAAAATTAAATCGAAATATTCAGAGCAGTTCAAATAACAGTGTCAGTCTCTCATCAAAGCAGCCAAAAATGTTATCTATAAAACAACAGCAGTTATTTATTGGTGTGTCTCCCGTTCCCAACTGATGGGAATGAATACTATCCAATGACTAAAGGGTTAATTACAGCGCATTTCTTGTGAGTGCGAAGGCGATGTCTACATGAACCATTGCACACACACTTCTTTCACTTTGAAAACTCCTTCTCACTCCAGCCCTGCTGGGAATTAAACGGTAATCAATAAGCACATAAAAGCCTTGCGTAGCGTTGTGTTTAGCTCTGCTCTCGGCACAGTAGATCCCTAGTAACGGGCTCGGCCAATCGGATGCATTGCAATTCGTGTCCCAGAACGGACAGTGTGTTTGGACGAGCCTGAGAGTGACGGGAAGTGCCGGCTCTGGCACCTCACTCAGAAACGGCCCTCTGGTTCCCTGATATAATAATTCCAGCCCTGTGCAGGTTGATATTTGTCAGCTTAAAGGCTGCGCGGGGCTCTGCCTGTCACTCGCCGCGTCACGGCCGCCTGCTTATTTGCGATTCTATTTTGAGTTGTGATTGACAGGTCGACAGGCTTGACATTCTCTGCGGCGCCGCGCAGCCTGTTATTATGCTTACATTAACATTCTGATAAACACATGGTAGGCCATTGAAGAAATAATTACATGCCATCACTCCACTGTCTCATACAAACAGGACTGTTTTTTCTCTCTGTTTTCCCCCCTCCTATCTGCCTTCCATAGCCTTGCCTTTACGGGCTGCAATTCTGTCGGGATGTGGCCTGTTCTTAATAGGCATGTTTTCTCTGCTGCATAAATTATCAATTCACCTTTCATACGGTGTCTGTCTGTATTTGTGGCGTAAGCAGTTTTGAAGCCTAGCAACGCTTTATTTTTTTCTTCCGTTAAGGGTGCGAGTATGTCATAGTTTGGTTTAATTTTACTTCCATCACAGGAAGCAACATCAAAATTCTCTCTTCATCTCTGCGCTGCAACTTCAGGTTACTTATTTATTGATGTCTTTATTATTATTATACTAAACGTATCCTCGAAGCACTTTGTCTCTCCCTCCGAGATAAAACAGGAAATAAGGTTATTATATTTGACACTCGCTTCTTAGTCTAGCGTCTTACATAGGAAACCGTATGAGACAAGTAAAAACCGCACTACCCTGGAATTGGTCCATTTCGTGATTGCCGGCTTAAGAAATGGCGTGCGAGGCTGAGAATAGAGATGGAGAGAGATGCATTGGTACACAGATAGATGGTGGAATTACACAACCCCAAATAACTTAAAATACTTGCAAATGTCACATGAACATTAAAGGAACGTACAACAAGCTAATAATGAAATTGGTTTTGGAAGCTATTTATCTTTAAAGCTTTCTGACTCATCTCTATATACATTATTTATACACCATGAAGAGATTTTGAAAAGAGCAATCGCAGAAACTGTTTATGCGAAGGATTTCATGTGAGACAAAAAAGACTGAATATACAGCATGTTATCAAAGTATCTTTTCAAAGCACTCTCCTGGTACATTTTCTTCTTTCCCCCCTACTCTGATTCTGAAATCCTTATATTTTTGTTGCTAACCAATGTCCTTTTTGAAGCTGGAACTATTCTTGGATTTTGTTTCATTTGCCCCTTCTCTTTGGAGTTCATTGTCTACAGAGATTAGAGATGCATCCTATCCATTTCTTTTCAAATCAAAGTAAAAACCTACACTTGGCAGCTCTTTTTATGGGGAGAGTTTATACTGACAAACCCAAGTTTGTAAATAATGTTGTGATGTGATATATGAGCTTGACTACGAAACCGAATGGATACATTGATTGTGTCCCGCAAAACAAATGTATACTTTAATTCAAGGCGATTTGGCCAAAGGTGTCATGATCGGCTCACATTCTCACCTGCGTTCAGTTCGGTATCACAGTTATATAACTTTGCAAGGATTTTTGCTCTTCTGTACACTGTGCATCTGCTTGATCATGTTACACCAACGCCTTTTTCCCTTCTCATTTAAATAAAGTGTAGAAAAGAGCAGTGAAGATATAGCAAGGATAGCAGCCTTATCGCAGCCATCTTCTCTTCAGATAAAAACAGATATCAGCAAATGCAGAAGAAAAGATGTGGAGATGTTCACAGAATTAAAAAATCAAAAGAACATCAGAGATGGCGAGAAAGGGGACAATGCCAATCTACAAGTCAGATTGGGGGGTGGGGGGGCTTCTTATTTCCTGGCCTGTGAGGGTTGCGAATCACTCGGCTCTTCAAACAGACTGCATCAACCTGAAAATAAGCCCACAGAGACGTGCGCAGACCCCACAGTAAACCAAAAGAAGCTCGGGAAAGCACTTAAAACTTGATTAGAAGTCTCTTCTGACTTGAGGGAGTCCCTCAGTAAACGTCTCTCTACAAAGAATCTGGTGGAAATTGACTCTAAGCTCTTCCTGTCTTTTGGGGCCCCTTTGGCAAATCAAAGTCTGCAAACAGAACTCTTTTACCTTGAATGGGGCTCATCCATACCACCAGAGGGATTCCAACACTATGCATGAATAACTAAAGCAGAGGAATCGACCTGGAGGTCTGGACGTGTGACGTTTGCTTACATCTGTGTGCCGTTTCTTTCTGGTGTGTGTTTACGTGCTTAAATAGATTTGCAGCATCTGTTTAAATCTGTGAAATGCACCCCGGTTCTCGAGGGATTGGAGGAGGATCAGAAACAGGTATCTACGGTTGTCTTCCATCGGTATTGGGTGAAGACTTACACTTGGTCCTTCAGGTGGGATAATATTTTCCTTTTGTAAGTACCCCTGTAAGCACTAAACACTGTTAGCTAATTGACTGCAAAAACAAGATGAGGGGATATGGTAATTGATAAACAGAAGCACAAAATGGTTTAATTAGCAGCAGTGTTTCTGTTGCTGCCTTCCACAGGTAGCTAACACGGTGCTGGCAGGAGCTGGGAACTCTGCAAGCTAATTAATCATTATGAATGTCTATCTATCAGGTAGGAATGAATTGGAGTATTTAATATCTCCTAATTGACTTGTATCCTGTAAGATGCTGCAGCTCCTTTGGGGGAAACCTAATCCCTAGGGGAGAACTTACTTTCCTGCAAAGTTCTGAAAAGATACGTTTGAGTTGAGCATTTAAATATCTTCCATTTCCCCGTCTCTACACTCCCTGGCTAAGGTGGAATGAATTATGCTCCACTGTTATGCGAAATTCCCCTTTTCAATCCTGTTCATAATTGGATGTGTGCCGCAGGCCTCGGCCGGGGCCCGTTCTCTTTCCAACGTGCGTCTGAGTTGCGCTGGGACTGATAACTTTGCTTTGAAATGCCTTCCAAAAATGTCGAGAAGCTCTCAGTTTAAAAACATAAATAAATACATACATACATGCATTAAAAAAGCATGGTCTCTCTCAGCAGCTTTGAGAGGCGCCAGGTGAATAATGGCCTACATTGGCTGCACAAGGGTTTATGCTGCTCAGCAACGAATACAAACCAGCGCACACAGTCTCTTTGGAGGAGGCCAGTCCACACGACAAGAGATATCCAGGCCAAGGCAATTGGATCCTGAGCTGTAGCTGAACTAACCCAATAGCCCCCTTTTTCAGTTCTTCTTTTGGTGCCGATGAAATAGCACGTACTGTTTCATCTCTAGTGGAACACGAATGCTAGATTTTAACATCTGGATTTATTTATTCTTTCCTCTGTCGAGGGTTAATTATGTGTGATATTTTGACTCAGCCCAAAAGTATTCAAGCTGCGTCGGTTCGGTCCCCGGACGGGAATCTGCCTGCCGTCTCCTTCAGTCCCACCGCAGAGAGATGCTTTCAAAACACTTAGGTGACCTTTAACAAGGGGGGCTTCTCTGTTTATCTTTTGTAATAAAAGCTGACCTTTCTTAGTCACTTAGTCCCCGCAGGTTATCAATTAGCTCAGACTGAGCTTCTCGCAGCACAAATACCACCAATGAAGAATTACACGGGCGGATCCTTCATTTTTGTCTTTCTATTGATGATTTAGCCAGAAAACGAGAGTAGGGGGTCGTCCAGAAAAAGCAGCGTCCTTTGAAAAATGAAACCCGTTATATGATTTGGGTGTAGTCTATGTAGTTTTGAGAAAAGTGTGTTACGTGAGTATGTAATCAATGCGTGTTTATTTGGAGTGTCAAATTAAAGAGGCCAAAGCCTGTGACCGTGGCGTGCCGGTCTGCATGACGAGACTTGTTGAGCAGGCAGGAAGAATTTGTTTGGTGTCCTCCCCCGTTCCCTCTCTCCCACGACCAACTTAAATCTCTCGCACCGGGGAGGAAGAAAACAAAAAAATGGAGCCCTCATTCGTCCTCTGCCTCTTTCAATCACTTCTAGGATTATAATGTCTTTCTTGATTAAAGCAGAATGTGTCCCCTGTGTGCCTGCTCCTTTCCTCTGTCGTTGACCTCCAACCTTCAGCTGCATTACGCACTGAGGGACAGATTTGCTATTATTGGCACATCTTCCGTCTTTGAACAAAGGAGATGGATGTCAGTCAGAGTAAGAGAAGATTGATCAAAGGGTCACTTCTTTTTTTTTTTTTCTTTTTTTTTCCAGCAGGTAAAGCATACAAATGTAAAAGTTTGCCCAACAGTTTCAGAAAAGAAAACCCGAGAGAAAGAGTCGAATGTGTTCTGAACCTAATAAAGAGAGAGGCAGTGATACAGTGACTAAGACGCAACGCTTGCATAACATTCAATCAAGAATGGCATTTTCAACCAGGCCACCTTTGTGCTCCAGTCACCGGCGCTCATTTTATGAACTCCGTGGCGAAAGAGCTGACAGTCTCGCGAGTAGCATAGGTGACGGCTGCCTCGGGGATTGCTTTTGATTCGTTGTAAATTGAGAAGGACAAATTTCCTCAAAGCCAAATGAAACGAGTTCTCTTCGCAAAACCTGGCATTTACAGTTACGAGCTTCACGGTTGTACTCCATAAACGACCAAGGGGTACAGTGTGTAGCGGTAAAACTGCATTTTATTTTTGTTTGTTCGTTAATTTTCAAATTGTATACAGCTTTTTCAATCAAATCGGATTTGTTTTCTAGCGCTGCCTCGCGGTGGGATTTACCCGACTGTTTGGCTGACAGCTAAAACCGAGTAGTGCCGCTGTGATTTGGTGACACATGTCTAATGGACTCGCAGCACTTGGTTGTGTACAAGTGTTTGTTTTAAAAACTGCAAAGACGCTCCTCAAGGACACTTTAAAGGCTGACTGATATTGACAGGTGTCTCATTCTCCTTTCAAACTGGAGTGGTTTAGCTTCAAGGTTTCTTGGACTCCCTTCCCCCCTCCCTCATTCCTCACCTTGCAGATCCCCTCTCTTTCGGAAGAAGTGCAAACTCCTGCAATACACAAAAGGTCAACGGGTCCTTTTCTTTCCCAAGGATTCGTTAAGCCTGCACTCCGCCAACCGTACTTTATCACTTTGATAAATCTGCGCCAGTTTTCAAGGAGAGCTATCCACCTTAACTTTGAGCTAATGCGAAGACAAATGAGCCATAAATTTCGCCGTTTTTATTTTTAGGGTGATACGAGGCGACAAGTTGATTAAAGTAGGTTAAGGGATCTGGGTAAAGCTGTCATTCAAAGGGTGATGAATGAAGCTGGAATGAGTCGGGCAGGGGAGGATGAGAGCTGAAGGAAATGACTCCTGGGCTTTCGGATTCTGCTGGTGGGAAAACGGATTTCAGGTTCCGCGGCCGCCGCTTTGCAAAAAGCCCCTGAGACTTTCCCTCCATTAGGAAAGATAACGTGTTTTGGACTTTCAAAATTCACTTTAATAAAAGTTAGGGTTAGCAGAAGGCCTTTGTCATTACCCCAGTTTATGTTGCTGGAGTTGTCTGATTGCTTCATTTTGTTGTTCCAAATAGCATAGACCCCTCAGGATATGAGCTTGTAAAATGTTTTATGCTGTGCTGGAGATGGATTTTTTTTTATCCCCCTAAAGAAATCAGAAAATCATCTACCCAACTAACAGATAAACTAAAATAGTATTTAATCTCGCTGAATGTCTACTGTTTACAGAGACAATAGAGATTTTAGTTTTCATTATTTATTTATTTTTTGCAGCGTGTGGGGTTCCAATATCTCGCAGTCGCTGACAACCTGAATATGTGGAATTAAGTCATGGTAAAAAAGATTAGAGGAATTAATCTAAAGTACTATGTCGACTATATAAGGCTATTTTGCTTTGGATAACTGCTATTTTCTCAGCTGGATTGTTCGACCTTGAACAATGCTGTAAAACCTAGTCTTAATGAAGCACGGGGAAAGTAGCCCCACACCAGTAAATCCCCTGGTCCTTTTCACCCATATCTGCCGAAAAAAGATCCTCACTTTTGTAGGGATATTTTACACACTGTGGGTAAGAGCTTTCCAAGTCAATATGTCCTTCCAGCAGCAAACAATGGGGGCACAGTGTTTTTTCCTCACAAAACTAACATATCGCAAATAGAGCACATTTCCATTGCCATAGGAATGATATTGTTTCAAGCTCTTACAAGAAAAAAAAGGACTGATATATTATTAATACTGAAACATCTGTGCTGCTTCTGAAGATTGCTTTGAACCCTCCCCCCTCTACTTTTATTTCCATTTATAAGTTTCCAACATGAATAACAGACACAATGTTTTTCAGATGGTTTGTTTGTCTTTCTGATTTATTTAAGACACTGTAGATAAAAACAACATGCCCCATGCTTAAACTGTAACGGGGCTGAGAGAATATATAGTGCGTTTGTCTGGTTGTCTCATCCCATTTCAATTCGCAACAAGTTCTGGCGTTTGCAGTCGAAGAGGGTTTAATCTCGTTGATCCAGTTACAATATATCGCCTATAAAGGAACATTATGGAATATGAAGCCTGTTTCATCGTGCGCTATACTTTGTGTAGATCCAAATCAAGGTGGCAGATTCACCTGATAAATGTAAACTTAAACATCAGTGACAGCACTTTGCAACACGTTTCAAGCCTAATTTTTAATGTGTTGATACACGCAGTTATAATTCTGTTATGGATGAATACAGTGAAACCTCTAGGCTACAGAGTTCTTAGGAAAACTGGACATATCCTACTGAAAAATGTTCACACTGATCGATAATAAAACATAAAAAAAAACATTGGGTAAGCAGCAAGTTTTTTGTTTATTCGTTTGTTTTTTGTCTTCCATTTTGTTGAGCGTTCGTTTATGCCCAGGCTGATCTACGAGCTTGCATTCCAGCACCATCATCAGTCCAGCGTGTGTGCATTTTAAAGCCAGGCAAGTTGCGCTTGCTGGCAAATCTAATATTACTCTAATTTATGCTCGTTAATGCTCAGGCTCCCTGTAAAAGGTTATGCTTTCACAACCATAACTGCCTCCCACACTAATGCTCCAAGGGCCAGGGAGGTTAATGTAATGACCAGTTGTTGGCAGACAACCGCGGCCTCGTGCATTCCTTTCTTTGCTCAGACATTAACTCTGGAAATCGTCGGCTAGATGCGCGGTGTCCTCTTCTTTCCGAGGTGCCTCGTTGGCAGAGGCATCGCGTGGAATGTGAACTGTGTTGCATAAATTAACAATCCTGTAAACTACCGTGACTAGGAGCTACAACTAATTGGTATCTTGTAAACCTGGAGGCTTTACAAGGGAGCAGAGTTGTGTGCAGGATGGGGTTAACACGGAGGGGGAGCGGGGGGGAGGCTGCGCACTCGCTGATAAAGAAACGTGTGGCGAAGCAAAAATCTGTACGTCGCTATTTTCGACCGCGAGCCACGTTTGTCATTTACTGAAATTACACGGGTGTTTCTGCATTATTTGTTATTGTATTGTACATTAGAGCTGGAGTCATAAAGAAGCGATACTCTTTTAGATGTTATCAGGACATGTACAAAGGCTTGTCTATACAGTGTGTCCTGCTGAGCACCTCTGGGATCACCTGGGTAGTTAACTGAGAGCATTGGCCTAATAATATTGAGATTACTGGTTGGATGCACTGGTTGAGAGCAAGCAAATGATGAGGTGAATACTGAACAATCACTGTGCAAAAGTGAAAACACAGAGTTCTACAGGCAGAGTCCTCAATTTCAGGCCAGCAGTGCACAAGCCATCCCTTGCATATATCTTGTCTCTTGCTTCACTCGAACGAATTCAGTGGAAAATATGTGAAACGTCTACAGGGGAAAGCGGGGCCGGGATTAAGGCCTGCTGGCTGCATTTGACGTTGTTAATAAACACTGAACCACTCCTGGCTTAGGATTGAAAAACTAGGACCCGCGACCATGGATTTCCATGCATTATTGCAAAGTTACTATCCAGCTGAATCCTAAATTGGTGAGCACAGGACCTTCTCAGCAGTCACAGGTTAGCTTATCAGCCTGAACAGATGCTCAGGACTCGCAAGACTTCATCATATAGGCTTTAGGAACATACAAACTGGTCGCAATCAACCATTACTGCAGTGTACTAAAAACGGTCCGCTGGCCCTCCCTGCATCGGAGGACAACAACATGCAATTACACAACCTACAGCAAAAATAATCATAATAAAGTAAATCCTCTCCATACATTACAAGTACAGGTACAGGTAGGGCTTGTGAAGAGTGCAGGAGGGGCGAAACATGGAGAGTTATATAGACAACGGGCAAAATCCTGTGAGGAGATAGTTTCACTGGGGAATTCATGCTGAAAGGGGAGTGTCCATGTCTTTAAATTATACAGCATGCAGAGGGATTTAAACCAAAAATGAGTAGCACTGCAGTCAAGCAACTAGACTTCCAATCATTTTCTTTTTTTTAAATCTCTCCCCTGAGTTAAGGACATGCAGCACAAAACATGAGCACTCGCTTGGATCAAGCACCGTGGCTTGAATCATATTTATTGAATTATACGGAACAACCCTATGATAACACCTTCTGAAAATTTAATCGTAAATAAAAAGATGCCACTTCCAACTTTTTCAAATCATCGAAGTGCCTTCAACCCTCTCAGATTCCCAAAAAATAAATACAAATATTATTATATATCAGCAGCAGCAGCCTTTATCAATGCACTGCTAGATGAAGGCTTCCCCAAGATTTTTTTTTGAGGTACAGCGTCTCTTTTCCAGGTCACGCCAGCAACCTAAAGAAAGGCATTCAGATGGAGCAAACCAAAGACAATTTAACATAGTTGTTTCTGTGTGGCTTCTTAGACAAGTAGACTCACATATAATACATCAAATACTTTAGAAAGTGTCCCTTGTGGTAATCAATATCCTGCAATGCTTCTCTTTCTACCTCTCTCTGGCTCTGATTCTGTCTCTGTTTTGGCAATGGTGGGAATCAGTAGAGTATGAAAGGGCAAAAGAAAAAAAAATGCTTTTACCTCATTTCAGCACTGAAGTTCATAGGACTGCTTTAATAAAATTAAAAATAAATCCAACCAGTTCAGTGAATTGCTGACCTTACGAGTTCAAAGACTTTCTCTTATTTTGTTTGCCTTTTAGATATACATTTTTAATCAGCACATCAAACGGGTTCTCAGAATTAAAACCCAGATCACATCCTGCTCTCAGTTTGTTTTGTATTAGGAAGGGGGAAAAAAGTTTGTCTCCCAGGAATTCCTCTGCTGTGGACAGTGAGACCTTTGAGGAGAAGGGGAAGATGATTATGATTATAATTATCGCTCTTGAAAGCCTTGCTTAAACAAAATTACATTGTATTAAACAGCAACTTTTAATTGTGAGGAAAGCAGCTGATTCAACAGAAGGCGAGCGGAAGTGTGTTGTTTATCTGCAGAGAGAGAGCCGTATTTACAGTAACTGCGAATGTCTGTTCCCGTTCACAGTTTTCTCATTTCATACAGCATACGTCTGTGGCTTGACAGGTGCCATTTTTGTCTGTGATGGGAACTGTAATTCTGTTGAGATTCCACTGACTTGAAAAACAAAAACCTCCCCTGAAGATTGAATGCTTTGCAAGGGTCACCAGAAATAATATTGGATTTTATAACTGAAATGAGTAGTTTCACTGCCCGTATGCTTAGACACGAATATGCATAGATATAGTTTTCTAGCATATGTGGCGAGACCTAAAAGTGCAACTTGTACCGGGCAGGTATATTTGTTTTTGATGTAATGAACCGTGAAGCCAAACTTCAGGTGATAAATAATTATAAATGTAAGTACAACGAACACACAAATAATAAACTCCAATGCCTTAGTTGTTTTAAATCCAATTTTATTTTATTAAAGTTATTTTTTATCCTGTGTCAGATGCCAGCAGCAACATTTTATTTATTTGCTTTTGTAAATGGTTTTATTCTTTTTCTCAGAAATTAAATGAAATTGCAGCCACTTTCAATAGTGCTAGAGGTAAAAGTTGATGTTTTTTCCCCCCTGTTTATTTTTCTTCACTCACCGTTGCCTTTGGCCTTTTCCTACTGAAGATCAGAGCTCAGACAACTTGGGTTTAACCCCCTGACATAATTTGAACAAAATAAAATAAAGTAAAACCACAGCACAGAGGGATCTGGATTAGTGCCAGTATTAATGCAGCTGTAATGCAACACCTAACTGAGGCGCAGGCTGCTGTTCAGAGTGTAATGCTCTCCATGGTGCTGAAATGACAGTTTGCCAAATGTTGTAATCTAAACCAGTATCAGATTAGTGCCTGATACCCAGTCACAACATCTACAGCATTCGCATCATATACAGCCCTATACTGATGACTTGCCCACCTTATTAAACGTTTGAAACCTTTTAAAAGTATGTAATATAAAGAAAACGTATTAATCATCTCTCCTTTGTGGTCGCCTATGTCGAGAGACTCTCTCAGAGAAGGGGGTGGTGCATTAAGGGCACTAATTTTTGACCTTTAAGTGGTGGATTAACATTCCTTCAAGAGTCAGACATCTGTTTGTATAATTGTTTGCCTGACTTTGTTGCATTTATTGCCTATCCCCGTAGAGCTCTCGCTTAATGAGGGTAGAAACCTGGCTGGAGGAAAGACGGTTTGGGAAGGAATTTGTTGTTGTTTTATTTTTTAAGACGAATACAAATGAGGAAATATTGCCTGAATAAAGATACGTCATATTTAGAGCACACACACATTTTTAAAGTGACTTTTTTAAGTCTTGCAATCATAAATGTATGTAAAGCCACATAAATCAATATCTGCTGGTTGACTTTAGCAATGTGACACAATCTCTGCTGTTGTATACTTGGTGTGGTTGCAATAATTTGTCAGTTGATCATATATTAATAGGTTTCCATGAAGCTTACTTATATCTGAATGTCGTCTGTAGAATATATAGTTCCTGTTGCCAAATATAGACCAAACCACGATCATGTAGTGAAAAATACTGCACTAAGGGCATGAACTACATACTGCTGGAGTGAACAAGTTTTTCGATCTTTTCGTTCCTGTCTTTTCCTGGAGGAGTTTAAAACTGGGTCCCGACTACCCCTAACTGCGAGTGTAGGTAGAGAGAAGGTTAAACAGGAGCCTGTGCTGGGGAGGGAAGTGTAAAGGCTTTCTCGATCAGTTTGAGAGAAGTTGTCAGTTTTGATTTATTAAGTGTAGCTCCCTCCTTGACTGCTGGTAACTTGTCAGTCTCAACATAATGGATGGAACTCACAGCTCAGTGCTTCGTGATTGGCTTTTCCCTGTACGGAGAATAAGGTGCCTCTCTTCATTCACTATCTGTTTTTAATTAATTCATTATTCACACTCACCCTCTACCCCGTGCAGCAGGGAGAAAGGGGATTGTGTGTTGTTTTCTACTGCTACTCATTTGGTAGTTTTTCCCCCCTTAAGTTGATGGAAGCAAGTGGACTCAGGACTAATACCTTAATTCCTCATAAGGCTTTTGTCTGTGACACATAATGATTGTAGTCTGACCACTGCCACCAATCAGGCTGTTGCTTTGACTCCACATCTAAACCAAGGTTAACAGTCGTCAGAGGAAATAGGAACGGAGGCCATTTTCTCCTGGTGGCTGGTAGTTTGGATGCCTTTTCATTTCACTGTATGGATTGTGTTTAGCATGGGGTTCATTGCAGGCTTACATATGACCTGTACAAATGTCCTGATGGCGAGACGGAGGACTTGTACAAACACACAGCATGATTGTGTTCACATGGTTTGGGCCCAGTCCAACAACTGACCATTATCACCAGCCAAGCGCAGCAAATACAATAAGACCTGAGCTCAGCTTTTTTTTTTTTCCTAATCTGTTTCAAAACATGATTGACGGGCTGCCGACTTCATACAAATGTGTCAGATCTGCAAACCCCGCAAATGCGACCGGCACAACCCCTCGTGTGCGCATACTTTATTCCGTTAACATATATTTACACAAACACGCCAGAAAGACGTCTAACCCAAGTGAATATAACAGGGCCAAATGTAATCTTAAAAATTGCCAAAGGGTGACTTAAATTACACTCATCAATAAGAGTGTTATGAACATGCATCGGTGCCGTGTACGGCTCTGCAGAACGAGAGGAGGCAAAGATCACATGTGTCAGGAGTTATACATTACCATATTCTCTGATGGCAACGGAGATTTATAAAGCATGACAATGTGGTGGATGTTTGGAAGACACCAGAGTGTGGTTTGTAGCTGGGGGGGATTCAAAGGCAAGCCATACGCTTGTGTGACATTTGCATTATGAAGGGACCTGCTCTGTGTGTATTGTTTGTGATGAATGTATACAAAGTGGTGTGGTGTTGGAGTTCACTGTGGTCTCCTTGTCCTTGGTGATTCTACATTTTGACATCACAAAGGATTACTTGCATTTTAATCCAAATGGAAAATCAACTGCAGAGAGAGAGAGAGAGAGAGAGAGAGAGAGAGAGAGAGAGAGAGAAAGCATCCTGTGCAGAATTATACAATCATACAAATATTTGGCAAGCATTGCTGTTGTTTCTTATTTTTGTTTACTCTCTCTCTCTCTCTCTCTCTCTCTCTCTCTCTCTAAATTATTGGAGCGGCTAATTGTAATTGTATGTAAAGGAATTCTTTATTAATATTTATTTATTTTGCTACCAAATTAAAGCTTCTGCTATTCCTGGATGTGCATTGCTTTGTATCTCTTTTTCCATCTGATAAATTGTCACTTGTTTTATGGTGTACAGTTTTCGGGAATCATTTCACAAGTTAGATTTAATAGAAGGTAAAAGTGCTCCATACAAATAAAGGATGTCTCTGTGAATCTTCCCCTCTGATTTACATGGGTGACCCTTTCATACTGTTTCCACTTATTGCATCAACCTTCCTCACATGTACTGAACCATTTACAGCATAATACATTTTAAGGACTTCTGACACAGCACAGCACACTTCAAATTTTTCAATGGCAACCTGTCAAACCACATTTCTATAAAGCAGATAATCTCACAATGTTAAAATGAATAAATAAAACAAATTACAAAGTACATTAAATGATCTTAAAAGACTGAAGTCTCCACCAGCTTGGCCCCCTCTCCAGCAACAGTACATACATCATGAAAAACTGTCTTCTGAATTTAACTAAACTAAAATCAACTTTGCCGACATGTCAGTTTTGATATCTGTGTTTCCAAAGGCATATCCATTGGAATTGCCCTCTCTGAAATAATCCATCATTTAAACCTCACTTGGGAGAAAGAAAAACATTAAACCACATGGCTATACTGTAGTTTTTTATATTTTATGTATCAGGCATGATTGCTTCTCAAAGTACTGATGCAAGTCTCAATGTGATCTGTTCAGTGGTTGAACATTCAGTGAGTTGCATTGCACTTTACAATGGGATACGCAACAATCTCTTGATTATTGAAAGATGAACACTATATATTTTTCATTCTCATTTACTTATTAATAACCCACTGTCAGGCTTCAAATCCAAAATCCCCTTTTTAAAAATATTAGTTTGAATCCCTGAACTCTTCCCCTGCAAAAAAAATAATCTTGGCGAAGCAATCCAGGTCTGGTGTTCACATTGATTCCAGAACATCACAGCGATCAGAAATAACTTGGTTACAGTGCATCCGGAAAGTATTCACAACGCTTCACTTTTTCCATATTTTGTTATGTTACAACCTTATTCCAAAATTGATTAAATTCATTAATATCCTCAAAATTCTACAAACAATACCCCATAATGACAACGTGAAAGAAGTTTGAAATCTTATTAAAAATTTATTAAAAATAAAAAACAAAAAAAGCACATGTACATAAGTATTCACAGCCTTTGCCATGACACTCAAAATTGAGCTCAGGTGCATCCTGTTTCCACTGATCATCCTTGAGATGTTTCTACAACTTGATTGGAGTCCACCTGTGGTAAATTCAGTTGATTGGACATGATTTGGAAAGGCACACACCTGTCTATATAAGGTCCTACAGTTAACAGTGCATATCAGAGGACAAACCAAGCCATGAAGTCCAAGGAATTGTCTGTAGACCGCCGAGACAGGATTGTATCGAAGCACAGATCTGGGGAAGGGTACAGAAAAATGTCTGTAGCATTGAAGGTTCCAATGAGCACAGTGGCCTCCATCATCCATAAATGGAAGAAGTTTGGAACCACCAGGACTCTTCCTAGAGCTGGCCGCCCGCCCAAACTGAGCAATCTGGGGAGAAGGGCCTCAGTCAGGGAGGTGGCCAAGAACCCGATGGTCACTCTGACAGAGCTCCAGCATGTCCAGTATTCACAGCCTTTGCTCAGTACTTTGTTGAAGCACCTTTGGCACTAATTACAGCCTCTTTTTGAGTATGATGCTACAAGCTTGGCACACCTATTTTTGGGTAGTTTCTCCCATTCTTCTTTGCAGGACCTCTCAAGCTCCATCAGGTTGGATGGGGAGCGCCGGTGCACAGCCATTTTCAGATCTCTCCAGAGATGTTCAGTCCAGGCAAATCCTAATAGAGATCAGGATAAATGAGGAGGAGGTACTAAAGGGACTAGCAGAATTAAAAAACAACAAATCACCTGGGCCAGATGATATATTTCCAACAGTACTTAAAGAAATGAGGGAAATTATTTATAGGCCGCTAAGTCAATTATTCCAAATGACACTTAGAACAGGGGATGTGCCAACTGACTGGAAGACAGCAAATGTCAAACCAATCCACAAGAAAGGGGACAAAACTGAGTCAGGAAATTACAGACCAATCAGTCTCACCTGCATCACCTGTAAAATGTTGGATAAAATGATTAGACAGAAAATAGAGGAGCATCTTAATGAAAACCATATTCTTGGAGAGAGTCAACATGGGTTTAGTGCAGTGCAGCTGTAGATCATGTGAAAGCATATGATATGATATACTTAGATTTTCAAAAAGCTTTTGATAAGATGCCACACTAAATACTGATCCTCAAATTGGAACCTGTAGGCGTTCAGGGTAATGTAAGTAGATGGATTATGAACTGGTTGATGTCTAGGAAGCAGAGGATGTTGATTAGAGGAGTTGCTTCTAACTGGAGTGAGGTTGTTAGTGGAGTTCCACAGGGATCAGTACTAGGGCCTTTGTTTTTTCTAATCTATATTAATGATCTGGACTCTGGGATAGTTAGCAAACTTGTCCAATTTGCAGATGGTACTAAAATAGGTGGCTCAGCAGATACAATCTTGGCAGCTCAGGTTATTCAAAGGGACTTAGATAATATTCAGTTGTGGGCCGACACCTGGCAGATGAAATTCAATGTGGACAAGTGCAAGGTAATACATGCAGGTAACAAAAATGTCCACTATAATTACACTATGGGAGGAATAGAACTAGATGAAGTAACGCATGAGAAAGACCTAGGAGTCTATGTGGACTCCTCACTTTCTCCATCCAAACAATGTGGGGAAGCAATAAAAAAGGCAAACACAATGCTAGGGTATATTGTCAAAAGTGTAGAATTGAGAACAAGGGCAGTAATGTTCAGACTGTACAATGCACTAGTTAGAGCTCATCTGGATACTGTGGACAGTTCTGGGCTCCACACTTCAAGAAAGATATCGCTGCTCTAGAGGCAGTTCAGAGGAGAGCAACCAGACTCATTCCAGGTCTGAAGGGAATGTCCTACTGAGAGACTGAGGAACTGAACCTTTTCACCCTGGAACAGAGAAGACTATGTGGGGACTTGATTCAAGTCTTCAAAATCATGAAAGGCATCGACCACATCAAACCAGAGGAGCTTTTCCAGATCAGCAGGGACACACGCACCCGGGGACACAAATGGAAATTGGGCTTCAAGGCATTCAAGACAGAAAACAGGAGACACTTCTTCACACAGAGAGGCGTCACAATCTGAACAAACTCCACAGCGATGTGGCTGAAGAGACAATTTGGGAACATTCAAAAACAGACTGGATAGGATCCTTGGGTCACTTAGTTACTAATGGACACCAAATGAGCACAATGGGGAGAATAGCCTCGATTGAACACTTTCTTATGTTCTTATGTTCTAATTCAAAACATTTGCATAATGTTAGCCATCTGGGTGGATTCTTCAAGCTTCTGTAGGAAACCATTGGGAATTCCAGGTTTCTGTATTGTTTCTGTATTGTTTGCATTTGTCGTTGAAAGGAAGAGCAAGCCTTGATTAAATAGGAGACCTCCCACCACTCCATCATCCCAATCCCCCCCCCAACCTGGCTTCTTTTCTTCATCGGATGTTTGGATCTTAAATCTCCACTGCGTAAACATCTGAGTAGAGATGAATAATGCATGTATGGAGATGGATAGACGGTTGCATATAGTGAGAAGTCCCTCCCTGGAAGAGTTTGAGCATTTAGCCATTCGACTCCAAACAAGGTGAGACAGACAATGAGTTTTGATGGTAAAATATGTGTTTTTGGTGGCGGTGTTGGAATAAATCAGAGCTCCCTGGATGGCGCACAATGAAGCTGTCATTATAAAGCAGTGTTTTCAGGACTTTCCAGGGAGCAGCTTATCGATTTAAATAAACCCACCCCGCAGCTAATGGGGTGCGCTGTTTTGTTTCCTGAGAGCGGGTACAATTTATTTTCAATTTGTCAAACTCGGCACCGGGCGCCTGCTATTGTTTTTGTGATTTATAAAGAGTTTTGTAAAAGGGGCAGTTTGTCATTCGGAGCTATTTGTGTGCAACATCTCAACAGCTATTTGATCCGGGGGACGGTAGTCATGTTGAAAGGAAGAAAAACAAACCAGCAATCAGTGCTTTATAGGCAATGTAACGAGAAGGGTGACTCTGTATAGCTTTCGGCATTGATTTAAAGTTGGGCCACAGCTTGGTATTCCATTTAGGTTTCATTTCTATCTTCAGTTCAAAAGCAGAGCTGCCATCCCAAAGAAAGAGTCTAAATGTCAACGCTTTTTTTTTTTTTTAATATATAGGAACCGCAAATCCTGGCCTGCATCATCATTGCAGAACAATATATTTTTAGAAATGTTTGGAAGTAGAGGTGTGAAGGTCATGTGTGTGTGTCTATATGTAAACATACATATTTGCATTTTCTTTGGCTCTTAAAGTGTTTATGTTCTGCTCTATATGAAGATCGCTGACATTTATGGAATCAAGCAATTCAAACGTATCTTTTGGATGGTAAACAAAGATTAAAAAGCATGAAAAGGAAATGGCAGCCTACATTTGCAAACGTTGTAATGATATCATGTTTTTCTTTATTATTGTTATTTTTTAATTTTCACAATGAAAGCAGGAATTCAGCTACAGGGCTGCGACGGCTTTTGTGCTTTATATAAGGCTATCAGTGGCATCAATCAACATTGCTGTTTGTGTTTGCATGGTGTAATGGGTTTCAGCGTTGTTTCGTGTAGGTTTGCTGTCACATAGCTTTTACAGTGAAGTACAAGAGCCTTCTCTCTCAATGACATTCCCCACAGGGCAGGACTTTGAAGGAAGGCAAGTGTTGGAAGTGTCTCAAGAGAGAGAATGAAGTGTTGACTTTCTCGTGTTCATCCTTATTAATTTTAATAGAGTGTTCTCTACACTACCTACCTCGGTAGCAGCCTGTGCGTAACCCCTTTGAATAACCATAGGAATTAGTCGAGTGTGCATTACAGTATTATCGGTGTCACGGCACTTTCACTGAGTGGTGTCTTAAAAGGTACAACGCGGTTAAATTGTTGATGGAAACGCGGGGCCGGTGTAGAGGGATGGCTGTGACTGCAGCATTAATAAGATTTTAAATTATAATAAATAGGTGTATACATTCATGAATAAACAGACTGTGTGTGGAATGTTACCAGCCATTTTTCAGAATCCATGAAGCAGATTGATTCCCGTGAAGCGCAATGTTTCATTTGCATTATGAGAGAGGCTGAGCGTTTTGTTAAAATCAGATAAAAACAAAAGCAAATGTTAAGAGTGGGCCTTCTTCCATTTGTGTGTGTGTGTGTGTGTGTGTGTTATGCCGGCAGTTACATTTTGAATGTGTGCATTAATCATGTCGATCTGTTTCTTGTGTGGTTTGAGAATCTGTGAGCTATCGCCTGGATACCGAAGCCTGGCCCCATGACTCTGCGTGTCAGAGCCGGGTGGAAGACTGTGACTGAAATTCAAATTCTCCAGTCAGAGGCAAAAACATAAAAACACAAAACAAACTTCAAAAGCTTGCCTGCTTCCATTTGGAGAATAAATCAGTGGGACAAAAAACAAAAAAACACAACCTAAAAGTTATTCTTCACCGCAGCTGTGGAGCTGAACGAGATGGTGTTTTTGATTCTCAGTGGGCAAAATCCAAATTTTTGGAGAGAGTGAAAAAAACTTGGCAGAGTTCCCTTACATTATGTATCATATAAATGAGTTTTGTACCGTAAAGAGCCTGTCCAGTGTTGCTTTGGGAAAACAACGTCTAGTTTTGAAATTACAGCTCACTCACATCATTATCATATATATCTTGGGCTGGAGGAGGCCTTTACGCAAACGCTGCAAATTCAAGGGTGATCAATATTTTAAAAAATGGTTGTAGGTTTTGCTTTTGGTGAATGTTTTATTTTTACTACTATTATCACTTCTATGTACTTTAGGATGTATATTTGTGGTAGTTTTGTAATACATGTCATTATTGAAACCATAGCAGTCAAACGTGTTAGTGATTGTGAGAGTAACTGTATTTTGCTGCCGTCCTCTGCAATATATTTAACTTTAACGTCAACAGAATACAAACCTAGTGGTTGTGAGCTTGTTATGCCTTCTGTCTCCACTGGGTGGCTTTCTGGAAAAAATCTGATTATCTACTTTCCTCACAAACATTGGTTGAAAATAGTGATAGAAAACTAAAGATCAAGATTTTTGCCCCTTTCTCATCACAGGCTTTATATACATGGGTGTTAAAACTCCCTAACTTGATTGTATGGGTAGATATTGTGTTTCTCAAGAAGTCCATGAATTCTATCATTTTACTCTGCAAAATAGGATTGTAAAAAATGAGAAGGAGAAATAATATAAATTAAAAAAAACATTTTAAAATAAATGCAAAGTCAATGTAGATAAATCTGTTGCTCAAATGCATTGCCTTATCTTACAGTAGAGTCCTCACAGTAAAGCTAGATCCCTAAAAGATTAAAGTTTGCACACGTGTTGCCTCGCTTCACCCGACTCTATCAGGATGTAGTCTAATGTTGTTCAAATGCTCTTATTAATCACAGAATCAAAGATTGCACTTTTAATCTGCGGGCCTCGTCCTTGAACAGACAGCGGCGTTTCCGTCTCTAATCTCTGAATGTTTTCCTTCAGGATAAATCAGTGCCACTGCGTTCGGAGACGTCCCCCCTTGACTGGGAGCAGAAATCAAGTTAGGCGAGTCTTTTGTTGTGGGACTTCAAGATGTGCCCTCTCATATTCCCCCCTCCCCTCGCACAGGGCTTAATTTATTTCTCCGTTTCTATCTAGCTGAGGAGGTTCTCGGCTCTTCGGGCGAAAAGCGGAATGGCTGATTGTTGTCAGACATTAGGCTGACTGACTGCTCTTATCTGGGTCTCTGAGTATTTCTTTCATCAGGCTTATAAAACAATTGCAATCTTGATTAGCAGGTCCGTCGTACCCTGACTTCCTTTGACAGCACCCTTAACCCTTTGTAAGCTAGGCTTGTGTGGCACATCTCTGACACAGTGTTACAGTTAAGCTGCAAAAGTGTTGAAAAACAAATGGAGGAAGAGAAAAAAAACATGTAAGCAGATCAGCTTTCACTGTGTAGCAAATGATGACAAAATCTAGTGGAAGAATAAGTCTAGTCCTCAAAGAAGGAGTCCATTTGCAGAATGCAGAGTCTCTCTGGCAGGATATGCCACATATCAACCGCGGTTCTGTACTTAACAATAAGGACTAGAGCCAATTTCCTGCAGATACCTGTCTCAGTCCATGACAGAGCTGAAGCGAGTGTTTTCTCGCTGATAACTCTTTCGGCCATCTCATACTTGTGTTTGTGTACCGGTGTAAGAGCTCTGCAACAGCTGTTCCTCTCGGAAGAAAGAAGTGAAAATCTCCTCTATAGGTTACACGATGGAGGGGAAGTGAAATGTTTTGCTCATAAAACATCCCCAAAGCAGAGAGCCGCGGCTGACATTTCTGAAGAGGAGTGGGTGTGACTCTTTTTCGGTCTAAAAAAAAACCCTGTTCACTGCGCACTTAAGAAGCCCTCTGCTATGCACCACTGAAGGACAAAGTGAAACGCTATTGTAGCTAATGAAAAGTCAGGAAAGGGGCTAAATGAATGAAAATGCTAGCGAGCGCTACTTTAATTGTATTCCGGGGAGTGCGTTCCGCGTGCGTTTCCCATCGCTCATTTGCATTCGGTGTGCTTAATAAGACCCCTTCTCCTGAATGCTAATCAAAGCCATTGCAGCGAGAATAAAAAAAGAAAGAGGAGGGGGGGAAAAAAAGATAGAAAAGTGTTTCAAGCCTGTGATGTTGCCCGAGCTCCAGCTGCCATCCAGACTATTCTGCAAAAGCCTTTCTTAGTTTTGCTTTTTCTTCGCGTCTCCCGTTTTCTTTCCTATATTCGCTTCAGCCTTTCTCCATCTCTCCTGAAAGGCCCTTTCACTCTCCCTCTCGCTCCCTCTGTTTCTCTCGCTCTCTCACTTGCCCAACTATCCAATAATTCATACTTACGATCTGCGGGGCCTCGGGAAGTGCAGGAATGCGAGCCAAAAAGCCAGCGATAGCACGTAATTATCCACAGCTGCTGGTGGGACTTTAGTGGGTTTTCAGCCAGCAAGGGTTGACAAAATTGTTATCAAATGCAATTAAAAGAAGACAGGCAGTTTTAGAAGATTAACTATGTGGCCTGGATGGAGGGAACGGGGGAGCGAGAACAAGGGGCAGGCGTCATGGGGCCGGGGGGAAGGGGGAGCAGGAGAGAGAGAGGAAGTTTTTGTGTTTGTTGTTGTTGTTGTTGTTTTTGGTCACAGTGCTCTGTAATCACAAGAATCTCTTTTGGGAGACCGGTGTAAATAGCACAGCATCAGGTGAGCCAAATCTAAATTTGTAAATTAGGCTGCTGGCTTGGTATTAAAGGAAGGCAGTGCGAGGTTGTTGGTGCCTTGCTAGATAATGTTCTTGACAGTGGGCCAAGACATCACAGTTGCTACACAGCGCTGGTACACGTTTGCAGGTTTTTTTCCCAGCCGAGGGCAGCTGAGCCATGGAAGGGGGGTGATCTGTGAGCAGGTACAGATTCGGCCCATGTCGTGTGAGGCTACAGCCTGCTTTCCGGGCTGCAATGGCTGTTTTCATGCAGGCGAGGTCCTCACGACGAGGAAGAAGAAAACTCTCCGGCAAGCTGGCAAACTGGTGCGCGATTCGCAAGAACTTCCAGATGGCCTGCTAGGTAGGGAGTCTGGCACTCGGGTAGACTGATATTTATCAATTTCATTAGAACCAACAAGAAAAAAAACATTTTCGAACGTGTAGGTGTTGCCCCAGGCTTGTTGTCAGGGATTACTTTCACGCGGCTACACATTGTTTTAATGAGGAGAGCTGGACAGGAGCCCTTGACCAAGTACCTAGTCTGTGGAATAGGTCAGCTGACGAAAGACGAGGCCTGAAGTAAAAGTGTGACGTCCGCCGGTTTAGAACCTGTTAAACCATGTGATACGCTGTAATTCCGTTAGAGGGACTCAAGATTGACAGAAAACAAAACTGGCACAAAATCCCTTTTTTGTCTTGCTTCCTTTCTTCTAATAACTTTACTACAGTACAGACATAACCCTTTGTTTGGATTTTGAAGGGGGTGGGAGACAAAACAAAATAGGCTGCTGCTTCACTTCCAAAGAAAACAAGATAAAAGAGCGAGAATACTCTGCGGCCTGGTGGCAAAGAAAGTCTTCGCATTCGAGCGAGTGGAGTTAAGAGTTAAGATGCCAGTATCGATTTGAGACCCTGTATTTCCTTGCGGAGGGGAAGGGAAAAAAAACATAAGAAAAGCAGAAGCAAACGTTTCGGAACAGTTTGCGCAGAATGCAGCCCGAGAGCGGAGATGTCGAATTCCACGGGCAGATCGCGTGGGCGGCTGTGGCGGGGTCTCTGCCTGGCTGCCAGCATGGCGGGGGAGCACTGGGTACCCCGTGTCTCTCCCAGGTGTCCCTCCTGGCTCTGGGCTCTGGCTCTGCGAGGCTCGCAGCCTGCTGGGGCACTGGCAGGGGCTGGAGAGCGGCAGCAGATGTGAATTGTCAAGCGTTGTGTTTGGCTCATTAGCTGCTCTCCCACTTGCACCAAACACAGCTGTCACCACGAGAGGACTTGGGGTGGGGGGGCGGGGGGGGTATTGGTTGATGAAGTTGTTTAGCTCGCTTGTACTCAACTCCAGTGGTGACCCCTCCGCTTCCCCCATCCCTCCCATTCAGAGAGTGTATTCCTCTCAGTTTCTCAGCCCTTCCTCCCCTCTTTATTGGAGATCGCAGTACGACTGGCAGACACAGTGCATCGTTCATCGCCAGCTGTGTCGCAGACTCGGCCCTGTGGTCCGTGTTCCCTCGGTTTGTTTACCGTGTCGTTTTTGTCTTTCTTGATAGCTTAAATCCACATGGTTACACGTTCATAAGTAGCAAAAAATAAATGCTTATTTTGAAGTATCAGAGCAGCAGTCAGGACAGAGAGAAATAACGTAAAAGGTGTCTAATTTTATCATAAATGTGCTATGTGGATATTTGTTTATATTTGAAACTTACACTGGGTATTAGGTATTTTGTTGGCCGTATTTTATTTTGTAATACATTTGTTATTTTAGGTAAATGGTCCTAAAAAGCTTTTCCAGATCAGCAGGGACACACGCACCCGGGGACACAAATGGAAATTGGGCTTCAAGGCATTCAAGACAGAAAACAGGAGACACTTCTTCACACAGAGAGGCGTCACAATCTGAACAAACTCCCCAGCGATGTGGCTGAAGAGACAATTTGGGAACATTCAAAAACAGACTGGATAGGATCCTTGGATCACTTAGTTATTACTGGACACCAAACGAGCACGATGGGGTGAATGGCCTCCTCTTGATTGGACACTTTCTTATGTTCATATATATTTATAGTACACTGTATTTTCTAAACCAATCAAACACTATCTTAAACCTGCGAATGTTAGTTCTTACCTAGCGCTTTTTTATAATTCCCCCCCTTCTTCTCTAGTCGCTCCGCCGGTACGAATCTGTTATCTGCTAAAGAGATTGATTGGGAAAAGTCAGCCCCGGAAATTATTCATGAAACACCATGCACTGTGTACCTGTCTGAGCCGAACACAACCATGACCAATGATATCTGGAACATGTTGGGGGTCTGGAAGCCGTACCTGCCTACCTGTCATCCGGCTGTAAATAATTTTCTGTTTACATGCTCCCTCTCAGTCAGTGATAATATAGGATGCCTCCCCATTGTGCCGGAATCAAATTAGCGAACTCCACGTACGAACCCTTCCACGTGGCCGCGGCACAACCCTGACCTTGCACACCTACAACCAGGAATTAAGGATAATGCATTCAGGGATAATTATGGCATGTTTCTCTCTCTCAGAAAGAACAGTCACTGTGTGGTGTGGGTGTTCAAAGTGGAACATCGCAGGTATCTCTGTTGCTGTGATGAAAAATGCAATAAACACAATGGGATGTGTTGTTGGGATCAAGCGCACTGTGTACATGTGTGTAGCAGTATGAATATTGCATGAAGACTACTTATAAATATAAATGTACAATTGAACATGGTTATTTATATATCACTGTATTCAGTTTGTTATTAAATATTATTTTAATCGTTTTGTTCAGTGCTCTTTTGTATCAGTCATAGGTTCTCTCTATACACCATTTATTCAATAACCAGCAGCAGTGATACATCTTTCACCAAATATTTTTTACTATATATGTATTCATTATTAACAATAAGGTAATACAAACATGAATGTATGCTTTGACTTTGTTATTATAACTCGAGTCATGTTTGCTTTTAAACTATATTCAATAGAGTGAAGCTTAGCAAGTAGGCAATGCTTATATTCGCAAACACAATTATTTTGTTGATACTTGTTAGATAGAAGTGAACATGTAATGCATATTAAATATATGTTAATGTAACCCATAGTAGGTATTATTAATATAGTATATAGCAATATAGTACAACCTTTACTTAACAGTTAAGAAATGCAAATAATCGCCTCTTAAAATGTGTCCTAACCTGATGTGTATATTTGCATCGTTTGGTCGGGTTGCCAGTGTGTAATTTCAGGTGGTCCGACCACAACAAGTGGATTGAATGTGTGTGATAACCTCAGCGAGTGTCACAAGGATAGGTGGGATTGAATAACGAAGCGTGGGAGAGTTGAACGGGCGCCCGGTAGAGCAGAGCCAGGAGAGACTGATACCTGCGCCCGGAAAGCTACACTAACACGAGTGCCCCGGACGTTTAATTAGGCTGCCCACCCCGTTTCATTAACTGCAATTGCCTGGGCTGTGTCAGGAATAAAGTCGAGTCGGCTTTGCCCGGGGCTGAGTGTGAATTATGGGTTGAAGATGATCTCCTGCCCGATTCATTACAATGGACTGTTTGAAAGATAAAATGACACGTTTCGGATTTTAATTAAATATGTCACATCTGTACTCCTACCAGTTGATTTATTGAAACCGTTAACATCATTTCATTTTATATATATACATTATTTGATGTGCATTTTTTATATACATTCCTCTATATACGCACACTGGTTTCTAGACAGACAGACAGACAGGTGGGAATGGAAACTGACAGAGCTTTAGACCTCATAAGTGGCTCAGCTTTTCATAGCAGGTATCGATGGACCAAAATGTGGGCAGATTGGTACCATACAAATGAGTGTGTCCTCTTTCCCATCCCAAATGTAATCCGATCCACTTTGGCTTACTTTAAGCCTCCCCATACCTGTGTAGTGTTTCCTGTGAATGTGGGCAAGGTTGCCATGCAAATTGTTAGTGTGCGCCGTACAAATATTTACATAAACCGCCGTCCTGCTGTAATTAACTCGAACGAGGCTGGAGAAATTCTATTATCCACTTCACAGGGAGCTCTGACATATTTCTGGGCTGGAGGTCAGTGAGCGGGGGGGTTGGATGGCGGGGGCACAGCAGGACTTGCCAGAGCAGGACCAAGGTAATTATGTTAAGATTACACCCCCACACACACACGCACACACACACGCACACACACAGACTCGATGCAAGCCAGCACCCCTGCTTAGTTTCAGATAGACAGCTCTAATATTCTGCTCTCTGACTTCCAAAATGCTAATTGGAAAACAAAATTCAATAAGTGAAGCGGCTTGGCAGAGTGAGAGAGAAAAAGAGAGGGAGAGGGAGGGAGTTGGAGAGAGAGAGAGAGTGAGAGAAGGGTCTCCATTAAAGGAATAAAACATCGGTGGTGATCAGAATCTGGAATGTCTTGCCACCTGTTTAAGAGTCTCGAGGAAGTGGAAATGTTTTTGAGCGTTGCCAGTTTTCTACATCTTCAACAGGACGTGGAATAACAATTAGCCTGGAAGAAAGTATTTTTGACTCCATCATTGTTTGACTCTTATCTCCTAATTCTCCGTACTTGAATAGCTCGGATGGATTCCTTGGCTGCCGGAGTTCAGTCTTTTCAACCAAAAAAAAGCTGAAATTCCCCAACCGACACCTGCGGCCCTAGACGGTGAGCTGTGCCACCAGCGGAGCCATGATTGAAGGCTTCGAAACCTACATTTGTTTGCTTTTAAGCGTCTGCGTGGATGCATCTCAGTCGCCAGCAACACTGAAGTGTCACGTTCGTTTAATGGGAAAAAAGAAAACAAGAGGTTGAGAGCACTGAGGCAGAATATACTTCAGTGCCACTGGTGCAAGTAGAAACCCCAAACACTAGTTTTTTTTAATGAAATCCCTCCAGCCTAATTACGTGAAAAGCACAATATGTTTGCAAAGCACTCTGCGTGCCACACAATAGGCACTAAAGAGCCATTGACAGCTCACAAGCGACAGGACGCATCCCGTGAAAGCATGGAGGCCGCTGGGGTATTTAGTGAACCTATATGGTGCTTCGAGATGACATCTTAATAAGATAAGCGCAAGAGAGCATAATACATTTTGCAAACAGGAAAAGAGCACGGCGCCCAACACACCCTCTCTCACCCTCTTTAATTGATTCCCTTATCGTCCCCTTGCTTTCCCACAACCCTCCCCTGTATCTTGCCATCTTCCTTGTTAAGAAAAAGGACAGGGGAAAAAAATCGGCCCCATTTTCAATTGAACTAATTTATAGCCACCGCATTAGGTTGCTTCAGCCATTTTCATTGATTACATTTTCCGCCGCCCCGGTTTATCTCCTGCTATGAAGTGGTAACAGGGTCTCAGATATGTTTAAAAAGAACCGTCATATGATTAGCTTGAAATAAAAATAAAGGAGTTTATTTTTTTTTCACATTATGGGTGTTGTTTTAAATCATTCCTTAACGGTTTAATTATAATATGAATTTAAGAAAGGAATGAATCTTTTATAGTGTCACATTAGTTCAAGTACAGTGTAAAGATTGTGTTTGTCCTCTCGTTGGGCTGCTCAGTGCTGCGCGGTATTTTTTTTTTCTTCACATTTTGTTTAATTTATTCATTGAAATATGTGTATAATAAGAGGATAACATAATCTTGGAGAGACCTTTCTAATACTGTGGAAGAAGTGTTGGCAGGAAAGACGTGCTTTACCGAATAATGCAAACTGTAGGAGTGTAAGTCCAGGTTATTGAAAAACAAAGATTATATAGCTAAACAATAGTGTGATGTAATTGAAAATGTCTCCTTTACAAGGAAAACTGTATGGATTTTAATAGGTTTTTATATAAAGAAGTCATTTTGAGTTCATTAAAAAGCAGTTAGCAGGGCATTAATGAGGCACTCCATTGAGAGGAAATCTGAAAGCACGAACACAACTGTATACCTGTGAAGAACGATTCGCTAGTTTATTAAAGGAAAAGAAAGTAATTAAACATCATGTTTTGCAGTAGTTAGACTTAAGTGAAACAGAAAAGTGAACGGGTTACAGTTGTATTTTACGAGAAGCACAATAATGTACTTCCCCCACGCACACGCACACGCAAACACACACACACACACGTGCGCACAGGTCAAGTTTGGTTCAACTCTGGCCCTCCTGGACGGTAAACACCCCCTCAGAGTAATTAGTCAACTTTACTGCAGGGAAACAGACTGACTAGTGTCTCTCATTAACAACACCAAGGAGCAAACGAGACGGAAGATGGCTGACGAAGAGAAGCTATCTTAACATATACTCTCAATGGCACAAAAATAAAAATGTAGATTTATAATAGGGTGCCCCGCACAGCATCTATTGCACTCAAAATGTGCTGATGAAGCCATTACTAATGGAGAGATGTCATCACCCAGGTTTAGATCATTAAATGGAGCACTAAGAAGTTTAGACACACGATTTTGACAAACTCACGCTTTTTCAAGCTTCTGGAAGACTTTTCTTTTCCTTCAGATTGGATGGTTTATAAAAGGAATGAATATCAGTGGTTGAAGATGCCTTCTATACTTTGAAAGCATAGAAAAGTTGCCTAAACAGGGTTTGTCTGAAAAACTCAATTGAAATAAACTCAAAGGCATGTAATATGTGTGTCTCTGTCTGCCAGATACATGTTAATTAACCTGCTGATCAACTTAATTGCAGTCAGTCACAAATCCAGCTGCTGGGGTAATGCTAGGTTTCCGACTGGTGCCAAGGTTAGAGTGGCTCAGAGGTGAGAGCACTCGATTGTCACGGAGGGGACTGAGTTCGATTCCTGCTTCAGGCGTTCGACAGATGCCAGCAGCGAGCCGCCCAGCTGTTAATGGACACCTTTGTGTGGAACCAGCGGTTGGACAGCAATGGCACAGACCTTGCTGGCGTTTCCAGTGACGTGCCAATCTAGAGAGGCAGAGTGCGTGCCACGGACAGCGTAATAAACGGGTGTGAGAAGCGATGGCCTGAGATCAAAACTCAAAAGGACAGAAACGTGCAGAGTTGTGCTTTATTCATCGCTAGATACTGAAGTGAATGCATGGCTGCCATTTCCAGACACAACGTAAATTAGGTTTGCAGCTCTGCCTGTGGAAGTGGTGCTTATGTTCCTGAGTCTCTCAGACAAAATGTTCACAAATCCATTTTTCAGATATATAATAAATGAATTTGGTTCCTACAATCAAGATTAGCATAAAACCACTTTGCTGACCTATACTTGCTTACCTGAGTAAATATCGTTAAAAAAAAAACTACGAAAACACGGCAGTTTTATTTTCCCAAAATTATTTTACATGTATTTCAGTCCTTTCTGTTTCTTCTGCCTTTCTGAGTTACTGAGAGTGTTTGAATTATGGATGAATAACCTGCGTTCCTCTTTTTGGAAACTTCATTAGAATGAAACAATTCTGTTTGTGAATTATTCCCAGGAACACAATAAAATACATGTTTACAATACAGCCATACACTGGGGGCTGAAACTGTAATATAAATATGTCTTTTAATGTAATATTTACTGGGAGTGCTCAGCACTAAAAGACTTCCAAATGAAAGAAAAATAGAAGCAGGAATTGTGGGTAGACCAAAATCTTGTGTCTACACGTCTGAAGTTATAAGCAGGTAATACACTTGATACAGTTATTACAGTTGTTACCCGTTTATTAAACCCAGTGAAGTCTTCGTGGGGTTTTGATACTTTGATGGCTGGAGGTGTTGCTGTGCCAGAGTGTGAGAGAAGGCAGTGACTTCAGCTAATGGACTCCGACTCTTCTTTTGGACTGTGATTCCAATTGCTTGTCATCTTCTTTGTCTGTCTAGTTTGGATTAGTTACATGTTTGGAGATGGATCTGTTGCACAGTTTAGTGAGGCTTAATGGAGAGCTGGGGTCTTATTTGTTTATCTTCTGTTTTCGCTCCTGCACTGTCAATAAATCCTCTCCTTTGCACAGTCCTCCCCTGTCTCTGTTTCCTCCAGACCCCGGCTATTACAAGCGCTGACCCCCGCGGTGTTCGTAGGTAGGTTCCCTTTTCCGTAGCACGTCTGCAAAGTTGATTTCATCCTCCCTTCTTTTATGTGGTTGTGTTCTAGGTCTGTATTCATCGCTTGGTATCCATTCAATAGCTTCCTTTATCCATCTCTGATCTGTTCGTCCTGCAGTGTGTCCGGCTCATTGCCATTTCAACATTATCACGCTTTCAAAGATGTCACATATTTTTTTTTTGCTCTTGGATACGTTCATTTATTTTTCTATCGCTTCTCGTTATTCCAAGCACGCATCTTGGTGTCATCCAGTTTCTCTAACATGTCTGCATTTAGTGACCACGTTTCACAGCCATAAGTGAGCTCTGGTTGAAGGCAATTCGGCTAATTTAGGATTGCTTTTACAAGAGGGGGCGGACACTTATCCAACCAAGCTATTTCAGTTTTTATTTTTCATAGATTTTCTCCACATTTCTAGAATATTTTTCCACTTGTTAATTGTGGAGTAGGTATATATATTTTAATCTATTTTAATGCATTTTAGTTCCAGGCTACAAGGCAACAAAAGGTGAATAATTTGAAAGCGGGTGTAGACTTTCTATAGGCACTGTATATATGCAGAAAAGACTCAATATAAATGTATAATGTGCTGTGGGATGTTGAAAGTAATGAGAGACTAAATTATGGTAATGTCTAAAAAGCAGGACCAAAAGGTGATACTGCCTCAAGAAAAAAGTGGCAGTCTGTCTAATTTCGCTCACAGAATTCAATGGAGAGTAAGCCAGGGGGTCTGTGTATTACCATTCTGTGATATCAAACTTTGATCGTTGACTTTGAAGCTATGTGATAAATTACTGCCGCATAATCAAACTATGGTAACAAGGTTGTTAGCCACAACCAAGGAACATTTTGAGTCTGTGGCGAAGAGCTGTGTAGACACAAAGGAAACAATATCATTACTGCGATAGGTTCTCGTTTTGTCTTTCTCTCTGTGTATCTCCCAACCCGACCTGAATCTGTGCCTCTCGTTGTCTGTCCCGAGAGGGAGAAACCCCCCCAGCACGAGCGTTTCATGAAAAACAGATCTGTTCCTTGTGAAGTTTGCGGTGTAAAATCCTTTGTAGCCAATGAACCACTGACTCCTTTCGACTGGAGAACATTCATTTGTTTCTATTTAGTTCTTCAGTCGACTGCAAATCTTAGATTAATGCCAAGCTTGCTTTCATAGTCTGTGCCTTAGCTCTGCTGTAGTATATTCGCAAGCTAATCTGTCATTTGATTTGGTTTTCCAATGAGCAATACAGGGCTCCCTACCCTACTGGTCTTTAGGCTAATTTAAAGAACGGCCCTGTATTTAAACTCTAATTATATTGTTATATGTATATCAGAACAAAATTACATAAGAAAGTGTCCAATCGAGAGGAGGCCATTCGCCCCATCGTGCTTGTTTGGTGTCCATTAATGACTAAGTGATACAAGGATCCTATCCAGTTTTTGAATGTTCCCAAATTGTCTCTTCAGCCACATCGCTGGGGAGTTTGTTCAGATTGTGACGCCTCTCTGTGTGAAGAAGTGTCTCCTGTTTTCTGTCTCGAATGCCTTGAAGCCCAATTTCCATTTGTGTCCCCGGGTGCGTGTGTCCCTGCTGATCTGGAAAAGCTCCTCTGGTTTGATGTGGTCGATGCCTTTCATGATTTTGAAGACTTGGATCAAGTCCCCACGTAGTCTCCTCTGTTTATGCCAAAAGTCCAAACCCTTGACATCATGTACACAGCGAGCCCTGTTTCATAACATCATCATGGAAAGAAAGATTAGATCATCATTTTTCTCCCTTTTATATAGTTGTACAAAAGGAACCAGAAAAGATGTCGGAATCTTGGGAAAGTGCTTTGAAAGTCATCCTGCAATGTAATCCCGTGATTACAGTGCAAAACAGGAGCATAAAGAGATCCTTCATCGCAAATCTTGACCTGTGAGGTTTCAATGCCTGCATTATTAGAGCTACACTGTGCACCATAAAAATAACTTCTGTTGTGATGTTATTTGGGCTGGGATATGAGGTGCAGAAAGTGAGTTTCCATCTACAGGGAATGAGCTCAGATACACAGGACCTGCATTTCTGATCTGCACTGCCGGCGTCCAGCACTGTGTAGACGTTCACCTCAGAAAGGCATTACAGGAACTCAGCACTTCAAATTACAGTCGGAATTATTACTACCCTGAGGTTGTGTAACGGCCGACTAGGGGATTCGAAGTGCCCTGGCCTAAATCGGTTTGCTCCCATCACTGTTTTATGGCATCCTTCACTGTCGTTTATTGCTAACCACTGCTGTACACTACACACAAACACACACACACACACACACATATATATATATATATATATATATATATATATATATATATCGTATATATGGAAGAGAAGACTCAAAATCAGACATGCAGTTCGGCATTTACTTTTTTCTTCTTTTTTACTTAAAATCTGGCATTGAAAAGTCAAACTAATCCGATTGTTCCATATGGCGTGCGAGAGGATGTTTTAACACCAGGAAAGAAATGGCATGTCCAGCCTTAGTTCTTGAATGAGTCACACTCGTAAATGTTATCAATTTCTTATCAAAAGTATTTTGCGGTGCCTTATTATAACCTCATAGTAATATATGCATTTTTTTTTCATGGATAGGAACATATTAATTACATGGGAAGAGGGTTGTACAGTTTCTTCTTTCTTTTATAGTTTTTCCCCATCAATATACAGAATTTGTGTTTGTTTAAACATAACACTCCACTTGCACTTGCAGAAGATGCAGAAAACATGCCCCAACAGAAAACGAAAATCTGATTGACGCGAGTTCTGTAGTGACATCCTTCCCGCTTTATTTATGGCGCCCTCCGTGTTTGTATGCAAGCGCAAACATTCATAAATAACATTCCACTTTTAAGTCCGTAAGTAATTTAACACCTCTATTCCTCTGACTGTATTCATCCTCAGAAAGAGAGATTTCAACACCCCAGAAATGAGAGAACCGAATCCCCCGGAGGTTCGGTAATTAGGTTGTCTCGCTGAGAGGTGGCCACATGTACCGTAGCTACCTGCTCTCTGCAGCTATTCTGGAACCTTAATCGTGTTCATCTTTCCATACTGCGCCGCTTCTGACAGGTGTGTGTTATTCTGATGAGCGTGTCAGATATTCCTGATTAGCTGCTTGTTACCTCGAGTCCTGGGAGATGCCGCTGAGGCAGGCGGCGAGCTGAGGGGGATATTATTATTGCTTGATTCCCTTCTTATCTCTCCTCTGCTGCAGGCGAGATACTCCGCACCACCAAAACTGCAGCTGAATCCCGGAGTCACTGGGAGTTCTCTGTACTGTTTAGGATGTGGCATTTAAAGGGGGCAAAATAACTGTCTACGCGAATAAATGTGTGTGTGTGTGTGTGTGTGTGTGTACTTATGGATTCGCGGGTGTAAGCAACTTTTGAAAGCATTTACAGTTTTATTTATATGGTATTTTTCTACAGATTCAGGAGAAGACTCAATCAGTTCGGCTTGGGGTTGAAAGCATGTTTGGTTGCAGCCGGTTTTGTTAATCCTTCAATCAGATGCGTTTGGCATAGTTATATACCTGCGCACTTGACATGAGAACAAGGACCGCATTCTCCCCACCTGTCTGCCCAATAATTAGCACAGCACAAAGCACAGCTCATTTACATACAATCCCACTTGTTAACCCTTCGTGGAAAGGCATCAGGTGAAAATTCTTCTGGAGCACAATATACTCTCACCATGGAAACCTAAAAAGACATGGGGCCGTGTTTGTATTCATCTCGTGCCTGTGCTAATAACTCATGCACAGAAATACCTCTGAATAGGACACTCAGTACTCACCTATATACATATTTGTGCATTTAACTATCACTATATCTATCAGAAAATAAGCCTTTTTTCCTCAGTTCAAGCAGGCCACCGTTTGTTCAGGACTCAGTGTGGATGGCTAACTCTTTTCAGCCATAACAGCAGCGGTCTCCAGACTGAGACAGGAATGGTGGACCCAAGAAGCCCCTTGCCGGTCTTCAAGCACTACGTGGTCCTGGAGATCTCACACACGACGCAAACAAGACTCCTGCAACGCCCGGCAGAGATGAGTGTTCGGTTCACGACAGTGGGAAGATAAAGTAATCGCCACATTTGCTCCCCGGGATCGGAGACACAGCTGTGGCCATGATATCTCCCTCTTGTGGAAGGCAGTTGCCAAAACGGGCTCCTTTGAAGAGAGATCTCACCCCGGGCCCCAGGTAGACGCGCGCATCTTTGCCAAGCTCTCTCTCTGAAAGCACAGAGACAGCGGCCTATTAATCTCGCACAGATATCCGCCTACAGATCCCGGCTGCTGCTGCAGGGGTTTAAAGAAGCTGTGGAACAGGAGCGCGGTGGTTTCCCCTAAGATTCAGCTGACAGAGATTGTTTGAAAGATTAATCTGTTTGTCACGGAGCCCCGTGCATCTGTCTTGAAGTCTACTCTGCACCTCATCTGCTCAGCCAGCGAAAGGTGGAAGTGGATATAAATGACCCCCTCCAGGCGAAATTCAGGAGACACTTTCTTGGTATTGTGTTGGAAAAAAAACGAAAGAATCCATCGCAGTTCAATCTCTCCAACAAAGACAAACACCCTCAAAGTTGTTCATCCTATATAGTAGTAAACACATTGCACAACTATGTAAACAATGGAAATGGTTAAAGGAAACTAGTGCATAGACATTTCCCATACAGCATCATCGTGGTATAATTGTGCGTCGCTCATCCAGTGAGGGACATTTATTTACTCATTTTTCTCACAAAAAATCTTTCTTTTTCTAGACACTTACAGTGAGGGAAAAAAGTATTTGATCCCCTGCTGATTTTGTACGTTTGCCTATTGACAAAGAAATGATCAGTCTATAATTTTAATGGTAGGTGTATTTTAACAGTGAGAGACAGAATAACAACAAAAAAATCCAGAAAAACGCATTTCAAAAAAGTTATAAATTGATTTGCATGTTAATGAGTATTTAATGAGTTAAAGTATTTGATCCCCTATCAAGCAACAAGATTTCTGGCTCCCAGGTGTCTTTTATACAGGTAACGAGCTGAGATTAGGAGCACTCTCTTAAAATCAATCAGATTCCAAACTCTCCACCATGGCCAAGACCAAAGAGCTGTCCAAGGATGTCAGGGACAAGATTGTAGACCTACACAAGGCTGGAATGGGCTACAAGACCATCGCCAAGCAGCTTGGTGAGAAGGTGACAACAGTTGGTGCGATTATTCGCAAATGGAAGAAACACAAAATAACTGTCAGTCTCCCTCGGTCTGGGGCTCCATGCAAGATCTCACCTCGTGGAGTTTCAATGATCATGAGAACGGTGAGGAATCAGCCCAGAACTACACGGGAGGATCTTGTTAATGATCTCAAGGCAGCTGGGACCATAGTCACCAAGAAAACAATTGGTAACACACTACGCCGTGAAGGACTGAAATCCTGCAGCGCCCGCAAGGTCCCCCTGCTCAAGAAAGCACATGTACAGGCCCGTCTGAAGTTTGCCAATGAACATATGAATGATTCAGAGGAGAACTGGGTGAAAGTGTTGTGGTCAGATGAGACCAAAATCGAGCTCTTTGGCATCAACTCAACTCACGTGTTTGGAGGAGGAGGAATGACCCCAAGAACACCATCCCCACCGTCAAACATGGAGGTGGAAACATTATGCTTTGGGGGTGTTTTTCTGCTAAGGGGACAGGACAACTGCACCGCATCAAAGGGATGTTGGACGGGGCCATGTACCGTCAAATCTTGGGTGAGAACCTCCTTCCCTCAGCCAGGGCATTGAAAGTGGGTCGTGGATGGGTATTCCAGCATGACAATGACCCAAAACACACAACCAAGGCAACAAAGGAGTGGCTCAAGAAGAAGCACATTAAGGTCCTGGAGTGACCTAGCCAGTCTCCAGACCTTAATCCCATAGAAAATCTGTGGAGGGAGCTGAAGGTTCGAGTTGCCAAACATCAGCCTCGAAACCTGAATGACTTGGAGAGGATCTGCAAAGAGGAGTGGGACTAAATCCCTCCTGAGATGTGTGCAAACCTGGTGGCCAACTACAAGAAACGTCTGACCTCTGTGATTGCCAACAAGGGTTTTGCCACCAAGTACTAAGTCGAAGGGGTCAAATACTTATTTCCCTCATTAACATGCAAATCAATTTATAACTTTTTTGAAATGGGTTTTTCTGGATTTTTTTGTTGTTATTCTGTCTCTCACTGTTAAAATACACCTACCATTAAAATTATAGACTGATCATTTCTTTGTCAGTGGGCAAACGTACAAAATCAGCAGGGGATCAAATACTTTTTTCCCCCACTGTATATTCTGTAACAACAATCCTTGGCAAAAATAATAATAATAATTTAAAAAAAAAACATGTATTCAGTCTTTTTTTTTTCCATTACAGGACTTTTAAAATTCTTCATTCTTGATTAAGCACCAGTAGCCAGGAGAGCATTGTTAAATAGCATGAAATATGTTAGTGTCCATTAATGCGAGGGAAGGAAAATGCAGGTTGAAGGGAGAGTGCCGGGCCGTGCAGCTCATTAAGGTCCAGCACTGACGATCTGAGACGTGGCTCCGCATCGGCGGGAAGAGAGAGGCATTTAACCATGCCTTATGAGCACTCCTGACAGAAACGAAATGTTGGAAAAAGGCTGTTGAAGTTGAAAACCTAACTTCTTTCCAGACAAAAGTTGATGTTATTGCCGTGGATGTAGAATGCCAGTACCTGGAAAAACAAATTAAAAATGTTGACTTTAGTGACTGTCTGTTATTCTTGCATTAACTTTGGCAAAGCATGATACCTGTTCTGTTGCTATGGCAGATCATTTGCTGAGGGAATACTTGAAAATTAAACGTGGCAGCCTTTCATTTTGATAGATGTAAAGAAAGTGTATGGGAGGTGGTTATTTGTGGATATATGGTGTGTCTGGTACATGTAAATATTTATTTATTCATTCAGATGTATTGCTGTTGTTAGATTTATGAAGCTGACAATGTCTGGATGATTTAGCATCTAAAATAATTTGTGCATTATATATATATATACATATAAAATGCATACAAACTTCTATAATGCACACGTTTCCTTTGATTTACACAACCTACCCCACCCCCTTTGCTTTGACACTACTAAATTAGCTCAATTGCAACCAATTGCCTTCACAATTCACACAATAAGTTGAATGGAGTCCATCTATGTGCAATTAAAGTGGTTTCAAGTTCAGCAGAAATTGCATATTCAAGCGCTACTGTACTCCTTTTATGCCAAGTCTAAAGCTGTAAACTGGTATTTTGACAGGACTTGCAGTTTTTTTCCTCCTTTCCTCGGTTTTGCGTTCCAGTGGCGTGACTCTGCGTTTTCTGATGGGCGGGGGGGTGTTTATGTAATGACGATATCATGCATGCTCAGAAAACAAAGGCTCAGATCGATTTCTAGCCTTGAAAATGTCCAGAGCCGAGCTTCTCGATGCTATGCATGGCTGCAAATTGCTTAATATAGCAGAGCTTTGGAAAGAGAGGTCTGAGCCAACGCGCCGGAGCTGCTGAATATTAAAGGAGTTCGCAATGAGCTGATTTAAGACAAGTTTAGAGAAGTGGGCCACTGCAACTCACATTAGCCCCACTGGGGAAGGAAGACAAGAAAAAGGAAAAGAAATGGGCAAATCCAATATGTAGAAAAACAACGAGCCCCCCAAAAAATCCCAATACCTTAAGTTAACCTCCTGTTCCTTAATTAACACTGGGGTTTAGAGAGTAATTAGGTGCAGGTATTATAAAGGGATTACATATGATTTGATTCTGTGCCCCCTAGTAATTTTTATAGCAGGGATAAACTGGGCTTTGGTTATCTGCTTTTGGAGCTTATTTGGGGTTTAGGTGGAAACAAAATCTGTTGTTCGCCGGTTAATAAAGTAAGAAGAGACAAAACCCAGGACAAAATCTCTGTCTGGGTTTGTGGCTGCACTGTTGTTTTGGTGAGGAGTAGGGTGCTACTGTATAATGTAGCTCAGTTTCCACCTTATAGGACTGATTAGATGTTGACAGACATCACTGTAACTATTTGTGAATGCCTCAGTGCATCATGGGAACAGTTCAAATTGTACTTCTTTCCACCCCGATTTGGGAGACATGAACTCAGCTGTGCAACACTCACTAATTCAGGCTGATTTCAGTTACTGCTGGGATGGACATTTGGTTGGGAATTGTCCATTAAACATTGTGTGTCATTCATTTAAACCTTTACAGAATATTTGGACAAAGATCTGACTCAAAGATCTTGAAACGCACACAACCCTTGCTATGACTTTGTAATATATTACTTTATTTTAATAATAAAATAATCTTTGTTACCTTAAGTGTAATAGAGGTATACAAAATATGGCGTAGAAGATTTTCTGATTTTTAAAGCCAATCGGAACGATCACAATCAAAATGTATTAGCAATGGAATCCCTTCCTTAATTGAATGGGGCGTCACGTTCCTTTTATTCTTCTCAAATCTGAAAATGGTTAATTGGTTCTTACAATCTTCCTGTCGGCGAGTGCTCTCAGGGCTAAATGTCTCTTGCCTCTTTGATGGAGGAGAAGGGCAAAATCGTGTCTTCTGTGGGAAAGGTAGCTGACCAGTTTCTGATGGCTATTGACTTAACAAAACCATTACTTTTAATGCCGTTTTTCACTTTATTGAAGGTGACAGACAAGAGGGTTTTAACACTCCTTATTACATCCAGATTATTTAAATGCTAATCATTATTTAAGAAGATTTTGTGCTCCATTAAGGCCTTATTAAAACAAGGGAGACGTGTTTGATGAAGAGTGGCACTGCATATTTCAGTCGGATTTCCATCTGTTGAGTTGGTGATTGCGTCGTGATGGATCTCAGGGATGATTGGAAGGGCACAATCTGAGAACAGGGCCTGACGTGGCTTCTTTGTTGCGGTGAAGTGGTGACTGAACGTGCCGCCATTGTGCACTTAATTTAAAAAATGAATGGCATTAGCTCAAACAGTAACATCAAGACAGACCAGTGAATCCGTTCATCACCACGGAGGTGAAAAAATTAACCTTTCAGCTCAATATTTATCTAATGGCAATCAGTTTATAATTAACAGAATGAAGACGCACTTTAACAAAACCCCTCTTGTGTTTGTGTCATAGTAACGATTACACTACTTAATGCATATTCAGGCATAATTGTTCCCAGATAAAAATAATAATAATTGTGATTAAGTATGTTTTAATTGAGCAAATTAGAGATAGGCACCTCTGCCGTATTTATGACCCTGGTTTTATCTTAATCCTTCTGCTCGCCGTGTGGGGATTACATAAAAGCGTGGCATTATTGCTTTATTGTACCTGTCTAAAATTACACAGGTGAGCCTCTAGGCTCCACAGACTATGCATGATGTATAATCAGGGAAGACAGATTTGGGAAAATAAACTTTAATTCTGTTAGATGTATTCCTTTTCTCCAAACCTAGATGTTTTTTATTAAGAAAAGCACCGGGAGAAAAACAGGTTCCGTGGCGATACAGATGGACTTTTATGATTCATAGAATTCATGCAAGCTATTGATTATTTCCTCTTGTTGTGAAAACTACCAATTTTTCACCAAGTGAGGACCTTTTCACAGCTCCATCACAGCGTTTGTGTTTGCAAACCCGTAATCAGTTTCTAGACTACACCTTTAAAGGCTCTCCTGCTGTCCCCCCCCACCTACTCCACACACACACCTCTCTTCCCTGCACACACACGTCCCCTGGACCCTTTCAATAATGATCTGACAGCATCTACTTCTACATTTCTTGAGTACACTGCGAGGATGAAAGAGAAACAGAGAAAAGGGACTGGGTTTAATAACGAATGTCCACTGATCCCACGATGCCTTGCTTCCTGCTCACCTTTATTCTATTTTAGACTTATTCTTGTTCTTCCATTAGCTGGGGCAATTAATCAAAACAGAACCTCATTGATTCTCGCTTTTAGATAACATAGTTAAGGCATGCATGATATGCACCAAGTCCTGTAACACAGAAAGGGACTGAGCATAAAATCCTAAAATGACCAAACAACCACTGAGCACGAGCAATCCTCTTGTATTTTAAAGCTATTTGAACGGAGAAAACATTTCAGTGTGTGTTGCATCTTAATTCACTGCTTGTTCTTGTTTTTTTTTATTATGTTATCATTCGTATTATTAAAATGTGATGTATGCTTTGCAAAAATTCTGAGAATACTCTCTGGAATTGTAATAAAACCACATACTTTTTTGTTATATTCACACGTGGCAAAATAAAATAAAAAACGCATTTCAAAGCAGTTTTTTGATAAATCTGTGGAATCAATACCCAGGAGCTGGGGGGGGGGCGGGGGAAATACCCAAACTCTGTAAATTATTCACAGTTCGGTTTATTTTACGCATGGTCCACTGTCTTCCTGTGATTTTATTTTTGTATGTCTTCTGCGAATCAGACCAGAAGAAAGAGGGGAAGATCAGATCAAGTAGTTATAAGACCTTGGAGATAGAGATAAGAGATAAGAGGTAAGAGCCAACATTACTAATAACTCATAAAAAAGAGTACATTGCAATCCGAAGCATCTTGAGAGAACTGAGAAGCTTCCAGGGTTAAGAGGTGTATTAAATAAGCATGCTGTATTCCCTAAACAAGCACCGAACTGCTCTTATTGTGTACTGTGACCTCGTGCGACCGTCCAAAGTCAGCGACGGCGTTTGAAAGGTATGACTGTGTGGCCCATAGACGCAGGTGATTATGTTGCTGTCGTTTCTCTTCTTCGGTCTCTATTCGAACAAGCAGATGTTCGGAGGGACCCCCAGAGCTGGAAATCGAGAAGAAAATGTGTCTCTTTGTCACTCTTTCTTAATTAACACGAGAGACGGGAGTTTAGGGATTAATCCAGGAGGGGCAAGGAATTAAAGTGCTGCTAATGAGTTGAGGCTGCTTAATGTGTTCTCCCCGTAATTCCGGGATGGATAAGCAAGGCTTTCTTCGCCTTTTCCGTTCGATTAGCACGGCACTTGGTTTGGGGTTTAGCGAGCAAATCAGGGAAGGATTAGGAAGCTTATTAGGAGACGAGCTCGATGCATTCGGAGGTGTTTATGAGATAACAGCATTCACCTTTCTTAGATTTGGAAACTGAAAAAACTGAAAAACTAGAGGGCCTTAATGAAGTATCGTGTTGTTTGTGTGAGTGTCGCTGACCAGAACTCCCCCCACACCCCCCACACCCACACCACCAAGCTCCCGGCAATAATCGCCTTTTTAAGTGCTCTTGTGTTTCTTTGGTCTTTTTTTTATCCAACTCTGACAGCCGCTAAGCAGATGAGACATTGAATTGCCCAAGTCAGTATGGAATTACATTAAAATAATACCTTCACTTTCTATGAATACATTATTTCTTATATTATCATTATTATATATTATTACTTAGTAGAAACAGCAGGGGTACCAATGTTCAGGTGTATATCTGTCAACTTAATGCAACGAGGAAACTTGAATTTCCTCCTCGTCACTGTGGTACTCCAAGCCCTCTCCTGTTCCCTCCTGTGGTGGAATCCAGGACAACCACCGCGATCCTGGCAGCCCAGCCAGAAAAGCTACGTCTATGCAGATACCAGCCGCTCCGTAGACCAGACAGTGATTCCTGGCCTCCCTCGCCTGCCGAACGCTGCGGGCTTGTGCAAGACTTTCGACTTAAGCCTGTCAATTAGGGTTAAAAGACCCACGGCTCGGCAGGGGTTATCCAAGCATGGAGACTGAACCTGGCGTGACACCTGATGCTTAATAATGAAAATGGACAGGGCTGCTTTTAATTCTCTTGCTGCAGGCCATATTGCAGCTTTGCACAACGCAGCCTGAGGGCCGAGCTCACATCTCCAGGCACCTTTCCATTATGTAGGGCATTTGTGAACTGTGCCACTCGGATACTCACGAGTTAATAATACAGAGAGGGAGAGAACCTTTCTTTAATTAGAACCCAATCAGCAGCTCCCCGCTGAATAGTGAGACGCTAGAAGTAAAGGACAGGAATTTAATGAATTGATTTCGCAAATCCTACCTTGAATGCAGTGGAATTGTGTGTGTGTGTGTCTATATATCATCAGCAGCAGCAGCAGCCTATATGGATCCTCTGCTAGATGAAGGTGTCAACAAGGTGTTTCCACTTGCTGTGATCTACAACTTCTATTTTCCATGTCACGCCATCTTTCCATTTTCATGTGGTCATCCTGGGATGCAGTTGATAGCTTCATTTGTCCATCTTTGATCTGTTCTTCTTGCAGTGTGTACAGCCCATTGCCATTTTAACATTTCCACTCGTTCAATGTAGTCACGTCTTTGTTCTCAGATCCACTTGATCCGTTGATCTACTTCCACGGATTTAACAAAACTGTCGAACATGACTTTGGTTTTACTCGGGTTCTGGAGGTTTAAGCTGCAAGTCTTCCGGTGTTTTTGCAAATAGGATGATGTCATCAGCAAATCATACATTTTTCAAATAAGCTCTGTTTAAGTTGATTCCTTTTTCTTCCCAGTCCACAGTCTAGAACACTTCTTCAAGCGTTGCCATGAAGAGTTTTGCAGAGATTGTGTCTCCTTGATGCACTCCGTTGCAGATCTTGACCTTGTCAGTCAGATTGTTGATGTAGCATTGATGTAGATATATTTAATAAGAGATACTCTGATGAACTCTGAGAACTCTGATGACTGAGTTTGGATATGTTGAATAATATATACCACTACTCCACACATAAATATGTAGATGGCACCAAAATGTATGGCAGATTTTATGGGATAATGTTGTGGGCTTGTGGTAATGCAATGGTCCAGAAAGTCTTCCTAATTTGCAGATAAATAGAAATGTGCAACACTGTTTTCTATGACATGCTCATACTTCTTCTATCGTGATTTCTGACACTAGTTATTATATAGGTGCACATGTAGAAACAGACGCATCCTCCCAAAAGTATCAAAACAATACGACTTTCATCTCAAGTTCAGAGTAGAAACGGCGTCTATAATCAGACGCCACTGTGCATCTGAACATGTTTCGCAGCTTTCATGAGCAAGGCAGTCGGTTTCCTTTATAACATGGCGTGCACCGAATTATTTTTGGAACGCTTCATTGCTACAGCCTGTCAATAGCATCTTGAGCGCCAGGTACACTTTACTGGAATATTTATTCTCATTACACTGTGGCTTGCGAACGTAGGAGGTAAGGGAGTAAAATGCCCTAGATTAATTAAATCTATACCCTGCGGATTGCTCTGACTGGAAGGCACACTGCACTGGATGCTGAGCTCATCAGATCTCAGTCGAAGGGGGACTGTTGGGAACAAGCAGGGCCAAAACCGCCAGGCATCAGTGGGGACTGCGGAGGGTTGTGTTGGCGGACAAATGTGGGACATTTTTTTATCGACCCAGGCCCCAAGTGACATATCACCGTCGAGTGGAAAGCAGGGACTTATTCCGCTGTTTGAAAATGGTCATTTCGAAAGATCGTGTTTTCCTTATGTGATGAGGAAGAATTCGGGACCTTTTATTTTCCTGCAAACTTGATACAATCTTTTATCTTTTGGTTCCCTACACATTATTATCATATATTTTTTTGTGTGTGATTATGTTTAGGCTTTGCTTCTACCATAAACCAACAGAAAATAAAATATGTCACTGCTAATTTGGCACTCAGATATATAGTGCAAAGCTCAGAGTCTCCCGGTTGCCTGTGGAGGGTGTATCCGAGTGTGAGCGAGATTCGCGCTTCAGATGCTCTCTGCCCCCGGTCCTCTGTTAGATAAGAGCAGTGGGGGCCTGTTATTGTACAGCAGCTTTGTCGATATGACAGTGTGATTTGTTGTTTTCTAATATTCTTTCATCTCGGTGGGTATCCCACCCCAAGTCTGTAAAATAAAAAGAGAAGTGAGAATCCTTCACATCTTTGCAAGTCAACTAGATAAATATTAACTTTACATCGTGTTTACTTTTTCTCTTTGCTCTTCGCATCGCTTGCACTTTGGAAGCACAGAGCAGCACGACCTCGGCTGAAGCGCCATCGCAGGGTCTGTGTTTCCACTGGCCAGACATAATCAAACGCTCAGCGATGTCCACTCTGCCTGGAGGCGTGACAAGAAAAATCCCTCAGCAACCAGTGTGGCTTAGTTTTACTGTGGATTTACTGGTTTGCGACTCCTCGGTTTAATCTAAATGCTAATAAAATAATAATAATACATAAATAAATAGTCTGTGGAAATTTGTTCCACAAGGCACTTTGAATAATTAATAAAATTGAATTAAGCACCGCATTGTCATTTCCCTCTCACTTCAAATGCACAAAGAGTGCAAATGTCCTACTGCTTAGGAAAGGATTGCTGTTGTATCATTCGAAATTAGTTTTCTTTTTCTAAATCCTTCCCCACCTTCCCCCTCTCCTTCCCTTTCTCCTACTCCTCCTCCTCCCATCGCGGCAGAGGTAGCTGTAATCGTTTTCCGTATTAGCAGCCGTCGCAGTAGTTGCTGTTAAACACCGTGCCGTCGTCTGAACAGCTGATGGGAACGGAGAGATGAGTCATTACATTTAAGATGATATTGTGTTGCCAGAGAGAACACACACTGTCAGTTTCCCTGTGAAAAAAAAATCAGGCCTCCACTATTCTTAATAAAGGTTTTTATAATTCATTGTACTTGTTGAATATTTTAAGTATGTTCCACGCTGGGTTCGCAGTCACAATCCACAGTACTTTGTTCCTCCGATACCTTCCAGGGAAGGAGCAGAACGAGTTGCACGGGAGCAGACTTCGGGAAACAACACGGATAACGTCAAATAAAAGGCAATTGTCCTTTCCTACATAGATTGGTACAAACACAGCACAGCTTGTTATGTACAATAAAATGACACCGATCAAGAAGAATGATTCATTGCGGGCGCTCGGTTGTTTATTTAAATGATAATAGCTGCTGTCTGTGTTCCCTATTAAAACGGATAAAGAAATGAAAGGGGAAAGAAAAATGACACTCTGTAGCAAATTCTCCCCCTACGCAAAATCTTCGTTTTCAATCCGAGAGGAGTTTTTTTTTTCTGGAAGGACTTGTGTGTAGGCTGCCGTCCCACCGTTAGTATTGCTCATCAGACACACAAACAAACAAACAAACAACAGAGGGAAACACATCGCTGTGATTGTAGGCATCACTCCTACTTGCCCTATTGAGGGTATGTGCTCTGAGACATGTCTAGTAGTTACACTTTTTTGTAATTGTGTACGTTGTGTTGTGTTGTTTCAGGTGCTGTTGGCCCTGTTTCGACTGGTTGTGCTCTAGTGGTTGCATAACCTCGATTCAATCTGACTACCTTTTACGGAGTGTGAGTCAGTCCGAAGGCACTGACAGTAAAGTCAACAATATATTCCAGCTCAAAACGTGGCCGGCCTCAGAGACAGCTTGACTGACTGCCCCCTGCGTGGGTCCCCGGGCTTCGCGACTCACTAACGCGGAAGTTGCCAAGCAAGCCCCTCTCCCCCGGACTGCGTGATTGTTTCCGATGGAACGATATGATATCTGTGATTCCCCGCTCCTCGTGTGAGAGTCTCCAGCGAGCGTTCGCGGCGTCTCCGTGAGGCTAATGCTGTGTGGCAGGCCCGGCACTGTGCTGTCCAAACGCATACATCACGTTATGTCACACCGATCCGCCGACCAGTCCTTCCCCCCTCCCACGTCCAGGCCCGACCCTCGCCGATAACGAAGCTCGCACAGGGGGGGCGGGGGGGCGGACACAGAAACCCCAGGCTCGTCATCCATTAATGCGATCACTCACTTTCTGCCTCCGTGCTCCTGCACTCCCCCCCCCCACCACACTTCTATTCTTTAAACTTCACATTCACTTGTATTTAATAATTGGGTCACGCAATCTGCACTGTAACTTTCCTGACCTCTTTCCTCTATTTACCAAGGAATCCTGTACTCTTTTCCGTGCTTTCCCAGTGTCGCTTGACTGGTTTCATACTGCCTCCCTGTCTTTATTGTCGCCATCTGTTGGTGGTAAATGAAATTATGACGGTGGGGTAAAAAGATGTTCAGATCCTAATAACACAAAAGAAAACCTAAACAAAGAAACACAAATTGGCAGCTTAGGAAAAAACAGGGAAAAAAGAGGGGGAATCTCACCTTCATGTTTGTTAATGCACTGCAAAGAGCATAGCATGACCATCACACCGGGGAGAACTGAACTAATAAACACAAATGCAGTAAACTGATGATGCTTTAGCACAGATCAGTAAATATGACTGGATTCCCCCGTGATCCCATCTGCAGACTGATTCACAAATCCTGCCTCTCGGGTCAGTGACACCGGGGGCCATGGGAATGCCCCGGCGTACGAGATCACAAAGCCCACTTTTGAAAACGGAGTCTATTAATGCCCCAGTAAATGCTGATATGATCTCCAAAGTGCAAGGCGATGTTCCCTCGTAATCCCCTGCAGAGACTAACCAGATTTGATGGGCACTGTCCATTTGGGTCAAATTGGCATTGCTGTAATGGGAGGGGGAAGCTTGCCAACTGCGTGCGTCGGAAAATGCAACATCTGTGGGGCCGTGTAAGTTAATTACAAGTTCAGCACTACATGGGAAATGACAGATTCGTTAAAGAGGGGTGGGCGACAGGAACTCACAAATGGCGGGACTGTGGGAACGGCACAGGCAACAGGATGGATCTGGCGAAGTAATGAAACGTGAAACTCTGTCTTTCCAGCAGGGAGGATTTGCAAACCCTTTACGGTGTACCCACTTGAGTAAAATGGAAAAAGGCATTTGCTGCAAACTAAAAAAGTTAGCAACCCCCCATGAAAATAGCAACAAGAATTAAAATTTAAATTCCTGCGCAACCGCCAATGCTTCATAGTGCTTTTAAGTATAAATAACAGAGTTAAAAACCTCTCGGTTGCCAGAAAAGGTTGTTTTTGACCCGTTCTGTCACCTTGCTTGCCCCAATAACACCGCTGAGTGCTTCGTTAAGCTATTCGCTGTTGTAGTGTTTTGTTTTCTACCTGGATGGAAACACCAACACATTAAAAGCCTTTGTCCTGGCAACCGGCAAATCCAGCCATCAGCCAGCTGTTGGGAAATGCAGATTAGACATCCATTTAACATTTCTCTCTGTCAATCTCTCTCTTGCTCCCCCCCGTCTCTCCCTCTCCCTCCCTCTCTTTCTGGCCATTTATGCACACATTGATTTTAGTGTTTTATCTGTCACTTGATTCTGTTGTGCTCCATGCGCCTCCCAGGAGCCTGTAGTAAACAAGATGTAACATCCAGGAGAGTGATCTTCTGGGTCGGGTGTGTTTTGAAAGGGAATGTGGGAGAAGTCTTCCTCTGACATCCGAGACACGTGTGTCACTTTTCTGATGCTCGACATCTACAACCACTAAACTGAGATTGTTTTGGGGGAGGGGGTTGTGATTCAGCATTTTCCTCATTCCGGTTTGGCTCATTTCGGTGCAACTGTTCCTAATTTGAAAATCAAACAGCAGGTAACTCGCTTCAGGTGTCAAACAAAAGAAGAGTGCTTTTCAGCTGGAGGGACAAAGGCTTTTCTTAGTGCGCCTTTGAAAAGCTCCCCCCCTTGTCGAGCCTTTAAAGGAAGCATTTTAAACCTGAAATTAAATGTCACACTTGTATTTCAGTGTTTGTTATTATTATTATTTTTTACGGTGAAGGTATGTAAACACCAACCATTGTTGCCATGACCGAAATAAACAGCCTGTAGAGAAGAATGGATTAAAGCCAAACTGTTCATTATTTAAAAATGTTACATGAAATGAAAAGTGAATGGGACTCCTAATGTAGTGAGCTACGTAAAAACCACAAGGCCATTAAGTTATTGGAATTGAATTAAGTCTGTCTTTTCAGTGTAGTCTGATACATTCTGGATATTACAATTGACAAACTCTTGTCGCTCTAGTAAAGATGAAGTGAATATATCATTATAACCTGGTTTCTATGCAAACTCGGCATCGTCAAATCCAGACTGGCTCAAACAGCTAAACGAGTCATGTTATTTCGACCCCGGAGAGAATTACTGTACTGTGGCCAGACCCTACACACAAGGAAGAAAACCTGATGACTACAAGGTTGTGTTTTAGAGTTTTAAGTTGACAGAAGGGTCTAGAAGGGTTTCTTCAGCACAGGCGCTAAAAACTCCAAGTAGAAAACCCATCGTAAAAAGGTGTAATGTTATTTTTGGTTGGTTCAGTCACTGATGGATTCCCTCGCTCAAAAAGCCAAATTTCCGCACATAAAGAAAGATGTGGGAAGCCCGGAAAGTACGAAAAAACCACAAGCTCGCTTCGTTTTATGTCTGCCCTTGCATCGCCACAAGGAAGAGCTTGCTTGTAGTGGAGAAAATAATCATAAATCGCAGAATGAGCCCTTGGCAAAACCGCAAGGTCCCAGCAGTACTTGGGTCCTACATTTTGTAGCAGTGCTGGGCTTAAAATAGCCCGTCTCATTTTTGCAAAAGAGAATCAAGAAAGGGGAAAAAAAAAAGGCGCTGGTTCCTCACTCTAACGTTGAAGCCCAATATGGTGCAAAACCCAAGCTGAGCTTTAGGCAGCGGCGCTTTCGATTGCAAATTTATCATTGTTAAAAAAAATGGTTTCCTTAAAAATCAATATCTGCCCATCTGCAGCTACACAGAGCCGGTGGAGAGAAAACTAGCGAGAGGCTGAGACTCCCCTCGCCAAAGCAGGAACGCCATTAGTTTAATATACGATCGCCATATCCCGGCATGACATGGTAATAGAGCGCGTTGAGACGATATGAGATTTTTAATGGAGTCTTTGAAGGAGAGGGACCCAGCCCAGAGATTCATCTCCTCGGAGAGTCTTTGAAAAAACAGAAAAATGGCAAAAAAAAAAAATCTGCAAAGGACTACCGGGGACAAAAAGGAAAGAAAACAACAGCCTCACTTCTGGGGAATCGAAAAGGCAGCCACTGTTAACGGTCTATAATGGTAATAAGGAGCAATCTTGACGGACAGTACAATTACAGGCCGGAGGTGGAGAGGGAGCGTGGAGACAAGAGGAGGCTGTATATGTTTGTGTTTGTGTGTTTGCTTCCCTCATTAAAGTCATTACTAACACCAGAACAAAACATAAAAAAAGCTTTTCTAAGATGATTGTAATAATCAGCTCTGTGCCCAGACTTTTTGTTTTGTTCAGTACTCCCATGGTTGACTCTTCAGTTTATTTATATATTGACCTATTGATTTCTGTGACTGGCACGGCTTCAGACCGACTCCTCACAAGAGCAACGAACAGACAACAGAAGTCGCACAGTTTTCTCTCCGCCTGTCAGTGGGATTTTGGCAGCTCTCTGGAAGTACCACGAGGTAGCATTCGATGCCTGTTGTTCTCTGTGTCTGGACTTGTTGAAACAGACTTCGGTATGATATGAAAGTACAAGTCTCGGTGTGGGTCAGTGGTAGATCATAATGTGTGATATCGATGGAACTATATAGGGTAGAGTTTCACAATTATAAAATTGGCAGTCTAATTGCATTTTGTAATGGATATCGCTTTCACACTGGCTGTGCACCAATATTACTTGTAAAAATCCTGTAGGTATATCCTCTCTCTCTCTCTCTCTCTCTCTCTCTTTCTCTTTTAATGGTTATGTCTGGGCTTACACTATGAGATTGACTTGAGCCAGGTGTCAGTCTGATAATCCAGTTCAGTGGCTGTCTCTGTGATGAAATTGCTGTGTGGCCTTTTCTCGAACAGCTGGGAACTGACGTGGCCCTACCACAGCAAGGCAAGATGGCGGTGCCAGATGGCCAATTACAGCCTATAATACCTAATTGTAAATTATGAAGCAGGTGTCATATTACACATACCTGTAAAAAGATGGAAATTCTAACACACACAAAAGCCAGAGCAACACAGGGTACCCTTTTCATCAGAGAAGGTCGATGTCTTGAGATAACAGAGTAGCTGGTACCTCTTAAAAAAAATGAAAGCAGCCTTGTCTGCGTGGCTTAAAAATGATTTTGTTTTGTGTGACTACATTGTGGCGTTCAGAGTATATGGTAGAAAAAGAACAGCGCCTTGTGATTCATGTGTAAGTGTTGCTGAAATAAATACATTTTTAACCAGACAATTGTTCTTTGGCCTGTGGGTGTCTGGGAACAACAAAGCAAACAAGTTTGTTTGAGAGGGGGGAAATAAGGTTGGAGGTGTTGAATGCAATGAAAGATAGATTTTTATTTATTTATTCATTTATTATTATTTCACTGAAATGATGAGCACTTTAAGATGGATGGTGTGTAAAATCGCTGCTCCGAATTCTCTTATCATGTTATTGTTGGATAATTTTGCCACCGTGCCTGCGAATGAGAGGACATTTCTTGTTTGCGCCGCTCATTGATTCATCTGAAGTCATTTCCTTCCACTGCCCAGAGGTAAGAGTGCGCTCTGTGTTCCTGAGTCACCAATATCATTTTGTACGATATCCCGAGGCACTTTTTCATTCTTACTTCCTTTTCTTTTTTTCCTTTCGCCATCTGCAGGTCACCGAATGTGCGCACTCTCTCTGCCCGATCTTGATTAGCTTCCGAGATCCTAAGGGCCACTCGACAGGATGAAGTTAATTATCCCGAGTCCTCCATTGGGAACATGCCTTTTTAAAGTCGCGCCAATCAGTCCGAACTCACTTCAGACAATCATTAATTTCGGCCTGACCCCGGCCGAGTCTAGACGGCCCCTCGGAAAAGGCCGTGCTTATTAAGTGACCAGTTTTAACCGTGTGTAACGACCTGCAAATGAATATTAAAAATCCATCAGCATCAAACGACAAGCTCATACATGGGAACGCTATTATTTTCATATGGCAGTACAATAACCCTTGCTCTCGATTATCATTAGAAGGCCTGAGTGTGATAAAGAAAGTGATTCAGTGCATTATGTAATTCTTCTCAGTCCCAACACGCAATTAGGGGTCTGACCCAGTGGTGTAATAATCTGTCACAGCTGTAGTAGTTTATAGCAGTTGTCTCCGTGAAAAAAAACACGTATTCTCTATTTACAGATTGAGACCCCAACTGCATTTCCAAAACCCGTAAATTAGGAGTGTGAATATTAAAGGTTAACTTCAAAGTAAGTGTACAAAGCCAGATCCTAAACACCAGGCTTTACTCGTACACATGCCTTTGAAGGGAATGATTCTGTCACCTGAATTGCATCTGATTGTGTACCATTAGTCATGTTTTCCTTTGGCTTTCTCCTACCTTTCACTTCCAACATTTCATAAAATATTAATCATGGTCATATTTATGGCAAATTTATCTGTCATATTATCAGATGAATCACATAAATAGCAATTACGGTTTATACAGGAACAAATGTTATTAATTATTATAAAGCTGCCATTACTGTCTACTATATCGACGACTCCTGCTCCTGCTACCTGAAAATACTATAATTTTGCCAAGTAATAACAGGTGTGATACAAGTAACAATAAGCTTATTAAACCAGATGGTTAGATTTGTTGCTAAAAAGCAAAGAAACCCCTGAACAGGTCCCCTAATGTGAGCATGTTTTTTGTGTGCCAGTGAAAGATAAATGTTTCAAAACTGGAATTCAGGATGGGTGAAATTACAGGGCTAAGATGTGAAAAGATCTCTTGGCACAGAAATGAGGGCCGAGTGATTTGGCGATCGAAGGTCAACGCGGTCGGTCGGCCACATGCTTCACAACACAGGGGAACAGTGTGTCGGGGGGCTGGATTAGCCGCAATGGGAGAGAGAGTGAGAAGGAACGCTTATGTGTTATGGGGAAGACTGTCTCTGGAATCAGTTTTTCCCTGGGTCAACTCTCGTGAGATTAAGTCACAAACAGAAGCGGTTTCTCAGAGCTGGTTCCAGTGTGCTCTGGCAGCTCCCAAACATCTTTCTAGGACATGTAAACCCACCCCACATCTAGCCATGGAGGAGACGCCTCTCATACAAGCATTGTTGCTGATTTGTTTTTCATTCCTATAGTGAAATGTCCCTCTTTATTCACTTAAATTGAGAAAGGGAAATTCCCAGGAATGCGACAACACTTCCTCTGTAAGGTATGCCCCACATACCTGTGTGTTGGTTTTGTTGTGTTTAATAACTGGCGTGCTTGTGATCAAACAAATCAAGCCCCCTGTGCGACGCTGATGTATGATGTGACATTGAGGGCCCCAGTGGCTCCACAGCTTTTCCCGCAGCCTGAACTTGCCATATTGGGCAGCACTGACACACGCGCACAGCATATGGAGACAAAATGCTGCCAATGGATCAGCACATGGGGATTTACACTTAACAGAGCCTTGAGCACTTCAGACCAGGTGGAATAATAGCCTTGATTTTCTGGGCAGCTGCTGTAAAATATGTGTCTTTGGTGGCAGCCAGAGATTGGAAGGCATGGGGACGGTGCTTGAAGGAATCTCAACCTTCTCCTCGGACATGCCGAGGCTGTGGTACGTCACTTCCTGTTTTCAGTTCAGCTGCGTTGTTAAAATGAGAACAAGAACCTATTTCTTGTCAACACACGTCCGAATCAGATCGTGTTATTAACACCGTTTTCTTTATCTTAGTACGCAATTTGTTTATTTTGTCTTGACTATGCCTACGGATAGACTTTTCCAAGGTTCGTGTGGGTGCCCTCGTGCCCGTGAGTGGTACATTAGTAGGGTGCGTCGGTTCCACTAATGATGAAATAAATATCAATCAACTGCATGCGTTTACTTTTGTAATGTTATGAAATAGTGATGCATCATTTCTTTGTCATGTTACTACCACTTATATCATCACTGGCCCTTTTATTAACAAGAATGAATTGCATGCTCGGTGTGTGCTCTGTGCAAACCCTTGCTTTTATTTACATTGTCTAATTAGTGCACAATGGAGCATCAGCAATCGTGCAGGGTTTATCCCATGAACGACGGATGCTTCCAAGGGACCTTCTCCACAACACAACGTGCACGGCAAAGCGTCTTATTCAAGAGCTAATGCGCGGGTCTCCGGCCAAGCCAGTCATTGTGTTTAGCCAAAAAAAAAGAAAGAAAAGAAAAGAAAGCACTGAATTGCAGAACCACTGTTTAGAAAGCTGTGAGAAAACAAATAGCAGCTGGCTTGAGAATTGACGCAGGTATGAGTTGCCTCCACAGCTGTGCTTACTCAGCTGGGCGAGTGAGAGCCCGGCCACTGATAATTTCTCATTTTCAACACTTGCGTTTTTCTTGAATGACTATCCATTGTATTAGGTCCTAAAATAGAGCTCGGCGAGGCAAAGTGTGCATTTGAATGGCAGCGTTGTGGAGAATGCTCCGTCCCTGTTTAACAGGCATGGCTCACCGTCCTCTCTCTCCAGTGTTGATGCCTTCAGCGATGCAGGAACACGGACCACAGCTTTCCTCTGAAGTGCACTGAGGATAACCATTTTTTATTCTGGACTTTTTAGACTAGAGTGATGGTTCCCTGTTTGCCTGGGAAACCATTCATATCAAATGCTCAACCACTAAATCTTACCCCCCACCCCCATCTACTCCTTCCAGATGTAAAGCAACTTTTACCAAGCAGGACGACTACAGAAAATACATGGTTTTATTATGATTAAACTGGTTTTACAATGCAGTTCAATCTTTTCAAAAGGGACACTTCATTGGTATTTCTTAAGTATGCTTCTGTTCCCGCCCCACACTTCAAATTTCCCCCTTTGTTTATTGAACGAGTCTTTATAGTCTTCCACAAACCACAGTCTGATTTACAGTTAATGTGCATCACCTTGGTGTCTCTCATGTGTGCAGGATACAAATTAAATATTTACAGTGTCATTTGAAGGCTTTGTTTGCAGAGCATCAACTGCAAGCAGATACTGTTCTTTAAAAAGCCGCCGAACAGGCTCCCGGTGCTTCTCATAAAATGAAACATTTTGTCAACTGTACTTCCAAAGCTTGGTGGTGAATATAAAGTTCCTTTCCCCTGAAAAATAAAAAAGAAAGAAAATAAACCTCATAACTAAATGGAAGGAAACCATCAATCAACAGTTGCAGCCTCCTGTGAATGCGCTGCCATTTCCAATGTTTCTGCTATCAGGAAGCCCCTTCTTGGAGATGAATGGTAGCCATGTTAATCGCTCAGCGTAATAACACTCTTTGGTGTACAATATGAAAGTATTGTTCAAGAATCCTATTGCCTATCGGCCTCAACCTGACAGCTCTCATTGTGCCGTTCTGATTGTTTTCCTCGGTGGACATAATATATGGTCCTATGATTTAGCAGCCAACCTATATTCTTCAACCCAACACCCACCCCAAAATAAATAAATAAAAACTCAAAGTTATATACAAAAAGGGAGAAAAATAATAGAGAATTCAATACCTCCTACCCCTCGTAATATTCTGCCCACCTGAACCACAGTATCTTATTTTCTGTGGGTTTATTATGATCTGAAATGCGTCTGTGCGGCTGCATCTTCTGCCGAGTAAAATAGAAAACTTGCGCCCTGAAAACGAGGGGAGAAATATTCTTGTAGAAGTGTCACACCACCTGGAGTGCGCAGAGCAAAGGTGCCGAGCGGAGCCGAGTGTCAGGACGGATTGAGTTCTAGTCCGTCTCTCTCACGCCACCTGAAGCCGTCCCACCGCAGGGCCTATTATCCTGCACTTGGGCAATCTTCCTGCCTCTTAAACCCACTCTTAGAGATTCAGTTGGGTTCTGTTTTTCTTTTTTTTTTCTTTGACTCCCGGGGAGGTGATATTTTAAAGTGTTTTGAAACTTTTTAAGATGACAAATCCAACGTGCTTCTAGATTTGTTTCTGTTTGGGTGGCTGGATAATTGGGACACTGGCAATCTATCATCAGCCCAGGCAACGTGGCCTATTTCTTTAACCTCCCCCAGTCCATGACTGGATTATAATTACTGTTACCTTAGGCTGTTGCAGTTTATCGTGGAAGAATAGTCTCCGCCAAAACCACAGAGTTGTTAAAGACGTCTGAAGGGGTGAAGCAAAGGCAGACAATGTGTCAATGAAGGCTGGGAAAATGAAGAGAATCGTATTCCAAAGTCCGGGGTGAAATATTGATTTTTACATACATGGCTATCACACCACGTCTGTCAAAAATATATGAATACACACAAAGCACAGAGAAGAAATTGAAAATCAGAGGTATTTGGACACTAAGGAAAAAGTTCACAACATATAAAACACATTTCTGTACATCTTCTGTAACATACAACGAAGCAAAGCATCGAGTTCCTGTGTCTTTATGTGTGATTGCATGACTTTTATTGGTTTTCCATGTAAAACAAATGCGGATATTTTCGTTTCTCGCCCTGAAACCAAAGCGAATGCAAAATCATTTTTGTCCCAAACTCTGAAGCTGTCACCTTTCCAGCCCCTCCGCATGGGACGGCTGTCACACCTAAACCACAACAAGTATTTCTAATTGAGCCTGGGCAGCTCGGAGCTGTCAGACTCTTCAGAGTCCCCCTGACATTCAGGGGAACCTCGCCGCAAAAAAATCCGTCTTGACGTGGCTGACGGGCCTGCTGTGCTCCAGGTAATCGCTGACATTTCTTCATTTGTGCGCTTAATTGCTGATTTACACGGTCACTAATGGCTTCTGAAGCCTGATCCAGAATCTCTGCATTCACCCTATCCCTGGGCTAGCCTTTCTTTTTTTACTCATTTATTTTTTCCACGACATATTTTTTTGTCTTGTTTTTTTTTCTCTCTCTTTTAAAAGCGAGTAGAGTGTTATTTAAAGGATTTTTTCTTTTATTTTAATATCATTTGAAATTGTGTGTCAGTCTCTGTTGTAGATTAATAAAGAGATTAAAGGCAACATTTTATGAGAAACTGAAAGAGCACAGGCTGATTATCTGACAGAAAAATTGCAACTCAAACAAATCTCTGAAAGGCTTTAATTACTGCAAGCTGAAAGAGACATGATTCTGCTTTTCTGTATCTATATATCAACATATATATTCTGAGACACATACACACACATAGAAAAGCACAATCATGTCTTTCTGTAAGTCTTTATGTGAGTAGAAATGTATATGAACTCAAGATGCTATATAGTATCTTCTAAATTAAATCAGAGCACGTGTCCATATCAGTGAATCTCGATATGATGTTTTTTCAGAAACATCACTTAATCAAAGATAAAAAGGATATATATATATATATATATATATATATAAAGACATAGGAGACAGCACCAGCGCCGGAGACAACTGTCTCTGTAGCTCCTAATTACAATGAGATTAGTTGGTCCTGCTATGTGTCGTGAACGCTGACTCGCTGGGAGGAGACGAGCACAGTTTAATAGCAAGGAGCTCCTCATAGCGCACTGGGTGTACACTAACCAAAGTTGACATTAATGGATCTTTTAATGAAAACCGTGAGCCCTAATTAAGCCATGTTCACATCATTGGTGGATGGCTTAACTTCCTTTTCCCCAAGTAGTCTCCCTGTCTTTGGTCTCTGACAGATTAACTTGACACAGATGCTGCTTATTTATTTATATATGTGTTCATTTATTAATTTATATACGTTTTATTTTATTTGTTCAGCCAACCAAAGCCGCGGTGGTACAAAAGCAAGTCAGCAATCAATTCTTGGTTACTTCATGTATTAGAGCTTATTAGGTTGGATTTAAATGTGGGGGTTTTTCTAGGCCTGTCAACAGCAATATTAATTATACAGCAAGTAGCAAGGTTACGGCAAAACTGGTCCTTTTACTGTGTCATGCGTTGTCTAAATACCATATCTGGAACTTTTCTTTACATTGTTAATATGCTGACATTTTTCTTTTCTTTCTTTTGTACTGTAAAAGGTTGAATAATATCAAAATGCATTTTTCGACGGATCTTGCCGCGCGCGTTTTTGCGTATGTGTGGATGTGGGCGGGGGGGCAGTGGAAGGAGGCCAGCTTGTCCTAATGTTTACGGAATTTCCCCCATTTTAAATGTGGAAAGGTCACGTCAATACAGTATGGGCTTCCAGTGGCCATACCTGGTGTTCAGAATAAACACCCGCGTCATGTGTCACCATATTATCTGCACAGCTTGCCTTTTCAGGTGGCTTGTAGTGTTTCTTTGAAACCGGCGAGGTGTCTGTATAAGTTTGTGAAAGGGTTATGTGTGATCTTGACAGTGAATCGCTACCAGTGAGTGGTCTTGCTGAGTTGCTCTTTAAGTCAAGTAAATAAATAAATCATATACACATGGATTTCTGGGGCTGGACAGGAGGTTGTTGAACACTTAATCACTGGTATATATAGTTATAGTATATAGCTATAGTATATAGTGTATTTTAATACAGGACTTCAAAAGTGAGGGATATAATTAGTCACACAAATTTAAGATTGCCATATAATACAAGGTTTGTCCCTTGAATAGTGTCAGTCATTTAAAACTATACAGCAACACGATGTATAGTTTTATTTCTAATTGATTTGAAGACATTTGATCATTTGGGGTAATACTATTTCATGAGAGGTATGACAGCGAATTATATCCAAAGTTTAGTGTTGCTAGGATTGTGTATTTGTATTGTGAATGCTCATCAACAATGTACTTTTAAATGGAGGGATTGGGAAGTAAATAAAGATGGTAATGCCCTCACTGTGCTTGGCAAGAGCCCGTGGACAGAAGAAAAGCTTTCAAAAGACAAGCCTCACATCCAGGCACCTGCATATAATTTCTTACTTTATATGTCATGTGGTATTGTGATCTTTCCTGTACCTAGTAATTTTGTTGTTGTTGTTGTTGTTGTTGTCACTGTTGCTTTGTTTTGGTTTGTTTTTAGGAATGCTTCTGTGCGGTTTCCGCACCTGGGCCACACCTTGACTTATCATCGGGAGTATATTAGAGTGTATTAGTTGTTATATTAGAGTGTATTAGTTGTGTGCACACTGTATGTGCCTTGGCATGTGCTTGTCCAGTAGAAGTCATGTTTTTGTTTGTTTGTTGTTGGTGCTGTTGCTTGGGTTTGTCTTTTACTTTTTTGTTTTAATTTCTATTGTTCAATCAATCCATTAATTAACTTTAAATCGAGGATCAAGTTATAGATGTAAGTGTGGAATCCAACATGGAATGTGCTTCAATGGATATCATATAGAGAGGTGTAATATATAGGTGATTATTGGCAATCATTATTTTGATTGAACCTGAACTGAGAAGATGAATAGTTAGACATCTATCTGGGCCTGTTGCAAGGAGATCGCTGGATACAAGTGGTGCACCCATCGTACTCTGTACAAGATGGACAGCATCATCACAGGTTGTCTTTCAGTTTGATGGAGGACCCAAAAAAAGTGCCGGAACACACGATGTGTGCAATAACGAATACTTTCAAATCACATACGTACGTTCCAGAGCTGAGACTGTGTAGGGCCCTCTCCAGCTTTTTAAATTCAGTTTGTTAGTTTACATTCAGACAGTGCAATTGAGTAAAACATTGGGATCCGAACTGTATTAGTCACTGAACCTTCAAAATGTGTTTATCTGTGACGATGCGTCATTTCTCAAAGCTGCAATGGCTCCCGCCCTAGGGAAGAGCTTCACAAAATGTAAACAATCTCTGCAGAGGTGTTTATCTCGGAGGACATGTATTTTAATGCACCCCCCCTCCCCACCACCACCACCACAACTGAAACCTGGGGGTGGCTCCAAAGCCCATCCATTCCAATCAAATTCTGAAGAAGCCACTCCCCACCACCATCACTGTCACTGCCCCCCTCAAGTATTACTTTTATCATGCAAAATGCACAATTTATCACGGCTGACATATGCAGTCAATCAATAGGCTCGGAATGAAGAGAGTCGAAGCATTTGGATGTACGGTCAGCAGAAGGGGAGTCAAGTATGCTATTAAAGAAGCCGATCTCGTACCCTCCTTGAAATGCGTTGCCTCCTCTGTCCCCGGGCTGCGGAGAGAGAGAGCGAAACTAGGAAATTAGAATGGGAGGCATGTAGGCTGGAATCGCAGAAACTAAGACTGCTAGTCGAAACGATGATCCACCTCGATGTGACACAGATGACCCTGTCTTTAAAAAACAAAACACACACGCGAAAAGTGCTGAAAGTGAAAGAAGAGTCTAACCACGAGATTCCCTACCTTGAGAAACAGCCCAGGCCATTAATATTGCCAAGCTTTTGGTACGGGTGGTTTACAAGGTGTCATTTAAAATGGATGTGATGTCCTAGTAACTTAAAGGCACTCTGTTATCCTTCTGTCTCCTGTCACCTCAATAGAAAATACCAATAGATAGCATTAGCTGGTGGGAATTGATAACAGGGCGAGTATAAATACATTTCGAGATGCTTTGGTTATCCCTGTTTTCACTTGTAGATTTTTGGCCGGAACAACTAAAAGCCTCATTATGTATTGCGAGCCCAAATCATCACTACTGGTATTTTTTCAGTTGCTTTCTGTTCCCCTGTGTGTGTATTTTTTTTCATTTTGTTTAGACCTTTCAAGGTTCAGAGCCCTGTTTTTGTTTTTTGTAGGAAGCTAGAAGAAAAAACACAATTATTATCTTCATAATGCAAGCTGGTCATTTAGCATGTATCCTTTGTGGAAGAAATACTCAAAGGATAGCCTTCGGTCTTTAGATGAAAGCTTAAGTGAAAAGAGAAAAAAGAGAAAAAGAAAATGGGCATCTTGGATGTTTATTCTAAGTACATAAAAGCCCAGCAACGCTCCAGCACCATCATGCAAACTTCTCAATGTGCATATATATAAAATGAAAACAAAATCCACGTTTTATTATTCCAAATCGCAGAGCACTCCCACACACCTCTCCACACGAGTACTTAATTTATGTGGAGAATTGAAAAAGGTGACTAAAATAATTAATACAATTCCAACCTGAAAAATTGAACTAATGGGCATGATGTCTAATGGTTGAATGTTGTAATACATTATCAGATATATTTGACCTTCTATGGAATCATGCATATTTAAACAAACCAGTACCCATTATTTATGTAATGCTTCAAGGTTGACTAGTAACATTAATAGGACAATCTGCGGCACAGTACTTTTCTCACAAATTGCACAAATAATAAAGGTGTGTGTCTGTGTTTGTTTATAGCATTTCACAAGACACTCAGCTTATGAAAGGTATGTATAATGTTCACTGATTAATCCCTCAATAGGGAAACTAAAAATAAATTATGCAAATCACCAGCTATCAAATTGCACCTATTCTCTGTGAAAATGTTGTCTCGTTGCATTTCTTGTTTTGTTTTAATGATCAGAGGAAATGTCTTTGAAGGACAGGACTGCATTCCAAACTTCAAGTAGTCATTTTTCGTTCCTTGGCGGCATCCAATTTCCAAGTTCTGTTTTAAGCACTGTCACATATAGCCTGTGATAAAACTACCCCTGAATGACCCCACTAATGTCATTTCAAGAAACCGGGACATGACCATTATAGCTTGCCTTTCCTTCATTGATGGAGATATGTAAGAGGCAGCTATCTTGTTATAGAAAAAGTGCCACCTGCTACCACAGCGTGCGGAAGAACACAATGTTACAAAAGCAATTGTAGGCCCTTCTTCTAAGATAGCTGGACAAATATCCCCTTAAAAATAGCTTCCCCCCAAAAAAATGAATACATAAATAAACCAATGAATAAATAAATGTAAAATCAAGGAAAGGTTTTGTACCTTTTTCAACCTATGTAAGTCTGTGTATTATTATTATTTAACAGACAGTGTTATACTGTCTGACTTACATAGCGACTTACATAGCTTGCGGAGTGCTCTTCTCTTGGTCTGTGCTCCCAACAATGTGGGGCATATGGCTCTTGTTAAACAAATATAAAAGGCTTGTTCTGGACGCTGGCAGAACAGAAAAAAAGGTAATCGTGAAGCAGTGCTGTCATTAAGCCTGTCGATTAACCTGTCCAGCAGGAGCAGAGTGAGGCGAGTGAGCGACGTTTCTCTGCCCCGGCACATCAGCTGCGCAGGGAGGCTGGGACGAAGCTTCCCAAGCCGCAGTGGGAGGCTGCTGAACCCGTTTCCCCCCCAGTGGCAGCAGCGCCGCGGCCCAGTGCCTGTTATCGGGTGCTTGTTTACCAGGTCGGGGCTGTGGAGCTGACAGTGCGTGTTAATTGGGAGCTGATGTGTGCGGTTATGACACATCCTGTCACATCAGTCTCGGCACTGGCAGTCAATTGCCGGGGATGTGGGGGGTGCTGCGGGGCGGCCACCACACTGCCTTGACATTTTAATTACACAGGAACCTGCGACGGCAGAGCCAGGTGTGTGAACGCCAGCCTTCGGGGTCTCGGAGAGCAAAGGGAGGAAAAGACAGGGAGGAAGCTAGAGACTTAGCTTGCATCTGCAGTTAGGTGTCCTACGATCTGTGGCCGGTGTGGATTTGCCTTTCTTACCTTTGGAAATTCTGTCAGAAAGTCCTCCGCTTTGTACCAAAACTTCCTTTCTGTGTTGTTCAGGAAGCACAAAGAGCTCGTCTCTGTAATTGGCCAAAACGTTCAAAGATCTCTGCGTGAAACTCATTTAAGGGTTCCCTCAGAAGCAGCAACAGAGCTCTTACCTGTTTTACTTCTTTGTCTTTTGATTTTATTTGTTCGAAATTCACAAATTGATGCCGCTTTCACTTGTACAACAACAGGACCATTATGTATAATAACATACCGCAGTATAAACTCAAGTCATACAGACGACATGTGTTTCACAGAGTACCCGTCTCCAGTGTTTCAGTTGCAGATAAATAACCAGAAACCAGCCCATTATTTATGTACACTTTATTGATTAATTAACCTACCTGGTTCGCTCTCTTTATGGTTCATTACATCCAGACTACCTAAACGCCCTCCAGAATATATAAATCTTTGTGTGAGGCATAGAAAAGAGTCGGCCACAGGAGCAACAGGTGACCATGACTTTTGTAAATGGAAAGATGGAAAGCTCTGCCCTTCCCAATAAAAATCAACAAGAAGCCCTTTACCTGTGGGTCTGTTTTATTTGGTTTGAGTTCTTCTCTCTTCTTCTCTTTTTTGTTTCCCGTTCCTTTCATTTCTTGGAGTATAGGTTGGCTGCGAGGCGCCCACGCAGAATCACAAAGTGTTAAAAGCGCTCTAGGCGACATTGTGTAGGGTCTTTCTTTGCCGGGATTAGCGTTGATAAGGTCATTCTGTCAGAATGGGAGTGTTCGCTAATCCACCCTGACTCGACCTTTACAACGCACATTAGCTCCATTAGTTAAAGGCAGTCGCTTTGGTAAATTATTGCCCTCTAAAATTTGGTTGCGGGGTGTAGGGCTCGCCAAGCTGGCTGCCACAGGTAATTCAACCATCTAGAGGAATGATATCTCATATAATGGCTACAAACTCAAATAATCCCAAAGGACAGGGCTACGGCAAGCAGAAGTAATGCAGTCAGTCTGAATATATATCCAGTATAATAGCAGGACAGGAATGTGTTAGAATTGTGTAACGCAATCAAGGGTGCGTCATTATGTGTGCGATTTCAGATACCCTCAGATCACATTAGAATACAATCAGTAAATAAGCTTAATAACAGCCCCTCAAGCAGTGTATATTCAGTTTGTGTCATATAATCTAATTCATACAAAGATTTTGATGCGTACAAATAATAATACCGTTAACGTACAGCAGCAGAAGAGCGCTCTAGTAAGTCAGTGATAAAAGCTGGACTTAAGCCTTAACCATGTTATGCTGTTACACCATGTAGGAATGGTGGAATATTAAGTATATGCCAATTTGCTCCAGTTCTTCCCCTCCAACCAAGTAACTCTTGTTAAATTTAGTCCCACAAACCCACTACACACATTTCGCCAATCGCTCTGCCCAAACTGCAATCCCATAATCCCATTAGCAGCCAATAGAGCACCATCGGAGTGCACTGTGCTCTGGTCACATGTGGGAGTTTGATTCCCCAATGGCGTTGAAGAGATTGTTCTCCCAGTTGTTTGAGATTCACATTGTTGTCAGAGTTTATATTTCCGTCTGCCAAGTCGGTGTGAAACAGTTTCCAATCTGTTTTTGGCCCGTAGTTGGGAACTGGTTGTGTAGACCAGCAGGAACATTGCAGATTGGCTAAGTGTATCAGGCCTGGTTTCATCATTTTGGGATGTGTTTATCATCTTCATCATTATGCTTTATGGTTATGATTATTGTTTGTCTTTGCATTCTGAGCTCACAGTGGATAAAATTAGCTGATATGAAAAAATGAAAAAGCTTGTTACTAAAGATGATAACTTCATCTGGAAGTGCCCAAAATTCGACTGAACCTGCCAGGCAGGGCAACAAATAAACATAATTTGAATGGTTGGCAAGTGCAGTGCACATTTTCATTGGCCATTCACTGCTGCCTTCAATGTCTGCCCATTTCCAAGAATAGGGAATAGTTTCCAGTTAAATTCAAACTGGAGAAATACTTTCAAATACTACAACTTCCTAGCCTGACTTGTTTTCCCACCTTGTTTTTCAGTAACGATCACTGCACTCCAAGCTTGGAAGAGCTGCAATAATTTACTAAACGCTAAGTGCAGCTTTGACATGAATTGTAAATAGCTCAACGCCATTTGGATCTTCTTTCACCACATTCCCTTTCGTCTGCGTTGCCAACAGTATTGTAAACACTCTGGCAAAGCTTACAAGGATTGAGCAGAGAGTTGAGTCATATTTAAAACAAGCAATAAATAAACCGCAGAAGAAAAAGCCACCAGCTTTATGTCAATTTCACTTTGTGTTCGTGAACCGCATTAGCGTGACCGTGAATGTTTGACATTCATAGCCAGGTCTAGGGTCCGGCATGCATAGACTTTATATATTCTAGTGGCTGGGTGTACTGCATTTATACTCATTAATGAAATACATTCATTAATAACACCACTTAATAGGGCTGGTTGTTGATGTCAGTGACCCAGACATGCAGACTGAAATGGTAAAAAGCAGAGAGAGAGACGAAAAAAGAAGGAAGCAGGAAAAAATAAGTAAAAAGCATGCAGGCCATCGGGAGCTGCAGTGTTGCTCCAGGCAGTGCTGGGGGCTAGAAACGGTTCAAGAGGCAGTAAAGATGAGAGAGCTTTCCTCCATCTTTATAGTCCTTTTACAGCGCAGCTCAGGGCAGACCTAGAAATGCCCCTTAAGGGGATAATAAGATAGCATGACAAAGATGGATAGTCATTTTAACCCAGACTAGGAAGGAGGGTTGCTGTCATGCTGTCTGATATAGGGATCTGGTGACTTTTATAAACACACGCACAAGGGGGTTGGTGTCTTGAGAAATTCGTCTGTGGCTTTCTGTTACCCGTTTGATGAAACCAGTTTAGATTTCTCCGCAAATTAGTCAGAACTGTTTTTTGAAAGTCGTTTACATTTCTCCGCAAAGTACCCGGAAACATGTTGTGAAACCAGTTTAGATTTCTCTTGCGAATTAGTCCAAACTGTTTTGTGAAACCAGTTTAGATTTCTTCGTGAATTAGTCGAAACTGTTTTGTGACACCAGTTTAGATTTCTCTGCAAATTAGTCGGATTCGTGTTGTGAAACCAGTTTAGATTTCTCCACAAATTAGTTGGATTCGTGTTGTGAAACCAGTTTAGATTTCTCCACAAATTAGTTGGATTCGTGTTGTGAAACCAGTTTAGATTTCTACACAAATTAGTTGGATTCGTGTTGTGAAACCAGTTTAGATTTCTCTGCAAATTAGTCGGATTCGTGTTGTGAAACCAGTTTAGATTTCTCCACCAATTAGTCGGAAGCGGTTTGTGAAACCAGTTTAGATTTCTTCGTGAATTAGTCAGAACTGTTTTGTGACACCAGTTTTGACAAATTTGTGGAGAAATCTAAACTGGTTTCACAAAACGGGTGACAGCTGAAGCCGAATTTCTCAAGACACCAACCTATGTTACTGCTGCTGATTTGGACCAACCGACACCGCAGGACGGATGCGGAGACCAATGTCTTTCTGGGAGATCCGGGACAACAAGAGGCAATAAGCATCTGCGGATCCTCTAACTCGAGAATCTGCTGATGGTGTTTGAATTCTTACGTGGGTTTAAGTTTCCCCAGTGACAGCTCACATGGGGGTGGTGTTATTTATACAGATGAATAAAACACTAGTGGGGATCGGATATGGTCTTTTTAGTGTAATGACAGGCATATCGGTGTTGATGAAAAGCTTCATCACTCCAAGGAGTAAATTGTCACTTTGAGCTGTCCAGAAAATGTGGTTGCGTAAGAGTTTTAGAAAGCGCATTTTGAAAAATAGATTTGTTTTTAGAAGATGTCGCTAGCTGTCATTATGCGACGTGGCATGAATGAAGTGCTCAATATAAACAGATTTTTAAGCAGTTCTTTTTTCATATTTATTTGGGAGCAAATCAGATTAGACCAGCTACATTTTGGGGTCATTTGCCTTGATTGCACAACCGGTTTCCACTACAGAAAAGCTTTTAGTTCTTTTAAAATCTGATATTATTACAGCCTCATTTATAATCAACTTTAAGCCTCCTAAACGCTGTGCCTGCATAATATAGCGCAGCTGTGCACTTTTATGGCATTCGGTAATGTACTGTAAAGACATAAACTATGAATAGGTTCGTTCTCTGCCAGCGTTTTTTTTTTTTTTCGCCGGCAGATGTGATTTTATTTACTTGTCATATCTTTACAGCATGTCTTTGAAATGCAGATCGCTCCTGATTGAGTGAATTATGAGGCAGGGTTTGTTAAATGGCACTGTATATAGCTAGCAAATATCAAAAATGGTGTGTGAAGATGAAGAAAAAAAACTGCACTGCATCTTTCATTTGCTTTTTTCTGAAGTTGCGGTCTGAAAGTTAAGGAAATAACGGTATTGCTGATTTATTTGCCCGTTTCCTCGGTCTTAAGAGCTCAGTCATCTCTCTAATAAGCCAAGAGGCTGCTGACGATTGAATCTCCCTTTTTGACATCGTAGGTGTTCGCAAAAGTTGATCAATCTTGGAATATTTTACAAGCTTTCTTTGGAAAGAGTCACAGATGATGTGAAAGTCCAATGCAAATTAATTTGATCTGCCATAAATGTGAGATCAGATGCCTACTAGTATTCTGTATGTGAATCATAAGGCAACAAAAGTAACGTTGATGAGACCACATTTAGCATAGGACAATGGATTTATTGGTCACTTATAAAGGTCACTCTTGCCTTTGCCAAGACTAAAAAAACAGCCACTGTTTTAACTTTAACAACTCAGTTACACTGGAAACTCAACATTCAAATGTTATCTACACGTATGCCACCCCACTTCTAACACTGTCTTCCCTGACAAGGTCCCAGATAAAAGGCTGCCATCCAGTCCCTGCTCATGCTAAGACACTCTGCTCTCGTTTAATAGAAGACCGTTGAGCTCAGGTCAGAAATATATTACACTCTATCAGTATCTGCTCCAGCGTAGCATAACCACTGCTCGACTGCCAAGGAATGTGTTCTAATGAGAGTGAGCTGTATTTTTTAAACCCAATTACAAAACCAGCGTCCATGGAGAGTAATGAAAATCAGACCCATCGCTGCGTACGTCGAGGGTCTTTCACCTTCTATGTGAGCATCTAATTTCAGCCGGGCTTTCCAGAGAAAACACTTCAGCCATCTTTTGTGCACCGAGTTTATTGCTTTTCCCCCCTCTTTATTTAGATTTCTTTTGTGTTACCAATGAATAAACAGAATTTGCACAAAACGTGCCATCTTTCAAATTGACACCACTTAATACAGACTTAATGAAAACATATTTTAAAGGCTGCAAGAGGAAAGCGGTGTACTTATCTTAATAACATGCGGCCTTATGTTTGTGACACAACAAAAGAATTGAAAGCGAGGCAATTTGTGTGCTGTTAATGTAATGAAAAATCCTATTTGGGCATATCATAAAAAGCCTAATTATAGCTTACATTGCTATAAACAAGCAGTGGATCATTGCATCAAAGTTTATATTTCCACCATAAAACTGTATAGCAGAGGCCTATTCTTTATATAACCTAGTGCTTGGTTTACTATGCAGCATCTTGAATCAGTCCTGAAGTGCTGGTTTTATTAGTGTCCTACTGAGAAAAGCATCTAACTTCTCACTTACTGATGTGCACCAATATAATTTACAGTAGTAAGGGCTAGACCAAATCAAAACATTGCCCCCCCACAAATTGCAAATTAAAAAGTTGATTTCTAAATAGTATCAAGTGGCTTCAAACAATACATTAAACCTCACTAAGGTACAGATTTGTACTTTGCGAGTCGGTTTATATTTTGTTTTTTGGTTTAGCCCTAAGTTTAATTAGGACAGGGACAGAAAACACCCCCTCAAATCCTCTGTTACTCTGAATCACACAGAAGGTCTCTCTCAGATCGCCCAGGGGGTGCACAGAATCAATATCAGCTCACTTTCAACCTACTTGGTTCACTGAGTTTATTTCTGCACTGCTCAGATCAATGCAGAGTTTGCACGTTTCGGCAAAATTCAAGACCGTTAGCCGCATTGTGCGTTCATTATTTAGACCCTGCTCAGGAATGGGAAGTACTGTACAAAACGTGAATAAGGCTCTAATAAATGTCTGTGTGTGCTATTAAACTAATTATCATTATAATTATTGTACTCGTTTCCTGTCCGTGCAACAGGTGGTTTCTGTTGCTTTCATTTCAGCCTATTAGCAACATCTTGTTTCCTCTGTGCTTAGAGATATGTTAATTGACATGCAGTATTATGTTTCTGGTATTCGAACAAAAATGTGCCGAAATAAAGGAGAGCCGTGGTGGCCGGTGTTGAAGAACCCACAGCCTTGATCTCAGTCATCGTTCGTGGATTTGTGTTTTGTCATCGGACTTAGAATGCGTTTGTAATTAAAATAGCTGACTGTTGCTCCTGTGCATTTTGATTTGAACGGTTCTCCTATACAAGGAAAAGCAAGTTGTAATAGTTATAGTAGTACTGCTAGTAGTAGTAAAAATATAATGCATTTAACTAGGGATTGAGCTCAAATGAAAATGTTAGTGGATCATGAATTCCGTTTTTGAAATTCTGGCGGGAAAAGCCTGCCCAAAAAAACAATACATATCATTAAAAAAAAGAATGTACAAAAGCCCTCAATCCTGCAGCGATGTGTATGACCCCCTCCACAGAATACATTGTCTCTGCAACTCCAGGAAAGTTCCCTCTCGCTCTTTGAAAGTGTGCATAGACCACATTGGTTTCACAGAGTTTGTACACTTACAGTAGAGTGAAGATCAGTGATCAGGAATGAACTAACAGCAATGTAGCAGAACTGGACTCTCTGGGTTCCTTCAAGACACGGCTGGATGAGATGGTGGGATCGATGAGCTACCTGCAATCCTGCCAGTGAACAGGGCTGACCAGCTCCTTGCGTTTCTAATGTTTGCTGTGTTCTTAAAGAGAACCGACAGCCGGAGAACAAAGTGCCACCGAAGAGCTTATTAAAATTCTTTAGGTGCGCGTAAACGGACTTCAACCCCAGGCTTTTCTCATTCACAACAGAAGATTATTGACTCGGGCCATGCCTGCACTGTACTACCATTGTTGGGGGAGGGAAAAAAATGCGAAAATGTATTTTGATTTTTAAAGCTGCTCTCTGATTTCTAACAGTTTTTCTCATGCTGGCGGCCTTGGGCCCTGTTTTGGAGTCTTTTGTACTTTCAGCAGGAGAATCAATCCAGGAAATCAAAGACTTTGAGGCTACATTTCTTTTCTCTCTCTCTCGCTTTTATTTTTTTGTTCAATTCACTGTAGACTATGCACACAGAGCCTATTGTCTGATATCGAGAGCTTGTGCAAAGTGAACGGCGTGCAAGTGAAATGTTCCCCTGCATGCTTTGAAAGATTGACGCATTATTCGGGGCATTTTTTATGTTTCCAAACATAGAACACAACTTTTTTTGTTTGTTTGTTTGTTTTTAACAAGACAGGTAGATGAAATCAGAACTTAAAACCACCCACAGCCTGATAATTACAAACCCAGTATGTAATTGCAATTTTGTTGTTTGCCATTATTTGCTTGATTTCACCAAAAGTAAATCCACTATATATTTGCAAGGGCTAGAGATCCAATTTCCTGTTGTCATATTTATGTTACTTTGTATATATATATATTTGGATCAGTCACTTCAACTCAAAAACATATAAATGCCCAGTCCAAAACACCCCCCCCCCCCCCAACCCCAGTCATCACCTCTGCGGCAGCTTCTTGACACATTTTTTCTGTAAGTGGGGGGGGGGGGCGACAATCTGGACACGACTGCCAGACCATCACTCAAGCGAGAAAAGTCAAGCCTCATTACAATGAATCACTCACACCAGTTTACAATGGGGCTTGCAAACCACCGCAATGTATATTTCCTTATTAAAATCTATAATTATCCTGTAACATGTAATTGACTACTGTGTTAAAATTCCAGCTAAAATGTCAGCCTCAGCAAATCAATATCTCCCCTTGTTTTCTACGCACTCCCAAACAGAATGGCACGGAAGCACATGCCCTGGCATTATTTAAATATATGGAAATTAACATTAACATCCAGGGCTTTTTTGGGGGGGGATGTTTGTTTGTCTTACAATAGCAACAGCAAATCACATACAGCCATTTAACATAATCAGGGATTTAGCAAGGCAAGAATAGTGTGCGTACCCAAACCATTGAAGTTGGAAAATCGCAACAATGTCTCACAATTACGTGATGGATTAATAAACTTTCACTTTCACTGTCACATACATAACAAACTATTTATCTTTTTCCTGTGCGCAACTGGTCTTATTGCTTATGATATTATAGCGTTTTTATTTATTTTCCTTATGAAATCTATCATCATCTGTTCCGCATTTGATGAACCTGAAAATGCGATCTAATCCCTCATGTCAGTCTGTTTAGCAGTTGCTTTTTCAGCCTGATAGGTAATAAATCACAGAGTTATTGTTAATCCATTCAGAGGGATTCAGTAGCTTCTGTTTGGGACTGTAACCATATCAAGGACCAGCTTTCGCATGGTGGAGGGGGAAAGAAAGCTCTTGCTTTAATTAAGTTTGCCTTTCCAAAAAGGTATTTAGGGAGAAAACAAAGTAGGAAAATAAAGAAGCGTACAGGGAGCACTTTTTATTTGGATTGAACTAAGAAATCATCGGTGGTATTTTAATTAAACTTCCTGCACAATTTATTGCTTGCTCTTATATGTTCCCAAACCACCTTTTCTTTAACACAATTAAATGTGACAGTGTGTTGCTTTTTTCAGGTTTAGTGTTAGATATTATACAATCCCTAACTAAGCTCAGGCAGCTCTTCTTTTCTCTCTCTTTCTCTCTCTCTTTCCTTTTTCACAAAGTGTCAATGGCAAATGAGGCTGACAATATGACAATACTGGGTTGTGTCTCCGTGAAATACCATATATTTCAATAGAGAGGTCATCTTTGCCATATATCCCCGGAAAGAATGTGAGGAACCAGATGCTCCACATGATGTGCAGAGCCGTGCGAAGCGGTGCAATGAAGTGGTTTTGTGCAATGAAAAGGAAATGCACAAAAAAAAAAACCAATAACAATCGCTGTACAGTCTCGTCAAAGCAAATCCTTGCAGTCTTTTTTCCCACAAGATCTTGAGAGGAGAGTAAGTCAAAGTCCATGAATTCTTTAAATTGCTCTTTATTTGGAGCTCTTGATTAAATTGGTATAGGTCAGCTGTCAAGGTTCATAAAACAATATAGTTGTGCATTCGTTTTGCCTTCTTACAAAGTGTCAGCGGCGAGGCATTGGCAGATACTGTGTGAAAGAGTTAATGTACGATTTGGGGGGATGTTTCTCTTTCACTGCCTGTCAATAAAGGAAAGGAATCACCTCTTTTGTATTCACCATTGAGCTCAGACCCATTCAGACCCTTGGTTATTATACTGCTATGAATTATTTATCTTATTTATTCAGTCAAAATCATACTTATACAGGGCAGCTAAAGACTCCTTTACGTGAAGCTCTTTCACTCAAATAGCGCTTGCAGGGGTATTTAAGTATAATAGGCATTTTGTGTGCGTGTGCTTGTGTGTGTGTGTGTGTGTGTGTGTGTGTAGAAATACTTTGACTGATGTTCATTTTTCAACAGTTGTGGTTCTGCTATTAAAAGACAGCCATGTAGCGACTCCAGTGGAGTTGTAGTTCCTGATGTAGAAGTAATACCGCAGGAGTAATACATGTAACACAGACATTTGTGGTTGAGTAGATTTAATTGGAAAATCGTCCTGGACCAGCCATTTTGTACTACTTATAAATAAAAATGTGATGGGGTAACAATTTGTAATTTGCAGGTAGGTTTAATTATTTTAAAGCGAAGGCACAGACAGTACAACGTCCCATCGCTCGGTCGTTAGCCATAGATGTCCCTCTGTGCGTCTGATTGGCCGATTGAAACAGCAGTGCATACCAGAGAAGAATTCGGTATTCGGTATTCGGTATTCGGTATTCGGTATTCGGTATACGAACCCCTCTGGGAGCCAGTACTGCTGCCGTGTAACTAATTAAGTGCAGGACGGCCCACCTACCCCTTCACAAGGACATAATTGATGCTGCTTAGAATATTGCATTAGTGGTAGTAATTTCAGGACTCTTGTAGTTTTAATAGAAAGAAAAAAAAAGTATGTAATAGATTTCTTCCACCACATTACACACAGGGTCTGTCCAAATTGATTGTTTTACAGGGTGCGTATTATTTCATATCCAAAATGACGCTCAGCGAGGTTAAGCATGTTTTATGTTTTAATAAGAAACGACAGGGACGGAGTCAAGTTTCTGGAGCGCTTTGGACAGCAGTTACCTTGGAAACCAGCCCACGGTGCTCAGACTTCTTTGGTGGAGATGCTAATTTCAGGTCAGCTTTTAGCATGTCATTTCATTTGTATTTCTCCTCTCCCCCAGATATTGTTGACACAGAGAGATGTCGCGCTGCCTAACTTAAAACATAAACAACACCCTCGGTGGGGGAATTGCTTTTAGTAATAAACTTGGTTGCTATTGCCTGTCTTCTGAAAACATTTCCCTCACAGCAGAATATGAGAATTGAACTCTTTAGAAAACATTTATTATCAAGACGCTGCTTTATTCCAACACCGGGTTGCCTCGCAAAGTCTATTCTGTTCATCTTCTGTCATAATATCGCGGTAATAAAATTAAAAAAAAAGTTAAAAACACGACTCGAGAAGGGAAGGTTCCAGGGCCCGTTGGATCCCTCGAGCACTTTTGGGTTATCTTTTATTACATTTTCTCCCCTGAATTTCTTCTCGTGTTCTCATAAATCCTGTAAATTCGAATTGCCTCAATGGCCTTCTCGAACGCCGCGTTCGTTTCCGTGGCTTCTGGGGGAAATTCTCGCTGTGCTGCGCGTAATTTTTTTAAGATCTCATCATTGCGAACAATCCGTCTTGATTGTATCCCAGTGACTGTCTTGTTCTCTAATGTATGATATGAAAAAAAGGATGACATATAGATGCTTCGAGCAGCCGTGATGTTTACAGTTCCCACTCAATACATTTGCATCGCGACTGCTTCGGAAACAGATCCTTATTAAAATAGAAGATACCCATGCACTCGAATTGACAGATTATTGTTTTGCTGTATTTGTTATCCCAGCACATGAAGATCTTAGGCTTATTTGCATTGTCTGTAGTGGGTGTTCTTTGAGGCTAAGACAGTAACAATGTTTATTATTTAGTAAAGTCAATGAAGGCATCTTATTTTCTTGAAGCACGTGGCAAAAGGGTATTTACTCGTTAGCTACTCACTGTATGTTTAAGCTTCAGCGCTACACAAAGGCAACGCTTCACTGTGTTTTATTTTACCATTCTTGACCAGGCAGTCTTGTGCTTTTTATGCTGTGCTATGTTTAGCTAATCTGGGATCATGTCTTTTCCTGTAAATGTTTCTAATGGGCTCTTTTCCAATGCTTGTGCCCTATTGAAGGTAATTTTCACTTGCCAGAAACTTCAGAGGTTACATTGTGATGAAAGCAATTACGGCTAAATCTTGTTCTTACTGTGAACATGATTTGGATTTCTGAACATCTCACTTAAGCATTCAGGTGTAATACCTTCAATCCATTTACACAGCACGACATATCAAAGACATCTCATTCTACACTGGCAAGTTAACACAATATGTTCTACCCCTCTCACACCATCTTCATTTGCAGAGTTATTCTGCACTTCTCTCACCGACGCGGCGTACGCGGTTATGGAAATATAAATAACTAAAATATAAATGCATCTTATTATTTATATTTATATTAATATTTATTTATATATATATATACCTTATCGAGGTACATTTCACCATTGATGTTGAGATTTGTTTGTTATATCAAAGCTGATGCATACGTTAGCAGACACTTTTTTTTTCCCAACCCATATCTTTCCATATTGAAGACATTTAAATTTCAATTAGGTTTTTTTCCCCATTTTTTTTATTTTATTTTTTCCCGTAGCAGGATAAACAATTTAAGACTGCTGACAGTTCCTCTTCAAGTAATATTAATCTCCGGTGCATGAGCGCATAAAAGGATTTATTTCCTTCAATGCTAAATAAGAAATTAATACCTGGAAATGGAATCCACTCTACATTCAGTCGAATCCCTTTGTAGAACTAATGCCTTAATTCGGTGGTGTGAGCTTGTTAATTGAAGATGTAACCTCGTTAATTGGAGTTTAACTGTTTCTTACTTTATTTTCGTTACTTTTATATAATCTGGTAAGGCTTCGTTGACATGACGAGGACGTGGTGGTTAAGCATGCATGTGTGTGGATTGTTTGAATGTAGTGTCCAAACATTTACAGGAAATTGTTAATTGAACAGAATGTAGTAAATTTAGTATAATACGCAATTTTGTTTTGCTCTTATGTTGTGATGGTCATCATCATCATTTTGTGGACAGTTTTGTAAACATGCCACATAGGGCTAGTGCGTTTACTGAATACAAGACCGCTTACTTGCTTGCGATAATAAGGCAACCACGAAACAAAATACACATTTTTATTCTTATTTATTTGTTTTAGGGTGATATTAGGTTTGAGAAAAACATGAATGATACTCAATTATCTTTGGGCCACTGCGTTACCACAGTTCTCGCTGTGCATTGCAGGTCAAAATGAGAAGTAAAATCACATCCACAGAAAGCATGTGGACACACACAGTGTCTGTAATTGACTGCGGTACACTGGATCCTCCGGTGCTCATTGGTCTCACCATGAAGCGAAACAAAGAAACAAACAAAAAACTGGAAAAGAGAATCTAAGTTTTTGAAGAAAGACACACCAAAACGTAATGGTTACAGAATCGTACAGAATTTGTTTTTGTTGGTGACTTCTGACTGTTGCAACTTGATTTGCGGTTCATATTTCGATGATTTATTCCTAACAATAAGTGAAAAAGCACGCCAAGCATGTTCATCTGGGCCAGTTTAGTAGACATTATGGAAGGAAGATTTGCAGGCTTTGATAGAAAGTCATTTACATCTAAATCTATGTGAGAGAGGGAGAAAAAAAAAGTGGTGCAGTCAAGCTTAAAGGCCTGATTTACTGTTGTGCCGTCCCTCTCGGCCTCACACGTCAGGAGAACAAAAGAGTTAAAGCCTGATGCCAGCGAGCCGGCGCTTAATGAAGAAGAATCGCATCCCAGCGCAGCAAACGCGTAGATGCGTTCACCGGGCCTCGACATCTACATGAAATGAACCTAAAACCTCGGCTCGGAGTAATAAATACACCGCCTTTCTGATTCACGTTCCCTTAATTAATTGATGCACTTCTCGGCAAGGTTCTGTGGGATTGTTAAATTAGTGATTGCGCTGCAGATAATGAAGTGCGTCAATCAACTGCTGCACCTCCATGCCTGCTGGGTTCGAGTAGTTACCGTTTGAGTGATAGACGGGCAGGGACGCACCGGGTGTGAAGTCGTGGGAGTGGGGCTGGGGGCAAGTGGACAGGGAGAGTCAAGACACCTCATATGTCGTCGACATAGCTCGAAGGCCGGAAGTGTGTAATTTGAGTTGAGTAAACCACAGGCCAAGCACAATTTCGAGTAATGGGTTCTGCGGACTCACATTACAGTGGGGAACAGAGCAATTAGTCCAAAGGGTGGTGGAAGTGACGGAATCAATATGTGCTCTGGACGTCTGGAGGGGAAAAAAGACAGAAAATGTACGAACTCTATCGGAAAATGTGGACATAAAATCAAATTTAAACCCTGTGAGTTTAAAGTTAGAACTCTGGTATTACATATGAGCAGACCCCCCTGCCCCAACCACAAACACACACACACACACACACACACCACACAGTCCTTTATAGAGGCATTGTGGCAAACAACTACACAAATGTGTGACCTCTGTGGAGGAGATTGAAAGGATCTCAGTGGGAGAAACTTGCCACTCCGCTTTTTCGTTTTCTTTGAATGTCGACTGTTTAAGGATGAAATCACAGGCTTTATTCTCCAAGAACACCCTTCTGTGCATCTGGAGTATTGTCAAATTATGCAATTCACCACTGCCAGCATTGATTTGTTTTAGAGTTGTACTTTCATGCCCTTGTTAAGTTTTTTTATTTATTATTTAATGCATGTTCCTCTTCCAACAGAGGTTGTGGCATCTCTCGTTTTGCTGTAGGTGTTTTCATATTTTATGCAGATCTCAACAGGACGCGGTGCAGTTTGTTGTTGTTGTCATTTGATAAAAAGTTTCTGACGTCTGCTTTTTCCACTTCACAGCCAGTTGATTTAAAGCCTTCTGTTTGTTCCCTGTCGTACGCTTATGCCGAGGTGTGGAACAGGCTGTACAGTGTTTCAGTCAGACCCGGGCAACGAGAATTATTGAACCAAACTGATATATGGAAAGATAAGCTGAAGGAAGAGATAAACAGATAGATACGGATCTATAGGCAGAAAGATAGAGAGCGTAGATTGATCCGCAGATCAGGTCATCCCAATAGGCAGAATTCAATTAGGGGGAGATCAGATTAGATCAAGTAATCCATATTGCTTGGGTTTGTGTTTATTTTAGTTCTTAGGCGAGGATTAACTGAACTGCTTGAGTTCTCGTACCATTAATATATACTCAAATAAGCCCAGCTGCTTCTATACAGGTAGATTTGTCGTTTTTCTTATTGTGTTGAGTTAGTTTGATTCAAAGCAGTGAAATCCATACGCTACAGTTCATTTAACACCGCCCCCAAGCTGGTAAATTATAATTAATAATAATAGCACAATTAAGACAATTTTCAAGAGCATTGTCCCATGCATTTCCTGCAGTATACTGTAACACACTTTCATAAGCACAGCTATCTGACAATTCCAAATAATTTTCCTCAAATCGTTGATAATCGTATCAATCCAGTGGCTGTGTTTTATCCAGTATGAGATAAGATGATGATTCATTGATTAGTTAAATATTCCTGTTGGAGGAAACCCGGATTCCCACAGCAGTAATTCAGTGGCTGTGGTTTGACTTTGGCCAATCACATTTGCCGCCGTTGCTGATTGGGAACATATATTCATCATCGGGAGTACTAGCATTTCACTTAAACCCGCAGACGAGAGTAAATTCAGAATATCAGCATAATATTTTGTGATTATGAAAGTGAACGAAACATATCCTCGTTCTGCTGCAGAAGAGCTGAATAGCAAACATGTCAGCTGAAGAGAGGGTGCTGTTTTAAGGGTAAAATCAAAGCTGATTGGCACCGCGTTCAGAGATTGCAGTCTTAACGGCAGAAAGCAGTGCCGTCAGCAGGCCGTATAGAATGCAAATTGCATAAGTGTCTTGGAAAATAGGTTCGCTTGACAGATAAACAAATTCCTCGAAGGAAGGAATGAATAATAAGACGGCAGCACAGTCTTGGAGGTATTATTATGTCCATTTGCGATGCTGAGCCGCCACCCAGTCCACATATCTTCATTTTCATTTTGTGTTTCACTCCAGAACGCAGGAGAGTTACACTCTGTTGTGTTGTGATGAATTGTAGGTGCAGGGAGTGCAAGAAAAGACTGATTATTGGTGTGTTTGTTGGTTAAATGTATATATGCAATGGGAGCACACACCCAGGAGGCAAAACTGAAGTTTTTAAAGAAAAGGAAAGTAAAAAAACTATTGGCATGTGGTCTTGAAATAACAAATCACACCAAACAAAAAACAAAAAGTACCTAAATTCAGGCTTTCCTCCAGTACCTCACCGTCTCTTTCCTCTACTGATGAGCGGGGTGCTTTTCCAAGCTGTTAATTGACTAATTGGCCAGCCAATGAGGAGACCTGAAATGCCACATTAGTCGTGCATGGGCAATCAACCAATTAAGCCTCTGGGCAAGCACCCACAGGGGTTCAGCACCCTTACAGTAAAGTCCCCCTTTTATTGCACTACCTGCTCACTTGTTCATCTGGGGGGTGTCTGCAATCTCAGCAGCATCTCTTGGCCGTATATACACAAAACAGTTGGTGCACATGCTGGAGGAAATTCCCCGCTCAGATGTCAACAGCACATGACAAGAACAGTGAAACTCAAGGTAGTGTTAAATGGTGCGTTCAGTGCTTTGTTGGAGAAAAGGAAGGAGCTGTTTATTCGTAGGCCACCGTTTAGAAGGATTGCTTCTAAACATTTTGAGCAGACGCAAATGTCACCGGCACCTCGGCAATTAGGCTCAACGGGGTACAGATAATATATTAATTATGGTGAACAAGGCGGTGCAGAGGTTGTACGCTGGAAATCACCACACAAACACATGCATCATTCAGCGGGTTCAAAGCCGAATCCAAGAGTCGTTCCATTAGACGACGTGCTTCGAGTGCTTGGACTGATCAACCTAACCGGTGAAATTAAGTATTCAAATCCCAGCACTATGAGCATGTTCTTCAGATAATTATTGTTATTATTAGTTCTATTTTTATTATTGAATTCCTGTACACTGTTGTAGCCAACACAGTGCCACTTTAGAGGCGGGTAAATGGTTCGGATACCAATAATCTCTAAACCAAACACAATGCCCCCTTCCCCTGCTTATAATAATGAGCCCCCTGTAGCTGGACTTAGGACAGAATATCCCTTCAGCAAACATCACAGAGCACCACCCTGCAGTGGGAAGGCAAGGACATTTCCAGTCGGGTCTAATCTGTGCTGAATCGCATCCTCACAGACACATCATACTGGTAGATAAAGATTATCCATAAACTAAGCGGGGCTTTTCACAGCACGCTTGCACGCACACACACACATATACATACGCACAATGGAAGATGGGACAGATTCCGATAATTACTTGACTAAACAGCCTATCCCTCCCACATGCACACAAAGAGCTGGTGCTATTAGATAAAGCACCTTCGAGTTATCTGAAATTACAAATTGAACCAATGAACTTCAGGTGCACAATTGTGTGCACAAACTACTTAGCTGCTTACACACAAGCCCCCCCTTCCCCTCGGAGCATATTGCTTTGTCTAGACATTTTCAAGGATCATTCTCCTTTGCCATTAGTGAGGTTAATAAAGCGTCATTAAAAGGGACTTCTGCATGCCAATCTGCCGGCACCTGAGCTGCAACAGAATCAACGGCACTAGGCTGATATGTCAAAGTACGGTAGATGCAAATGGCCTATTTTTTTTTTCCACCTCCATCAGCATCACCACAATATAGGTTGTAAGTTCTGATCATCTGCTGTTATCAACTCTTTCGTCATACTAAAAAAAAGACAGAAAAGGAAAAATAAATCTGTTGTTTTCACTTGGTCGAGCACCGTGCTCTGATGCGTTGTGGCTGCTCGGAGTTGAGAAGGTAAGCGAGGGGCAAGCAAGCCGGCCCTGCTATCGACGAGGGCTGCCGCCACTGGAGTGTAAACGAGGCAGATGTGACTAGCGCTCACAAGCAGCCCCACTGATCAAGGCTGGGTGCGTTTCACCTAACCTGCCTGCTCTCTCTGTCTCACAAGGAGCCCCAACCCCCAACGCACACCAACTCCCAACATCCCATACTCCCGCATGTTTTTGTCTCCGGGTGACCTACATATAGTCTGCCATCTGAGTGGGTGAATCGCAGATGACTAAGCCTGCCTTGATTTCACTGGTCAACTCACCCGGCCAGGTGGTGCCCGTGATTCACAGCCTGTCGCGGAGGTGGGAAGAGTTGCGTCATGGAAACAAAGTCAGGCCCGGAGCCTCTGTGTTTCATTTCCCCTTAGTAGCCACAGCGGCCCGCCAAGGGGCAAGCGTGACTGGACCGTCTTCGAATATACGGACTGCCATGGCACTGATCAGGACCGAAAAGAGAGAAATGGATTACTATCGATATGTTGTGGATGCAATCCTGGTTATCTAAAAAAGGAAGCACTGCCCAAGGGGGAGGGGTTTCTGCGCACTTCAGTAGGAATCCGATCAAAACATCACTCTGTCAATCGTCACAGGAGCATCCTTGCTCAACTGACCAGTACAGAGCAGACAGCTCCACTTTGCTGTTAAACTTACAATGTTGTTCAAATTAACTGTATACACCACGGGGCGCAGGAGCCAGCTCGTGCGCCACACACAAAACATCAGAGCTGTGGCCGCTGGCTTTACCAGCACAGCTAGGAGCGAGGCCACACCAGCTGTACAATGTCATCACAAATGAACTCTATACATCACGTTGCGCAGGAGCCGGCTCATGTGACACACGTGGGACACAGGAGCAGTTGACGCCTGCCGAATATCACAGCTAATGCAGGGCAACTACAGCTCTTACCGTGTGAATAAATTAACTATGTACACAGCGGGGCACTGGAGAAGCTCAAAGTGCCCTCCGCTGGAGGACAACAGCAGTGGTCCTCTGCTCCATGGCGTAACATAGCCAGAGCGGGCCACAGACCTGCTGACCAAGGAACTATATACACAGCGAGGCAACGAGAACAGCTCGAGCGCCATCAGCTGGGAACAACAGCAGTGATGCTCCAGTCTACTAATCAAGGACGGAGCCACAGACCTGCTGTTTACACAATATATACACATAGCGGGGTACAGGACAGACACATGCGCCACCGCAACACAATGTAACAATGAACGAACCATATACAGGGCGGCAACATACCTGGAGGCCGCATGACAGACCCTGGAACACATCCACAGGGTTGTCAGCAAGTCCAGGAGCAGCTCGCGTGGGTTTCGACTGGAAGGCATAGTACGGTGGGAGGGAAAAACACGGTTCAAATTGCTCCATGCAGTGTGCGCTAAACAGGGGCAGACTGGGAAGACGAATCAAGAGCCAGAGCCCGTGGGCTACTGGGGCTCAACTGAAACCAACACCGGGTTCCCAATGGAAGCGACCGGTTCCATCACGTCCAACCTGTAGAACCGCCTCAAGTCGAGTGGGCCACCAGGTGTTCAGGCTCCGGGGCAGCCGGGCCTCAGATTTTACTGCCACTGCTAGCACTCCTGCTGTGAAGGGAAAAGCCTGTGAAAAAAAAAAAAAACACAGCAAGCAGTCGGAATATATAAGGCACTATATAGACACAACTATTTATTTTTAAAGGCTCTATTTGTTTTCGAAAAACCGAAACTGAAAGCGCAGCCAGAGCCTCGGTGCGCGGACGGAACAGAATCGGATAGCTATTAAATAACTAACACAAAAACAAATAGACACAGTGGTGAAGACAGTGGTGAACAACACAGCCGTGAAGCCAGCCACCCGAATACAGAAAAGACAGGTAAGGTCTTACGCACAAACAAGACACAGACAGCTCACGTTCTCGGGTCCAACGAAATGGCAAAAGAGGACGAACCTGCGCAGACGTCTCGTTCTATAGAACAGGAAGGGACCTGTTCTGAGTGACGCGCGCAGGGGCCAATGGCAGCTTTGATAGAGTGACGTTTCGATCGGGTTCCTACAGAAGTGCGCAGAAACCCCTCCCCCTTGGGCAGTGCTTCCGACTTGATAACAATGTGTTTCTGTGTTCGCTGGCTGCGAAAAGGCTATTTACAATTCACTTCTGACCCCTCCCTGCAAAAAAAACTCAAACAAAAATCAATATAATGATGCATTTTGCTTGCTCACCCTCAGAACATGTGGATAAATGTATCAAAGCAAGGAATTTCAAAATAAATTACCTCGAAGCAGTAGAAATCAGCACCTTGTCAGCTAACGCGTTCAGCAGCCAATCCAATATATGTAAAAATACTGATATTTAAAGGTAATCCTGAGGTTCTTCTCTCTCATCTTGCCTGTGTGTTTGTTTGATTGGGTGGTTGGTTGTTTTTTGGCCTGTTGGTTCTTGCCCGTTACTTCTCTTTTGGATGGACTCAATTGCTCAGCCTTCTGTAGTTTATCAGGACAAGAAGCAGACTTTCTTTCCCCCTTTAACAAGAGTCAATAAGCCTTCCTTCCCTGCGGGGACACACAAGGACTCTGATGTATTTCTCCAGTCTCATTGGTTGTTTATTATGGTCACTCATACCGCTGATGATATCAAGCAAAAGAAACAGAGGGAACAAAGAATGAGGTGGAAGTTGACAAGGCACCAGTATTTGTATTCACAGAAGGAGGTCTGGCTTTGTGCTTTATTCTGTGTGTGTGTGTGTGTGTTTTTTTTTTTTTCTAATTAGCTGTTAGCGATAATCAAAATGATTATCCAGGGCTCTGTAGTAATAATTACAGGAGAGCGGGAGACCTGACACAAGGGGAGGGAAGGCTGTAGCAACCTTGGAGGAAATCATCATAATCCGTCTAATTTGTTATTGTGACAGGAGGGGGGTCTGACATGAAGGAGAAAATGGATTTCCAGGGGAAGGAGAAGGCGGGGTGGGGGGTTCATTCTTTGTGTAGAGAGATGACTTCAGCTATGTATCAATTAGTGGTGCAGGTATACTTTGTTGATAATATGGATACTAATGGGTGGGGGGTCATATTCCTCCCAAGATCGTCACCCCCTGCTTTGCTTTCCACAGGTCTGATTTATCTCGGTGCATGGAGCCATCTTTGTTTTGTATAATTGTGCAGGTTGATCTGACATGTGTCGAGATGCTTCACTGGGAATATGTGCGCACTAAAGACAAAGTCCTCTTGTGGGGCATTAGCAAGGCTGTCTGCATAATATAGCAATAGCTGAACACAACGTGATCGCGCCACAAAACATGCCGGCGGAGATCGGCGAAGTAGATGAATAGCCCTATATGAGCTTACCAAAAGAAAAAAAAAAAAAAACAATCATATTACATGCTGATTTAATAATGGACCAGTGGAGATGATGCCAGCTTTGTAAGGGAAATCTTTATAAATGAATCCATACAATCCCTTCCACCTTTAACAAGCCGTCAATCAGTATCCGCGGGATTTGGAGAATGGGGCACTTGGTGAGGTAACACAAAAAGAGACTGTGTTGCTGTGTAGGCTTCAGTTGCACTTCCCTGATTTTTCCAAACTTGAGAAATCTAATTATTAAAGTAGGGCATATATGTGTATATATAGTATACATAAAATCTGAACAATTACCTTTTGAATACATATAATACATACATTGAATTAAAGCGAGAAATGTACAGATTAAAGTCTGAGTAAAGTATGGGTGCACAGTGCAGGGATGCACTATTATTAGGCATGGTGTGAGGTATTATTATACTGCATTAACTGCCTGTCTTGCATAATGCCTGTTGAGACTTTTAAACATGCCATTTTGGGTAGATTACACCTACTCACAAATTGAACAGATTCGTGTTGGAATAGTTCAGAGATACTGAGGAGCATATGGCTTTCAACTGATAATTGGAGGAGTGTATTTTGGAAGTGCTGTTGATAGATACCCTGCCTTTCAAATGCATGTCTTTATTAAACCTGCGTGGAGTTAGGAAAAAGTAAAATGCAAAACCGAAGAGGAAAAGGAACACAGTGACATTTCAGCCACAGTCCGAAGGTGATGCACAAATCTGGCCCTTCAGGATTTTGAAAACAATTAGTTCCCCAAATCCATTGTTCAGCTTGGAAAGAGCGCGAGCTGTTATCGCAAAAAGAAGAAAGAAGAACAGAATGCACGTTGTGTCTGCTGTTAAACACAATTTACTTGAAATCCAGGAATCCAATAAATCCCTTTCACCCTGTGCTTTCAATATCATAGTGTGGTACCGGTGACTCTCGGATAAAGGCAACAACCTCTGAGAGACACATTAGATTTTGAAAGCTGGTTTTTCTTTCACAAAGGACTTCAATTCCCCCCTGCTTTTGTTTCCTCCTTTTGTACCGGAGAGGGGTCTGTTTACCCTGTGCGCTGTGGAAAAGCTTTTACCACTGTCCGTGTGCGTGTCAGCAGCGCCTCTCCCTGAGAGCCCCCGCCAATACCTTTCATTAGCAGGCACTCACGGCCCCCAGACTAAGTGGGGTCCGCAGCTGTCAAAAAGCACCCCACCGCATTACACTTTCTGCAGGAGATAAATCTATTGATGTGTGCTGCGGTGGGGGTGTGTGGGGGTGAGTTGGGATGACTGGGGACACAGGAGAACTAACTCCCTGTTGTTGTAAAGCGGCACACCTTTAAGGAGCCCTTTCACACCTATGGTGCGGCGGTTGTCGAAGTGCAGGGTGGTTCATTTGGAGTTAGAAGTTAAACGTCAGATAGTGCCGAATCACACCAGGATGCAGCTCAAACCAACCAGGACCAGACCACTAAAAAAGGGTGGTCATGGTCTATTTGAGAGTGAACTCGGCACCTTTGTCACATTTTATTTTTTGCAATGTAAGAGCTAACACATTCTGCTTCACTCTGGAAACTAAACCCTCCAAACAGCAAAACCAAGAAGTGACCGACTCATATGCAAAGCACGTGCCCGGCCTTCAATCTGCTACCCGACAGCGCAGTACTTGACAATCGTGTTTTGCTTTTTCGTCTGTTAAGGTGATCGTGGTTCGAGGGAGGTGGGTACTGTAGGTCATCCACGATGCTCCTGTTTCTGATGAGTATCTCTGTTTCCTCTGCCCTCAGGAGTTCTCGCCATGTTTGCCCAGCAGCCTCAGGACCTGGTGGTGGTGGCCGGGCAGCCGGTGACCTTGCCTTGTGCCATCCCGGGTTATCATGGCATCGTACTGTGGATCAAGGACGGCCTAGCCCTGGGAGTGGGCAGGGACCTCTCAGGTAGGCCTCACTTCCTTTGTGTTTTTGTTTCTTCTGTCACTCTTTTCATTCTATAAAATCTGACTTGATATTGTTATCACAGAAATGTAATGTGGAAAGACTGATTATTATTCTGGCACAACGATAATGAATTGACACATGTATGACTCTTCCCGGCTGCAGGAGATCCATGGAGGGAAATCGATAGCAACCTCTTGTCAGCTTTTTAAGTGTTTTTATATTGTAAATAATGTAAAATGCAAGCTCCTAACTATGCCAGTCATATAATTACCTTGATTGCCTACTTTGGAGAAACGCTTGCTGCTGTGTTGTCATCTCAGTAGCCTGCAGATTCCCCCACAAAAAAGTGGCATCTAATCCATATTCATAGCAGATGATAAATATCTGTATAAAACGACTGCTTTTTTATCACCCTTTGCACATAAATATTTACAGTGTTTTCGACTTGTAGCGGAGCGAAATAAATAATTTGTTAAATATATAAAATAATTGTAAGCCATGTAGAGATTTGAGAGCTGACTTCATTTAATTTGAACATCTGTTGCCCTGACTGACAGTAAAAGTTTTTTTTTGTTTTAATGTCTCTGTTTTCCATCACATTTTGGATTACAATAAGCCTGCACAAAATGTCCCGTGTCTGGTAGACCTGAATTAATAATGACGAGGCCATTAACCCTACCATTAAATGTTGCAAATCTGCGCGCGCGGGGATGCCATCACCGAGCTTATTAGCCCTCAGAGTGCGCTCTAACGTGGCACATGAAAATAGATGCCGTCTAATCCAACCTGAATTGTTTCCGGCTGACTCGGGCCTCAGAAAGCCCTGCCTGTTGTGAACCACACAATCCGTGGAGGATGCCGGGTGTGTGTGTGTGTGTGTTTGTGTGTGTGCTTGCCCTCAGCCCCGAAGTGGAGAGTCCGGCTTCTCCGTCTACCTTTGATAGCCACACTTTAATTAGGCCTCTAAGGGTGATAACGTACAATTAAATCCATTCGATTACCCCGCCAACATCTATCAAGCCGAGCGATATAGGCAGCCACTGTCCGCTAATGGTAGTAAATGCTTCTGAGTGTCTGACCCGAGTGAAGTTTAACAAATCCCTCTGTGGTAAAACGAATGGCGCTTTATGGCGTATCAGAGGCAGTTAATGGCAGTGGGTGAGAGCGCAAGGCCGAACTCGGTGCACCTCCACGATGAAATAAATTACACTTTATGGCAGATCAATGCTGGGCCAGGTATCGCAGGCTTTTGTGAATGACAATGAACTCTTGGGCTGTAATGTGTGCAAGGCAGTGATTGTGATTTAAATTTGCCACGTTGAACTCAGAATGGAAAAGATGTTGTTAAAATAAACCGCAGGCTGTTCGGAGAGAATCTGAAGTAAGAACTGCATCTAACATATAGTACATTGAATTCTGTAAATACTGCTTCTCCGAATATATATTCTGATATTAATTAAGGTATTTCATGCATGGCTTACTATTTGAAAATACTGAACTACCCCTTAATATAAGTAGTGTAGTGGTATTAAAAAAAATAGCCCCCAACAAATCTATTCAGATTCAATTCAGTGCAGCTGCTGTGAGTGTCAGATTGTTAAATGTCTTTCTCTGCCGTGGGGTGTTTGCCATTTTGGAAAACACTAATAATATTGATTATTCAAAATGAATCAAGGAAGCTGTGAAGTAAATCAGAAGACAGAAGAGCTTAATTCTCTCCTATTTCCTCATACATTTCTATTCCTTTGTTTGGTTTTTCTTATTCGTTGAATTAACAGCAAAGGCAGGAACTCTGCCGCAATCCTTGGACGAAGTGTGTTGTGGCCTAAATCGGCAGAATGGATAATCTCTATTTCTCGTCGCATCGATACGCAAACGCCATGGACGTTGTGTTTGGAGGCCTCGGCAATAACGCTAATGAGTGTCACATGATGTGCCTTGTACACTATTATCATCTTTAAGAGCACCGCCATATAAAACATTGTCCTTTATCTAACACAATCGCCCACCGGTCCCTTCCTTGCCGCTACTCTCCCATTCATGTTCGAATCCTAGAATTAACCACCACTCATGACAATGCTGCTTCCCATTTCCCTCCATTGATGTGTCAGTAAGATGCCGGCACTTTTCTGCTGTGGAATAAATCACCATCCCCGGCACCATTCGATACCATTTCCCTGCTATTGATCTACCATAAAGACTAATCCATTCCCCCCTTTGATGGATTCATTACCTTTAATGGGGCCATTTTACATCATTTGCTACCGGTGACACGCCGTGTCTTTAGGAATTCATTAAGACCCATGGGGGTTTTTATGTAACACATCTTGTGAGCTCTGGGACTCACTCACATTGTGCAGTTGTGTTACGATGTTGTTTAAGGCCAACTCCATCCTGGCTTGTGATTGGGACTTGGGTTGAGAGCCCTGTGAGAACACGGTCGGTGTGGACAGCACAGTTACAGAGAGGTAACGAGTTAGAGGTTTCCATTATGCCATGTAGTAAGGACTCATTATTAATGGCGTGCCGTGGCCAGGGCTATTTGATCATGCTAATTGAGAATTAATATGAGAGTATGTGCTCTCCTTTTCTGTCTTTTTTTTTTTAATTAGCCAGAACTTACAGAAATATATCACCGTCCTGAGTCTGATTAAAATAATTATTTGCCTGTAATCTCCAGAATTGACTGTATCGCAGGAATTACACTTCTTTTTGTTCCATAAATGGCCCGGCGTGCAGATAAGGACTACAGAGCGAGGCTGTGAATATAGGCACCCGCTGTGATGAGCCAAATAGTATTTAAAAAATGTTTTATATTCTTTATTTACTGTTCTTTAACACGATGCATTGTTTCAGAGAGGCTGAATTCAAAGACAAACAACACACACAAACACGACTGTGCCATAATGATAATTTATTATCCCGGCAAAGTTGGGACCTGCTTTGATTTAGTATAGCCCCCCTCGATATGAAGCCTCATGTATTGACCGTTAATTAAATTCTGGCTGATACTAAGAGTAGAATTACAAGATACGCGTCTGGCTGGACATTATGAATGCTAATGGTTGAATGGCCAGTGGTGTGCGTGTCTGGGGCAATATATATTTGCACCATCTGGGATTCTGGTGTTAATAAGCTCCCCTCTGCTGTAAAATGAACCGTGTCCAGTTGTGTATTAATGGTTATAGATGATGTAGAGATGCAATTGATCTCTCCCTGGCAAAATAAACCATGGTATTTTATACAAAATCAATGGTCATTAATGTTATTTACTGTGTGCAGTTAAGTTTGATCTTTCCTCTATTAAACCAGAGTCTGACCTTTTATGACCTGCACTCACACCGGTACTTTTAATGCTGTTTGCCTAAACAATCGATCTATCGGAAATAAAATCTGAATAGGGCACTAAAGGAGAGATGCATTCCTCCCTTCCGTCTGTTTCCTCTTGAGCATTTCAGATAAATGTGTCGCGTCACGTTGAGATATTCTTGTTTCTCAATTTTTCTGTTCATTTTCCACACATTACCATGGGGAAATATATATATTTATATATAAGCACTTTCTAGGATAATGAAATATCAAGTGTTGTTATGGGCACTAATTCGTCCCTCAATGGGAAAATGAGTGGTGCTTCATGGGATTTTTAAAGTGAATAGGATTCAATGATGCCATGCATGATAATTTAGGTTTCTGGCCTCATGGTCAGACTAGAGGACTTAAAAGCAATCTAATCTAGGAAAATAATTAAGTCAATAATATATATATATATATATATATATATAATTATTGACTGGACTGGACATGCATGGAAGTTGTGTTTATGTGTTTGGCAATAACTTGTGTTCCAGTTTATTTGCACTCACAAACATGGTAAAGCAGCCATAAAAAGGAGTGAATTTAGGAGCACAGTCAATAGTCTAAAGCCTATTTTCAAGCAGTTCTAGGTAATTGCACTGATGCTTGTGCTGAGTTTTAGGATGGTTTTGATCCTTTCTCACAATTAGACATGTACATGTTGCTAGATCTATCCATTACATTTGCCAGCGCCTCACACAAGATATAAATTCATTATTCAATCAAATATTACAGGTTCAGAGCACTAGCCAGTAATGAAATATGATCTGCTAAATCGCCAGTGTAAGCATTGCCATCTTTCACTCATAAAAACCTTAAACAATCAGAGAGGAACCGGCCTAGCCCAGCGCGTGTTGGTTTCAACCCATTTCACATTCATGAGAGAAATCAATTAGAAGTCCCCCTTATGTCTACAAAAGGGGAAGGAAATTCATTGAGGCACTCCAGCCAATGCAGATTCTGGCACCATAATTTTCAATGTTTTACAGCCGTTGGATTTTTTCTCCAGCAGTAAAGCCGTCGTGCCATGTAAAAAGACCAGTCTGTTTGTATTATTAAACTGTAAATCTTTTATCGTTGTATTTCTGATGCAATCACAGCTCGTTGTCCCAAGTACTGTTTTGTTACTATGCAAGAAATGTGTATATCCATATATGTGTCAGTGCTGTTTTAGAATATGTGGCTGCCCATGATTAATATAGAGTTTATTAATGGAAATCATATGAATAAATGAGTCTTAATTCATATACATTTGACATTAATTCTACAGGAAATCATGTGATGCTCATGCCCGTTTGATGTCCATTAATAACTAAGTGATCAAGGATCCTATCCAGTCTGTTTTTAAATGTTCCCAAATTGTCTCTTCTACCACATCGCTGGGGAGTTTGTTCAGATTGTGACGCCTCTCTGTGTGAAGAAGTGTCTCCTGTTTTCTGTCTTGAATGCCTTGAAGCCCAATTTCCATTTGTGTCCCCGGGTGCGTGTGTCCCTGCTGATCTGGAATAAAGACGTGCTCATTAGAATAAAGCGAATTGGACACCCAGGCCTTCATATGCACCTTGAAGTGGGCGACTGACAGCGTGTTCTCTCCATGTGTCTGCAGGCTACCCCCGGTACTCGGTGGTGGGCGATCACAGCGCCGGGGAGCACCACCTGCGGATCCAGAGGGCGGAGCTGATGGACGACGCCGTGTTCGAGTGTCAGGCCATCCAGGCAGCCATGAGGTCCCGCCCCGCCCGGCTGACCGTGCTGGGTAGGTCACTCAGACGCACTCAGACGCACTCAGACACACTTCACCGCTCGGCAGTCTGGGCGACACGACCTCCAGCCTCGGAGTTAATTATTGAGTTTGGTACAAATGGAATCGTTTTGTGTGTGTGTGTGTGTGTGTGTGTGTGTGTGTTTACCAGAGATATTATATATACAGGATATTAGCACATCTGCAGGAAATCAATACACAAATCCTACAGGATGGAAACATTGTCAGACCAATCGACAATAACAGGTTATTTCAGTGATGTTGGTAGCGCCTGACCTTCCCATAACCTGACGTATAGCAGAGCACAGACTATGACCTGCCTCCTTGATTAAGCACCTCACTGTTAAAATTGGAAGCCATAACAGCTTTCAAAAGCATTTAAAGCAAAAGCCAATGAGTTAATTTACAGTAATACAGATAAACATGAATTCAACATTTATTTCTTAAATGTCTCTGGCAACAACAAAATAATTAACAGTGAGACCTCTCTTTAGCTCAAAAATCAACGTACTTATTCAAGTGCTCCATAAGGTGATTTAATTGCTCCATCGGTGACCCATAGACGAGTGACTCACATAATAAATGTATCCACAGTTTCACTGCCATTTCCCACAAATTAGTCTTCACAAACATTCTCCCTGCATCATAACCGCATTATTTATGAGCCCTAACTGATGTTGCCTGGATTAAACCCTCGTTGCGAAAGGTAATTACAGGACCCGCGTTCTCCATCGGCTTTTCTTATGCACTCCCTCTTGGTTTCAGTTTCTCCCTTCTTCCCTCCCCGGCAGTGGAGGGCAGGGGGATAAGCAAGCGAGGCAGTGACCGGAGGAGCGTGTGGGCAGGATCGCCGGAGCGTGGCCTGGCGGCGCGGCCTGGCTGTGCTGCATTATTGATCTCCCCTAATGAAAAGTGAAACTAATGATCTGTAGGGGAAAGCAGTGGTCGGGGAGGAGAGAGGAAGACAAATTAGAAGCCGACATATTTCATTTCAGCATGCTCCACGCCAATGAATTGATCATTAGTATCTTCTTTATATTTCTGAAAGTCGGGACAATCCCATGGTTGGCAGTTAATGTTACTAATATTACTTTCCATGGTGCTTTTTTTCTCTCCACCCAAGTCTTCTGTTACTTCGATGTCAAATAAACAACTTGGAGTTCAGATAGGGATACACTTTTGTTTTTAGCTTTCCCGTCAAAAATATAATGGTGGATTTTATATTGGGTAGCTGATATTTGCCAATGGATGCACTGCACGAACTACAGTCACCTGATGTGTCCAGATCTGTGCAATGTGGCAGATAAATGGCAGAGGCTGGGAATCATCATTATTAATGCATTTCTTTATTTTCCACCACACTGTGTTGTTGTTTTTTTCCAAGGTGAATTAATAGGTGACACACTTCAGTTCATCACTTTCTTCCGCATTAGTTACGGCAAAATCCGACGCTCCTGCTGCTGCTATTGAAAAGCAAGCAAGCAAGGGAGGTTTGTTGTTTAATTTCCATTAAAATGATTAACTACGGGACAATTAGTTTTTATTTTTTGCTCCTGTTGGGGGAAGATAAACGACCCTCTCGCTGAGCCTCCGAGCTCTCGCCATTATCTCTGTATTTAATCCAAGGCTAACGGGTTTACTTTGAAAGCGGAAGACAAAGCAACAGTGGTATTGAACAAGTAAGGTAATAAAATGTATGTATGCATGCAGATTGTCACCATCAATTCCAATCAAGTCTCTCCGGTGGAAAAACTGTGCCTGTTGCTTGCTGCCTTTCTACAGGGGCATCTAAACTGATGTCCAAGACACTTGCCAGAGAGAGGAGATGGGAGATACCTGGGTTTTCTCCGGGGGCAAAAGTCAAACTTGTTGAGAACTGCTGGCACTGAATAGCATTTTTTAAAATCTCTTTATACCACTTAATTTAATACCTGCTCTGCCACTGTGAAGCCCTGCCCTGTTTTTTGGCTGACACTTCATATCGAGTGTCATAAATGAGCCTGCAATAGCGACATTAACTCGTTAAGATTTAATTGACATTATAGGACATGTAGAGTTAAAGTCTGCAGCTAATGATTGTTAGCTAAATCCTGTGGGGTTCAGACTGGAGATGAACATTTATTTTTGTTAAAACCCTGCCTTTTAATTTAAATATTATAGAATGCTAGTTAATTAAATCTAAATGAAACCCTCACCTGTGAAGAATTTCAGTTTTTCAAATGTTTTGGTTGTTTTCAAAACCTTACGTTCTGAAACTTCCATTTATTTATTTGTGGGTGAAAACTTCTCTATAAGTTTACAAGGATTTTGTCTCGCGTATCCCCAAACTGAAAATGTTCACAAGCGTCCGGTGGTCCTTTCCCCAGCTTGGTTGCATGTCTGTTATTAGTTGACTCAGATACCAGACAGATACAAACTAATTTCCCCTGGTGTCTGAACTGGGATCCATTCGATGTGGTTATTAACCTCAGAAGCTCAGAACAGTGCATAATTTTTGAGGTATTAATGTTTAGTATCCATTTGCTGTAACACCACCTTTTAATACCCGGTAAGGTCCAGGCTACAGGATTAAACCAAAACAGAAGGAGACCAATTTTACTATATAAATTCAGTTAAAAAGTACAGAATGCCAGATAACAGTTTATAAAAAGTCATTTATTTGTACACCATAAAAAAATAGAAAGGGATACCTGGGTTATGGGGAAAACAGCAAGGTCAGAGGCAGTCTCTAACCCTCACTCAATACAAGTCACAGTACACATCAAGTCATAAGAAAACCACCCCACACTTCAAAAGGGAACTTAACAGTAATCTAAATAAACCATACCACTCACTCATAAGGCAACCAATAAATACACAAAGCAATATAAAAGAACCACCCAATAAAGCAATATAAAGAAACACCACTGACCTACACTATCTCACCCAACCCCCACAGATTAAGCTAATGCCTACTAAATAAAGAATATAGGCGATTACCAAACAACCCTATTATTTCTATAGTAAATAGTAATATAAAATACAATAGCCTAAAGAGGAGCTTTTAGGATACAGTTAAACCATACAAGGTGTCTGGACTGACTAAATGTAGTCTTTTGTCCAGTCTGGAGGAAGCAGTCTTCCTGCAGTTTGTCGTGCTTCAGCATTTTGCACTTGACTTGGATCCTCGTGGACGATCTCCAAGCTGGGTTCTCCAGGTACCACAGCCAGTCTTATAGATGGAACTAAACTCCCAGATGAAACTGGTAAATCCAATCTTACAGATAGTGAAACATTATTTTCTTTGCTGGGGTTCCCCAGTACCACAGCCAGAGTCCCTCCTGATTCAAACAATCCTCTCCCCTTTGATTGGAGTTCCTGCATGGGTCTCACCAGACAAAGATGAGTGCTGTCATTGTGCAATCCACCAAGTAGTAGGAATACTGGTTATTGGATAAAAATGAAGTCTGAGCTTGCAAACTTCCACTTGATGACCCGGCAGCTGATGGTGTAGCTCTCTCCAGGTTGGCCAATTCCACTCTAAGCTCACTGATGTCTTCCTCTGCCGGTTGTCCCGAATCTCGCTCTGCCAGTTGCCCTCTGCTTGATGACTGCTGCTGATGCTCTTGTACCCTCAAGGCTGACCAACTCCACTCCAGGCTCACGAAGGTCTTGTTCTTCCAGTTGTCCTGTATCAAAATTGGCAAGAGAACTCTACTTTCCTGAATCCGCAGTCTTCGGTGTCTGGCTCCAGCCAAGTGACAGCACCACGAACAACGGTCAGTCTGCAGACAGCATTCGGACCAGCAACCAAACTCAGGCTCTCCAATCTCAGCACCACCAGTACAGACTCCTGCTCTAAACATGCACGTTCACTCATGTTTCCAAGTCTAAAAACATTTGTCCTCTGCTTTCGGCATCCTTGCCCGATCTTTATCTCCCTCTGACCTCTTTCAGGCTCTTTTTAACCACTGCCCTACTTAATTGAAAGCACCTGTACTTGATGAGAGTCTGAGTTTGTATGCCGCTCCAATTTCCATGACACTAATTCCCCACATTTGTACGCGTTTGAATTGGCTTTGTAATGAGGGGTCATTACAGTACATGTGGATACCCCAGAGGCTAATTATTTCCTATGAAAACCCCCTCAGCAAAATGTGGATTATTTATTTTCATCTTATAGCATGCCCATGTAGGATACAACTTTAAATTTACGGATCAATATCAGACCTGGATATTATACACCCATGTCGGCACATAACCTGACCTTCCTCTTCACCGAACATCAAATTTACACCAACCCCGCCGTGATAAAGAGACGGCACCTTCAGGAAGTTTGCTTGACCTCAGTCTGGAGCAGCTAGGAGCTCTGGAAGCATTTTATTGAGTGACTTCCATGTCTTCGGACCATGTGACCATCATTAAAACACAATTTTAAGAAAGGAGGAGTGATGCCAGGGTCAGTTCCACTACCACAAATCTGCCTCCGCTGCTGCTAAAAATAGAGAAGAGAAGAGAGGGTCTTGAGGAAACCAGCCTCTTGGGAAGACTCTTGAACGTTGAACACCATCATAAGAGCCCCACACGGCCAGGCGGCTGCATTAAACATGAGCTCCCGGAGTTACACAGGTCCAAAAGGGGGCCCCAGAGGCTAATTATGGCCCCAGAAATCCCCTTCAGCTAGGCAAAAAACCTGCCAGCTCCCTTTCAGTCAATAATGAACAACCTGGACCTGCAGGGAAAGGAGCAATGGCTACCAAAAGGTCACCGCTGCTTTTAAATGGACCTGGGAGAGCATCAGATATTATGGGTTTTTTTTTCGCCCCCCCCCCCCCCCCCAGTATCCAATGTTCCTAACATTTATCTTGAACACAAGCTCTCGCTGTTCCTACAGGTGAGTCTATCTCTGCAGATAGAGCTTCTATTGATCTTCCGTGTTTGACATTTGAAGAGCTTTTAAATACATGTGAAGGAGTTTGCTTTTTTCGATACGAAGTTCACCGTTTTAATAATGTGCGGCACTTTTGCGGAGCTTGCTTTTTTTTTTTTTTTCCCCGCTGCTTGTTAATACCCACCGTCTCACTTTGCAGAGATGCTCGGAGATGAAAGACCACTTTAAAGGTATGCATAGTAATGTAAAGCATACATAAGTATTCCTCTGTAATTGAAGTTTTCAAATTCGCCCATTAGGAAATATTTACTTTGTCGGGGGGAAGCGGGAGAAAAAGGTCAGATTATCTCCGCCTTTCCTCCGAGGCCATCCCTACATCGCTTCTATTTTCGCGAAGGGAAGAAGTCGGTAATTAGCGAACCACACGAATACTTAGATTGAGCTGGAAATAAAAATAAAATGAATAACTTCAAATTCTGGGCTTTCCTTTTTTCCAGCACATTTTTAGTCATCTAGTTTTATCTTTACACACTATATATATATATATATATATGTTTGTGTATGATGTGATGCCTAACAAGTTGAGAGTCTAGAAAGCAAAACATGTCATATATGAGGGATCCACCGAGCCTGAAATGAGAAAAAAAAAAACTCGGAATTGAATTTCCAATTTCTGGCTCATTTGGTTTCATCCGAACACGTGTATGTTTGTCTTTAATTTGATGAAGGTTCTTCTCTTCTAAATCTCCGGTGAGCATCAGTCCTCTGACATTTAGATGAACACTTTCCAATTGTACAAAATGAAATGTAATATTCATCAGCGGTAGCATCATCATGTCTTTGAACCAGCGCTAGAGAGTGTTAGGCGGAAGGGAGGTGATGTTACAATTTTTAATCTTGTTTAACTCTTACAGCCACCGCTTGCATTTTAATGTGGAAATGTTTCCCTGAGAAATAAATAAACCCTGACATGCCAGGATTGCAGAGGCCAAGGTCCATAGATGTACTTTGTGTACAGCAGTGTGTTGCAGTAGCTGAATGCATATTTGGATTTTTTTTTTCTATCCTTGGTTAGGTGATTGATGGATTCCCTGATGGAGCATGTCATTATTTTTATCACTCACTGCAGCATGCTTTCTGTGCAACAAATGTAGTCTACTCCTTATTTAATTTTTTAATACTGCAGTGCTTTCACAAAGGCTAACCACAGCTTTAAAAGTCAGTGCAAATGTACAGCGGTTGCCCTTTGAAGAAATGAAAATGGTTTGATTTAGTTTCAATCCGGGTGAAGGACTTACACATGCTTAAATATATTTTTTCTTCACTTATCTGTAAATTGTGTTTCTCGTACATGAGTCCTGATTATATCAGTCGGAAATGAAATGTTTCACTCCTTCCGAAGTCCCTGATTTCGGTTGCGCTAACTTGAAGGACATCTTTTAGTTCTTTGAATATGAATCTGACCGTGATCTTAAAACACACAAGTTGCAGTGGTTTTCTAATGTGTTAGTAATGTGCCCCCCCCCCCCCCGTCTGTTTTTCATTTCTAAATCTCGGGATGGGAGCTCGTGATTCAGTGGCGACAGAGACAGTAATGGTTTTCAAAGAGGCATCACAAATGTGACGAATAGCTAATTGAAAATGTGGAGTAATTGTTTATGGACCACACTTGCCTGGAGGTTAAGAAGGGAAGGTCTTTGTCAATACATTTGTGAAACAAAAACTACAACACAATATGGAATTGGCTGAATGTTTAATGTTGTATTTTTCACTTTCTTGTGATGCTCTCTGAGAAATGCAAGCTTTTCATTTGGGTTCAAATTTGACCTCAGTACATTTTCATTCTTTCATTCAAGCCCAGCAGAGATACAGACAGCCTTCAGGGTTTTTTGTGAAACTTTCTTAGTGTTTCACAAAGGTGTCACTGAGACAAGCTTTCAGTTTTTGGTGTTTTCACTAAAACACAACTGATATTGTCCTCTCTATCCCAACTAACTTGTAGTGTAACCGACATTAGCTGAACATTGTTACATTCTTGTACATATGCGAAATATTTTTCGTAGACAGTTTCTACTATTATTATTTAATTAAAGGTAGGTAAAATATGCAGCAAGAGTTTCTTTTCAACCGATCAAGATAAGAAGCCCCATTTGAGTAACAATCACTTCATTTGCATTCTCATACGTGCAGTTTGTGCATACATATGCATACATTTGAAAGAAACCCTTTGAAAGGCGTTATTACATCAGGTTTTAGAAATGACTTTGCAACCAATTTCTTTTTTGAAAAGCACACGGATAATGTATTTATGTATTCAATCATTTCATTTTTATTTGTATTTAAATACAGCTGGCATAAAACAGAAATTACGCTCTGTGAAATCTTTAATATATAAATAAAATAAAACGGTCCTTTGTAGACTTAATTTTCTTTTTGTAATCGTTTGCAGATGCATATACATACAATTGGAATTACTCTCTAATAACATAATGTGTGTAGGCAAGGTGTATAATAATAATAAAACCATTACAAAGAATGAATCAAAGTATTGAGCAGGCCTCCGTCTTAATCAAGCTACATAATCAAAACAGCTCTGAATGTGTTTAGGCCATCAAATGATCTCAAAAAACAGCCGGCGTCTCTCCCATTGATGCCTCCGAGCATGTGGGGAGTGCGTACATGTGTCACTCCGCTTTCTCTGAGCTCTCCGTCGAAAGGAAATGGCTTCTGAGCATTTGATGATTCTGACTCGGAATTAATGTGGCATTGCAACAGATGCCAGTCATCTCCGGCATCCTGAAATCTGTCACTGCCAACCTGGCACAGTGTCGCAGACAACTGCTCTTTAATTTCCTTCATATGTTTGCCAAGCTTAAGAAAATCAAATAAAATCCGGCCGCTTTTCATTCTAGAACTTTCTTTTTTCTCTTCTTTTCCGTTTCCTCCCACCGTCGAGGCATCCACTGCTTCTTTTTGATTTACAGCCCCTGTAGGAAATACAGAAATAAATGTGTAGAGTGGAGAATTACACGCGTTGTATGAAAGGCGCCGGCGAAACTCCGAGACGGTGCTTTAATAACGCGCATTTCCTGCCAACGGGTTTCGAGATCGGGCAGGAGCCGCCGCACATATATTGTATTGAGTGCAAACAGGTGCATCTTGACAGTGCTGAAGGTTTCTGTGATTTGGGCCACTGAACCACGTCTGTCTCTTGTCACAATACATTGCACGGATTTTGGGACCTATCCATCATGAGCTGCGCTTTCAGGTGGTGATTTTCCGTGAGCTTCGCCGATCCAGGAAACCCGGGCAGATTGTGCTGCTCGACACGTGAAGCGGTGCGGACCGGTTCTCCCAGTCACTCCCCGCAAGCACCTGTGAATCCCTTCCCATTTGTAGCTCTTTTTGTGTTCCTTCCCTCTCTTGTTTTTGGAGTTGCTTTTCCATCTGCTGCCTAATGACATATTTCGCTCCTTCGTGGTGTAGGGGCTCATTTTGTGTAACGAAGGTACTCTTATTCCGGTCACGCCACGGCACATTATGCTATACCAGCTTTATAATATAATGGAGGGTCGTGATGCTCATAAACAAGCTAGGATTTTCCCCCCGTTAAAATGTGCCTTAATTGTATCCATCATGTGTGTAAACAAACGAACATCGCAGAAATCGCCACAGACTTCTGAATTTGCGTCATGTTATCATTTTCCAGATTTTCATTCGTTATGTTTTGTTTTTTTTTCTTTGGAGGGGGTTGGTTTTTCTAATGATCTTCTATGACACAGATGTCTGCGGTCCTCGTTGACCACAGTTCCTGGAAAATATGCCCCCCGTCCAGCTAGAGATTTGGATCCAAAAATGGTGTTTGTTCAATTTCTTCCAGAGGTCTGTTACACCGTTGGCGCAAATCTAGTTTAATTAACTCCTGTGTCATCGCTTATCTGTACAGCGGAATGCGCTAATGCATCTGATGGTGGACGAGCCGGGCCAGTTTTAAGTGGCCCGTCTCTCTAGAGGCAGCTGAAAATGTGAAGCACTGGAAAAAACGGAACAGAAAATGAAATTAGCGGACACGCCTGCAGTGGTTTACTTTACAGTTACCGCTGTTATTTCCATCATTTGTGTGGCATCCAAATGGTGTCAGTTTTCCACAGTAAGGAAGTTATTTTTAGGACTTTGCCCCCTGTGTTTGGAGTATGTGTGGAGGACTACTCAGCTCGTATACTTGATAGGGGTAATTGGTGAGGCAACCCTATTGTAATGTAATGCAATGATTGAATGTATGAAAGAGTGGATTCATCCACTTGAAAGCAATTCCAAGAGAAGCGATCCAAGAGTGGATTCAGGTATACTATCAGGTGTGCCACATTTCCCAAGAAACCCCTTTTTGGTTGTGTTGTTTTTCTACACGAAAGCGGATCATCAGTTGTTTTTTGTTGTTTTGTTTTGTGTGGTTTTTCCCTCTCTGAATGCTAAATTACATTGCGCTTTCCCCCAAAGACTCGATCTATATGAGAGAAATAATGAGAGGAGATATGTAGATTGAAAAAGAAAAACAAAATACAACTGCACAGCTTGACTGAATAGGGTTTCCAGAAAGCAGGCCTGTAATTAAAGCAGAACAATCAATCTGAGCTGCTGACCAGCTCATGAGAAAGCTATCGAGTGGCTGCGGTAAAGCGCTAATTTGGAACCATTAGGGTCTGCCGAGTTTGCAAACAGGCCTGTAATGATGATTGGTAACGTGGTTAAGGCCTGAAGTTTCATGCTGCTGTCAGGTACATGGGGATTACGCTGAGGGAAGCACAGAGGCTGCCATCACAGCCCTGAAACTGCAAAAAGGAGCTATTTTATTGTATTTTAGTTGCATATCTTCTTTTTTTTTACTGTCTTTTGTGCGCTTTGGCTTCTGACTGCAAACGTCTACAAGCCCCTACTGTCCAAGATAAAAGGGATTCAAATTAGGACTAGGGTATCAAGGTGTTTTTTTTTGTTTTTTTCGCAAGGATTTTCCAGGATTATCAACAGGATTAACTGCACATTCTTGGTGCATAGTTACTTGGTCAATACACCGTGACTTTCCCACATCCCCGGTCCATGCATATCTCAATCGGTCCCATAACCATTTCCCGGCAGCTTCACCCCAGAGAGCTCAGACGGAAAAGAATAGAACATTTGTGGTGTAAATGTGACGAGTGTCCTGAACTACAGTACAAAGCAGCAAACAAATTAAAGCTCTCACACCTGTGGTTTGATGGTGGCAGATTGAAAAGGAGATGGGCTGGAATTGTATAGAAAATGCAAAGTATCAAGAAGCCAGGACGCAAATGAAATAAATCATGTCAATCTCGCTATATTGTGAGAGTCTTGCTCCGCGCCTCAAACCGGATTTCCATATTTGACAGATGCATAATAGAGCAAGTGCTGTATATCTTATTGTAACTAAGATATGTTTTCTTTAAGGATTTGCTCCCAAGAAAGGACAGTGTAAATTTAGAGGACCCTCCGTTTGCTTTTTGATTTTGACAAACGGAGTCCATCCGGACAATCGCAAGACGGTCCCTAGGGGAGGATTTGTACGTCAAGTGTGCAACTCTCGTGACAGCCAAAAAGGAGCTGCTTATTCGGAGAGGTGATCTTTCGAGAGCTCTCTAGGTCTCCCCTGTGGAGACAAAGAACTGAAAGCAAATGTCAAAGCGATCCTCTTTGGTAGAAGAGCACCCTCTTAATTGAATTTATCCAGCGACCATTTAAAAATTCATTTCTGACACAGAGATGCCGAGATGCGTGGGCTGCAGGGCTCGGTGCGTCTCCTCCGGTCTCACCCTCGCTGGTGGAGCAGCAGGCGTCTTTCTGGCTCTGTCTCCATTTCTGTGAATTTGCTTAATTTTGCACTTTTGAGTTTCCACACACACACACACACACACACACACTCTTATACGTATATTTCTACAGAAAAACATCCATGGCTGTAAATAGAGACTAGACAAAATTTAAAAGATTCGCCAAGAGTAACAGAATGCTGTGAATCCATACTGAGCAGTGATATAAATCAGCAGGCATTGCCGTTTCTCCCCTGTGCCTCATGTCAGGCAGCTAGAGCCTTTCTAGTATGAGGACAATGTCAGTCTTCCAAGTCTCAAGGATTGCAGCATATCTCTGGCCCAGAATCCATAGTGTTGAGCCCCATGAAGCCAAAGATACCGTTTTTAGGAATTGTGATGATCATAGCCTGTGTGTGCAGTGATTGGCCAAAACATGGATGTAATCAATAACCTTGGATCAAAACATAATAATAAAATACACCCCCTTTTTAGTTAATGAGAATGATAATAATATAATTTAAAGAAAGAAATATTCAAATTAGGCAAAATTGCTGAGATTAAAATGCAATTTTATGAAAACAGGTTTGCTCTCCATATAAACATCTCTCCACAAAAATATATCCGTACCCTACTGTGTCCTTGCAAGAAAGGGTTCCTTCCAAAATAGACAAATAACAAACTGCTTCAAGAAAACATCCATACCTCCACACACACACACATCCAAGTATGTAGGTTAGCCGTTCCTGAGTTCATCTGATGTTTTGCAGGGGTGTCTCTGATTGTGTGCATCTCGTCCCTTTCTGACAGCTATCGGAACTCGCCTCCGAACAGAGAACGGAACAAACTCGCACACGTGAAAATGTAAAACTCGTTGTCTGAGCGCGTTAATTGTCAGCGATGCACGGAGCGTCTTAACGCCTGCTGAACGCAATTAATTGAATTAATTTGACCATCCATGTGTTTTTCGGGATGATTTTTAACGCCGCCAAGTTTAGTTCATTATTTATTTATCTCGTGTTTCTCTGCTATCTAAACTCTATCACAATCGAGCCAGGAATGCAAATCCAAGCCCACATGAGTCTGATTGATGGAAACTCCCAGGCACCGTGCGCTTGATCGAGTGGGTGTTTCTCGTGGGGTAGACAAAACTAATCGCTTCAGCAGGGCAGCTCCAGCAATTTAAATATTACACTGATGCGCCACTTAATCCACTTAATTGATATTTTCACACACGTTTTTAAAATATTTTATGTGTCTAAGATTCTGTCTGAATTTCTCAACTTGATTTTATCTATAACTGTACCAAATGTCACCAATTACATATTTCCTTATTCTTTTTTCCTTCAACTGACGACACCATGACATCTTCACACATTGACCAGTGCGAACTGTGCAGAGCTTCTGCCGGGAGAGATATAGATTCATGCACAATGTCATTACATGCTCTACAAGTCCTTTACTGTATAAAACGGGAATCAAAACCCAGGATTTGGGTCTTATCCCTTAACCATTAACCTGCTCTGATTCGGAGATGATTATACCAACATAAAAAGACTGCAAAGGGGGGAAAAGAAAGAAGAAATACATTCCCCCAACCTTAATAAATACAGCATTTTGAAATCCTAAAATATTCCTTTGAAATACAGCTTAAGATTCGGAAAATCTCTGTCTCCTTTAAAAAACATCAATGTGTGAATAATCTCCTGTGAGTCATCTCCCTTAACTAGATTAGACAGAGCTCACAGCCTCCAACTGCACTCCACGAGAAGTGGAAGAGCAGAGCAACCAAAATCCACCCCTTCAGCTGCCGTGGACTTCATAATGAGACTTTTTCAAAAGGTCCGAGTGCGAGACGTGGTGTCAGGTCTGTCTGTCATAGTTTGTGTGTGTGAAGGGGGGAGGAATCTGTTCACCACTTGCAAATCTAAGCAGAACTTTCCTCCCATCATCTCAGAAAACTCTCCACAAACAGCTGAGCTTGCGGTTTCGGATCCAACGACTCATCCTTCGCACGTTCCCGCCGTCGCAATTCAAGTCAGCAGTTGTTTCACATTAACAGTGTCATAATAAAGGCATACATGCTTTGCAACAGTTGATAGAGAGAGCGCGGCATCACGTCCTGCCACCATCTCAACCAATTTAAGTCGGGAGGGGAGAGACAGTAATTGTATTCAGACTTTCCAGCGCAGCCAATAAAACCGCCCTACTTAGCGGATTATTTAGGAATCCGAATGGTTAACCTAAAAAATGGCATGGCTCCTTGTGCTGCGCGATTAAATAATTTAGGAGACAAATGCAGTATTTGCCAAAGCCTAATCAGTAATCCCCTAGCTGTGAGGAATGCATAACGAGCAACTGGTGGGGTAGGGGGGGGGGGTGTTCTTGGTTTGAATTGCAACGTAATGAAGCTCTCGCACCTCTCTTTCTCTCCCGGTTGCTGATGTGCCAGCTGCTGCTGCCTTTGATTTCCTCCTGCCCCAGATCTGCTCTCTAATGAGCTGAGAGCCCAATCAATAATTCACTGGAGTTTGAATAAAACTGGGGTGATCAGTGCTTGTTTAAGAAAAGAATGCAATCAGTGCAATTCAAGACTGTTTTCGCTCTCCTGCGATATCTCTCTCTCGCTCTGTCCTTTTTCTCCCTCATCCCTCCCTAGTTCTTTCATCCACCCCTTCTCCGTTAGACGCCGGCGGTAGCGCACACGATTCAACGGATCATTCCCAGGCCGGACTGGTTTTGCTGTACAAATTGCTACATCTTCCTTATCTATAACAGACTCGCGAACACCAAAGGAAAGTTCGCCCGTGTTTGATATATCACAGTACTTGAGATCCAGCCATAAAGTTCATGCGAATCTGTAGATCACTGAATGCATCACAATCGCCCGGTAAACGCCCTCCCCCAACTCATCTCCCTTATCTCTCCTTTCAGTGCCCCCTGATGACCCAGTGATAAACGGGGGTCCGATTGTGAGCCTCAGGGCGGGGGACCCACTCAACTTAACCTGCCACGCTGACAACGCCAAGCCTGCGGCCTCCATCATCTGGATACGCAACGGGGAGGTCCTCAATGGAGCCATGTACTCCAAGGTAAGGGGCAAGTGCCTGTCTTGTAATCGCCACCATCACAGCGTGAATAAACCCAGGCAATGGCTTCCCAAGGAAATCACCCCTAGGTAAAAAGAGAGGCTTGTACATGCTGCCCATTATATTCAATCATTAAGCTATTTAGACCGACCTGTTCATTAGATGATCGATTTAATACTCCAAAGAATACCCTTCACAAGAACCCATTAGGTTCAGCACAATCTTTGAATGAATATTACTTTAAGTTTAATTCAGATTAAAAGTGGATGAACTCTCGAACTCTTTGCTCATGAAACCTTCCAGGCTTCAAACCCTACAGATTGTAACAGGATAGGACTGATCCGTTACTTTATCAGTGTGTGTCCTCTGTTTGCATGGCGTGTGTTCTCTAGTGTTCAATGGGTTCCAATCTGGAACAGTATCGTTAGAAAAGGGAGATATTACAATTAAACTTACAAAACGTATTTTTTTATTTGACCTGTACTAAGAGGCAGGCTCTCACTTTATACTTGCCCAGATGGGAAAACTGTCTAGTCCATATGGAAACTATATTTAACTTGAAAAAAACATATAAGTGGGGGGACTAATTTGTTTCAATTGTTGTCCTTGTGTGGTGCTTTTTGAGTGAGTATGCCTGGGGTGGTCGACCCGCAGCCCCTAATGAGGGATTCTGTGAAGGGGAAGGCCGATCCACGGTTCTAGCCTTTTCCATTGCCTTTATGCATTTATACATTGATCTTCCTGTGTGGTTATCGAGCATGCACAGTCGCCCAGTCCCCGAGACTGCGGCTGTAGCAGCTCAGGACTGTGCATTGTTTTGCTCGTTTGCTTATTTGTCCCCTCTCTCACTCATTCAATCGTAGGGCAGTGCTTTGTTGATTCAAAGTGTCCGTATAAGTTTGCTTATGTGAAGCAAATATGAAACCAGTGTCTTTTTCATCAGCCGCATTCTAATAAACTCGAATGCCCGGGTTATGCAGAACAGTTTCCCTATGTGCTTCATGCATATAAACTAGCTGGTTTTAAGAGCGCCGCAAATAAAATAAAAAAGCATCCACTCGTGATCTGTCAAACATCATATGATTCATAATTTGAGTACACATAGAATTGCATGTATTTTCTTCCCGGAGAACGTAATCTGTTTCCCTCCATTCAATTATTTACACACTCTTCTGCAATTTGCTCATTTGTCAGTTTTCTGCTGGCAGTCCATGGGCAGTTTGAAAAGTGTTCCCTTGATGGGAAGAGAGGCGAGATATACTTTCTTTGTGGAAGAACATTCCCTTTCGCTGCAGCTTTCGCCACAACTCGGCAGAACTTGCCCAGCTTCACAATCATGCATTGCCTGACCTAGGAGAGGAACTTTGATGTTTCCAACCTTCTGCCTGAACACATAATCAACAATACCGTGTGAATTAACATATAAATGAATACAGGATATGAAACCTTATGGGCAACGATGTAACTAGTGCTGTCTGATCCCATTACTGGCCTTTCAGCATTTTAGAAGGAGATAAATGGCATTGATTGAGCTAAAATACTGTGGCATTTCACTTGAAAAATTACTGCTTGAGGTGGCTTTGAATGCAGTAATTTCTCAGCAAAATGCCCGGTTCTTTAAATGTGTTACTTTAAATATGATGTGGGGGGATTTCTGAAATAGTCATTATTTACAGAGGTCTTTCAGACGCAGCTGCATTCATTTCATTAAAGCATTTTGCACGCTTTAAAGTGCGTACTACTGCCTAATCGATGGAAGTTCAGTACTTCAAAGATAATTGACTGTTCGTAAACGGTCTAAACTAGTGATATGAAGTAAAAATGTAAGTCTCGATTTAACGCAGCCTTGATATCCGACTGTGGTGTGAGGGCAGCGATTTCAGACTTATGGTGCCACTTAGACATTACTCTGATGGCCACATCTGTCTACATTGACTATGGGAAATTCATACACATGAAAAAGGGTGTGGATGCCTAATGCAGGAGGAGTAGGACTCAGAAGGACTCTTTCAAGTACCTGATGGAAACTGTTCCCGAAATGGTATATTAAACAACAGTTGGCACACCGTCTTTACTCTGTTTGTTTAGTGTGACTTCTCGTCTGCCACTCAGAAACAAATCCTCTCTATCACCACATTCAGAGAGTTTGAAACTTGTTTTGGGAGTCCGTCGCAGAGGCACTGAGTTGCGTTGAAACACACCTCATGATGTAATACTCTGCCTCTACAGAGAGAGAGTAAGTATTGAGGGACAGTCAGGGTTTCTTAGTCTGACAGATGAGATTCCTGGCTTTTGGACAAGCATACTTGCATCTAGTCGTATTGAGGCTTTAGGGAGGAATTGGACTCCTTCTGTTCCCTGAGATTGGACAATTTTACTACCACTGCCACCGTTATAAAGTGTGCTTCGGCTTATCTTCCCCCCGTAGATAAGTGTATCTTTTTTTTTTTTAACCTTCAAAGCGGCTATGTTATCAGTCTCTCAATTTCATTATTTTCTATACAGCCTTCATCTCCGCAAACTCGGCTGTATAATTACTCAGATTTTTTTTTCTTTTTTTTTCTTCGCAGCGTCGCTCGCTAAAAACTCTGGAAAAGAGTTACCGTACTAATTAACTTTTGAAAATACAATATGAATGTCATATTTTCAACGTTGGTTAGACAGGTACAGAGTCTAATTGTAGACCAGAATATTAATTTTAAACATGTCACATTTGCATTCATCTTAACTACAGGTCTTTTTTTTTTCCCCCATGACTTGCCTTTTTTCTTCTTCTTTGTCAAGCTAATTAACCTTTTTGGCTTTCAGGGATATGTGCTCAAGAAATTAAAAAATGGATGTTGGGAGGAGCTCAAATAATCTTTGTAATTGGAGAGTAATAATAATAATACAATCATTTCACCTGGAATTGGAGGTGTTAGGATTAGAAAAGTAAATCAAAGAAAGACAAATTCTGATTTATCTTCAAGGTGAGAACAGAATTCTGGGATACACTTGATTACAGAACTAAAAGAAATATCCACGTTCCTCTACATTTTCAACATATCAGTATTAGATTTTCTTTTACCAATTAAGCTGCTAACGAGCTTTTGGATGGACTAAAACACCCAAAAGCCATTTGGTTCTCATTAGCAGGAGCTGACCGGTGCTGAAACAGCACACAACTATTTCAAACAAACCAGGGGAGTCCTTTGCAAGCATTTGCAGGGTCTTACTTTGTGGCCCTGCTTTTTCAGTCACTGTGTGGATATAGTTGTGAGAAATATGAAAACGGGAGAGCTTAAGACAAATGTATTTCATATAAATGTAATTCCAAGCATTTTATGTATGCTTCCCTTTTTGTGCCATCACTAAATCAGTTAAGGCTGATCCACAATCTGCTTTGAACTGTTTAAGTAGCTCATTTTTCTTCTTGGTGGTCTGGAAACGGTCCAACAGATAATCAATTAAAAAAGCAGCTAAAATTGTCTCTGACTGAAGTCAAGTAATAAGTGCAATCTGTGAGGAGAAAATGTTAAGGCAGTTTATTTCCACACACTTTTCAACAAGTACATCACACGCAATGATATTTCATTAAAAGGGTATGAAAGACAAATGGATTTGCTAACTCCTGTCTGTAGGAACTTCTTTGAAGGGCTGTGCGCTGCGGAGAGAATCAAGTGTTCAATTCATCTTCACAATGGAAAGGAGAAGCTTTGAGGAACTGCCATTAAACATGTTGGGCCTCCACGATAAATTGTTTCCATAAGTTTTTGTCTTGTAAAGAGTTTAGCTATTGTCAATGTGATCTGCCTTTGAATTCTACATAAACTACATAATTTGATAAACATTATGACCTAATTGACTAGAGACTAGCGATCTTTGATAGTCTTATGCAATCTCCAGAAAGAAAACTTTCTTTTTAACAAAACCGTTTTGAGTACTGCATTGTTCCACACTGTAATATCTCGCTCCAGTATATATACATTTTCTTTTCCAAACAATCCCAGTTGTGTTATTTCTATTGACATTTCCCAAATTAAGACTGGAAACCGCCTCATCTGGGGTCCATTCATGTTCCCAGTAAAATCCTTCAGCAGCTGTGTGATGCATACAGCTCCTTCCCAGGCTTTTATCTTACATCTGATGTTTGTAGCTCGGCTTATACCACAAATATGCTGTTTTTCTGTCATCTTTGCTGTTCGCTCTGCACTTCTGTAGATGGAAGGAGATATTCTCCTGCCTGGATGTATACTGGAAATTCCTGTTAATAAAAAGGGACGTTCACTGATGCACTGAGAAATATTCCAGTTGTAAATCAAGCTATTTTGAGACGGCAACCATTCAGCCCAATCAATCTCTGCTGCAGCGGGTTATACACGATTTCTGTCTGAGAACAAGTCCAGAGCGATGAGGGAAAACATTTTTGATTTTGTCAACCAAGGTATTTCATCGATACCTTCTTCGCATGACAGCTAATAAGTAACCTTTTTTTTTTAGCAGACAGCGATATTCAATGTTTTTTAGCACCGTTACCTGCTAATTCATTACACCTACATTATGTAAATGAAGGATCTAATCAGTCTAAAATGTTTATCCACCCCTATAATATTAGAATATCAAACATTCTGGGTAATTACTTCACTCTAGGATGTTGTGAAAAGAAAATAATATCTAATACCGCAGTTAATAGAATTTATTATTCAAGTCCTACACCAGGTCCAGCAAACTTTTGAGACGTGGAACTCTGTTTTATATAGAGAGGAATATAACCTTATGACAGAACTGAACAAACTCCAACATACTCTGGCTCCCGACTAAAATAATAACATGTTTCTTGGCATATTAATATGCTTTCATTATTCAGCTCATTTGGGTGGGATGTTAATACAAGGTTTCAATACTTTTTCAACCTAAATGACAGGATAAAATGTAGAACTAATTACTGCTATTAAAGAACAGGCTGTCAATTCTCTGTAACTAAGACAAGAGTAATTAAGATTTATCTTTTATTGCTATTAAATATATATATATATGTATCAGTATTATTGCCACTTTTTAAAACCTTCAAAGGTGAGAATAATAGACGGGTGATTCAAAGGGTTCCTGTCATGAGGTCATAGTTACTTTTCAGCTTACATCCTACGCAAATAATAAAATATGGTTGTAAGTGCTAGTGGAGGGTCTTTAGGGAGATTTATTTTCTGTCAGTAGTTGTACAGGTAAAAAATAAGAAAACATAATCAACCAAATAGTTGGCCTTTGAATTCCTCAGCCAAACCTCTGAGAAGCACTACTGTTTATCCAATAACCTTCACTTGACATCTGCTTTCTCCTTATCGCCCATGGAAAACGGATAAGGGAGCTACAGAAAAACGTCCTTCACTGCCTTTAATCACAAATAAAATAAAAATAAATGTTCCAACAAAGCATCTCCTGTCTCGGGACACTTTCTGAGCATGTTTAGAAAGTCGCTTACTGTTTCTCCTGCTGTGTTCAGTTGTTGCTCTGAGTACATCAGCGTATTCTAAATCACTTTCTTATCTTCTGACCATGGTGGCCTTTTACAGTCAAGGTCACTGAAGTTTTCTTCAGTAATGAATGTGTGCTTTTACCTAATTTAAGCCCAGATGAATGATGTGATGATTGAGGTGTCAACTTCTCAGCTTGTATGGATGACTACAGTATTTTGAAAATGTGAAGAGCATTGAACCCACATCTGTCTGAGAAGTCTTGTTCTAAGGCAGGGCCATTATGGCAAGCCAAATTATCATTTAGAGATATCTCTAAATCATGTAAAGATATCTGCAAATATTTCAAGATATCTTCAAATTCCAGATATATTCAAATATTTGAAGATATCTCTAAATCATTTAAAAATATCTGCAAATCATTTAGAGATATCTTCAAATGACTTCCTGCATGTAGCCCAAGATTATCACTTCCTGTTAACTTGTTCATTCATTTCTATGTAACTGAATAAGGAAACAGGAGAGATATAGATATCTTTAAATGATTTAGAGATATCTTCAAATCGTTTAGAGATATCTTTAAAAAGCATCTTATTTAGATATCTCTAAATCATTTTATAGGTATCTTTAAATGCATTTAGAGATATCTCTAAATGATAATTTGGCTTGCCATAGGGCCATAGTATCGGTCTCCACATGTTTTGCTCACCCTGTGGCAGGCTTTCCTCCTCGCGTTCCTCAGCGGTGTTTCTCCATCTCTCCCTAGACGCTGCTGCGAGACGGTCGCCGGGAGAGCACCGTCAGCACCCTGTACATCTCCCCTTCAAACATCGAGACGGGACAGCAGATCATCTGCCGTGCATCCAACAAGGCCGTGCCCAACGGCAAGGAGACCAGCGTCACCATCGACATCCAGCGTGAGCAACCACTTAACTCCTCTTAATTCCCCGCAGAGTTCTACCCCAGGAGGGTACCGATGGGCCTGCTGCTCCATCAGACCTGATTATTGTTCCTACGTATATTCGATTTCAAGCTACTGATGTAATTGTGATTAAAATGGTGTGTTTAGGTGTCTGAGATGTTACTTTATCTTCTCCTCTTTAGCTTCATCGTGCCAGCCTCCCCTTCCCAAAAATGCTCATCTTTCACGTGTTATAAACTCCTCACGGATTACCTTCACTGCAGTGATAAGAGTAAATAAGAAATAGATTGTGTCGGTTGTTTAGATGGGTAGGTTGAATATGTTGCTGATCCTCACATGCGTCAAAAACTCATTGCTTTAGACATCGTACATGAAACTGTAATTGACACAACTTTAAAAGTTGAACAATATCGCATTGATGGATTTGTTTTTACAGACTTTGCATTGCTGAAAGCTGCCACTTTTAATAAAAGCTAACTGGAAAAATATATATATCTATATGTATTTGATTCTATTCCATGCGTTTAGAAGCCATGCAGACGTATCACACAATAGCTGTGAGATTCTGTGGTGTCTGTTTTGATTTTATGTAAATTTTCTGTAAAATGTTCTATTGAGCAACTGTTCTGCCTTCAGTTTAAATCAATTTATATTTCTCGTTTGGTGATTATTTTATTTTATTTTTCTTGCTTCCTTTGGCTTCACCATTCTTTATGGAAATATGTAAATGCATCCAAAGTACAGAAAATAAAACCACCATGAAAAATACCTTCAGCTTCAATTGCCAGAGAATCTTTTTAGATCAAGCACTATTCACTTTAAGTGAAGGATTTCGAACAAAGGGATTTAGAATCACTCACAGCTCCTTCAAAGCTATTAACTATGACTAATAAAGCAGAAAATGCTATTTAGAGATCCATTACTGTTGACGGCTCCATTCTTTTATTATGTACGCTAAGCGAACCACTCTTCAGTACAATGCAATTGAAAGCCGAAATGAAAGTGTAAAATGATTGATTAACAGTTTTCGGTGTTTTCACCATAAGGATGGTTATATGCTTTTTATTATGCAAAATAAATGGAGAGCTTTCTCTTTGTTAAAATTATTGTATGTCATGTCTAGTGTTCAAGCGGCACGGCTTTGAAGTGAGTGTTCAACCTCACGTAACTGTTTTGCAATCTGTGGAGAACAAATATCGTGAAGAAACGATCACAAACTATTCGGAGCAATCAAAAAGCACCGCAGGACCTAAATGGAGTTTGTATAAATATCTATTAACATGGGGTGTTTCTGATGGTATCCCAGGTCTTTCCTTCTTCTGCCCTTGTGACACGTGGCAGACACGAAGACTGTAATCAGGCAGTGCTAATGTTGAAGTCTAGGCCTACGTTTTCCGACAACTGAGGAATAAAGCCACAACGTCTGTATGACGGATCTTTGATTCATCATTGATTTGCGACTTCTAATACTTTGTTTTCACCAAAAGACCCCTGTGTCTTTAATTAAAGAAAGAAGATGTGGTGTGGGACTTTATGGAACTAAAAAGCAGTTTTATGTCAAAATCCTGCGAAAGGTGAACTGGTAGCCAATAAACTTCTTATGGCTCCATAATGACCGGTTAAACGTTGTCACCGCCCTCGGCTAGAGCCCTGAATCAGTGCCAGAGGGCGACTTGTGTCGCCTAATGGGTCGGTTTCCACTCGTGTGCATACAAAGAGAAAGCAAGAAGCAATTTGGCAGAGGGAAGTGGGTTATCAGCCTCTGGTTTTGCTGTTTACAAGGAAAACAGGTGTTTTATGAATAAGAGATGGCAGCGAGCGGCGGGGTTGAGAGGCTGGGGGCGGGAGTCTGCCCCCCCACATGCCTGCAGCCCCGATGGGGAGTCTCAAACCCACAGAGGGCGCTGCGCTCACCGAGATCCTCATTCATATGCATGAAGGACAGCTGTCTGTTGGCGGATGGGAGGGCCAGAGGCAGGCAGGAGTGGATCTGCAGGCAGTGACCAAGACTGGAGGAAGAGCGGAGAGGCAACAGATTTATATGTCACCGCAGACATTTCCAGCAGTGATCCTGAAGGGCCCTGATCCCACGGGTTTCAATCAGCAGCTAAACAAATGTGACTAATAACTCACAGTATGTTCTATCAAGTAGCTGAGAGAGATGCTGTGAACCAGAGGACCCTGTTGCCTTCCGGGACCAAGGTCTGAGACCCATGTGTTGAGATAATAATTCATATCCTTATTCACCGGTACACAATATGATGGATTATTCTATTTTGATGCTTCCTCTGGCTCTCCAAACTTTATCTTTGTATATTTTCCTTGTGGCCATCTCTTCATAAATCAATCGCACAATCCTTCTAGTGTCTACTGAGAGAAGAGTTCGCTCAGTAGGGATGGAAAGTCAGAACTTTCTGTAAACGCCAATAAGGGTGAGAAAGATATTCATTTCAGGTATAATGTATATGTAATATATAATGTGTGTGTGTTACATACATATTCCTGTAACTTATCAACTTATCTGATCACTATGGAAGGTCCTGTTTGTAATCAAGTGTGTCCTTGCAAAGTGAGTAGCTTCCCACGAAAAATAAAATGTTAGAAAATAATTTGTGGATGCTTTAAATCCATTGGCTATGATAGCAGACCAAGGGTAGTACACGCATGTATTCAGTTAAAAGTATTACAGAGCCACAATAAAGTAAAACTCAAGATCTGAGAGTAGATGGAGCATGACGGTTTTCTGAGCCCATATATCGTTGCAGTGTACTACCTCCTGGTACCTTGAGAGTTAATTGCAGTCGGCTAGGTCTCTGACAGCTCCCTTCAGATCAGTGAGTACAGTCTCAGTGTTAGAGTGGTTTCACTGCCCCTGTCCTAGTTTTTTTTCTTTTACTGTAAAGCTGTCCTGCGTCGAAACCTCCCCCGAGGTTCAATATTAGGTACTTCTCCGATTTATTTATTCAGCTGAACAGCAAGCACTTTAGCTGAGAGAAAAAACGGCAGGCACTAGTCTGAATTTCTGCCTGATTGTGATCTGCTATTCGAGACGCGCCGGGGTGATATCTGATACCGGTGGGATTGTGATTGACAGAGTGCAACGGTGTGCACTGCTGCATCGCACAGATGCCAGGATGCAGTAACGATTGTGTCTGTTGATTCAAAAAGTGTACTAATTGACTCATTGGCTCAATGCGATAGTGTCAGCGGCAACAAAAGGTAATTAAAGGTGGACTGGCTTTTCTCTGTCTTTCCAAGAGTTCCCTTTCCTTTGGATGTGTGTTTGTCTCGGAAATACCTCTCCATGAACCTGCTGCCGGTGAATGAAACCAGGCCAGTGTCTCTCTCCAGCTCGAGGAACCGGAGCAGTAGGAGTTGGCAATGTGAGAATAAGAACTGTTAGCCATAGAACGGGATTTTAAAATAGAACGTATGATCGAAACTGTATTTATGTGTTTTTAAATATGCAGTAGCGTTGCAGATGTGTTTTTTTTGCAGACCATCCAGTTTACTGCAGCTGAAAAATGCATTGAAAGTTGTTCAGATTTTCCCCAGACCCTGAGTGAGAACGTGACTGGGGTTCATTTACCTCTGAGGTCACGGCAGAATGTCTGGAGAGAGTCAGATCTTAAACCCAAGCTCTTGGGTTCAGTGTATTGACCTCTACTGATCAATTTCAGCAGGGGAAGGTATTTAATAAAACATATGTAATAGAAGGGAGAAAGATTGTTAATGAAACTTGAAAATGATATCTCTATATCTCTAATTAAATACAGTACCTTTCAGCCGGATGAGCAAGTATAGAATAATGCAAAATACATCAGTCTTTGTTCCGTGCTCCCTGTGTTCTGTGTTAATGCAACAGAAATGCTACATTATTCACAACTCTTCCCAGAATTCAATAAACACAGATTTCTAAAACAACTTATTTCAAAAATCTCGTGACCGTTCAGAGTCCCTCCTTCTCTGTGTCCCGTTCGTTTGCTACACCAGGGCTGCTTTCATTTCTCAACTTCTTTCCTTCCTGTAGTGCGGAGGTAAGTTTCAAGGACCAATTCACCAGAGGCATTCCAGTGGGATAGAGAGAGAGAGAGAGGGAAAGTGAGCAAAAGAGAGAGAGAGAGAGAGAGAGAGAGAGGGAGAGAGAGAATGATGCCCTGAATAAATGCATTGTAAATAACTGAAGAACAAAAATAATAACATTTGCTGAGAATAATTAATCAGGAAATACAGATGTGCCGTGGAGGGGGGTGGCTTGCTTTGTGCCAGTGCGGCTCATGTGCACATCGCTGCAAAAATGCTCATTTGGCCAAGAAAAGAAAAAAGAAAATGAAAACAGACTTTTTTTTTTTTTATAAATCACTATTTCATCACTCACTCTATTACAATTACATTTACAGTCCAGTTCCACTGCATAACAATGCAGTAAGATGTGTGTATATATACAGACGGGTGACAAATTAAAGGAAAAAACAACATAAAGTGTCTCGGTATGAGCCCCAGAACAGCTTCAATGCTCTTGGAACAGATTCTAGTATCTGGACTCTACTGGAGGGATGGACACCATTCTTCCTAAAGATATTCCCTCATTTGGGGTTTTGATGATGGTGGTTGCGGGCGCTGTCTAATACGTCGGTCCACAATCTCCCATAGGTGTTCAACTGGGTTGAGATCTGGTGACTGTGAAGACCATAGCATATGATTCACATCAGTTTCATACTCATCACACCATTCAGTGAGTCCTCGTGCCCTGTGGATGGGGCATTGTCATCCTGGAAGAGACCACTCCCATCAGGATAGAAATGTGTCACCATAGGATAAAGGTGATCACTCAGAATAACTGTGTCATGATTTGCGGTGACCCTTCTCTCTAAGGGGACAAGTGGACCCAAACCATGCCAGGAAAATGCCCCCCACAGCATAACAGAGCCTCCAGACCCCCTCACTGTGGGGGTCCAGCAGTCAGGCCTGTCCCTTTCTCTTGGTGTCCCACACATGCACTCGCCCACTTATTCAGAACACGAGCCAGTTGAGCGTCTGTGTGACTGGAGCTCCTGCCATCCGTGCCCCAATAATGACCCCTCTTTCACAGTCACTTAGATCCTTTCCTCTTGCCATCTTGATCCAAAATCGAGGTCAACTGGGCCTGCTCAGCATTTGTATACATGCCACAGAGCATGACAGGATGTTAATTTCTTAATTGTATCATGCAGTACACCTGTTTGGAGGCATCTGCCTTCGTTATGTTTCTCCACTCATTTATTCAGTTTTTTCCTATAATTTGTCACCCGTCTGTATATTTAATTGTATTTAAACACATTTTTATTAGCTATACTAAACATGAGAGTAAACGACAGATGTTAAGTTATTTTCCTCTGTGCTGAGGTGCCTTTAAAAAGCTTAGATAAGAGTTTGAACTCAGAAGTACCTTCTCAGGCCTCGGTCTTTCACTTGATTAAAGCACAAGTAGTTCGCAGCACACTCTCTGCACCGTGCGGGAGATTTAGGACATATTTGACCCCAGCAACAGTAATAATTTCCTTCCGGGCTGCCAGTTCTCCTGATTTATCTTATCTTTGTACTTCCATTAATCCTTTCCCCCCACCCTGTCAACACTCCATCACAAACACTTTCTACAAAAGCTGGGCCGATTAATCTGAAGTGACGGACTCCTCTTTCTGAAATTTTCTCCTTGAGCCAAGTGGGTTTTCCTCACTTTGAAAATGGCCTGACACGTCCTTGTTTATCCGTTGTCATTGCTCACGCTGCACAGCCTTTCATTAGCTCATGCAACGGATTTCTCCTACGTCTGGGGTCACCGTTTGTTTTGTCTGTTACTTGTAGTGGTTCCGTTTTATTTTTTCATCTCAACTCCAATAGTTACATAGAGAACGTGTCAACTCATTATTAATCCAGCTTCAAAACAATTTGGTAAATTGTCTGAGAAATGTGTATGCCTTAAAAGACAAACAAAACAACAACATTCATCTCTTATCTGTCTCTCTTTGTTCAGGAATATGTCAAGACATTATTATACGATTGAACTGTGTTGTCTATCAGTTGTGAAAATGAAGACGGGTTTGACTGTCATTGACTATTCCATAAAGCGGTTAATAAAATAATACACCGCCTAATGAAAATGGAAGATCAGAGACACCTCAAGACAGCTGTTTAGTCTGACCTAAAGAGACAGTGATTTCAGATTTAAGGAGGGGAAGAAAGCGATTATGTTGGCATATTTCGGCAACTCTGGAGAAGTTGGCGGATTGTTGAAAACGCCATCTGCTCTTCTCTTTGAACTTCAGATCAAACGCCGAGTGTGGACTATTGTTCTCTTTTTTTAAAGTGCTCTCTCACTCTCCCATGAAAAACACAAGGAAACTGCGGAATTACATAACAGCATTGCGTACGTGAGGCTCCCATCGATGTGTTGGCTCCTGCGTTTACGCGTCAAAGGGCAAACCACTCAAAAGCGACAAACCGTCTGCTTTATTACACCTTTATCAGCACCATTCAAGTTTTTGTCTGCCTAGTGTTACTGCAGAACTAGACACGTCGAGCCTCTAGGTTTTTATAACAGGGAGAGTGGAGGCAGCGCGTTCAAAATCATTTATTTGAATGAGGAGAGCACATTACAGACATTTAATTGAATTAGGGAGACATACTACCATTTGTCTTTCGAAGTTGGAGATTCCCTAAATGAGGGTCTCTCAGGGAGACGCTTGAGATGTGCACCATAAACATCTCCCCCCACCCCCTCAATCTGACAGAACAAATGATGTAATATGGACATCTTGGTCTTACAAGTGAAGGATGGAGCGATTTAGGAGGTCAAGTCACATAGACTGTAAAACAGATGCTAATATCTTGCATACAAATGAACTACCCAGTATTTCACCCATATGAAAATCCATGTAGCCATCTGCTAATCTTCCCTGGGATCCATCTCTCAGTATACCAGTCTTCCCATCCATCTATCTCTCTATCAGGAGTCTCTTTTTGTACATGAAATTGCTACTGCACTTCTTGACGCTGTTTTACCGAAGTGAGATCTGCAAGAACCCCTGAGACGTGCCCCACGCAGCCCCCGAAAGCGTTGGCAGAGGTTTTTGTGGAAGACATGGATTTGTGGGACTCAGACGTGCGGGATTGTTTCCCAGACCAAGAAAAGAGCGCAGGGGGAAATGAGAGCAGATGAGCAGCAGGGTCGCACCTGGGCTGCCGTTGTCTTCGGAGACTCAGGCAGCTGAGCCGGCCAGCCCAGCTGTCTGTCTGCAGGGCACCGGGACGCAGCTCCGCACTGGAGAATCAGCACCCCAGGACAGGCCAAATGGGGCCTAACAGCTTGCGTCCGGTTCTCAGGAGCATATGGCTGAGCAGCGCGGTGGCAGAGGAGGTTAACTTACTGTGACGATGCAGAGATCCGACAAAAAGGATGAGCATGTCTGGACGGATCTGTATTCATCCGTGTGTTGGTTTTGTGAAATATATTTACTCTCTCACTGGAGTATGCGTTTGTTTTAAAGTCAGTCATTGCTTTTTATTTTATACAACACCCTTTCAAGGTCAACACTGCAATATTAATATATGCATTGTAATAAGGCGGTGCGAGAAAAATGTAGACAGAAATCACATTTTTTTTTAAAGCCTCAGCCTTTGCAAAGTATTAATCAACCCAGTTCAAAGCCCTTTACATTTATATTATTTATTTATTTATTTATAGTGTTTTTCATTGTGTTATTATTTTTTTTTTCACAATTTCAGTTATTTCAGCCTTGCACGCCCTTTGGCAATAACATGTAGTATGTTTAGAGGGAAAGATTTATGACCATAAAGAAATTCCCAGTACTGTCTGAGATCTTAAGCTTTGCAAAAGATCACTTATCTTTGTGAACAGAGTTATGGAGGCATGCAATACTGTGGATATACTATTTACTGCACACAAATACTAGTCTTGACAGAACTGACAGACTCTTACACAGCCCTGAGGTCCCAAAGGCAGTAAAGTCAGTGTATGTTTGTGTTGTTTTTTGTATATTGAAGTATGGTGACCATTTTCCAATAAAAGTGTTCCTGTGCTTTATGTTTTATGTAATTTGCCATTATTGTAAGATCGCATATCCTAAAATGAGATATACTGATTACATATGCACTTTTATGCAGTCATCTAAGAGGGCCCAGTAATTCTGACATTAAAATTTCAATTGTAATACATTGACTAAAACAGTTACTCAAACGGCGCTAAATAATTAATCAATTTACTTCTAGAAAATTAAAATAATTTGTCAGTCTTGCCACTTAGTGTTAGTCATTTCAAGTAATTATATGAAATGATCATTTCTTGCTTGAAATTAAATCATTAATAATCTTTCTCTGCATTTTAAACTACAGTGAGTGGCTGGATCATACTTCCTTTTTTATTGCTGATTATGTGAAAATGGGAGAAAACCACGATGGGTAGTGATTGTGTGTCTAATTTGTGTGTCTCTCTTGTCCCGGTGGTTGATAAATTCCGCTTTTGAAAATGCAAACATGGTGGTTTCAGTCTTATTTAATGAGTGCTCATCACAAAATTAATCTCCTTTTCAATATGTATGTGAGCACGGCTACACACGTTAAGTAAAACGGGGGAGAGTGTGGACAAAAACACATCCCTGAACATTAATTATAATCCACTCTTGGATGCTAGCTTGTAGGTATGGCACCCATTTCAGTTCCCGATGCTGAAACCGCGTTTGGCATTTATTACAAGTGGAAATTCTGGCAGTTACTCCAAGGAAGTGCACTCTCCTGTCCTTGATGAAATAGACGGAGAGATTGGGGGGCAGAACCGATCCATTCCCTGACACCGGGACCTCGGTAATTGAGAAGTGTTGCTAATGCCGTCTAAGCCCAACACCACATTAACCTCTATCTTAATCCCCCTGTTAGCGAAAGTTATTACGGCTTCACTCTCAGGCAGCTCACCCTCCGTTTCTGCCATTTGCATAATGCCAAAATAATAACCTGCGATGTGCACCTCGCTGATTCAAGTTCCCCGTCAGCCACTCCAGAAGTCTGTCGGCAGAGACGGGCTTTGTCACTTCGGCGCCTGAGAAGGAAGGAGGCAAATTATGGGATTTTTTTTCCTCTTCCCCCCCATGGCTTTTGCATATTTGACAGTATCGTATTCATACATAGTGTCACCAAAAGTAATGGGCCAAGCCTCCTTGTGCTAGTAATGGATTTGAGCTGAAGAGAGGCTGGTTTTCGTGAAGGGCAATAACTGCCAGGACATATTGATCGGCTCTGAACGGCAAGCTACCAGCATTCATGGGGTTTTCATGCTAAGAGGGTGTAGTGCTACTACCATGTTGCGAGGGTACGGTGCTGTGTCAAGGGGAACAGCACTGGAAACTTGTCATATCTCTCTCAAGGTCCTGACCTCAATCCCGCAGAACACCTCTGTGATGAGCAGGAGCAGAAACTGAAGTGGAAATGTCCCTGCAAGAGGAATGACAAACTGTCTGGCTATTTATCAAACAGATTGAGGCCAAGAGTGGACCCTCTCCCAATTAAATCATCATGATCAGATCTCTTTTGCTATTTGTCTGTTATTGAAATACATTAGGATATTATCTATGTCTAAATGTTTACTTGAATTCACATGGTTGGTTCTATAGGTATTCATTCATGGACGAGCTGTAATTGAAAATAATTCAAAAGGTTTATTGTCATTAGCAAGAGAGACAAAATGTTATTGTCTGTATCTGTAAGGGGGAGTATATTATTTGACCACCATATTGTTTCTTGAGTTTGCAAAGGTATTCTCAGTTAAAATACAGAACAATGTATTAAACATGAGTCTGATCAGCTTCATTTGCCAGCATCAGCCCATATTTTGAAGAGAACTTAAATTGATTGAAGACTAATATAAAATGAATGTGACCCAATTTATACAATCAGCCGTTGGGAAGTCAGGAAGAGCTCCTCAAATTTGACATGTTGCATAAAACAGAAAGGTCAAACAGTACCATTTGCAACTTCACAATGTGTTGAAAAGTCTAATTCGGTTATTATTTCAGTGTGCTTTGGAAGATATTTCGAGATTGTTTTAAAAATGCCATCTTTTATTGTAAATGTACTTGTGATTAACAAGATAAGTGTTCCATAAAACCACATCTCCACTCAGTGGCCCTCGGTCCCTGATTTGAATGCGCCGTGAATGCGGGCGATAATTGAGAGATGACTCACTTTATGACTCACTTTTGAAGTAAAGCAAATTAACAGGATCATAATTTCCCTTCGAAATGCGAGTCCAAGAGGATTAAAAAGTAATAATCATATATGTATGTTTGTATTTATTTATTTATTTATATGAATTTGCGGTTCATTTAAAAGCCTACAATCCTGATTTATGTATTTATTTAGATAGCATTAGTATCCTAAATAACTAATCATGTAATAATTGAATATCCCTTGTTGCCTGGCCTAAATATGAAATATCACTCATGTGTATGAAGGTATCGCATATAATGATACAAAAAAAATCCAGAGCTAACCTAAAATAACTCATAAGCCGGTGGGGGGCATCATTTGTTGCCCCAAGGTAAAAATGTCTTCTTAAAACATGAAAGAACGCCTTGCCCTTCATCAAGGGTAAGACTACTCTAATCTTAGAAAGCTACGACCCAGCAGGTAGAACAGCTTTTGCATAAACTATCACTTTGTTTTGAGTTGTGTAAAGATTTAATTTGGAACAGATTAATACATGATTTCCCTTATGTATCCATTCCATCTTCAGATTACTTAACTAGACACTTTGCTGCACATGAAACGAATTCATCAAAGCGAAAATTGACACACAACCTCCAAGACCTTCCGGATTGTGGCTCTCCAGAACCACGCACACACCTGAATATATGCCCTTAATGGACTAAAGGACTCTTCTCTCTTCCCAACACAGACCTCCCCCTCGTGAACCTGTCTGTGGAGCCCCAGCCCATCCTGGAGGGGAACCTGGTGAAATTCCACTGCTCTGCCAAAGCCAACCCGCCCGTCAGCCAATACAGGTAAGAGCTGCCGATGGGAGGATCTCTGGGGAAAAGCTGTAGAACCAGGGTTCGGCATCTCAGACTCTCAGTGCTGGTCTCAATGCCTGTAGAAACCTGCAAAGCAAAATAGTTGCACGTCATAATGTTGAGAACAAATGAATTATTACAACACACAGGCATGTGTTAGTGACTTTTGCCACTGACATAGCGACGTGGTACCTCAGCATTTTCAGGTCTTTGGAAGTGAACCACGATTACTATGAGGACTGGAGGTCTTTAACTCCACAAAACTAGATGAGAATGTGTCCCAAGCCATATAAAGTAGTGTTTAATTTTATAGTGGTTAAATTGCTGTGGGAATGTGTCACGGGATGAGTCCTGTCAAGAAGTGTTTCGTCTTCTTTTAATTCCTTTGTTACAATACATATTTGACATGCAGTTGTCATCTTCTACTCAATAGCTGTACCTCAGTTTTTGCAGTTTTATATTATGTATTTACTTATTTGGCGTGCAATCGAAGCCATTGTAATATAACATAAAGACTTAAAGGATGGTTTTAAACACACCATTATGGTCACTGTTGTTGTTGCATCTGTTTGTGTCTTGAAGAACAATCAAGAATAGTTATCTTAACTCTGAAAGTGCACACCTGTGTGCCACATAGTTGTGGATATTTTGGGTACAGGAGTCATTTGGCTGAAGGGGATGTATGCTCTTGGTGGTGGGCATAAATTAATAAAGTCCCATATAATTGTGGCACTCCTGTGTGCAGCCACTGAGGTAGTACTGTCTGTCCTGAGTAAACAGCATCTCTTTTACCTGCCACAGACTAACACCCCCGTTTCAGCTCGGCAGATGCAAGGCAATGAATAATTGATAAGGAGGAGACTGGGAGAGTTTGACATATTTCTAAACCATCTGTTTATATCATTTTCTGAATTAGGAGAAAAAAAATGTTGCAGTGGGGCAAAAAAAAAAGGTTTCCACTTTGCCTTTGGTGATTTTTCGTATTTACGGATCTATCCAGGAGGGCTTTATTTTCTCCCAGGAAGGCTGATCCCCAGTTCAGTTGCAGGACGAGGTGATCAGTTCAATAACAAAAGTAGGACACGAGTTCATTTGCAAAGCTGGGTTCGACAGCGGGGCTCAGTCACAGATGCAGGGGATGGATTTAGATGCAGACGATGGCTTGGAGCAAAATGAAGCGCTGTTTGGAATCACAAGAAAGCCCATATGCAGGAGATATCTTGAAGATGCTTTGGACACAGCGTGTTTCAAAAAACCCTTCTTTAAAAATTGGACTATGACTAATGCAGCAGTTGTCCTAGTAATTTTTCAAGAACACTTTCTCCGGTTCCTCCTTCAGATCTACCAAATGTAGTTATGCAGATTTGATATGTTGGCATATATTATTTAAAAAGTACCTTTTCTGTTTTATTTATTTATTTAGACCTTCATATCTAAGTGAATCATTTGAACAAGAAAAACATCCCCTGTGTCAAGGGATTTGTCTGATGTGTTCAAAAACACAAATAGATTTATAAAACATTCAAATGGAGGACACGGGGCAGAATTCCTTTGATGAATATTACCAAGTGCCTGAGCTATAAAAAATAAAATAAACAGTTGATCAAACAAATACATAAGTGATAGTCTTATCATTGGTAATAAAAATGTAAATGTAGTTTACAAAAATGTAATTTGTGTTTGTGTGTTCGTGTTTTGTAAACGTGCCTTTCGTTGATATGCATTTATGAGAAAATATATGTTTAAAGGTTATTATATATTTTAATTCATAGTAAGGGTTTGTTTTAGACAGTAAATCCCATCTCTTGACTGTATATCAATAAGACCTACAGCTTTGCGTTTCTGTATTCAAGAGACAGTTGCGTGATGTATGTTTGCTTTATCACAAAGTCCTGACTGTGAAGACATATTAAAGTAAACCCATTGTCTTCAAATCATGTGCACATGTTTTCAGGGGCAAACGATGGAGAAACTTGCCACACTTATATTGAGTACAGCACAAAAATGTGTATATTTAGTTACATATCTGAACAATTAATAGCAGTTTTAATATACACAGTGTTTAATAAATCACTGAACTAATATTGTTGCAATTATCTCTGCAGTTATTGCAGTTTGCTCTCTCTCTCTCTTTTCTCTCTCTCTCTATATATATGTAGATATATCATATGCCTTTCATTTGTATAGCTATAAGAAAATTATCAATGTCATATTCTTAATACAAACCTTCTCCACTACTTTCAATACATTTTAAAACATTGTATTGCAGTGAAGCAGCATCGTTCCTCAGATTTATTACTTTCATATTGCCGAAGCCCACTTGAAACTCTGTGGTAAGTTTTTTTGGCTTGCAGACGTGTTGTACACAATTAATGGACATAATAAGACAGTAAGTTTGCCCATAGTAACAGGTATTTATTTATTATTTCCCTGGAGAAGATCTGGAATACGGGAACTTGTTTTTCTTTTCCTGTGTCAAAGGTCACATAGGTAATTTCCTGTTTTAAAATCTGATATAAGCCATGACCTGTCACATGCCCCACGAACAAGCAGGAACTAAAGACAGCTGCAGTGCAGGCCTGGCAGAGCATCACCAGAGAAGAAACCCAGCATCTGGTGATGTCTATCGTTCCAGACTTCAGGCAATCATTGACTGCAAAGGATTTGCAACCAAGTACTGAAACTCACAATTTAATTAATGATTATGTTAGTTTGTCCAAATACTTTTGAGCCCCTAACACTGGGGGGACCACATATGAAAATGTGTGTAATTCCTACACCGTTCACCCAATTTGGATGTAACTACCCTCACATTAAAGATGAAAGTCTACACTTAGAACATAAGAAAGTTTACAAACGAGAGGAGGCCATTCGCCCCATCGTGCTCGTTTGGTGTCCAGTAATATCTAAGTGATCCAAGGATCCTATCAAGTCTGTTTTTAAATGTTCCCAAACTTTCAGCTTCTACCACATCTTCTACCACTTAAAGCACATCTTGATAGTTTCCTTACAAATCCATTGTGGTGGCATACAGAGCCAAAATGATGACAATTGTGTTACTGTCCAAATATTTATGGACTTAACTGTATTCTGTATCTTGGGTATGTTGGTGGAAAAAGCTGTTGTGTATAACATGTGGTGTCTGGTAAACCAAATGCCGCTGTGAGAAAAACGAACAAGAGGAAATACATCGAACATATGTAACGACAGAATCAGATGCTGAGATCCAAGCGAAGAGGGGATTTCAAATCCCAGTAAAGCCTTACTAAGGAATGTGAAGGTAGCACTGCTGTAAAAAAAGTTCAATACAGCTTGAAAGACATTAGCGATTTCTTAACACTTCATTTATTCAATTAGTCAGATCAGGTTTTACAGAGTGTTCTACACATAAACTAAAGCTCATTTCCATTAGCTGGAACTGTAGTGGCGAGATGTGCACCAGTGATTTGAGGCCAGTCCCTGGAGCCCAATTTTCCCTATTCAGGTGAGTTTTCAGCTGCAGGGAGGAGTTCTGGGCCGAACAGATGGCCGTAAAAGACAGACGCATTAAACTCAGTAAAGATGAAAAACGGTTCATATTGAGAGCATAAAATGTAGCGATTAGCCAGAAAAGAATGCCGGTGCAGCCAATGAGTTGGCAAATCAGGAGGAACAGAAATAGATGGCCACACTGTTGAAGGAATAATCTCACAGATTTTATGGGCACAGATATATCAGCGTGATGCATTCTGTCTCTCGGTGGGGTCTCCACACAGGACCTTATATATTTTGGTCGCCTCTCAAGTGTGCCCTGAAGATTCCCGGTCGATTGTGAATATTTCCACAGAACTGGATAAGCGTATTGATAGTGGTCAGACCTGTGTGTCCTTTTCTGTGGCAGTTGATCAAATCATCCAATACGATTGTTCTCCATTTTGCGTACAAGCTCTTACACGAGGGCTCAGTTTCATGGCAAGCGCAAAAATAATACAGATGATGAGTTTGCAAAATGAGGTTCGGGAGGAAGACAACCCCTCGTCTCACACCTGACTTCCGCCCACCCAAGCATAAGTATCCAGCATCCCTCGTTCTTTCCCAGCATTCATCGCTTTGCATCCCTCCTCCGCCCCACCCTTTGCAGCAGCTCCTTGGCTAATTCCATCTAGTGGGGGGTTCCAGTGGCCTCCTCCTCATGGCCAGGTCATCCTTCACATAGTAAAGCCAAAATAATCTGTATTTACCTTCTACTACAGGGCTGTCTGAACTCCTGAAATGGGAGTAAACATGTTCCGATTTAGATTTAATGTCTCTTTGACAAATAAGAGGGAACTCCATCGATGGGCGACTGTGGACTGTTTGATTGGATGACAAAATGGCGGAGGCCACGCCCTTCTGCCTTGGCTTGGATAAGTCTGTAAGCCATAGCGCTAAGAGGGAGGTGGAAGGAAAGAGGAGCGAAATGCTGAAAAAGTAAGAGCGTGTCTTCATTAGCTAACGGAGGGGTGGCCAGACACGATACATCACAATTATGCAGACTTACCGATAATAAAGAAATAATTCATGCTGTGCAGCAAGCCTTTGTGTAGAGGGACGGGAATTAAATCCATTAGCAGGTGTTTCCTATCTAATGGTTATGTGGAGAAGAAAATAGGGTGGAAGAATGATGGTTGTGGGGGGCGGGGGGCGGGGGGCGGAGTAGATAGTTGTTGTTGGTTGAGTTTGTTTGTTGCAACAGTGATCTAAACCGAATAGCCAGTCCTCTGTGGACTTGAATGTGTGTTTCTTTTTTTGTACTTCTGTCACCTCTTATTTTCTCATTTGTTTATCAGAAGTACTTAATGAAGAGCTGAAGTCTCAATCACACAGCCTCAGAGCTGCTCATAAACCATTTGATATGCACATATGGGCGCAGACAATGCCGTCTGTGGTCATTCGCTTCATTATTTCATTTTGCTCGTTTGCTTCATTGTTTGTTTGTTTTGGTGGATAGCTCCCAAGTGGATGCATGTTCACCCAGTATATTGCATTTTGCTTCATTAACAAAGAGTGATATGCAAACCACAAAAAGGAGGAAAATAAATTGCTTAAAAGGAAGTGGGAGGTGGGGTGGAGGCTGGGGGGTGGGAGCGGCGCATCCGTGTTGACAGATGGTAATATAAAATGGAGTTAAACTGCCAAATAAGGCTAGCTTCACAAATGAAGAATAAGTGCATTTTATCTGAAACTGTATCTTTTTTGCTTTATGCTAAAGATGTGAGCATTAGTATATATCACTCCACAGAACTACAAAGGAAGTAGTCTTGGTGGGAAGCTTATTAAATCTACCCCAATGTGTTTCTTATTCACATTGAATTATTCACAATGAAACCATTTTTTTATTTGGTGAAAAATCCCCAGTTTGTCTGACCTATGTTTTGTTTTGAAGTGTTCTTGGGCCGACAGCGAACAGCTTTTGTGTTAATTCGTGTTTATGTGTGCGGAGCAGCTCGGGACTGACAGGGTAATCAACAGAGCATAAAGCCATTCCACCGGTAATGTACATTTGTAAATGATACACTAAATGAAAAATACATAATAAATCTGAACATTTCCCATTTCTTTCTTCCTTCCTTTCTTCGTGGAAATGCCTTCCGTATTTATCAAGCCCTGCTTTAAAATTCCACAAAGGTAATGAATTGACGGATACCGTTACTCATGGGGGCTATGAATAAGAAAACCACTTTGAAGCGTATCAGTAAATCTGATAAAACTTTAGACTTTTCAGAAGATATTTGTTTTCTGCTCCTTTGCCAGATTCCCTCGTTCCTCCATGCTGTGCCTTTAAACCCATTTCCATTTTAGAGACCCATTAATCACAGGACTGAGAGGGACAGTTTTATATTCTTGGTATTAGGACTATTACACAGGTGGATCAGATGATCATCATAAATTGGACATTTTTGTTCGGAAAATACATTACAGTATATTTAATCAAGTTGATTGTGTTACCGAGGTTCAATTTACTGTGTGGATATTATAGAGTTCATTTAATTTCATTGCACTGATTTGAGGAATGCCTCATAAATTGTCATTTTCATTCACGAGCGTTTAATAGAAATAAATAGCTCTGCTTTAGCGTTTTGTTTTGTTTTCTCTCACGCTATTTATGGCTGGAGGAAGCTCAATGAATTCTTTACTTCATATGGACCAGACTAACAAAAGATTTTAATTACATAAAACGGGCCAACCAGCAGCAGTGCCTGCTTGGAGGGAAGGATGGGCACTGTAGTCAGAGCCAGCTGTGTCCAACATCCCATAATCAGCAGCATCCTCTTGGCCCAGTGCCACCAGGGTTGAGTGGGTGAAATTTGGCCAGTTTTCCGGCTTACAATCCGAACATATCCCGTGTGGCTAGGTAAGCATCTGTGAGCCTTTATTGTTACCAGTGGGTGAGGTATCTGTCTTCCATCTTACATTTCAACTCCAGGTGATACCCCGAGGTGGACATTTTTGGAGGATGCACGCATGTTATCCTCATATCTCCCGTGCAGGTGCAAGGGCTGTAGAAACACAAGAGCCAATTCCATAATTAGGCATTTTAAAAAAATAAATTGAAGGCACCGCATGAAGGCACTGTTCACAGCAGAGAACATCAGTCATGTTTCAAAGTAAGAATTGGTGACAAATTAACATGAAATAATCAAATTCACAGATTACTTTTGCGGGGGAGGATAAAATGGCATGCTAATGGAGTTCATCCCATCATAGAGAAACCTTCCCCTTGAAAGGCGCTCATTGACGTCCCATTTCTTGCTGAACAAGATGCAGGTGTTCCACTCAATTCTATGTTTTGCATGTTTTGAAGCATTATCAGCTACAAATACAGCTTTCACACTTCCTGCTGTCACTGGTACTTTGTTGAAACATAATGTGCCGTGAAGCTTTGGCGAGATAACCCTCTATTTGCGTTGAACCTGCTGTCCAATTTTCTCACTGCCGTCTTTGAATACTCTCCTAAAGTCTGTACGGGAAACTTATTTTTGGAGAGGTCATGTACCCAGCTTTACCGTCACATTTTCCTATGAATTGTGAATGAGATTATTTATTTCTGCAGCTTTAAGACATACTGTACCATTTCTGAAGTGGCGACAATATTGAAAATAATTGTAGATGAATCCCCTCTGAACAATGAATAAATGTAAATTGTCTACCTGTACTGACAAAATGTGATTAGGCTCCTAACAAAGGTTGTATTTACATAGGATTGAAGCCGCTACAGCTATTGTGTCAGAAAGAACACATTTTGCTTTGAATTAAAAATAATTTCAGAAAAAACATTCTCCGCGAACCACATCCTTTTTTGTTCGGCAGCAGCTTGTGCATTTCTTAAAATTATTCTTAATGTGATAATTTGTTTGTAGAAATACCTACTGCGGCTCCCCTTCAAGGTCATGAACACATACAAGTCTTTCTATCCATTATTAAAAATGGCTTGCTTTTCTCTCTACTTGTGGTTTCATTTTCTGAAGCATTTCACATATACATTAGGGCTGCCAGTTAAGTCTGAAAATTGAAATCGATGATCATGCTCCCAAAAATCAAATCAATACATTCAAAATAGATTTTTCGGCGGGTAATGAACGTTTCTCAGTAGACCTCACTGGGACTCACAATACAGCCTCTCTAGACACCCTGTGATATCAATGTGGAATTAATGCAGCTTTGTCTGTAGTAAATTACCCCATTTATAAGTGGTTTTATAAATCTTTAAAATATATAAACAATCTGTATGGAATACATGGTGTTCCGGAGCATGCAAATTAGGAAATTATAGAATGTTTTTCGATGTTGAATTTTTACAGAACTGTTTGGTTAAATTGTTTCAAGGAGTACTGACCCATAAGTCATAAAATAATCAATATTGATACTATTCACTCTATTGACTACTCCGTTCCCTTAGTAGTGTCAAGATTGTAGTTTGTTTTCTATATCAATTATAAAGTTTCCATCGTCTCAGTTGACCTGTCGGTGGGTGGCTTCTATTGTCTAAGATAGGAGTTTGTACCAAATCTGGTCATGTCAGCTGTGACCTTATTTATCAACGCCATGCAATGCTGGAAGCTGCATCTCTTCGGGACAATGTGATGCCTGTGTACTTCTCATTGGCCAGCTGCACGAAAGAAAACAGAGCCTTGACAAGGATAACGTTTCCAGGTCATACAACTGTGGAATTGAATCGTCTGTGATTTATAGTTTGAGCAGCCGAAAGCTTCCAGAGAGTGATGTTGCACAGACATCAAAGGCTACCTGGAAAGACCAAAACGAGAGAGTGAACTGTGAACTGTGAACTGTGAAAGGTGAACTTACGGGGCTGTCAGATGCGTCCCTTTGCCTGCGGAGAGGCCTGCACATGATTTATCTTGAGTTTATAGAGTTTTTCCATAGCCTCCCTGTAACTGTGTGTTAAGGAGATTTTAGCAATGCAATGAATTAATCAATGTAATGTTTTTGTGTGCATCCTGCAAAACTACAAATATCAGCCAGGTGTTAAAGAGATGGTGACTTCAAAACTGCTAGGAAGGACATACTGCATCTGAACAGCAGCTCCGTTTTCAATGCCAGGTTTCTTTCACCTACATCCCCGATCAACACTCACACTAATGTAATGCTCACCACGCTGGCTGTTCCCGTGTTTCTTATTTGACAGTATTAGAGGAAAAAGACTGGAGGCTGAGGGAAGAAAGAAAGTAAGTGAAGCTTTAGAAGCAGAAGTTAATGAATGGATAATAAGAATGCATTCAGAGCATCTGCTTGTTTCATGAAAAATGATCTTTCAAAGTGAGAGAGAACATTTCTGTTGAGTATAGCAGTATATCATTTTTTTTTTCCTTACCGTTTCAACATTTTAAATAGTTATAAAGTTTGGTGCAGGTCTGCGTTCTTGAAGTTTGTGAAGTCAGACACTGTCTCAGGCAAAACTACGAGCGCGTGCATGACACACCGAAAGATTGGTTCCCTGACACTGGGGGTCTGAACGTACAACGCCGTCTAGGGGAGTGACAGAATGTACAGACTCAGGTACAATATAGAGGCTGTTAAACCCTTCATAATCTGCAGCAACTTTGCTTCCTTGGCACCATTGTAGTGTGTGTTTAAATGGCAAACTCAGGCACACCAAAAGTATCCTGTCACAGATGTTTGAATGCTGTACCATGTCTAGAAAACTGTCTCTTGTGCTCTAAGACCTGTTACATTTATATGTCATAATATTTTCTTCGCTTCAGTTCATATCTGGAGTTGTAGTTCAGAATCAAATTGCTGTTTATCCACATTTAAGACTTCAGTTCACTTATACTTCCTTGTTTACTAAGTATCACCACTGATACCAGAATGGGGAGTTGTAAAATAAATGCCAATATATTGTTTGATGACTGTATCTGCTATCTTTGGGAGTGTTCTGGAACTTCTAAATGATGGGTCAAATATAAAGCCATATCTTTAGAACTGCAGCCTCTGGCTTGGAAATCAACTGCTAGGGGATTTTAAAGGACGTTTTACAATATAATGCTGTTTATATTTTATTCAATTGCTTTTGGTGACCTTTAGAGCAATAAATATTTGTCATTCCGTTTATTTGTTTTCCTTACAACAATCATTCCTCAATAACGGGGATTTTCTGTCTCTTTGTTAAGTTCGAGCAGCACATCACTGACAAACTCATTTCTGAGAAACATGCTGAGGCAAGCAAAGATCCTTCAGGAAAAAAAATGATTTATTTATAATACAGTATAATAAGTCTAACATCAAAACGGTGAACTATTGACATGATCAGAATGCCTGTCTCCCTGCGTTTCCAGATTCCAATGACTTTCCTTGGAAGTGTCTCTGTTACTGTAATTTAAGTTGAAAATCTAAAAACATCCTGTTGCGAATTTAAATATAAAGCATTTTCATTCCAGACACGTCTCAATATATTGTATATTAATGTGTAAGTAGTGCTATCATACACATTTTGACTACAAATTTTCTGCCTAATCCTCACGACCGCCCAACCACCCCCAAACAAAAACAGAGAAAATTGGACAAATAAATTAAACTATGAAATTAAATAAAATACTTTCTTGACATAATTCCTCATAGCAGGCTGTATCAGGGAGGTATTAGTACATAACAGATGCCAGCAAAAAAACACATGTAATATACAATTCAGCAAATGATCTACATTATTCAAAATGTACAAAAGGATCCAATGGAGATGTCATGCAAGATGTCACCGGAAGCTAAATACAGAGTGGGGATAAATGTTGGTAACAATCTGAGTTATTTCCCCCATGAAAACATAAGAACATAAGAACATTAGAAAGTTGACAATCAAGAGGAGGCCATTCAACCCATAGTGCTTGTTTGGTGTCCATTACTAACTAAGTGATCCAAGGATCCTATCCAATCTGTTTTTGAATGTTCCCAAATTATCTCTTCAGCCACATCGCTGTGGAGTTTGTTCAGATTGTGACGCCTCTCTGTGTGAAGAAGTGTCTCCTGTTTTCTGTCTTGAATGCCTTGAAGCCCAATTTCCATTTGTGTCCCCGGGTGCGTGTGTCCCTGCTGATCTGGAAAAGCTCCTCTGGTTTGATGTGTTCGATGCCTTTCATGATTTTGAAGACTTAGATCAAGTCCCCACGTAGTCTCCTCTGTTCCAGGGTGAAAAGGTTCAGTTCCTCAGTCTCTCAGTAGGACATTCCCTTCAGACCTGGAATAAGTCTGGTTGCTCTCCTCTGAACTGCCTCTAGAGCAGCGATATCTTTCTTGAAGTGTGGAGCCCAGAACTGTCCACAGTATCCAGATGAGCTCTAACTAGTGCATTGTACAGTCTGAACATTACTGCCCTTGTTCTTAAATCTTTTTCCAAGATCTGTTGGCATAAATCTGACTTTCGATGTGACCAATTTCCTGCACACACAGGTGGGCTAAAGGTGGCAGTGTGATCCAGGAGGTGTCTGGGGACACTTATGAAGTCATCGTGGACCACTCGTTCTTTACCGAGCCTGTCTCCTGTGAGGTCACCAATCCTCTGGGCAGCACCAACATCAGCCGAAATGTGGACGTCTACTGTGAGTATGCCACCCTGCTCCCTCTACACCCAATTGTGAGGTTCTTTAGTTATTGAAATCCCCCAAAAGGCAAACAAGTGGATACCAACACACCTATTATCGCTTAATACACAAATACAAAATTCATTGCATGTTACCACAGGGAACTAGTAGTAGTGGTAATATTATGATTTATATTAATATTATTACTATTATCACAAAATATTACTTCTCTCCTTGACTGTGACTGTGTGTTTGCTAGTTGGACCCCGAATGGCTGCAGAGCCACAGTCCCTCCTGGTCGACCTGGGATCGGATGCTGTGTTTAATTGCGCCTGGACTGGCAACCCCTCTCTCACTATCGTATGGATGAAGCGAGGATCTGGGGTGGTATGTATTAAGGAGCAACACTGGGGCCATATTGTAGCTGTAAATTCAAGTTGATTTGATTTGATATGTTGTAGCTGCGAGGTGCATTAAATATCCCTCTATATGGGAAAACAAACAGTCTGTAAATGTTCACTCCTTTGATTCACAGTTAAACATGTTGTATTAAAGAATTACATTCACATTGTCTCTGTGCCTTTCACACATTGTATATGCATGCCTGGCTAGCACTAATTCCAATCAACAAGACTGTTATTTAAACTGCATATGTAAATATGTAAAGTAGGTGTCGGAACAGTTCCAAACATGCATTACCAAAAAATAATAAAAAGCAGGGTAGTTTGAACGTAAATTGAAATTTGCATCTTAACTGGAGCTGGAATGCCTTTTAAATATTGTTTGGAAATGCTTATGTTTATGACCACAGAACATCTCGCAACATGCACTGGAAATGTAGACGTAATGGAGAGATCCTAGTAAGAGAGGTAAAAATGTAATTAGGTTTCATAATCCTGCTGTGAACTAAATAAATTACACAGGATAAACCAAAATAACACTTATCTGTTAATTAAAAGAAAATACAAAATGAGGTTGTGACCCCCCCCCCACTCCCCCAAATCCGATTAATACAAATGCAGCCCGTTTTCTACCGCTTCAGTTCCACTAGCAGCTGCAAGCGAGATAGGTAGAGGAATGAATTTATCTAAAGGTGAAGGTAGCTGTGCACCGGCAAGATATATGCTGCAAATTCTTAATCATATTTTAATTCTGGCCGGCAGTTTCTCTTCTGAAAACATGTTTCCGAATTGCAGGTGTCACAGCCTGTAGAGCTGCCCTAAATTGGATTTTAATAATTGATAAAGGGTTTCTAATGTAATAAGTCCGACAAGATGGTGTTGCACTGCCTTGTGTCAATAGGCACAGTTTCCCAGCTCATTCCCCTCCTAACCTCTGCTCCCGTACCCCACAGGTGCTGAGCAACGAGAACATTCTCACATTGAAAACGGTGAGACAGGAGGACGCTGGGAAATATGTTTGCCGTGCTGTGGTCCCTCGGGTTGGAGCTGGCGAGAAGGAAGTGTCGCTCACAGTCAATGGTAAAAAGAACAACGACTCTCCTACTCTTTTCCCGGTGCTTAGAACGGGTGTTGTTTGTCTACCCTAAAGGTTATAGCCATGCATTCGTAAACCAAAGTCGCTACTATTGCTAAACCTCCCTGGAAATCCTCTTTAACTTAAGAAACATAAGAAAGTGTTCAAACGAGAGGAGGCCATTCGCCCCATCATGCTTGGTTGGTGTCCATTAATATCTAAGTGATCCAAGGATCCTATCCAGTCTGTTTTTGAATGTTGCCAAATTGTCTCTTCAGCCACATTGCTGGGGAGTTTGTTCAGATTGTGACGCCTCTCTGTGTGAAGAAGTGTCTCCTGTTTTCTGTCTTGAATGCCTTGAAGCCCAATTTCCATTTGTGTCCTCTGTCCGTGTGTCCCTGCAGAACTTGAACGTCTTCCTTTGTTCACTGGCACAGGCCAAAACGTAAGCCAGTATATAATCTAAGAGCAAACATGGCATTCAAGAGCTTGTTTTGGTCCAGGGAGTGCTAAAGACATTAAAGCAGTGGAACTTAAAAGCGCAACACTGCACAGAAGGGTCAGATTCAGTTCCTATTGGGTTGCAGTTAATGTATATAATTCATTATTTTATGGTTGGTGCAGAGAACAAAATACTATTAATATAATTGCGGTTCCTGAACACAGATGACAAATCATTTACCACACAAAGACTTAAACATTTTGTTTTTTGTTGAGTTTTTTCAAAATTTGTTGTTGTTACATGGTTAGGTTCTGTTCAATATCTCAGAGTTCATCACAATCTATTGCATAGACATAAACCATATCATAATCCGTTTTTCACAATTCAGACCAGTCGATTCTTGTATGCAAAAGAAATGCACAACCTGGTCACATTGTGAAAGTCATTCTTTGAATAGCAGGGAACAAATGGCTCCTGTTATTTGAGAAAAGCTCTGTATATGCTTAATGCACAGAATGTATATTTAATGCTGATTAAATTGAAAGGAAATCACAAGAGGTTGAAACACAGGCAATGACTGACTAATGAATGCGAAGGAATTCTATGAAATAAGCAGTTTCAGACAAATTACTTCATTATGATTGCTTGATATTCATAATGCGTGCGTTCAAAAAGAAAAAGGAAGAAAAAAAGGCAATGACTTTCAATCTGTAATGTACAAACCTTTGAAGGCTCCCTTTCTCTCCGAGTCCATTTAAGCCATAATAAAAGAGTACTAGAGCAGACGTGAATTATTGTCTGCGCCATTACAAGGAATATCTTTAACTTGAGGAAACCGTGACCGAGCTTGTGTTGCAATGTTGGTCTTGGGGTCTTGTAAATGTCTCTCCCCAGATAAAAATGAGAAGTGGGAGGTGCAATAAAAGGAGGCTGGGTACATTTTATTTTAACGATGGGAATGAGATGGACTGAGATTGGGGATTAAATCAGGCCATAGTACCAGGACTCAAAACGAACTTGCCCAAGGATGTGGACGGCGAGATTTTATCACATAACTGAATGGCTTTATGAGCAATCTGATCGTTTTATAGGTACCTGGGAAATCCATTCAATGTATTCATTTAAACATTTTACAGTAAATATAGATATTTTTTTCCTCTCTCTCTCTCTGATTTCTGATTTGCATTTAAGCATCTACATTGGCAGTTCACACAAGGCTACCAAACAAGATGTCTAGCATCTAAATTATGTTAGAAGCCTTTTCTTTAACTTACAGCATGTATTATTATTATTATTATTATTATTATTAATTATTTTAGCATGATTATTATTAATAAGGAAAGCGTTTAGGTTCAGTAAAACAGTGCTGATTTTACAATGATAAGAACTTGAATTATAATAATAATTATAATAATAATAATAATAATAATAATAATAATAATAATAATAATAATAATAATAATAGCTCTAACAATAGCCTGAACCCTTAACCCGACAACAAAAAGTGAAGCAGATCAATTTGTCATAGTTAACGCTGTCGAAATGCAATCATATCCCAAATCGAAGTCAACCCTTCCTGAAAGATATCTCTATCCGAAGCCAAATTGCAGGCTAGTCAACCCTACAGAGCCCCGGTAACATAGTCAGCAAAGATCATTTCCCATTTCAAACACCTATGCATGAAGCTAACGCAAGGTTAATAACAGGATACATCAAAATCGCTGTTCAATAGGCTTTTAGATTACAACTAATAGCTCTTGCACTGAGTTGCTCCAAGCAGCATCCCAGAGATGAATCTCTTATTATTGACGACTTCAGGACAATCGTGGCTGATTGGAAACAAAATCTAAATTGAGTTGGGGTGGCATTATTTTTTCTAATGATACTGTTATTTGGTGCTGGAACATTACAATTGAGTCCTCATTGAAACGTGTGTTTATTTGTATACACAAACTTGAATACAGCACGTTGTCGTCCAAGCCCAGGCAAATTTCATATTCATATTTTCAAGCATTTACACACAATTCTGTACTTTAATATTTCTCATTGAACTGAGAATAAAGGGCTACAAATTAGGGGTCATCCACTCTATAAGGACACTGTGCCCCCCACCAAAACAAGAAGTTTGCAGACGAAATTAATTCACAGCACGTTTGTGCATCATTTTTTGTCACATAGTGCCTCCTGTGTCCTGTCCTAATTCTGTCTTCAATTACCTACACCAAGAAACAGCATCCTTTTGTAACAGTTTTAATAATGTAAGCCCAATGTATATTTTTATTTTAAATAATGGTAGTCAAAAATGTGTCTGAATAGTTAATGAATTCCTCAAGGAGAAATGACTGTCAGACCCAGGATGATTGTACTAGAGCAGCAACATTCACTCACATTTGTCCTTCACGTGGTACAGATTGTGACAATGATGTGTCAGCTGAAATTTGAAGTTTTATGTCTGCTCAGGGACTCCATACCTTTTGGCATAAGCCTGCTGTTTTAAATTCCACTATTTAGCTAATGAAACGCACTCTACAAGGATGGTCACAGCTTTGGGAGCTAGTTTTGAAGGAAGGACCGAAAAGAGAGAGCTGAAGTTTAAGCACGAACACCGGCTTGCATCATTATTATTGTGGTTTTTTTTTTTAGCACATGGCACCACACTACATTGCTCCCACAGTGTACCAACACAGATTAGAGACTCAAACCATTCCCTGGAGACCCGCGTAATTTAATTAAAATTAAATAGCTAGCAGGAAAAGCAGTTTATGTAGAACCCACTAATGGATACATATTGCTTTGTTTAGGTTTGCAGTCCTGCCTTGTGTGCGCTAAGAAATCAAATGCAATTTTGTCAGCCCAGGGAGATAGGACTACTTTAATGTTGGGTACGTTCACCACCGAAGGTCCCATAGGGTTCGTCATTTATTTTTAAGGGGAACAATATTTAAGACATTGCCCTGATTTTACAATAAAAATGGGACTTTCACCAACTAATCTGCAGTAAGATCTTTCAAGACAAATATATAAATGAAATAAAAGATTTTGCATGGAAAAGGTTTGTGAAAAGCATTATGAAACCAGACTATTCTTATTTAAAAATAAAGCTTGTGGAACTGAACTCTCGGAATAGAAAACAAATTCACAGATATAGACAGCAGATTAGAGTTGTTGAGAACGTATCCATGCTGGTTTAACTTTTCTTGTAAAGACAAATCGATAGGTTTGGAAATGCCACCTCGGTTATCTGAAAAAGAGAAGACTACCCAAAGGGGTGGGACATTGCTGTTTCCGTTGTCGAACAAATCTTCCTATAGGCTGTTGTGAGTTTCATACAGACAGACCCCTCCCCATGTGCCTGCTGTATCTACTGACGCTCTTCAACGCTGTTCATTGGGAATATTCACCTTGGACTCATGAGTAATACGCTTTTCTCTTACTTACTTATATATATTAGTTACTGCTGAACTTATCTTTTAGTATTTTATTCTAATATTATTTTAATATTATCACTGAGTTCCCATTGAAATTACAATGCCCCGCCAATGGGGAGTGTTCTCCACTTGAAAGCTCACGTCACATGGGATTCACTTTATTCCCTTATTCAGACTTTCAAAGTAAATGAAACTAATCCTTTGCAAACAAGATTTGGAGAAGAAGGCAAGGTATTCTTTATGTTCATAAATAGATTTTGAGGATAATTGATGTGATTCTAAATGCATTTTCCAGTTTAAAATCCTCAAGAGGAGGGAATGGTGTTCAGTGTTATTACAACATCAATCCTCCTGTTTTCAATTGATGTTACTCAAATGTTTATTGCTGAAAATTAGTACTAATTACTTAAATCTGAGGCTTAGCACTGCTTGAAAAGTGCAATAACGTGGTGTCTGTTCCTGCAAGATCCAAAGCTCCGAGTGGCTCCTGAGACTTGCTTTTTGAGCTGCTGAAGTTAAGGTTTGTTTTGTTTTTAAATAGAACGGCAGGCAGGGATGCAGTTTCAGTGAAATTGAATGAGGCAATGAAATATAAATTGGCTCCCAAGAAAGAGTGCACCTGACTGAAGTTTTTTTTGGCATTTGTATGTTTGAACAACATGCCTGACATGGTAGTCATTTAGCAAAAGCAGTTCCAAAGAGAAGCAGTCAGACAATTGAGAAGTAGTTTAGTTTAGAAGTAGAGTAGTTGAGGTGGCCACCTAGTTGAACGCAGGGACAAGACATTTAATAACTGGATACATTTTCTTTTTTTGAGGAGGATCATGGCTGTCAAGTTTGGGTTGCATTTGATGTCAAATTGTATAACAACAGCTTATACTGTGCAGACTTGGAGCAGGTTGCACTTGCTGGCATGGAACCAGTCTGGCTTAAAAGCCTGTTATTATAATTATGATATGTATTATTATATTAATAATCATCATTATTATTAATAATACCTGTCATAAATCAGTAGCTACAAATAGGGAAAATAAACTACATCCATACGGTCCGGCCTGCATGAGAAAATTAACAGAATGTTTCTACGGAAGGAAATGCCTCCAATATTAACCCGGGAGATACAGCCGTCTTATTAAATCCTTCATTTGCTGCCGTGCTCTGGTGAGAGATTGGTCTGAGGCACTTGCGTTTACTTTGCCACCCCAGGAGGAATTAAGCTGAACACATTCGCTGGTGGAACCCTCGAAAAGCCATTATTCCCCATCCCCTATCACAGGTTGTAATACCGTGTGCATTTAAAGAGCAAATATTGGTTACAAATGTTGCGAAGTTGTGATACACCAAATTTGTATGCAGCTTGGTTTGTACCAGACCAGCACTGGTTTAATACACATCCCGGTAGTCACACATGGAGACGCTGCCTGTCAGAATCTCATTAAAATGCAAATTTATTTTAATTAGAGATTGCTAATAAACTGCAATTATGGGTGGTTAGAGAGACAGAGAAGAAAGGGGCTGGGGAGGAGGGGAGGCTGGAAAAGGGCTTCCTTTAGATTCTTCATGTTATACTTTTGTATTTTTATTTCAGTGTAACAGTTCAAATTTGGACTCAAATGCTCTGACAGATATGTGTATATGGGTCTGGGGCTCGGATCAAATGACATCCTGTGCCAGAAGGCCTTGGGAAGCAATTAGTTAAAGTTTCAACAGCCATGTTTTTTTTTTTTCTACATTACTGAGAGGACCACAGAGATTAGATGCATAAACTGCTTTGTCATGGTTTCAAATACAGAGATATTTGCAGGAGAGTCGTGCGTTGAAGGAATTAAGTACACAGAGGTCTCCCATTTGTCTCTCTCTCTTTGAAAGCTTATTTAATTTTTCTTTTGTTCCCTTCTAAAAGAGCAATGGTACAAATCTGACATTCAATCTAACAGTGACAGCAGATGTATCTGACCTCATCCAGTGACAGTGCAAAAAATGCATTTAATGTTACCTGTATATCTGCATGGATATAAGTCTGTACATTACTATACTCACACACACACAAACAAATACATATATGTGTGTGTGTGAATGTGTATCAGAACAACAGCATTTTTATTTGTTTACCAACATTGGTTTAAAAGTGGGACAAAATATATTTACCACCAATCAATTGTTGCAAGCATTCATCATGTATGCTTATGGCTCAAGCATTCTGCTTCTTCTCGTTGTAGGTCCTCCGATCATCTCCAGCACTCAGACCCAGCATGCACTTCTCGGTGAGAAAGGACAGATAAAGTGCTTCATCAAGAGTACCCCCCCTCCGGACAGAATAGTGAGTATCTGTGAAAAATGTCCTAGGCCACTATTGTCCTTGGGGGTGAAGCCAATATATGAAAACACAAAGAGGAAAGAAAATCATTTTCTATCAATACAACAATACTTTTCCAAAGATGTATTTCTATATTATTGTTTAACGTTCGTATTGAAATGAGGTCTCAATGATTGTTTTAAAACACTGCCTGCTTATGATTTTGTTGTTCCTTTATCAGGAGTCTCTTATTTAGCTGCCTGCTTGTATTAAATGAGCAATAACAATAAATGTCATTGTGAAGAGCACAGAGGGGCTTTTTTTTGGGTACTTTGCCAGGAATTTAATTACGATTCCTAGACCTTAGCAGAATAACCTATTCCAGGCTTTTCTCCGAGCCCACAATAATCCCACACAATTCACAGCGAGGAGGTGAGCGGAGCAGAGAGGCTGAGGGGATGAGGTTTGATGAGAGTGGAGATTCAGAGGACAAACATCAATGTAACTGATTAACCCAGTGTTACCTTTCTGTTTCATACCTGAAGGACAGATTCAGCTAGATTGAGGTTCCTAAAGGGCCAGGGCAGCACCAGTAGACCCCTCTTTATCAGGCACAGAGTAATAGAGCAATCACCCTAACGCAAAATAATTAAACACCGCATACATTAAACTGCAGACGTGCTTTAAAATCAGCATAAAATTCTTATTATACAGTTCGGCATGCACAGAGAGAAAAGTGAACCCATGAACTGAAAGTGGGTGTGCAGACCCAGTTTATCTGTATAATGAATGTATTACACAAAATAAATCTCCCCCATGGTGACACACGTGGTTTACCAGCTTCTGAACTGTTCATTTCATCACTATGTGTAATAACACGATTGTAAGACATTAATAAGCAGTTATACTGCCTATTGCATTATAAGAAAGGGATACAGGTTGCCCCATTATTTCACTGAAGCCCTTCCTGATATGTTTTTTTTTTAAATGGGAGTCGGGTAACTTGGTGTGCATTTCATCAAAGTCTTCAATAAGTCTGAAATCCCTTTTTTTCATACCACCATTGTTCTAACTTCAGGCATGTATAAATGCCAAGCCACCACTGAAGTGCATCTACATGTGGATTAAGTGGGAGATACAACATACAATTATGGAGATGGCTCTTCAGTCCACACATATATGTGGATGTGCGTGTTTGTTTAGAGGTACTCGAAGATAATTGGAAATCTGTGGGAGGAAACTTCCTTAAACGTTCCTTAAACTCAATGTTCAGTGCATTCAGTCAGCCAAGTCACAGTACGCTAGAGGTTTTGATCCCTTTATGGGCTGTTGCAGGTAGACCAAAAAAAGAGGCTAAAAATATTAAATACAAGCTTTGTGCAGCATTTATGTGACACTATGGGAAAGTTTCAGTATGCTGAATGGCGGATTTTCTTTGGCGTGGGTTTGTCTAGCCTTATAATTAATTCATGTAGGTGATGCTTTTATCCAAAGTACCATACAAGGGTAACAATTACTTATTTGAATGTGCAAATTCTGCTACCCATTTATTATTATTATTTTTAAAAATCACCACTTTAGGGTACAGCAGCAGTGTTCCAACATGGGTTCCAAGAGCCATCTGACCCAGGGTCCATTTAAATCAACCCCAGCTAGTGGTATTAATACAAAAAGTAAAGTAAACCATCAGGCAGGGATGAGAGAGAATCGAAAACTCCTGCTGGATGACAGACTTTTATAGGAGGAAATACATCTCCACAGCTTAAGGGCTCGGCCTAATGGTTGCCTTCCCTCCAGGCAGTGTAACAGAAGTATTGGAGACCAGAAGGTCCATGTCCTCTGCATCCACACTACCAGTGAACTTCTACCAGTTGAGGATTCACTACATTTCCCCCTGTCTGCCCACCGTTCAGGCCTGGTCCTGGAAGGAGAACGTGCTGGAGTCGGGAACGTCTGGCCGCTACACCGTGGAGACGGTCAGCACCGAGGAGGGGGTCATCTCCACCCTGTCCATCAGCAACATCGTCCGTGCCGACTTCCAGACCATCTACAACTGCACGGCCTGGAACAGCTTCGGCTCCGACACAGAGATCATCCGACTCAAGGAACAAGGTGGGAGCCAAGGTTCGAGAACTCTACTTCTCTTTTTCACCGGGGGAGCTAGAGATAGTTGTGTGTGCGTGTGCGCGTGTGCGTGTGTGTTTGTCCTTGGGTGTGTCTAATGTAGGGGGTGTGGGGTATAGATGCTGCCTAGCATTGCATGCCACGTTATCAGCCCGTTGGAATGGCTTGGTCATGGCCTAAGTTTTTCATTTTTGTCCAAGCTAAAGCAGATATACTAGTTTTAGTCATTTCGAATGCTGAGATGTGAGCAGTGAAAATCTGTAATTACTGTGAGTGTCACGTACATACTTCATGCAGATCACTGATTCAGAAATTAATCAAACTCCAACCACAATAATTAAAATGTATTTTTCATTCTGGACATGGTTTTCAAGCTGTTTTTTTAGTGAGTTTTTGTCTCCTCTTCTGTTTTTTTTCTTGGGCACCGTGTCACAACTTAATATTTTTTTAACAGGCAGGAGTAGTGGAATTCGCTTTTTTATGTGTGGGTGACTAACTTTGAGGTGGATTGATTAATGGAGACATTAAATAGACATTAAATGTTAGAAAACATAATTTGTCGTTTTGCATTGATGATAAGCTCCTGATTCGCTTTAAAGTCATATCACGACTTCACTGTTAGTTATGGGCTGCTTTTCATATCTCAACATACCGGTGCAATCATATATGCGAAATGGAAGCGAGCCATTGAAAAGTGTGCATTGTATTTAGTGTGCACCACTTGCATGATATAATACTGCCACATCAATCCACCATCTTAAAAGGCCTCACAATGGTGCTGTAGTAGCTGGGATGTGTTACCTGTCTCTGATGTGTTATTGTAGAAGTTGGTTTGTTCTCCACAGAGTCTCTCCCCATGGCAGTCATTATCGGCGTGGCAGTTGGGGCGTTCGTCGCATTCATTGTTCTCATGGCAACCATCGGTGCGTTCTGCTGCACTCGATCTCAGAGGAGTAAGTGCTGTGTTACTCTAATTTAGACCCAGGAGCAACCTGTGGGCCTGGTAAACAACTGGGTCTGCCTTAGCTGACTGAGAAGGCATGCTGTCTGTGTTTCGTGTATGATAATAGTATCGTTTGCCTGAAAACGGTTGGTAAAGATGGTAGTATATGCCCACCTTTTATCTCAGTCCTGGTCTAGTTACTCAATCACCCAGTTTTTGTGAGGCTGCGAAGAAATAAACAAACAAATAAATAAATAAATGTGATTCCACTTGCATAATTCACATATTTGCAAGAAATGTTCTCAGCAGGCGCCTATCACTTGAGAGCTCCTAGTGAGAAAAATTACTGGATGGGATTGCAACTAAATTGCCCTTCTCCTTGAAAAGATGAAACAGGTCTTCCTACTTCCATCTGTGGTTAATAGTAGCTCCAGATCTCCGAAGCGCCAGAATTGAATTCCGCAGCACTGAAGAGACGAAAAACATGCTCTTGTCGATGGTGTAATGTGTCGTTAATTAACGTTGTTTCTAGATCTCAAGGGCGTTGTTTCGGCGAAGAATGACATCCGAGTGGAAATTGTGCACAAGGATCATAACGCTGCCCGAGAGACGGAGGAGCACGCGGCCATTAAGCAGCTCATGGTAAGTTTGGACAGACTATGCGATTGTTTAAATTGAATGGGAAATAAAATGATTTGCCCATTTTTTTATATTGCACACTCTGCTGTCTCCCGAAGCATGTTTCCTCTTGCTTGAAATGTCATTAAATTAGGTCTTTAATTTATGCAAATGATTTGTACTGCAATACTACTACTAATAATAATCTTCACTCAGATGGTCTCCATGAATAATGCACAGTTTGCTGGAATGATGTTATGAATACAGCACAGACTATATTTAACCATACAGCTGATTTTCCTGGGAGGATCAAGCCCAGCCATGTGTAACGTCTGAAATCTGATGGTATCTTAACGTATCTTAATCCAAGGTGGTATTGCTGCAGGCTATGATGGGAACCTGTCAAAATCCCATTCGCTGATGTTTGAAAAAATAAATGGAAATGACACCCATATAATAGCAAGGGCCACGGGATCCTTGCAAGCCGTCACTCAGTACCAATAGAAGAAGGAGGAGAAGAAGAGAAAGCTGTGTTTGTTCATGTTAGCTTTATTTATTGATTTCTCTCCCATTTAAAGTACTGTGTATTTGTAGTCTTGAGTCACAAACTGTGGCTCTGAAGGCTTCGCTATCAAGTTTTTACATGGGATAAGAGGCCAGTGTAACTTGCAACAACTTGCATAACGCGGCTGTTCCAGGGAGTACAGGGATCATGAAGTCTAGAATATCTTTTTTTTTTTGCCTGTAGTCACATTGGGGCAGTTTACATACAGTGTTTTTAACTCATGTAGTGATGATGTATGTTTGGCCCAAGAACTCTGCATTATCAGATTTGTGACAAAAAAAAATGGCCACAGAAAAGGACAGGGTTAATTCCCAATACTCGAGTAAATGATGTAAACATGACAAAGATTTAAGGTAAAGTAATTTGGTGACATTTCATGGTATAGCAATAATGTATTTCAGGTTAATGTCAATGTGGAAAAGTGTAGTTATTTTTCTTCTTCCTATCAACATTATGCTCTCTATATTGTTGTGCACTGTTCAGTACTGTACATGGTGTTATCCTACCTGTATACAAATGCATTGCTTGCTCTCTTTATCAGTGCCGTGAAAAACCACTTGTGTAAGATCAGTAAAACAAAGTATTCAACAAGACGTGAGACACAAGCCACAGCCACAAGCCACAGCCACAATTTGAACACGTGGTCACATGGCAGCCGCGGATTCTGTGATTGTCTCAGTATTGTTCCGAATTGAACGTAGAGCTAATTTGCATATTAACTCACACTTTTGTCCTTAATTTGCTTGACGTCGGGAAAACAGCAGCTCGTCCCGAGTGCAATAAACTTAAAACGTCATTTAGTCTTTGACTCAAAATCCTTTGACTTTACTCAGGCTTATTGTCTCAACACATGCATGTAAACTCCACCATTGTGTGTCAAGAATTTCCTTTAAACACTCAACACACAAATGCAGAAAGGCATGTTATTAAAATAGGCCTCATTGCACACCACCTGCAGAGGAGAGCCGCGGGATCAGAGCGCGCCATCTCACTGAGCTCGGACTGACGCTGTTCTTGGTGTTCTCCTCTGTCTCAGATCGAGCGCGGCGAGTTCCAGCAGGAGTCGGTGCTCAAGCAGCTGGAGGTGCTGCAGGAGGAGGAGAAGGAGTATCAGCACATTAAGGTCAGTGCCTGGACTGAATTCTAGATGGAATGCTCCTCCATTTCCCCAAGTGCTCGAGGACAATCTGAACCGGCTCTTGCGGTGCCTCCCATGCATCCCAGTGCTCATAGGTCTCTTCAAGCCATTGACTCTCATCCGAGATAAGCCACAGCACATGTTTGTCAGGAGCCAATTTATTTCAGAGTTTCCATCAACCTGTGAGTGAGGCTCTTTTCTTTTTAAAGGAAATTGCCTCATTACATCATAGATGGTGATCAGGTCTTTGAAATATGCAATTCATCCTATTTGCATTTCATTTTTTTAATTTTGAATAATGATATAAATATAATTATGTGTATGTATGCGTGTAAAACACTGGAGGTCACCTGGAAATCTAACTGTAATCATCCTTGTAAAGGAAAATTGTACATCAACTATTAGGTTACATAAAAGCTTATCATCCATCTCAAAATAAAATATAAAGGATATTTTGTCACTTATTCCCATTAAACTATTTACCTCTTATATGACTGTTTGGTCTGTAATTACATAAGAAGAGAAATGTAATGGTGATACAGGTACTGTTCACTGTGAAGGGTTTACTGTGAGGGGAAAAATTAACCCCACAATATTGTGTTTTACTCAGTGGAGTACAGACTACAATCAATAAATAGGAAAAGCGGGTAGCTATGCACAAAGAAGGAAGGAAACAAATAAACAACAAGCCAAAATACTGAGGCTTATCCTTGCCTGGCAGCATTTAACTTGCTGCCGATATCAATTCCACATCAAATCTCTCTGTATCAAAGGAAACAGTAAAGACACCCCCTCAAGAAGATGTTATGGTGGGGAGAGTTGCCGCTCGCAAACCTTTGTTGAGACGAGGGAAACGTCAAAAACGCCTAGGATGGGCACTAAACTGTGAAGATCGGTCAAAAGAGCATTGGGTAAGAGTATTACAGACACATGAAACACTGTTTGAATTTGTTTATGCTCCAAAAGGAAGCACATGAGAAGAACAGGTGACAAAATGGTTGAAAGGGACAACAGTAAATCATGGACATTGTAATGTGAAGGTTAGAGATTACTAACATGAGTTATGGGAAAGGCACACTGTTACGGCATGCAGTATGCTCAGGAAACCAACTGGCCGGTGAAGGGTCTATTTTGCAGCATGGCGGTGACCCTAAACACACAGCCAAATGTAATCTAAGTGAAAAAGAAAGAAAGAACCAACCCAACCTTAAACCCATCGGACTGGTATGGTTTGATGTTTTGATGCACATTGTTTGCAGTAAAATGCCGACATTTTCTTTCGGAAACAAAATGCATCTCCATCTCAATCCAAATATTGCTTTCCACATATTTCTTTGGTGTCAGTAAGATTTCCAGGTGAGCCCATATTTTTCCCACCAGTGTATATCCGTTCATCTTTTTAACAACACATAAAATGTTTGAATTTTAAAAACAAAGAAGAGAAGAGAAGAGTGCCAACCCAGAGAACTCAAAATGATAACAATGTGCTGCCGTCTGGGGAATTCGCCAAAGTGGGAGTTTCACCACAAATCCCCCAAAAATAAATACAAATAAAATAATGAAATTAAAACAAGTTGGAATACAGCTTTTTTTAGGATGCTGTATATCTTTACATTAACTCTGGATCGTATGATCATGTCTGTTTTATGAGAGAGTATATGGAAATTACAGTCAGTTAAAATTGCAAAAATGGGCATTCATGTGTATTTGGAAATAGAGCAAAAATAGGCATATCATTTATTTGCTATATTCATTATTTACACCTAAATAGAGCATAGTTACCCCCCCCCCAATCCACACACACACACACACAACTTTTTTTAGGTGAAGAATTTCAATTTCTGCAATTAAAGACCTTAAAAACAGAGATACAAATGCATGGAGCCAATCTATTCAACCACAACCAATAATTTTCCATTCAAATCCTTAATTGCTTTTCCTGCACTTCAGTTGATCACTTACTCAGCTATGCAAAACACTTACCCTGACTAAACAATGAAGTGAAAACTAAGAGCGCATTATGGCAAAGGATTTCTTCTGATGGAATATTTTGCAATTATGAAGACCGGCACAAAAAAAAAAGAAAATGGCTTCCCGTAGCTGTTAGTCCGTACAGGAGGATTTGGATCTGAGCAAGTAATAGAGTAGGTCAGATAAACCACGCAGGGCCGTAAACCTCTTCGGTGCAATATATATATAAAAGTAAATACATTTTAAATGCTTTTAAAGGGATTACAAGCAATTACAGCTTATAAGGGGATAATTAATATTGTGGGAAAGAAATAAATAAATCACAAATTAATTGATAAATAAGGAATGTGTACGTTTTCGCATAAGTAAATCCTGCATTCATAGCTGTGTCAGTCTCCTAAAACCATTGCTGTTGCACGCATGATCTGCCATCCATTTGTCTCCATTAGCTGTGTGTAAGCCCGATAAATAAACTTTGGGTTCCTAAAATGTATTTAAAGCGCCATAAAATGCCAATAAATGCGCAAGACTGCTGTGTTTTGAATTAGAAACGCTTCTCCTCGCCAAGAAAAATGAACAGTACCGCGCATGTTAAGTGCCAGGGATCTGCCTAAGCTATTTCTCTTTCCCCTGTGGAGAAGTGTTGCGCGTCTCAACCAAACACCAAATGGGAGTTGTTATTTTTGTGCGTGTGGACGTGGTGCTCGGCTGGTATAATGTCCAGCCGTCCCTGGTGTCTTTGGAAGCCAATTCAATCTGTTGATTTGTGCAGTTGAAGATTTTTGAGGAGTTTCATTAGAGTTTTAATTCCATTAAAAAAAAAAACTTAATGAAGAACAGAATGCAAAACAGCTTACTTACTTACTAGATGTATTATTCAAGGTTTTAAGTCACATTCGATGTTTTCTACATCGTTCTGGAGGCAACAGACTTATTTCTAGAAGCTGCAACCCTATCTGCTCCAGGATTTATTGTTTTCCGAATATGTCTGACACTCAGAGCCCGTGCTTCCGCGCCTCTCTGAGGAGGTCAATGAGAGTCAGTGCGGGGCTTCTTTAACCAAAAGGGCCCCTGGTTCTCAGGTATGTTAATGCCTCAATTAAACGATTGTAGAACTTTGCAAAGTTTTCATTGCCTACGTCGCCAAGAACTTGTTATCAGGGCTGTAAGAATCCTCGATCCGCCGTTACGAAAAGACAATAAAGAACTTTATAGTCGACAAAGCAATCCCACTCGCGTGTCATTTTCTGTTGCACATAAAAGCAGACAAAGCAACGGAGCTTGTTGAGCGGAATTAGGACTGAAATGGCGATCCTTTTTTTCTTTTTTTCCCTGCCGTGTCTTTCCTCCTCTCCTCCCAGTGTGTTCTTTCATCACCTCATTTTGATTTTGCTGACGATGCGTTGCCTCTGCTTTTTCATATTATTTTCTTTTTGATCCTGGCTGATGAGCGCATCCCCATCCCAAGTCTCTCTGCAGGCCTCCCCGCTCTCTTCCTCACTCTCAGATGTTGAATAATTTGCAGAGTATCAACCGGAATAATGATACATTTTGATCAGGCTGTCATAGTTATGTCAACTTCCAGTGATTAACATCACACCTCGCAGATCCGGAGCCGAAATGACATCTACGTCTTTCTAGTTTACTCTTGATAGACTTCTTAGGAACAACCATGAGCAATAAGCACATACAAAGACCACGGCAGCCCCGATAGGGGATTGATTTTAACATTACATGCGTGCACCGAAAGGAAGGACCTGTCAGATAAATACCGTCAATGCAAAGTGTTTTCTTAATTTAAGTTCTTTACAAAATGGGTCACTCGGTGGACTAGTCACACAGTATTAACTAGTGGTTAAAAAAACAGGAAAGATAAAAATAGTAAACTTTCCCAAGATAAGAGCACTTATTTTGTGCCAAATTGTCAATCACCAAGGTTGTCTTTAATTAGCCGATAATAGGATTCCTAGGTTTATGTGGAGGATGAATGTTTCACACTGCTAAGCCATTTAATTCCTGTTTCGCTTGATGCATGAAGCTGCTTGTTTCCTTGTTTGTTTGGCATTCCAGCTTTAATTAATGCCAGTTTGACCTTGTATTGGCTTTAGTTTTCTAGAGAGTAATATACATATGAATTGTGTTGTTTTCTCACAGAGAACAAAAATGCGCGGCGCGGCTCTCGAAAGTTTGCTGCAGCACTGCCATCTGGAGCAAGCCCCCGAAATCCTTTAGAATGTGACAAGCCCAGATCAAATGATTTAGGCAAATCAATATGTGTAATAAAACCTCAAAAGAATAACCAATACTGGTACACCAGCACCCTCAGCATGTTAAGTTGTGGCTGAGACTCTTCTGTGCTAGGAACATACCGGGAATGTATACGACCATGTTTTTAAATCACTTTTTTTCTTTTTGATTTCTGTTTTGATATTCATGCTTTACACTTTAAGAGCCCCTGTTTAAAAATGCACGGTTAAATAAACAGTCATTACTGAGAAACATCACACTTTCCTTGTGGATGTTTATTTATTTTTCATTAACATGCTTGAATGGTTTTTAAAGCCCTTCCTCAAAGACACCCATCTGAAGAAAAGTATGACCCCCAAATATCAGCAGGCGTGTTTAATAAAGCCATAAGTCCTCTGTACTTTGACTTCACAGTAGATCATGCATTTAAAAAGCGTTTTCTTCTTTTCCTCCCACTCCCCTTCTTTCCCCTCCTGTTTTTTCCTGGGGGTTGACACGTGAAGGACCCAACCAATGGGTACTACAGCGTAAACACGTTTAAGGAGCACCACTCCACCCCCACCATCTCTCTGGCGGGCAATCAGACCACGGAGCTGCGCAACCCCACCGCGGCCACCACCGGGAAACAGCGGGTCCCCACAGGCATGTCCTTCACCAACATCTACACCACCCTGGGCGCGGGGCCCAACCGCCTCTATGACTACAGCCAGCGCTTCGTGCTGGGCATGGGCAGTAGCTCCATCGAGCTGTGCGAGCGCGAGTTCCAGCGGGGCTCCATGAGCGACTCCAGCTCCTTCCTGGACACGCAGTGCGACAGCAGCGTCAGCAGCTACAGCAAGCAGGACGGCTACGTGCAGTTCGACAAGGCCAGCAAAGCGTCCGCCTCCTCGTCCTCCCACTACTCCCAGTCCTCCTCCCAGAACTCGGACCTCACGCGGCCCCTGCAGAAACGCATGCAGACCCACGTGTAAGCACCGAAGACGGAGAGAACGGAGCACGAGAATATGGAAGAGAAGGACAGCAGTCGTAGATGCCCGCTTCAGAAAAACCTTGGGGGGTCACGTGGATATGGGAGCTTCTTAAGAGCACATTGCTTTTGTTTTTTGGTTTGTTTGGTTCTTTTTTGGTTTTGGTTTCTTCATATCCTTCTTGCGTTGTATTTATTTGGTTTTAGGTCCAGTCGAATTTGGTTTTTGTACAGCCTGCCCAGGAGGCTTCTGCACGTCCATTCTCAGTGAGGGCTTCCTCCTTGTGCATCTCCGAGTCAGCCCTTAGAAACGACCTGACCTGCTGACAGGTAGTAGAAAGAGAAAAGCTGTGGCCACTTCCGGTGAGCCCAAGCCTGCATATTTCTGCTGAGCTTGAAGAGTAGTGCTGGCCCAAAACAATGTGTGGAATTCATACCAGCTGAAGAGCATTTAAAGATTATCAAATGTCTAGCTAGAAAACATAACCTTTTTCCACTGCAAGGTTCTCTTTATGGGTCAGTACTCTCCCGGTCTCTTGCAGTTTGAAGCACAAACACTTTTATCAATGTTTCACAGCATATTTGGCCAGGACTCATAAACCTTTTCCACCTAGTGGGGCAGGTGAAGGTGTCAGTAGCTGGTTCCCAAACATGAAACCCACAGACTGTCTGTTACTACTCTGTTACTTCACAGAAAAGGAAGACACAGGAATGGTAGTAAAAAGAAAAGGGTGACTTGTTTGGAAATTAAACTGGATCATAATGCAGAGAAGCTGGAGCAAGAATTAATCTGGCCGTGATATTCTACCTACTCTGTCTGTTTGTTTTTGCTTTTTTTTTCATGATTAATTATAACGCACAATACAACTAGAAACTAGATGTTTCCTTCCACAGGGAAACGGACCAAACACAAGAAACAGCTAAATGCACAGGACACAGGATCTCCAAGCACAGGCAGCAAAGAAGAACCTTGGATCAATTCGATAGTTTCTGATCTCAAAGCTTTCCATTCTGAGCTCCATTGTACCAAACGAATAGTCCATCCTTGCTGTTTGTCCCCCACTGGCGAGGCTCTCCTGTTCTCTGTTCTTTGCAGAAATGGATCACAAACACACAGATTGAACACAGTGAAAGCGGAGCTAGCTTCAGCTCGACCGTGCTCAAGTGTGCCTACTGTGCCGGGAATCAGGGGCATCAGAGCCAAGGAAGGAAGATTGTGAACAGGACTCTACACTCACATTCGCGATGTGAAGTCTCTCTCGGATATCTGGCACTCCTTCACTGCCCACTGGACAACTGGGGAACTGAAAGCTAAGCTGAAGCCTGACCTCTGCTCATGCGGCTTTCAGGCAATCCAGTCTGTAATGGAAATCATTTTGTTTACATTGAAGTTGTGTTACCCAGCAATTTCCAACTGACGATTGCCTACTGAGTTAGGGGGGGACATTCATTTAAAAATGAAAGGAAGAAAAAAAAGAAACCCTAAACAAAACAACCTCTGTATAAATATATCTTTGTTGTACTGTCCTCCGCATAATCTAATGTGAACGAGTTGTGTCTCTCTGAGCCCCATCATAAGATGCTGTGTGGGTTCACAGTTGGAAGTGAACGCGCTGTGAGTTCATCTCTGGTCATAAAACACTATGACAATAAAGTGGCCAGGATGTAAAGAGCATATTAAATCCCCCTGTTAACTGATTTCAGTTGGAACCAAACAACAACAACGAAAAGCCAATACAAATGTAATTGGTAATGATTAAACTAAACAGACAACTGTCACCATCCCCACTATCGACGCAGTGCAGGATTAGATAAGACAGAAACTACGCAGGACATCGCCAAGAAAAACACGGACTTTATTATTTATTCATTTTTTATTATTCATAATACATTCTAAATTATGATAAAATGTATTATATATAACATCAAAATGGTTGCATTGGCAGGGCTTTCATTACTCATAATATCGTCAGTGCTAGAGTACCATTTGATCTGAAACGCAATGGCTGCCGCATCGATAAGGCTCGGGAATCTGATCAGAGTAGCGAATCCCCCCTAATCTTACTCCATGAGCTGTCACGTAAAACTAGAGTAAAATCTTCGCCCAGCGCATCAGCAGCATCACAAAGCGCTGAACTGGTTAGGCATCAAAGAAATCGTTTTTAATCGCTGTCCCAGCACATGAAACCCAGCGAAATTCTCACAGGAAGCAGAGGCTGCATAATAGTGCGGACATAAAAATAAATAAACGAATCCCAGGACGATATTGTTCGTTACATGTAGTCTGACATGTTTCTTCACGGAAGCCTCTCACTCCCGCTGTGGCGAAGGATTTAACCACGGCATCATAAAAAATATTTTCTATTTTTGTTGAAATGTACGCCCCCCCTGCCACCTCACTTGTTTCTTTTAATATCTATAATTGATTTATTTGATTTCAAATGCTGGAGGTTTCCTTTTTTATCGTTATAATTGGGAATGTAGGAAAGAGAAACTGTCATAGCCATTAGAAAATCATATTCCTACAGAGAGGAAAACAGGCCAAGAGAGGAGAAGTGTTTTGTTCTTGGTTGCCCAGTAGTTGCTAACACCTTGTCACCTAGAAATGTGACTTTTGATTCTGTTATTTTGTTTTGTTTTTAGGTTTGGGTACAAGCCTCTGTGTTTTCTTTTATTTCTTTTTGTTAATGTGACTAAGCGGTGAATTATTGCTGTATGCACTTTATCTATATAAATATGTTCAAGACATTTCAATGGGTTTTATACTTGAGTAGTAGTGTTAGCCGTACGATGGGGTCAAATCCATTAGTGAAATTGAAAACAAAAAAAATCTGTTTCAGTGCAGATAATTCACATCGGACTGTGATCTGCTGTAAATATGTCTCTAATGCTTTATTACATCATTTAGCTTTTTTCTTGGTCATTTTATATTTTAGAAAAGACAAAAGAATCATCAATGCACCATTATATAGACAATCAAAATGTTTTTCCTCTTCTATAGCTCAACAAAAAAGACACCCATGTATGTCTGTGGGTTTGAACGATGTTGGTCCGTTCAGTTTAAATCATTTTCAAAGGAAACCTGGCAGTACACTGGCTACGTTAGGACAGCTGCAAATTGACCTGTTCCGAGTATAGAGTCTACCTTTGTTTTAAATATACTTCTTCATGTTATTATTATTATATCTCTTGTTCTTGTTCTTCTCATTGTTATGAATTAGTTTGAGAAACAGTCTCTCCACAATGTGTTATAAATGGTCAGCTTTGACGATATGGTGTCGCCCTATACATATTTTGTTCTGACCGTTAACCCCCCGGTGAAATGGTTAGTAAAAGCTCCTTATGCTGTTCATGACTATAGTGAGATTCCTTTTTTGTTCCTGCGGCTGAGAAGACCAGCTTTTCCCTTCCCCATTTAAAGCCGTGACCTCGGACTGTACAGCAATAAGCCTTAGGGGATCCTTTCAGAGCTGCCCTCCTCAAACTCCTTTAACTAAACACGGACATTCATGATTCTTTAAAAGAAATCTCTGTTGCACCTATACAGACTTGTGCATTCTCACCTGCCAGTTATGAGGACTGGGCAGCAATGTCTTTCCGCCGCTCTTTTCTGGGCTTGGATAAAATAATCCTTGAGGAACTGTTCACGATCTTTTGCCCTCATAATAAGTCCAACTGTTTTTCTATAATACTCTCAGCTTTCTTATATGTTGTTGCCCAGTATTTTAAAGTACAAGTAATTACTTTTGCGCGGGTGCTGAGGAAAATAAATCTTATGGCACATCTACACTAAAGCGTGAAATAATTCCTATTTTTCCCTGTCGCTCTTTGACAGATGGTCGACTTTTCCCTGAAAAGTTCTTAAACGCTCAGATCTCGCAAATCCCCCCCAGTTACGGGCTGCTTCTGATGTAATTCGGCTCTTTTCAGCACATCTAAATTTACTGTGTTGCTCCTCTGCCCAGAAAAGAAGCATTCCTTCAATAGCGAACAAAATGGATTAATAATTTATGCCTGCTGTTTTGCCGGGCTCCTTCGATGCCACATGTACCACATTTATCATAAACTCTCACAGGAGAAATGAATGTCTAAATGGAAAATAATAAACTCTTTTGCAAATCTAGGTTTAGGAAGGTTTGTTAAGTACCAGCTGTTCACATTTGATAGGATAGTCCCAAATCTGATTTGTATAATAAAAGATACATAAGAGGATGTTGTGTGCTATGTGTGTGTGTGTATATATATATATATATATATATATATATATATATATATACATACAGATGCATTTATAGTCAGTATTCCCCACTGCTTCCATTTATTTTCCACATAAGGGAGAGGCTGTTTCTTAGGGAAGTTTAAGTTGAACAACAGACATTTTGTTTCACCATTAATCCTCCCTGTACAACTTCATTACCTTTCTGGGTATGGGTTACCGAACTCCACTGCAGAGCCCATGAAATCTGCTGCACAAACTGACTTTTACTTTTGAAAATCCATGCTAGTCACCAGCACTTTACTGACACGCATCCCTGCCTGAAATGTGTGGTTTACCGTGCTCGGGTCCACGGTGGGCCCGGTGTGGGTTCACAGCCCAGAGACCGCTCTGCCGGGTCCGCGGTGGGCTCGCGAAGTGTGTTTTTCTGAAACGCTGAGATGTGATGTGTTGTTTCATATGCTGTCGATGCAAGAAGAACAAAATACGGTCGACAACCTCGGTATGAATTTATATGCTTATAGGACTTTCTAGGGCATATTTGTTTTATAGAAATCCATCACTTGTCAGTTCTTTCAATAATATGCTAAATAAAAAAAGCTATATACAGGAAGAGTACCCAGAATCGATGTATAGTCAATCTGACCATATATACAGAACAACAAAATAAAAAGTAAACCACTATTTTCATGCAGTGGCCCTCTCTGTAAAAATCAAAAAGAAAAAAGAAAAAAAAATGTATTTTACCTGTATTGGTCTGTGAATCTATGATGCTTATGCTCTGTATATTTTTGGGGGAAACAAACGACAAAAAAAGAAAAAAAAAAACATGAGAAAAAAAAATCGTATCTCTTCTTTGTTGTCACTGCACTGTTGGCCAGAGTCCATTCTGTTGGGAAATGTTCTTCACCGTGGTGAGCAGCACAAACATTCGCACTTCATCTTCACCCTCATCCTCGGCAGGGGAGCCATGTGAGACGCGCCCGTCCCCGTTTGTAGAGAGTTGACACAAGACATGGTTGTGGCGGTTTTGTTTCCCATTGCCCTCTGTCTCTCTCTCTCTTACTCTATTTATTCGATTGGTCTATCTATCAAACTATCTGTCAGTCTGCCTGTCTGTGCTATATATTGAGAGAAAAGCTGATGTACAGATTGACAGAGTTAGGATTTGTCCGTTATATGAGCCGGGTGCATGCAGCCTTTCTCAGAAACGTTTCAGGTACCCACAGTTCACTTAGTGGCATAGGTAGGTCCTGCCAGCATATCCAATTTGAAGAAAAAATGTGTACAGAAAAAGAACAAGTGGTGGCACAAAAAGTCCAGCTTATTTTCCACTGCAAACTATCTCTCTTGCACTGGGCGTTCTGGCATGCTTTACTTTATTGTGTTTAGACTGAAAAGTGAAAACAGCAAGTCTGATGTGTCCTCAAACCCGCCCCCCCGAGTAAAAGCATGACAAAATAAATACAGCAGGAAAAAGTTTGAGTACAAGCTTAGAGTGTGTGTAAGTAATGTGTTATAAACGTCTTATATCCCACATACATGTTTTAATCTTCTGTTTCTCTGCATTTTAAACAGTATTACTGAAAGCCCTATTATGTGGTCTCCTTACATAAACTTCAGCCAGACCCGAGCAAAAATGAAAAATATCGCATGGACACAGACAGGCTAAAAGACACAGTAAGCCGCTTTATCTTGATTATTCTGTGTAACCCATGAGCCTGTGTGTTTAGCATCAGTTGGGTTCCTCCGAATGAATAGTCAAGCTGTTCAGTTCCGTACTTAACCAGGTAATTGATTTAGATATGCAGCGAAGAGCAGGAGAAGAGATTTGCAAGTCATTCCTAGAAAGTCCCAGTCAACCTCCAGCCTAGAAATGTCCCCTTGAATACGAATACCCGGCGATACATACTTAACGCTGTAAAATAAAACACTGGAGAGAGATCAAATGGAAACTACTGTGTAGCGCACTGCAGATTGGATTGTTTTAGACCAAATGTATTGTATATTTTCTCACTATACCAACAGAATGATACATATTCTCCTCTGCAAATGTTTAACAATTGGATTGAATTAAAATAGTCTTGGGCAACACTGTTTGCTTCTGAAGTGGAGAGCTCTGTTATTGTGCAGGTATTCATGCCCAGCACAGTGTCTGATCCACGTAGGGGATCCCAGTTTCTCAGGCCTTAATTTCATTAGTACAGACATGCAGGATACTGTACTCATGTCTGGGTCTAGCAACTTGTTAATGGCGCAAACAACATTATCTGTTTGTGGAAAATGCAATTGAATGCATCAAATTAAATCAAAGGTGAGTCTTTTATCTGTCTGACAGTCATTTGAGGGAAATCACCTTCCCTCTATCTATCGCTCGTGATTAACTTTTCACACCTACCGGGGAGCCTGCCGGAGCCTCGCTGTGTTTCAGAAGAAATCTAATGAGAAAGAACGACAGAGAAAAAAACACTCCCTTTGCATATCTTCTGATGTTGATTACAAATCATGCTAAATTAGAGACAGCAAACTCCACTTTGAATCCAATTAATCGACAGTCCAAATTGTTTATTTTAAACAGTTCCCCCCCCACCTCCTCATATGCTCCTCTTGTTAGCGAGGCAGAAAACCTGGATTTTGTTTTTTTTTCAAAACAGTCACGTTCTGCAGAACTTGGTGGCCTGATCTCTATCTGAAAGGTAATTAACTTAATGATGTACACACAGGTGTGCGTTTGTCTCTATACTTAGATAGTGCTGCTAATGAGTTCTATCAGACCCTCACAGAATAAAGCTCGGCTAAACTCACGCTATTACTGGAACATTTGGTTGGAAAGCTTCACAAAATGCTTTTCACAAGGCAACTATATTTGTCAACAACGCCCCCCCCACACCCCCTCCAATGAAATCAGTGGCCAGTGATGCTAACGCCAGCTTTCCTCTCACATTCACATTCTGCAGCCCTAAAGTAATTGCTCGTAAAATGCCTCCCTTGCTATCATTTGTTTAAAGACAGCTGTTTCAGAGGAAAGCTAATTTCAGAAACATCTGTCTTTTATTAAATTATGAAGCTTTAAATTAGAACCCTACCCCCCACCCTCCAACTCACACACACATGCCCCCCGGCTCAATTCTCAGAAGAAATGCACGTTTCTCGCTGTGGAATTTACTCATAAAACACTCGCGCAGATAGGGGTTTATAATAATATTCCTGTGGCATTAATTCTGCACAAAGTAAAACCTTTTATTGTTCATAAATACTTAACCTGGGTGATTTTATAGCTCGTGGGGGAGGGTGTATATATTTTTACTTCTCTCGTATGGAAATAAAACCCTGACTTTCACCATTTAAATATATGGAAGAAGTGAAAAGCAACAACTAAATCTCCCTCCATTTCCTTTAAATCTCCAGACTTGAGGACTCAGTGTTCGAAGTTATAGATCGCAAACTCTCCTTTTTCCTGTCACACCAGGGGAGTTAAATCCTTAAATGGGATATTGATCTATAGTGAGCTTCCCTCTTTTAAAATGTGTGCATGTCTTTATGTGTTTTTTTTTTTTGTTTTTTTTTTCCAGTATTGTTGTTTTAAGGAATTATAAAGATAGTGTGGGTTGTATTGACCTTACTTTAGGACAAAGCATTCCTACCTATTATTATTCCCGATTAGATAAAAGTTTACATTCAAATGTACCTAACTGTAAATGTTTGTAGTTAATAATCATAATAATCATATGAATACAATAAGGATGCACATTAGGAAATTGATCAAAGCATATGGCCTGGCTGGCTAATTACAGAATTGATTTTGGAGCTTCTTTCACAAAATAACAGTGCCTTCAGTTCTCGGACTGGAATAGGAAAAACAAATTAAATCGAAACTTTTTTTTTCGCTTAAGAAAGGCAGCAATTTTAAGACAATGGGAGATTTTCAACTTAATTACATCTTCCATCATTCATTCTACGTTGTACAGGGTGGGGGAGCAGAGGAGGTCTTGTCGTTGCCGCTCTACATACATTAAAGACTGGTGAATACCGATGAAGTGTTGGGCCCTTAATAAACTCTCGGTATTGACACGCGTGACAGATGAAGTTTCTCAATAGAAAACGCAGATAATTTACTGTCAGTGTACTTATTGACATTGTGTTAATGCCGAAATGCGCTGGGCTGCAATCCAGAGAATAAGTCAACAAAACATGGCGGTGTACAGAAAGGTGCAATATGTAATTAACTTTGCCAATTGTGTTTCTATAGCACTTATACAGCGAGGCTTTAATACAGCTGGAGACGGCCTCTGAGCTATAATGCAGAAGCATTGAAATACAGACTATAGAATATAAAAATTTCTTAGATTAAGTGAAGATGTTTATTACACAGCCTGACCTTTGAAAATCGGAGGTTTATTTATTTTTTGTTATTTTTTTTCAGACTCTCTGCCTAAGAAATCCTGATAAAAGTCAATGCCTAACATTAATATATAGGAAATAAAACATTGTAAAATATGTAGTCATCCATTACCACTTACAGTTCTATATTCCCCTAAAATAAGTCGATGTAAACAGAAATAGGCTTTTTGTTTACACAGGTTTTTTGTTTGTTTTTGTATAGTTTTTTAAATATTGACCATGGTCAACCAACTAATTAATAAAAAAAAAATACTTATATAAGTCTTAAAAAGCAGTATAATTCCTTTGGTTGTTAATAAGGACACTTTGTATAAATACACAGGCAGTACTCTAAGCTGTAGTATTAGAGATCTTTAGTCCTGTCCGCACAATAAAAAGAGCAGTCAGCTGTCTAAGGGTGACTGGAAGAAATACACTGGCTTTCAGGCGAGCTATTAAGTCTTGAAAGAAAAAAAAAAGTCCTGGCATGGATGCATGTAACTGCCCACTTCCCAATCTTAAAAAAGAACATGACTGTTGTTCTTTAACTCAGAAATTGTTATTTATTTATTTATTTCTGAATAGCAGACGCCTTCCTTTAGAAACAAAAAGTTGTCTTTCGAGGGCTGTATACAGCTTCATGATTACACAATTATACTTTCTGTTGCATGAAACCTCTAAAAGTGCAACACAGGCGTTTACAGAATTAACTACATATTGGGGCGTTGGCTGTAGTTGCCACCAGGGGGCTGCGCTTGTTTGGAGACCCCCCTCAAGTGCAGTGTGGTATTGAATTAGCTCTGCAGGCAGGGAGGAGAAGGGGGTCAGGGCTTCGGTCAGGCAGTGTCAGCGATCACAAACCCGGGGGAAAGACCCTGTGTGTATCCACTTCTAATCCACCTTTTTCTCTCTGAGAGTTGGTGGCTGTTTTAAGGTTTCTCGGTATCATCTGGCTGCATGCATCAGGTTCAGATTAGGAGGTGAGGGAAGTCTGCGTTGTGGGTCAAAGACAAAAAGAAAAGCGATGGAGTGTGACAGCACCGGGCGATAGCAAACTCACTTTACTCCCTGGCCTCGGAGCAAAGTGCTCAGCCAGGAAATAAGGATATGTAAATCGCACCACCCAAGATGGTATTGAGTTATTGACAAAGAGAAAAGATACCAAGGAGGACGGCAATGTCAATTCCATTCAAAAATAGCCTGACAACATCTGGGCCGAAATGAGTCAGAGGCAATTTATCCCGTGACCTTTTCATACAAGTGGCAAACATTTGACCCATTTTCCTCAGAGGTCAGCTCTCAAACAGACAGTTCGCCCAGAAAAAAACATATTTTGATTTTGAACACTTGGTTTCTTATGCTTGGTTTGTTCTATCAGAGAGAGAGAGAGAGAGAGCAAAATACAGGATTCTCTTTATTCGAAAGATATTTTACCGCCACGGAAGAGGAGATCCCTGTTATGTTAAGTTAAAGCCAGAGTCCATCTTTCTATCGCAGTATCTTGACATTAGGATCATTAGCAAAACCGGGAGTGATTTTTCCTCAATCGGAGCTGTGAAACATTGCTTCCCCCTGGTGGTTAATCCGTGCAATATCATGTCGAAACATTCCTCTCTCCTTTTGCACATATATCACTGCAATTGGAAAGTAAGAGCAGTTTTGTGTTTTCAAAACCACAGCTTCCTGCACACCTTGTCATTCCTGAGCTATAGCACACAATGGCAGACTGTTATATTCCCATCCGCTCCGATAAACATTAATATGACTTGTCTGTAACACCCAAGTAGGGTGCTTTCCAAGCGAAGTACCTAAATGAACTGTGAAGGACTCAACCATCCCTTGTGGCACTCTCTACGCACAACCATGATCCCATCCTTTATGCTGCCCAGGCTCTGGTTTGTCTGTGGTGTGTGTGCGTGTGCGTGCGTGCGTGCGTATGTGTGTGTGTGTGTGTGTGTGCCTGTGATTGTCTGCCACCTACTTCACAACCGCTTTCCCAGTTGCTAAAAGCGTTTCTGCCGTCCTGTCTGTACTCAGAATTACCTTGCGCGGGATATTCTGTTTTTCTGTACCTTCTTTTGTTTTCCAGTTTCCTTTACTATCTTACTGTGTTCCTGTCTTCTGCTCCGCATGAGACGCAAAGCATGGATATTCCAATAAATCTATTTATTATACTAAACAGCAATGCCTGTCCTTTATTTGTCTTCGTTTCACTTATTTTTGCATGCCACCCTTTTTGGCCACAAGAACCAGCTTGTTGTCCTACTTCTTTTCTGTTCTTTAATCCCCTTCCTTCTCCTACACATTTATTTATTTACTTTTCTATTGATTGACTCATTTTAGTGGCACCGGTGTGGTGTCTTAGAATAATTCGCCAGCTTTTCTGGACAGGTTGTCAATCTGTCATCACAAACAGTTACAATGGCCCAGGTGCATACATGAACAGAAAAACAACCAACCAAACAAATGAACATCAGAAATAAAGCAAAACTGGTCTGTAAGAAATCAGTGAGTTAATACAAGAGACGTCTGTGGTTATTCAAGCAGCTCTGCTCAAAAACAGGCTGAGTCATGATCCGACGCGATGGCAAAATCTCCTTCTCGGCTTTGTGAATTCCCTCCATAGCCGCACTGCCAGTGAAATGGACCAAAAAGATGTATCTGTAAATACTGTTTCATTTGAGATGTAAAATGGTCACAAGTGTGTGTGTTCTTCCTTAACTTTCAATGAATAACAATAAAAAAAGAAAAGAAAGCGAGGGGAGATTATTTAACTGGCCCTGTCTTCAAACACAATCTCTTTTTTTATTATTAATGAATTCAATTTTATAAGCATTACTCAGGACCAACCACCGAGACCAACCTCCACCAGACTGCTATATCTGAGTGATTGTCATCTGCCTTGATGCAAACAATTACATTTGGTTATAAGCTGATCAGTTTATCCCGGTTTGCCTGCCCATATGCCATTGCCCACAGGTTTGTTTGTTTATCATATCAGAACCGGACATCTGTACAGCCAATAAAACCTTTTTATGCCGCACGCCTCCATACACACACACACACACACACCAGTCCATTAAGATCTAAAAATGCATGAGTTTTATGTGTGTCCACTATTTACATACATCTATATTCCGATACATATAGAGCTGCATCTGTTTCTTTCTTCTCTCACTCCTTTATGTGAAAATTAATCTATCCTTCTCCCCGTCTGCCTATATAATCCATCAAGGAAGTTTTCTGAAAATCCTATTTAATATCAGATCTGCAATTTTAATAGATTCCCGAGTATATGATCCAAAACAATTTCCTTTTACACATCTAAAGAAAATGATTGAAGATCAAAAGAATAAATATCATGCTTAAATACTGTAGCTAATGATGCTATTTAAGAACTAGATCTAATTGCAAAATAATTACAAAACTACACAACATAACAAAGCTCAAAGGGAGCCAAATGGGTAAATATTACATTTGAAATCAAGCACTTGATTGTTTTTTGCTGTTGTTGTTGTGGTTGTTGTTTTCAGAGGAACAGTTTAACAATGAGTTACTGTGTGTATCATACAAATAGTTTTGCATTATTCCAATACTATGAATATACAGATGGGTGACAAATTAAAGGAAAAACCCACATAAAGTGTCTCAGTAAGGTGTTGGGCACCACGAGCCCCAGAACAGCTTCAATGCTCTTGGCACAGATTCTAGTCTCTGAACTCTACTGGAGGGATGGACACCATTCTTCCAAAAGATATTCCCTCATTTGGGGTTTTGATGATGGTGGTGGACAGCGCTGTCTAACACGTTGGTCCAAAATCTCCCAGAGGTGTTCAATTGGGTTGAGATGTGGTGACTGTGAAGGCCACAGCATATGATTCACATCATTTTCATACTCATCAAACCATGCAGTGAGCCCTCGTGCCCTGTGGATGGGGCATTGTCATCCTGGAAGAGACCACTCCCATCAGGATAGAAATGTGTCACCATAGGATAAAGGTGATCACTCAGAATAACTGTGTCATGATTTGCAGTGACCCTTCTCTCTAAGGGGACAAGTGGACCCAAACCATGCCAGTAAAATGCCCCCCACAGCATAACAGATCCTCCGGACCCCCTCACTGTAGGGGTCCAGCAGTCAGGTCTGTACCGCTCTCTTGGTGTCCCACACATGCACTCGCCTACTTGTCCAGAACACGAGCCAGTTGAGCATCTGTGTGACTGAAGCTCCTGCCATTTGTGCCCCAATAATGACCCCTCTGTCAAAGGCACTTAGATCCTTTCCTCTTGCCATCTTGATCCAAAATCAAGGTCAACTGGGCCTGCTCAGCATTTTTATACCACAGAGCATGCCAGGATGTTAATTGCTTAATTGTATCATGCAGTACACCTGTTTGGAGGCATCTGCACTCGTTATGTTCCTCCACTCATTTATTCAGGTTTTTCCTTTAATTTGCCACCCGTCTGTAGTTAGGTCATCAAATTGAACAAAATAGATCCTCAATACATGAAAATGTTCAGTGTGAAAAGGCCACGCTATTGCATATCACACATAAGACATGAATCTTTGTTCAAATGACTTGCTTCAATTAGGAATATTCTGAATGTGGGCAAACATACTTGAGGAATTGATGTTTATTTATTAACAAGTAAACTAATTAGCTCTGATTTTCATAGACTTTGCTCAGAAATAGTAATTCACTTTATAACCACAGATAAAAGAAGAAATCTGCAGAAAGTCCACCTTAATAGAGAGAAACATCGCTCCACCTTAAACATAAACAAGTGTAAGGAATTAGTACATTTTCAGATTCAAATGACTGTTTACGCACCTGGAAAGGGAGAGTGGGTTGACTGATTAGATGTGTTGGAAACAAGAAAAGCTCTTTTTCTGACTTCCACTGTGTACTTATGCTTTTGTTGTTGTTTTGATTTTCGATTTGCTGCTTTCTTGCTCAAATGTATGCACTCAATGAACGAATACATTAAATGAAAAGGTATTTTTCGTCGAAACAGTCATCATTCAAAAGCACAAATTGCAGGGAAACAAGGTGACAAGCCAGCTGGAAGCCCGAGTGAAAAATCAATCTAGGAAGTCAAACTCAAGAAGGTGAGCATGTCTTTAGAAAAGAAAAAGTACAAGTAGAAGGGAGAGAAAAGGACTGTGTTTCTGTTGGGGATTTGATACTAAATGCACTGATTTGTATCTATTTTTCCCTAAAGAACATTCCATAAAGTGAAATCGTAGAATTATGTTGTGTATTTTTTACAGACATTACTTGATCTTTATGCATAAAGTCATGTTAACAGCTGTGAAATCTGTTTGTTAGTTAAATAAAAATAAAAAAATCCAAAGAGCAAAAATGCATTTGGGAGAAACTACACCGTTGAAAGGAGATCTACCCATTTGCCTCAAGAGAAAAGTATCTGATCAATGCATACTACCAGTGCTCACTCATGATTGTCAGACTTGGTCATTTACTGCAAAAAAAGTACAGAAACTGCGGACGGCACGGAGGAGCATGGATTGGGATAACAAGAAGAGATAGATTAACAAATAAATGGATCAGAGAACAAACAAAAGTGACAGCATCGAAAGAGTGAAAATGTTTAAATGGCAATGGGCCGGGCGCACTGCATGAAGGACCGAACAAAGATGGACAAAGGAAGTTCTTGAATGGATACCAAGAGATGGAAAGGACCTAGAAGACAACCACAAAGAAGATGGGAAGATTAAATAATAAACATTGCAGGCGTGGCATGGAAAAGCTATGGATGGAAGCAAGCAGAAACATCTGGTGGAGGCCTTCATCCAGCAGTGCATCGATATATAGGGTCTACATACGTGATCCAAGCAGCACAGGTTCTACTGACATCACTGCGGCCTCCTAAAGGTTCTACAGCCTTGCATGTCCATTACCATACAGAACACGGAAATTCAATGGATGGGATTTTAGATCATGTTAAATCGATAAGCTGTAACATCAGGTACCGGCCATCTGAGATCCAACAAATCCAATACAGTGTAGAGACACAGCACTGGCCTGGAACAGGAGCAATACCATTTACAAAATAATGCGCTGCGGCTGTGAGCCAGCTAACCCAATTTGCCACGCTCGCCGTGCATCGTGCCATTGGCTATATATAACCCTGGCCTGAGAGGGGGTGTGTTTTATACCTTGTAGTGAGCAGAATTAGAGATCTGGGAGGCAGAAAATTCAATATCTTATAAACGGCAGCATCAGAGAATGGAGAGCGAACTAATTCAATACAGTAAAGACGAGACATTATTGAGAAGCACAGAAGTTAGGCCCTGCAATCCTAAAGCCCAGCAAATTCAATAGCGGAGGAACGGCAGACTTGGGGATCTCGGCGTAAGCAGATTCAATAAGAAGGAGCTCAGGTTTAATAGAAATCTCTCAATGCAGGTAGAGCAGTGAATGCTGAGAATCTGAGGACCAGGAGAAAATTTTATCCACGGTACTTATTACCGAGAATGCATGAGGCAGAAAAATATCACACTGAGAACTCAGGTATGTATATTTATATGTATTATCAAGCCAATTGGACATGCTGAGCTCAGTGCCAGAGTCTGACACCCAACGCAAACAATATAAATAATTTGGTTCTGGTATTTTGGAAAGTGCAAATTCAATCTGAAAGGCCTGTATTCATTTCAGAGTCACCAATCGGGCTCTTGCCTGTCAGCGGATAATTTGATTTGACTCTCCGGCTTTGCATTTTATATATACAAAGTTTTAACTTCTTCCTCGCCACCTTCCACAACAACCTCCCTCTCTCCACTTACCGTACCTTTGTGGACACATCCTGTGACATTTAGATACCTTCATTAAAATAGAAATAGAGCTTTGAAGGACAGGGCTGATATTTATATTTTAGTTTGATATGGTTTATGTTTTGTGTATGCAGGTTTAAATAGGTAACAATAAACTGTCGGCACCGTTTGAGTAAAAGATGCATCCCTGTGCTATGTATATTTATTTTTAGAACTGTGAAAAGTCACGTTGTGCGTGTGGAGGGGAGATCAGTGTGTTTAAACCGGAGCCACTCTCCGGTGTGGTTGGAGGGGCAGCTTTTATTGCCGGAATGACCCCTATTTGACGATGAGCAAGGAGAGCTGAAGGATTGCGTTTCCCTGGCGTTTGTAATTAAAAGTCTGAAAGCAGTATATACACACAGACATATTGCCGAACTATCAGCCAATCTGGCCCAGTCCTGTCAATGCAATTCAATGGCAGAGCTCCGAGGTTAATTAAAGAGCCTCCATCCCCTGTCTTTGCCAATACAGACAGACACGGTGGAGCGTAATTAAACTGACACCTGTTTGGTCACATTGCGAGCACTTTACTCCGTCCGTGGGGAAGCAGACCTCGGCGGTACGGAGGAGGCAATGGGACCTGGCAGCCAGGGGTGAGGGAGATGATTCGGGGAGTGCTGTTTCATGTACAGATTTATTAATTTCATCTCCTCGTGTCTGCTTTTTATATATATAAGCCACGCAGTGCGGTCCCTCTGTATTGTGTGCATCTGTGCCACGCTGCACTGCAGAAAGTAATGAGAGCAGCGTCCCTCGGCTGGTAATGGATTGTACTGTATCGAGTGCTTTGCAGAGCTTGCTTTTAGCTGAGGGTGCCGTGACCCCTGGTAAACACCGTAATATTTTGAACGCCGCGCTGCCGCTATTTATGGAATTCTGTGGGGAGGCACTGAACCGCTACTGACACAACAGCCGCTAACACAGCGACTGAGGTGAGAGGCACGGCAAACACAGGATATTCCCCCGTATTTCTCCAACCGTTTATCAAAAGCATCGTGGCGGACATTAAAACCGAGGAAGGGGCCTGTATCCCACGTGGTAAACAGCTGCCGTTGTGTTCCATTTGGCAAAAGAGTGCATTGTGATGTCACAGGCTTGTTAGGACTTGGGCGCCCACAACCAACCCCACATGGGAAACGGCTTCATACCGAGATACCGAGAGGCCGCAAACTGATGATTCGGGGTGTCAGCCGTTGAGAGGGGAAGTGTGCAGCCGTGGCAGAAAGGGCTTTAACCCGTGGTGCTGCCATGTAATTACAATGCATGCGAGACTATTCGAGGCAGATAAGGCGGTGAGGAAACATCCGCGCCGGCCTTATCTGAAATGACACAGATCCACCGCATGGCAGCCCGAGCACCGGCTTTCATTAAGACTTCCAAATCTCTATCTCTGCACTCTTGATATGCAATCATTTCGCCCGCATGCTCAACCTGTCAACAGCATTATATCCCGGCACCATACCTCCCGGGTTTGTCACAAGAAACAATCTGGAGGAGAAGCTACCGGGAAGCAGGGAAACTCACGACATATAACCAGACAGACGGGTCAGTTGAATCGGTGAGGGGTTGTGTTTGAGAGCGTGGATGGCAGTGGATACCTCAAGACTGTTTTAATTATATATTTATATATAACTGAAGAGGTTTGCATGCTAATACGAATTGAACTGGTAATCCAGTTTTTCTCAGGGCTCTTGTAAATGACAAGTGTGGACACATGCAATGTCACTAAGACTAGAGAGTCCACAGATACACTCTCTCGCCTGAATAAACACCTTGACCTGTGGACACACGGGCTTCTGCACTCCAAGCCCAGCGTCTTGCCTTGACAGCTCATCATATGCAGATCAGAGAGAGAGAGAGAGGGGAAGAGAGAGAGAGAATTCTCATCTCGGAGCCTGCCTTTGCATCATTTTGTGATTGTTATCTAAACCTATGACCTACGCTATGCCAAGGCACTCCTCGAACTTAATCACATGTAGGACATATACAGCTGAAGTTGAAACAATCTGCACCCATCATTTGAAACAATCTTATTCAGTGATTAGTTTATTTTGTCTTATATCGGTCTCTGAACTGTCTGTATTAATGACATCTTTTCAGACGATGCTGAACATCGATTTAGCCTCGGGCTGCGGTGCTGAAACACGGTCCTGGGGAGACCATATCCCGTGAGGTTTGTCAGTCACCCTAAATCGCTCATTTCGAAAGAGTGGCAACACGTGGAAGTTATCGGTCAATTAAGCAAATAACTTGTTCAACTGATTAACTGGCCATTGAGGGCTGACAAGACCCAATTTTCTTTATACCAAGCCTCTAAATATCTCAATTTAACAAATCAACTGCTTAATGGACCACAATTAAATTAAGAAATTGATGATTAAAAGTTACCTATACATCCTGTTGGATATGGGCTCTCGAGGTCTGGGTTTGGGCAGCAATGGCCCGGGGAAAGCGGTCAACATCCAGCTCAGCTCTCGGCTCCTTAATTGGTCTAATTAAACAATTAACTGGATGACTTGAACACTCCTCTCTGTGCACGCACAAACGCAGGCCCCGCCTCCCCAGCAGGCAAAACACAGCCCTGTCTCACGTCTGGAGTTAAGACCACACTCATACTGTATGCACAGTGCAGCACGGCCCCTCATCTGATCAGCAGAGAGATGTAATTATTAGCATAATCATTGAGTGACAATTGTATTTAAATTAGGATAATTGATATGTATATGAGGCTTGTTTTTTTTCTTCTCCCCTCAACCTTTTATAGACCTGTCTCATCAAACCAGGCATCATTTGATTAAGATTCATTAAACGTTGCGCAAAGTATTTAATTACAGTGCACTGCCATGAAAGGGGTCAGCCTGTCTTAACAGGTAGAAGGATTTCAGTACTATTAAAAGGGACTATTATGTAGACATCAGTTTCTCCTTCAATTCCCATTACCGTTCAATCTGAACAGCCTCGGAGACTCCCGCAGCACTTCAGTCCCTCGGAATTGGGCACCAAGGTCTCGGAGGATGCCGAGCACATATTGCACACAACAGCAGTGGTAATTAAATTGAATGGAGCCAAAAAAGAGGCTTTTAATTTGACTAAGATTAGGTGCCAAATAGTCAGAATTAAGTGGTAGGTTCTCTGCTCCATGGTGCTTCTCAGGCAATCTTTAATATTTGAAAGAGACCTTTTTTTTCATGCTTGGCTCTCATTACTACAACTACATTATAGGCGCGCTAGTGTGCTTAGAAAATGCAAAACGATGGCTCCGCACAAGCTCTAAGAGTCGTCGCTCGACTCCTTCTGAGGAGGCTCATGTTTGTGTTGTTTTAATGTAGATGTAGCTCTCCAGAAGAAAAAGATTGTCGACCTACACAAGGCTGGAATGGGCTACAAGACCATCGCCAAGCAGCTTGGTGAGAAGGTGACAACAGTTGGTGCGATTATTCGCAAATGGAAGAAACACAAAATAACTGTCAGTCTCCCTCGGTCTGGGGCTCCATGCAAGATCTCACCTCGTGGAGTTTCAATGATCATGAGAACGGTGAGGAATCAGCCCAGAACTACACGGGAGGATCTTGTTAATGATCTCAAGGCAGCTGGGACCATAGTCACCAAGAAAACAATTGGTAACACACTACGCCGTGAAGGACTGAAATCCTGCAGCGCCCGCAAGGTCCCCCTGCTCAAGAAAGCACATGTACAGGCCCGTCTGAAGTTTGTCAATGAACATCTGAATGATTCAGAGGAGAACTGGGTGAAAGTGTTGTGGTCAGATGAGACCAAAATTGAGCTCTTTGGCATCAACTCAACTCGCCATGTTTGGAGGAGGAGGAATGACCCCAAGAACACCATCCCCACCGTCAAACATGGAGGTGGAAACATTATGCTTTGGGGGTGTTTTTCTGCTAAGGGGACAGTACAACTGCACCGCATCAAAGGGACGATGGACGGGGCCATGTACCGTCAAATCTTGGGTGAGAACCTCCTTCCCTCAGCCAGGGCATTGAAAATGGGTCGTGGATGGGTATTCCAGCATGACAATGACCCAAAACACACAGCCAAGGCAACAAAGGAGTGGCTCAAGAAGAAGCACATTAAGGTCCTGGAGTGGCCTAGCCAGTCTCCAGACCTTAATCCCATAGAAAATCTGTGGAGGGAGCTGAAGGTTCAAGTTGCCAAACGTCAGCCTCGAAACCTTAATGACTTGGAGAGGATCTGCAAAGAGGAGTGGGACAAAATCCCTCCTGAGATGTGTGCAAACCTGGTGGCCAACTACAAGAAACGTCTGACCTCTGTGATTGCCAACAAGGGTTTTGCCACCAAGTACTAAGTCGAAGGGTTCAAATACTTATTTCCCTCATTAACATGCAAATCAATTTATAACTTTTTTGAAATGCGTTTTTCTGGATTTCTTTGTTGTTATTCTGTCTCTCACTGTTAAAATACACCCACCATTAAAATTATAGACTGATCATTTCTTTGTCAGTGGGCAAACGTACAAAATCAGCAGGGGATCAAATACTTTTTTCCCCCACTGTAATTGTACTGACAGAACTGCAGAGTAATTTGTTCCAAACAGCTAATATTTTATATAACAACATTTTCTATAACCATCTCTGTGATAATATAACTTTGACCTTCAGGCTGAGAAATCGCCTAAACTTTGTTTCATTGCAATACATTGAATTGCACAGTGTAATCCTGTGGTCAGAACCAGCTCAGTATTATATTTTGTAATGTATATCTATACACACATACGTCTACAAATGAAACTATGTGTGTATTTATGTCCGCTGTCGTCTTGTGGGGCAGCAGTGTTTATCAAACTGCCGCTGCTGAAAGTCTGTCAGTGCCACTGCTGGCACACAGTCGTGTAGAGACGTGCAAGGCCCATGGTGATATGTGACCCAGAACATACTAATGAAATTATCAGAGCAATCGCTGTTATGTTTTATTTAAAAGTTTATCTCACAAGAGGTACATCGTCCCGCTTTAATGAGGGCTCCAGGGCAGAGTAACACATCATTCAAACAGTTCATCGGGAAGAATGACACTGTATATGTAAAAATAAGAACAATCTCAGGGTGGAGGACACAGTTTTAAAAAAAATAGGACTTAATCAGGACGTATGCATGTTGATGGGAATAGAAAAGCAAGAATATGTCCTGTGGCCTGTAGCAAATCATCTCAAGCTGCTTCCTCCTTTTCCCCTGGGCGCTGCCTAATTATTTTGTGAACGATCCCAGTATGTCTGTTCCAACTGCAAGAGGCAAACTCGTCCCAGCGTTAATTACTCTTTGTTGAAAACGATATTTCCGAATCTCTCAGTGAAAACCGTTTTGTTTGAATCTGTTTGTCATTTCTCCGTGCTGGATGTGATGCTCAGGTTCCCCTAGAAAGACATAACTCTCCATTACATTTGTCAAAAGTGGGTAAAAAAGTGTTATATCTTACAGTATAATAATAATAATAATAATAATAATAATAATAATAATAATAATAATAATAATAATTGTTGGTGTGCTTTTTCGACCACATCAACCCAGAGGAGCTTTTCCAGATCAGCAGGGACACAAATGGAAATTGGGCTTCAAGGCATTCAAGACAGAAAACAGGAGACACTTCTTCACACAGAGAGGCGTCACAATCTGAACAAACTCCCCAGCGATGTGGCTGAAGAGACAATTTGTGAACATTCAAAAACAGACTGGATAGGATCCTTGGATCACTCAGTTATTAATGGACACCAAACAAGCACGATGGGGCGAATGGCCTCCTCTCATGTATAAACTTTCTTACGTTCTTATGTTCATATATATAGACAGTTTCTGCCGCTGTGATAGGGGCTTTGTCTCAGACATAAAAAGCCCCCATAAGAGTTCGAGCACTGAAGGTCTGTGTGAGTGGCACAGTAACATGTAACATGTATCAGTAACATGGCTCATATGTGCAGGCCAGTCCAAAGCACCCCATTTGGGACATGTCCAAGTCCAGTGCAGAGTGTTGAAGTGCGTAGGATCTCAAATCTTCTAGGAGAGCTGCCTCAAATTGAACGTTGCTTTGAAAAGTGGCCATCAGACTTTTAATATCTTACAAATGTAAGTGTGTGATAGCACTGAGAGTACATGAGTCCTTTCACCGACAGCTCTGAACGAGAGCCGCCCGTCGCCAGACAGTCGCCTTTAACCCGTCTCTTTGATGTTTCGCTTCAGAGGGCCAAGAACTTAATGCAATTTCAATCAATTTCTATGGGGACCAGAACTAATATAAGATGTAGCCCACAACCTTGTGATATTTATACATTAAAAGCCTTATATATATGTGTATATATATGTGTATATATATATATATATATATATATATATATATATATATATATATATATATATATATATGAAATTATACATGGCTTTTTTTTTTAACAAATAATAGCATATTAAAGGTCATGGAATCCGACTCATTCAGGGACTTAAAGATCATGGGAAAGAGTGTTTATTAAAGTAGGATCCAGGGCCAATCTTTTAAACTTAGAAATAGACGCAGCTAAACACCCCCACCCAGGCCCACACGTCTACTGTGCAGATTTGTTGTCGGCCGCATTATGTCGGGTTGGACTCGCAGGTCATTAGCTCCAGAGCAAATGCATGGAACGGCGGGGCTGCTCTCTCGTTATGACATTGTTTTCCGAGTGTGTTTGCAGCTTTATTCCATTAATTAAAACACGGGTGTTGGATCTGGAAAGACGTTGATGTGCTCCCACTACAAAGCATGCGTGTTTTCTGTGGTTACGGTTAAAAGCGAACATACAAATACACCGTCTCTGGGATGAAAGGTCTGTTGCGTGTATAGTCTCACATATGTCGCTTTCTTAAATACAATGTATGTGTCTGTAAACGTACAATGGGACTTTCATCCTGGGATATGCTTTGTTGTTCCTGCCGTGTAACAGATCTGGAACATTTTCTGTGCATATTTCCGAATGGCACTAAGTGATCTGCACAAGCAAGAGCTCTCTAATGAATACAATTGCTGATGCATGCTTGCCAAAAGAGCACGAGGACTAACAAGTAGGAGAGCTGTGTATTGCTTTTAAATTGTGTTTCAGTTATTTTTACTAATTGTGTTGTAAGCTTAAGGCCCTTAAAACTGTGCTTCACCTGCTAGTGTCTGAAAGAGAGCCAAAATGCTTACAACCAATTTTTCTGCTCGTTAGAGTTAATATTCAGACAATAATTAAATGGTCTTTATTCATATATGTAAATAAACACAAGTTCAGCTGTTTCCTGAATAATTATGTCTAAATCCTTCTTCTCCGGCTGTCTGTGCTGTGTGTCTGTTTACTATCTTGATTTTGAATGTATAAAATCTGTCTATCGATGTATCTCAAAACACCTACATCTTTACTGTGTCAAGACACACAGAGAGAGAGAGAGAGAGAGAGAGAGAGATAGAGAGAGAGAGAGCAAGAGAGAGATTTGAGTGAGGATCACTGCTGAGATGAACAACGTAACCAACTCTCCTCCATGCAAAGCAAACAAACGTTACATTATCTTAATATCATAAGGAAACAGTGTTCTTTACTTATGAAATACTCCTTAATAGACCTTTAAGCAGGAGGTAAGTGTAGGTGTCCATCTTTCTGATTCCAGTGAGTTATCCAAAATCTGGCAACAATAATGATACACTTACTGGTATTTCATTTCATTGATTGGGGTTAGGTTGGCTGTATTCACTCTAGAGCCATCAAGATGTGTACTGGAGGGCTTCCCCTCCAGAAGCTATTCTAAAGATCATTAACAACACACTCCTGATTGGTTTTCAATAGAGAGGCACTGTAGTTCATGTCTCTATGGTCACCCTGAAAGCTTTTTGAAGGACTTTCTGTTTTAATGCAGACCTTGGAAACGAAAAAAAAGGCAACCGCTGAGTATTTGACTGCAAATGCCAGCATTCATGTGGACTTTTGAATCTCCTCTCTCCTCAAGCATGGGAACGGGACACAATGGAAACTGCCAGTAACCTCTAATATGTTATTACAACTCAACTCTACACAGAAGCCATTTAAAGGGCCAGAAATATTCAATTATGTATCTGGAATATAACAAATGCATGCGTGCTTCATAATCATTGCGGGGCGTATTTTTTCTTCTTCTTCTGCGTTCCCTGGCTTTAATAAAATGTAAGACGTGAAGATGCAGTTTGTAGAAAATCGCAAGTCATGGATCCTGAGAACTGACAGTGTAACTGTTCCCAACAATCTCGAAATCCTACGACTCGAACGAAAAAACAGACCAAGTGTGCGGCAGAACATAAGAAAGTGTACAATCGAGAGGGTCCATTAATAACTAAGTGATCAAGGATCCTATCCAGTCTGTTTCTGAATGTTCACAAATTGTCTCTTCAGCCACATCGCTGGGGAGTTTGTTCAGATTGTGACGCCTCTCTGCGTGAAAAAGTGTCTATGAAAACAAGTTACATCACATTTGGCGTCTTGTGCAGCCACCAGTTCCGTTGTTTGCTAAGACACACACTTAACATCACTTCCCCCTTTAATCTTCACATCATATCTTTCTTGTGGTCGTTAGTATCTCTCCGAAAGAGGACTGGCATTTGCACACATGATGGGAAAATCACATTCCGACGTGAGGACATGCATAGTCTCCGCATGGTCTCCAGTCAGCTAGAGACTCTTCCCAGAAGGGCCGGACAAAAGGATTAGGTGTAATCCAGCACAAAATGACCATCTGGAAGAGTCTATTGACTTGCGTTCCCAGTGGGCACTTTATGGTCACACTGTGAGCAGAGCCGTCTTGCTGACAGGTATCTTATGACCTCCCGATCCAGGGCACACAATGGCCCCTGGAGCCTCCTGGGAGACCAGCGCTTAAGTATCGTCTCCGACAGATGTGGGAGTAATTCTGTTGTTGACATCTGCACTTCGAAATATTATATTGACCCTAAATAGGATTTTCTGTAAGCCATGCTCAGTTGTGATTCGGTGTATTACTGTGCGTACTGTCAGAAGCGGCTCGTGCGCCGGAGACCCAAGGGGTTTATTTCCCTGCTCATTTCATGGTGCGTGCAAAAAAAGGGAAGCTCAAACTCATGTTTACAAACAAGCTTGTGCGCCCTTTTGCAGGACCAACGAGCTGGTGTGCCCTTTGTTTGTTTTACGTCTGTTCATTTTCTAACTTGAAAGATAAATCATAATTAGGACTTAATTCCACTCAGCTGAGGAATGAGTTCGACAGTTCAGGTTCAACTCCACTCACTCCTATTAACAGGTCATATCAAGGCTTTAGCAGGTGCTATTTCAAATGTCACCGAGCAGCTGTTACTAATTCAGAATTGCAGCTTTTTCACACATTTTCATCAGTAAAACTGCAGTGGGTTTGCAAGGCAGTGGGAATCTGTAAAGGCTCAATTCAGCAAATGCTAACTTGACTTGTTCCAGTGCTTGTCAACAATGTCCTACAACAAAGGCAGGAATCTCAAAAAGCAGTTGTTGGTGTATAAAATAGTTCCTTTTCGCACGTCTTGAAAAATTTACCTCACAAGTCCTAAAAATCTGCTGCTACTTTTAGATCTTAAAGGAAATGTAATGGTAGCTTCACATTTTATCAACCTCTTGTGAAATAGTCTGATTGGATTCCCACCCACTCCGTGCCTTTCCATTTCACATGCTGAAAACCAACTTTTAAAGGTGTTAAAATCAGTTTATGGATCACAAGTGCTCACTGGCTTGTATGGGTGCCCCGGGGAAACATGTGCACGTTCCCAAAATCTTTGCAATCTTTTTTTTATGGGTTTGGTGGATAGAAAAGCACTGTTCCGACATGATAGTTTTTATGTAGTCTCCAGTGGGCTGTCAGTCAGGTAGTGCAATCGAGGGGAGCAACAGCGAGTATGGGAGAGTGCGGTGAGCAGATGGGAAATAGAAGAAGAGAGGAAAACAGGAAAACAAACCAAAAACGTTCAAACAAAAGACGTTGTTTGGCCACCAATCCATTTCTTTCACATGGGTGCATTCCACAGCCTGTATGGAATAAACTTACATTTGTAATATACAGTAGAAATATATGATGCTTACATGTTTATATATCAGAAATGCCCTGCTTTGTGTATATTTAAAATATGTGAGATGTGTTTTAATAATATAATGCATTTATTTTCAAAACAGGTTATTTGCTACCACTTATTTTCAATGTATAAAATATATGGAGAGCCTTCAGTGAGCCGCAGTAAACAAGACTTTTTCAAACTGTTGCTCAATACACATTTGAGTACCTGCTCTTAAGCAGTGATACCACAAAGTAACTATTAATAGTGCTATACGATTCATTATGGTTTAAATTGCTACCTCTCCATTATCACCGCCGCGTTTTCAAGTGTGGTGCATTCAGAAATCCATTGTGTGCTGCTGAAGTGCCTAAATCTATTCAGGTTATTATAAATCTGAACTAGAAAGCAATGCCTTTTTTTTAACAGCTTTGTACAGAAGTAGAGCATGTAAATATATACATATCCAGATATCAAAATGTTGTTTCTGAGAGGGATATTAATGCATATTGAAGTTCCCAGATGAAAAGCAAAAAATCAAGTGTACTGGGGAGCATGGCCTGGCAGCGTTATCGAATTATACCCAGCGTATCGCATGCACCTCCCACGACAAATTAAGGGGGTACGAGCAAGCACAGAAAGTTCAGGTTTTATACCGTTTAACAATAATGCTTCCGGAAAGGTTCAGGTTGGGGCTTCTGCAAAATCACCTTCTGTGCCTTCAATCAACGAGGCACAAAGGAAGATTGATTTTGCTAGGCAGCGTTGCCGGGAATCCGCCTGCCAATAGGGGGAAATAAATAAATAAATACATAAAATCAGCCTATGAATTGTCAGAAGCGACATGACTCCGGCAAGTAGAAGCAACATAAAATGAAAAAGGCCCTGAGTGGCCAGGGTCAGTCGTGATGCGGTAATAAGCGAAGTGTTCGGGTGCGGGGGGGGGAGGTTCTTCTGTTCGCTCCGGGCAGCTGAGTGTGTCTGAAAATGGGAGTTACAAGCAACCTTGAATGTGGAAGAACAGAGGAATCAAAACAAAACAAAACAAAACACATGCACTCACTCACTCGCAATACACACACACACACAGAGAACACAAACAGTAAAAGAACTGGTGGAAAGCGGCCAAGATAAAATCCCTCCCGGCTCCAAAGAACTCATTAGAACCGAGTGGATCAATAGCGGGGATTGTTAGCATGAGTGGGAACACTGGACTGCTCGAGCTCACTGGCTTAGTTTGGATCAGGACCCTAAGCTGACTTTGATTCTCTCCCATCCTAGTATGGGATCCGTAGAACCGTCTCACTGTTGTCCGTGGGCTGGGAGTGTTTGTCCGGACCCAACTGTCACTCCCCCGTTACCTCGGAGTCCGACCCACCTAGACTGCCAGTAACTGCCCCGTGACCCGGCTGCCTCGAAGTGTTGGGCATTAAATGAGAAAGGGGAGAAGCCACCCCCAAAATGTATCATCTTGAATAACCATTTAAAATGTTCCGATTCAGTATTTTTTGTAACTGTGCTGTTAAATATTGGACGTGTTATCCAGCTGTATAATTTGCTGTGCATGTGTCTTTGAATAGGCATGTCTTTGTGTTTTGCATTCCTCTAAGTTTCGCCTCGACTCTCCATAGTCCCCGCCACTTGTTAGCGAGCCATTACTGTAATAAGATGTGAAAAATGATCAAGCGTGAACTCTCCTCTTTTATGAAGGATATACAGTAATAACACTAACCGGAGTCACAATTTTGAGCACTCCGAGACCCCGGACTTGCTATGCCAATAACCAGATTTTCTCCCCTGTTAGGGCTGTGATTACACGGAGTTACATCATTTTATTTATTTTAGTTTTAATCTTGCAGGAAAACTGAAACGGAGCAGTCAGGCTGCCCTGCGTGGCGGTGAGCATGCTAATGGACCCGGACGGGTGCCGGAGTCAACTAGTGCCCTCTTTTGGTTTCTCAAGGCAAAACCAATATGCTTGGGAAAGAAAAGAAAAAAAGAAAAGGATCCGCTACTGCTGCTGCTGTTTCTGCTAATTACCTTGTATGCCTCATTAAACAGCAGCTATAAAAAAAAAGAAGCTCTGTGCTTATTATTGAGCCGTAAACCTCTGACTCCTTCCTACTCTAGATCTTTAGCTGCGCTGGTTTATTTTTTAGACCTGTCAGAGTTAGGATGCAAATTCCATCCCGGAGCTTTGCTTAAAAAGTGACCTCAGGCCATTAAACACATCCCCTCTCTGTCATAACTTTAAAAAGCACCTTGCAGGCTGGCTTCCTCATTACTCAGAGCTGTAATAATCCGGGGGGTAATTTTACGGCTGGGCAACCACATTATGCCCATATATCAGGTGTTTGACAACATGGTAATATATACAAGCACATTTCCCTCTTCCGAGTTCAGTATCCATTAAGAAAGTTTACTGCTGTGTAATATTAGTTTGTTCTCCGTAATTTGTTTTGCGGCCAACTTTTGCAGAGTGCGACAATTCTTTTGGGGGTAGGAAGGATATTGGTGGAGTGAAGCCAACGCTATCTTAGATAAGCCAAGTAATTAACAGACAGTATATATATATATATATATATATATATATATATATATATATTCACCCCCCTGAGTCAATACTTGGTATAACCACCACTGGCAGCAATAACAGCTGCAAGTCTTCTGAGGTAAGTCTCTACCAGGTTTGCACATCTGGATTGTGCGATGTTTGCCCATTCTCCTTGGCAAGATTGTTCTTTCAGAAATGGCTTCCTTCTTGCCACTCTTTCATACAGGCCAGATTTGACAATTTGTTGACACGTGGACAGTTTCTCCCGTCTCAGCCATGGAAAGCTGTCTTTCAGAGTTGTCACTGGGCTCTCGGTGACTTCTTTGACCAATGCCTTTGTTACCCGCTGCTCAGCTGGGAGGACGGCCTCCTGCTCTAAGCAAATTCTGGGTGGTTCAGTATACCTTTCCACTTCTCAAGACTTAATGAGTCTACCTTCTTAAATTCTTAATGCTCCAAGGGTATTCAAAACCCTTAAATACCCCTCTCCTTCCCACAATATTTTCCCAGAATTGTTCTGAAAACTTGATCTTCATGGCAGTATATTTGCTTTGAATGCACTACCCAACTGTGGGACCTTACAGAGACATCTGTATTTAATGTAAAATCATGTGAAGCACTTTTATTACACCTGGATGGACTCCATTCAACTCATTGTGTGAATTCAATTGGTTTCAGCCGAGCTAATTGAGGAGTGTCATAGCAAATAGGGTGACGATGTATCTAATTTAAGGGGGGGTGCATGATGAAAAATCACAGTTTCAAGACTTTTCATTATCTTCACATCTAAACCAATTAATTTTGGGCAGTACTGAGGATGTGTGTCGCATGTATATGTGTTGCATGTGTGTAACCCTGACGTCTGGCGTATGGACAAATAGAGAGACAGACCGATATATCCACCACACAGCCTGAACTATGCTCGAACCCTGGCTATCCAAGATCTTTAGCAATGCGCGGAAAAGAAAAATGGGAGGAAAAGGAGGTCGACGTTTTTCTCTCTCTTTCTTACTATTTTAATCAGGTGCTCCAATTAAAACAACCACCTCGAATCGCGCCGCTCGCCAGGGGACACGCGGAGCGATTTGTTGTCCATGCTCCAGGAAGCCTGCTAATACAGCGCAGCACCCCCCGCCAGCTCGGCCCCGGTTCTGCAGTGAAAATGTGGAACTAAGCGCTGAGAGAGGCAGGCTCACTGTAGCCAAGCCAAACCTCAGACATGAATATAAATAGAGGCCTGGGGCAAACTGGATACCACATCTTTCGACTGCATCCCTCAGGATGTTTTCAGTTGCTTCGACTTAACCCACCCGTATGGGCAAATAAACAGACTCCCAGCTTCCTGAAGCCATTTGGCCTCCTAATACGACATGCACTGTGCGCTATACTTGACAATGCATATGCCCAAAATAGATACTCTGGAATATTTTTGGAGGGGTCAAATTTAAGAACATAGGTCAACTAATTAACAAATTATCTTCCTGTTTATAGATAGATAGATAGATAGATAGTTAGATCACTACTAATCTTTTACTGTTTGTATGTAAAATAATGTTAAAATTGTGCAAGCTGTGGACAATTCACAAACTAGGCACCCAAAGGAGAACGTTATAAATATCCTCTTTCAGGTAAAGACACGAAGACATAAAAGATCAAAATATTGAGCAGTTCGAGGGTTGCTATATCCAGTGTTAAAGGATTTCTTCTAAGACACTTGGGGTGGGGGGATTTTGAAGTGCTGGTCTCTAGATAATGACAGAGGTAAAGGAGATGGTCTTGCTTTTTCATGAAGGGGTTAAACACTTGGCCTGGGCAACTACAGAAAGCAACTTTCCATTATCTCAGCCACTTGCATGCTGAAGACAGTCTCCTCGTCAACCTGTAATTGAAAAAGAGGAGAAAGAAAGCTTTCCGATCAGCAATGTGAAGGCTTCGCTCCATTGAAAAAACGCTGATCACAAAACAAAGCACGTCAAATTTCGCACCAGATAACCGCGTTGATATGAAGGAATTGCTGAAGCCTGTCTGATTTGCTCTGACTGCATTCTTTCTTTCTGTTTTTTTTCTCCTATGTGCTTTCATGCTTCATCTTTTAAGTAACCGTTTACTGTTTCAGCTTGGCCATGATAAAACGCACACAAGTTTTCCAGATTGCAGTGCCAGTACTTTTACCCCCAGAGGAAATAGGAAAGTGCCAAATCTGAACGCTTAATAAGGAAATTAAATAAACAGACATGTTTGGAAAATAATAGTAAAAAAATGCCTTCACTTTAAAGAGATATTTATATGTAAATACAAGATTATGCAAATTGTAAGGCAGCTTTAAGACCAACAAACCTGTGGTTAAATAAGATAATGTCATGGAAGTGCTTTTATAAACATAGAATTAATAAACAAAATGCTAATTCAGAAAAATATATAAATAGTTAGTTAATTCTTTGCCAAATTAATACATTACTCTGTGCAATAAAGTTTGCATTTAAGGTAGTCAAACATAAAAAGTCTACGACATTAATCAACAATGGACCTGTCGCTTTAAAGAACCGCATTTAGTTGCAAACACTTGGGGCATGTTGTGTAGTTTCGGCCTAAGGACGTTTAGCACATTTTATTCTCTTTTAATATGTTTTATTACTACTATTACTACTACTACTACTACTACTACTAATAATAATAATAATAATAATAATAATAATAATTAACGAAAACTATGCGCCAGTGTTGGCCTTTTTATTTTTGATCGTGTACAGATTTTGTATTTTTTAATGAAGTTAGTGCTCAATTATTTGCAGTGTTTTTCTTTTTCACCTGAAATGCCTTGAAAGCTGCATTTGATGATGGGATAACCGGACGCCCTTTTAACTCTAAGGTAAGACTTAAAAAATAAAACATTTATACATATTGTTGCAAAGTTGAGACTTTGAAACTTTGCTTTCGTGATGCCTATTTACATGCGCCGAAAGGACTATTGGTTATTGTTATTAATATGCATTGTGGTTAAACAGATATTTTTGTATTGTAAATACATATATACCCCCACACGTGATCTTCACGTTCCTCATCATTAAACATGAAGTAGCAATTGTTCTCCTATTGATTTCATTTAGTGCATTTGAAATAATCTTATATCCATAACCCATTTAGTCTTTATTCATGCAATTTGCATTATTTTACATTAACTGATGATTTTTTTAAAGCCTTTTGTGAAATAGTGCCTCTAGTGTTGACAAATAAATGTCTATGCTTTCTTATGAGTATGATTCTTGTTTCTTGTTTGAGCTCAGAGAGAAAGGTGTCTGTTTTGATGTCATTATTTTTAACACAGTAAATTAGTTAATAAATAAACCCAGGTGGACTTATTTGCCACCCAGACCAATTAACACACAGAGTGTCTGCAGTCAGACTTGTGCTCAGCAAGTTAAGAGCATCTTTATACCCTGGAGTGGGAAAACAAACAGACGAAACAATAATAACAATATACATATAAACATTTCAATCATTTAGCCCAGGATTAGTACTAATCTTCCAGGTATTCCATACAGAACACCCTATCCCAGTAAGAAAGAAATAAAGAAGTGGGGGCTGTTTAAATATTTGTCATTTTCCCAGTTAAGAAGCTTAAACCAATAGATTTGGTGCTGCTTAGTGCGGATCCGTGCAGTTTAGAAGGCGACAGATTAAAGACTAAAGATTAAAGATTCTTTACAGGGGAAAAAATATATATGGCAATGCTTTTGTGATAGGGTGGTATTAAAGAGGGGGGGCACATAGTTATATAAATAACAAACAATCTATGGAAGCAAGCAGCTGTTTCTCAAATCTTGTTAGTGTTTGTGTGGGTGTGGGCCAACTTCACAGTCCATTTCACCCAAACCCCAAACTAATCTCACTCCCACACTGATGAAATGCCCTTGGCGATCCGCGTTGGCATCCTTGGGAGAACGTCTGCTCTAAGGGCAAAGAGGCTTGACGCTGGATACTACACTGGTGCCATCTCCTGGTATCCATCAGTACTATGCTTTCTCTCCAATCTCTCAGCTGCTTCAAAACCACTAAAAGGAAAAGCTTTAAAATCTAGTTGAAACATAGACAATTAATGAACAATAACATACATAGTGCTGCACCTGAGAAAATGATCTTTCCTCTGTGTTGACAGTTTTCCTGGGAACTGATGCACCGGGGTCATGAACCGTCGCTCTCTTCTGTCTCCAGGTAAAAGTTCCCAAATGTTATTCCCCCAGTGCTGATTCATCAACACAAACGTGTGCTGCTCTTTCCTGTGTCACTTTGTTACGCCTCTCTTTTCCTCGTTGTGGTGAAGCCCTGTGGAATTGACCAGGGGAAGGAATGTTACTGCATGAAACCCTTGCGTTCATTTGCATCATGTAGTTCAGTGTTTGAACTCTTTATGGACTGCTGTGGCCATTGCTTTTCAAAACAGCAGGTTCTAAAACCTGCACTTTCCATAGGACCAGATAAAAAAGCTTTAGAAACACGAATCCGTGCCGTCTGTATGTGTGTGTATGTGTGTATTGTTTATATGAAGCTCGGTCCAGATGCTGGCTTTCAGATGCATTGCTCTGCCACTGCTCTTTCATGTGTGGCAGTGTAAGTTCTTAAGAGGTGTACTGTGGTTGTCAAATCCCCTTTCCTGGCCCCTTTTGGAGATTGCTGTTCTTTTAATAATGTTTATGTTCATTAAATCCCATCAAGTGCTGGCAAAGTATACGCTAGGTGCCTTCCAAGAAATAATTCTCAACACTCCGGAATCGTGGGCTGCACAAGCCCATTAGTTACACTGCTTTATTCACAAATCCCCTTTTATAACACACTGATGATGCATAATGTGGGCTCATGATGGGAACTGGATGTCGGTGCGATGTGCATGTTCGACCACTAGGTGGGGCCTACAGTTTGGGAAGTTTCCGAGGAAAGGGCTGCATTCATCAACTGAAAACACTTTACTGTTCATGCATAGCCTAATGTCAGGAAATAAACTTGTCATAGATCTGCCTTACTTGTGTCCGCAGAGCACAAAGTGGCCATGCTGTATTTCAGATCCCTTCTGTTGTTGTTTTCGTGTTGGTTCATTTTTTAAACATGGACGACTGCATTACAGTTGACAGTGAGTTGCCCTGCTTTACAGATTGATAGATGCATGCAGAATGAGTTGGTCGGATCGAGTTACACACCTTGAAAACAGCCAGGGATTCCCGGTTAATTTAGAACAGCACTTAAACAATGTACTGTTTCATATTTAGAATGTAATTATTATCTGTAGCTTTTATGTCAAATATGTTTTACATGTAAACACATTTAATCCAACAGATATGGGTCATTCTCCCAAAAAATGTATCGCTAGTGAGAGGCCAAAATTGACTGTCATTATCTATTATATTATTGTCTCTTTTAATTAATGCATTATCTAAAGACATCTATATGAAAAAAGATAAGCAACCAGTTACATGTTGTGCTTGTGGCATGTTTTTACCAACTACCCCCCTCCTAGGGGTTTGATTGGAACAAGGACACCAAACATACAAGAAGTATATAAACAAATATTATCTTGTGTTTTTGGTTTTCTGTTCATTTTAGCATATCAACAATGTATGTGTTTCATTTCGCTACCAGTATCTTATTTATAATTTCTTTGTGATGATTTGTGTCCATTGCATACGGTGCTTGAGATCTGATCTGCACTTCCCCACCGATGGGATCTGTGGAATTGTGCAGCTCTGTGCAGAACCATGGAAATGTGTGCAACGCGAACACAACCTGCAACAAAGATCAAATAAGCACACAAACAAAAATGAATTTAATTGTAATTAGATTGTATTCCATAAATTACCATAAATTAAGATGAGTCCATCTTTTTGTTGATGAAGTCTCTGTGGTAACCTGTATCACAAATGAGACGCCACAGACACAATCACTTGTTCCACTCCTGACACATAGTAACATATTTATCAACACAGAATAAATGCTCTTATTGGATGCTGAGTGACAGAAAATGCGTACCTTTCAGGAACCGATGGAACATGATTTCTGGACACCTCGCTGCAGAAACAAATTGTTTTTAATTATTGCATAACACTGCACACATTCTCGTCCAAATTGTTACGAAACCAACATTTGTGTGGTTATATGTATGTGATAATATATCACAACACTGTAGTTTCTATTCAATACTACAATGGGCAAAAACAATGTGTGCTATAAAGACACAGTGTTTCGAACTCGACGTGGGAATAAAATAGTAAATAACAATGGAAACGTTTTATTTAGTCTAAATTCTGTTTTTAATGGACGAGCAGACAATAATTCTGAGCCATTTTTATTAAGCTAAAATACACTCATATACACCGATCAGCCATAACATTATGACCACCTGCCTAATATTGTGTAGGTCCCCCTTTTTGCCGCCAAAACAGCCCTGACCCGTCGAGGCGTGGACTCCACTAGACCTCTGAAGGTGTGCTGTGGTATCTGGCACCAAGACGTTAGCAGCAGATCCTTTAAGTCCTGTAAGTTGCGAGGTGGGGCCTCCATGGATCGGACTTGTTTGTCCAGCACATCCCACAGATGCTCGATTGGATTGAGATCTGGGGAATTTGGAGGCCAAGTCAACACCTTGAACTCGTGATTCATCAGACCAGACCACCTTCTTCCATTGCTCCGTGGTCCAGTTCTGACGCTCATGTGCCCATTGTAGGCGCTTTCGGCAGTGGACAGGGGTCAGCATGGGCACCCTGACTGGTCTGTGGCTACGCAGCCCCATACGCAACAAACTGCGATGCACTGTGTGTTCTGACACCTTTCTATCAGAACCAGCATGAACTTTTTCAGCAATTTGAGCTACAGTAGCTCGTCTGTTGGATCGGACCATACGAGCCAGCCTTCGCTCCCCACGTGCATCAGTGAGCCTTGGCAGCCCATGACCCTGTCGCCGGTTCACCGCTTTTCCTTCCTTGGACCACTTTTGATAGGTACTGACCACTGCAGACCGGGAACACCCCACAAGATAATAATTTTAAATTATCTATGTATTATAATTTCCTTGATACATAATTTAACAATTTCTACAACTGTCTAGCTAGCATTACATTACATTTATATGCACCCGCCGCTGCCATATTTTCCCAATTAAACACTCAAACACTTCCACATCAGTGCGCTCTTTTGTACACTCTGCCGAAGGGAGCATTGAAGGACAAACAGCTTGATTAGGCTCCTTCACTCATTCCCTGAGGGTTTGGGACAGCCCTTAAGATGGCCACCGGAGTACTTCCGCCCCACAAGGGAAGGGAACGAGGGAACAAGCTGATTTGGGACGCAGCCTAACTGATCAAATTATTAATTACAAGAAAATGGGAAGGATTTCTCTATTGAAACAATAGGTTATGAATGCAACCCCGGTTATCTGAAAAAGGAAGCACTGCCCAAGGGGGGGGGTCTCTGCGCACTTCCGCGGGAACCCGATCGAAACGTCACTCTATCAAAGCTGCCTTTGGCCCCTGCGCTCGTCACTCAGAACAGGTCCCTTCCCACTTCCTGGTCTATAAAACGTGACGTCTGCGCAGGTTCGTCCTCTTTTGCCAGCAGCAGGACTCCCGCGCAACCTTGCAACCCTTGGGTAGTGCTTCCTTTTTTCAGATTACTGGGGTTGCATTCGTGGTGGTGATTGCGGCGGTGCCTGGTGGGAGGCTGGGGCTGGCAGTCGCGGCCAATTTGTGCCCGCTGTCGGTACCCAGAGAGAGGACCTCACCATTCCAGGCGGGCATGTTGCGTCGGCCGCAAGCAGCGCAAAAGGAGCTCATCGCCGAGCGCACACACACATGAATGCGGGGAAACATACAGCAGGGCACCAGTCAGTGTTTGTACCAGGGGGCACACAACAACTGAAACGCCACTGCGACAAGTGAAGCTGTGAGTGTGTCTCCACTCGGCAACGTTTATGGACACGGGCGCTGCGACACCAACCACACGCAACCTTGCTGTTGCCGTACAGAACATTGTGTATGCCGAGCACCAGGTGCCAGATACAAGCACCACGTAGGCCTGTAGGCTTAACCACACTTTACAACAGACTGAGGCTTTGGCCGGGTGGCCGGGCCTCGGATTTTACTGCCGCTGCTAGCGCTCCTGCTGTGGAGGAAAACTAATGGAAGGTACAGTTCTAGAATGAAAGGAATGGTTGGCCATTTGTTTGCACATTCAGACCCTTTTATCCAGCGTTTCTTTCACAGGTTAAATGATGTGCTACCCAGCTTTATCAGAATGCAAATCAAACCTGTTGGCTCAGTGTGCGAGACCCACAGAGAGCAGCTATGAATACGGGGCTGTGTCTTCGTGGCGGAGAGGGCTCTGCATGGGAAGGTATGGAAAGAGAAGACGTGGGATTTGTAGATGCAGCCTAGGATTGCAAGTGGCTCCCACGAGGAAAGCCGGCTGGGCCCATCTCTAATCCACTGGAAATCTCTCCTTTTTCTCCAGCTGTCTGCCCCTCCGGATAAACTATTTGTTCAATTATCTCTGTCTGCTCCGATAGCCCCGGTCACAGGCTCCTGTCGCCATCGCCCCCGGGAGGCTGCTCTCCATTAACTCCTCCACTGCGCCTCCCGTCTGCAGGACATATGTCTTCCTGCTTCAATATTGTCATCATCATCATCATCATCATCATCATCACGTGTTTTTAGTGGCTGCAAACGGCTGTTGAGTCGCCCATCTCGTTGGTAATCTATTCAATCGGATGTGTCTCTTGAATGAGCCTGAATCAGAGAGCACTTTCACAGCCCGGGGTTTTAGGGGGTCCGTGCCCCCAAAGGGTGTCACTGCAGTGTCACTCAACTCTTACAACTCACAAACAGGAAGTGATTGGCCTTGCATATGTGACTGCGGGGAATAATATAATGATGTGTGTGTGTGTGTGTGTGTATATATACATATATTAAATTGTTTTATTTATTATTTATTACTAATAACAACATGACATTGAGTAAAGACACGTTAAGGTTTTTTTTTTTTTGCAGCTGGATTACCCCCACTTAACCTGATGTTGAAAGAAACGGTTTCCCTGAATCACAGCCCCAGAGATCAGCAGACACTCATCCAGGGAGATCTTTTGTGATACCAGGATGGAAACAAGCTCCTCCGTGAGTCACAGCATTACTCCGCACAATGGATAGACTTACCTGTACTGACAGACAGTGTATCAAAGCCCTGAGTCAGTGTTTATTGTGATCCCCGAGCTCTGATCCTCTGCAATTTGCTCTGTTAAGGTTTTAGGTTACTTTTTTTCCACAACAACAAAAATAATCTTTGTCAAAATACCGTTACACCCCTCTGATTATTAGTTGTACACATAACAGGGATGGTTTAGACAGTTTGGGGAGCTTATGGTTGTCAAATCCCCTCTGTTGCTAAACAAAATGCAGTCGAGTGAGACAGACGCTGTAATGGTTTGCTCTTTCCACTAGAGAGCGGCGTTTCCTATTATCTGTACTACAACATATTGAACAGTTTTAAATACATTTTCACTTTCTTTCTTTGTCCGTGGTCATAAATAACCTGGTGCCCATTCAACATGTGTCCAAACTGAACCTCCTGCTTTACGTCCAGTTACGGATCTGACCTGACAGAAGTCATCCTGGTCTCCAGAATTCAAATGAACACCTGTCAACTCTATTTTCCTTTTAAGACTTACTTCTAAATACGATTGCATGTACAAGCGATTAAAATGTGAGGTTGTGGTATTATGTTAATAGTTTTAAAATAGTAGTAAGGTATTAGTACTTTAATATCTAAAGAACACATGGAAAAGAAAAGATGGTTTGAGGTAGAATACAACTTATTGAGAAGATAGTACGTTTTTTCAGATGTCATTCACTGCTTGTTCACCTTCCCAGCTAGAGCACCAGACAGCCTGCTCCTAATCCACTGCATTTTCAAGTCATTCCTGATTGTTTGTCTGGCACAGCAGACACCTGGGTTGGTGACATCGGCGCCATTTGGTTAGTTGGAATAACCGACGCAAACATCAACCAACAACCTCCTGTCCTAGCAGGCCAGGGCGACACAAAGAGATTGTTGTTCCCGTTTAAAGAGATCTTAACTGATAAAGCACCAGCTTGAAGGGATTAATACTGTGTGCTCCGGCAGCTGGAGGGAGCAGGGCGCTGGTGGCAAAGGACAGAAAATGTGTGTGTGTGTGTGTGTGTGTAATAAATGTAAATATATATATATATATATATATATATATCTTTCCTTCTGTAAACGGCTGTGGCAGGAGCAGATGACAGAGTCACTTTGCAGGCCGTAAGTGGGCTAATTAGTCCATTCTCCTGCGCAAACTTTCCTCTCGAAAAGCGGCTTTAAATGGCTGCGCCGGGCTGAAAGAGAAGGTGCGACTGGGCCGTCTCCGGTTCTCGACTCTATTACCACGGTGTTGACAGGTGTTTCCGTGTGTTGGGGCTGCAGCTTGGCATTGATGTACGCTTTCTAAAAACGGGCTTCGTTTAGCACACGCTCTACCTGTTAATTAGGCGAAATGGGAAAACCACGCATTCCTTTGTTTGTTTTGGTTTGGTTTGGCCTTGTTCATTCAAAGCCCACTGCAGTGCGTTTGTTGCCCAGTAGGTGGTAATGTTAGTTTGCTGCTTATGCTGGAAAAGCACTTATCTGTATGATGTAAATACAAGTAATGTGTATAAATATAAGTTTTTGTAACGTAATTTCCCCCAGATGAATACCAATTATCAGTGCTCTCTTGGGTCACAGATACTTTTCATGTTCTGTCATATTAGTCTCCTTTCTCTCTTCTCGGATTATGGTGGGTCTCGTACTGCGGACGGCAGCGGCAGCCTCTTAAAAAGTTTTCTGGTGTTGGTCACAGTTCCATTAGTAAGGAACACCCTTTTTCCTTGTGTCCGATCTTTCCGCAGTGCACCTTCCTCTGTTGAGTGATATTTCTGCTTGAAATACTAAATGCCCCTATAATTGCCGCACGGGGCTTAATGTTGGAAAGACAAACATTAAAACCTGATCAGCCAGTTGGGACACATGCAAGTACCTTTCAAACGGCAGACCTTCGGATTGAACTTGGAACGGAGCCGTGCTTTACTGCGGACTGTGTCAGCGCCAGTAATCCCACTAACCTCCCTGTAAAATGTCCTTATTGTACTTGTTTTACTGTGTTTTAATTCATTACTTTATGGTGATTGAGTTCTTTACCATTTTCTTTATAAAGTTGACTACATGACAAGCAAGCAACACTCAAGTAAACCCTCTGAAGGAAAACTTAATTTTTTTACTTTGCAAATTAGATATTGTCACAATTTCTGTATACAGAATCTCAGTGGGTCATTTTAATATTGGTATGTTTAATAAACTAGAAATCTGGGCACAATTAAATCCCATGTTACTTTCCACCCACTTATTGCACACTTTGAAAACCCTCAGCACATTAAGACTGTACCTTTGTGCTCTACAAATTGAAGGATTACCTCTCTGATCTGAGAGGGATAATGTGAACACTCGAGTCTGTATCTGCAGTGCCTTTGCCTACTTCCTTGCTGTATTGTGTCAGACACTGAAATCTGTATCACACCACACCTAAATTGGCCGATATGTGGAGTATTTGACAAAAACCGATCACTGTCTTTTTTAGCCTTTAGCCTGTGAGACGCGTCAGAAATATTTAGACTCGTTCTTCTGCGTCTCATGGCCACTCGAGAGGAGTCGTTTGATGTCTTTCAGCCCCAATCTTGTTTGTGAGGCGGCCCCAGCCAAGTCCCCGGCATTTGCCAATCTGCCCTCACCCCAGATCAGAGGCAAACTTGCCGACGCCACAGTGTCGCATTCTGGGGATTGCGATGAGAGTGGCTTTGTGAAGTGCCACCTGGCCCGCCCGCTCCAAAAGAACTCTCACTGACCTCGGAGGAAACTCATTTGCCATCAGAGCAACGCCAGGGGAATCGCCGGGGGCATCTGTGTGCATTTCATACCCCTAACGAGGACAGACCAGAGAGAGATTGCCGACACCTATTGGAGACCACGGCTTTCTCTCTAAGATCCCCCGCAGACTTCGCTTCATAACTGCACTTCAAAGGCAGGGCCTCGAATCTGAATTCGACCCGTGTGCTTCAAAACAACAGTAACATCAGAAAGTGAAAGTGTTGGTTAGTTGTGGTATTTGTGAATTAGAATATCTATTTTTGCAAGTTGTCAGGTAAATGTTATATGGCTAATTATTTTAAAAGGCTGTCGATTTCTGGAATGAGAGAAGAAGTGATTTTTGGTGGATGCATATATATTGTATATATTTTCCATTTGAAAGGAGTTTATTAAGTGAACTGAAGTGAGTCTTTTACCTATTTATTCGCACTGTAAATGTCTTTTGATGCAGGTAGTTAAACAACAAAGTTATGACAAGCTTTTCAAAGGACCCTTAAATTTAGAACTAATTTTATGTTTTTGTTTACATGATTCATTCCAAAGGTATCTGGGAGACTTATAAAGTGATATTTAAAGGTTATCCTATTTTTATATGTTTTATTTTTACTCAATGTATTTTCTAGCCCTGGATCAGGCTGTTGAATTGCATACAAGGGGTGACGGAGGTCATTGTATTGCAATGTAACCACAAAATAACAGTACAGATGAAGCTGCTATAGTGTAGCGCACTACCCGCGCATTGTAATTATTCATTATTGCTTTATCACTTTTTGTTGCTTAATTGCATGGTTTATTAATCGCTGGGAATGAAAAGCTGAAATGGCTTTTTGTGGTCTTTCACTCCTTGCTAATTAGATTTTAATTTAATCCTCAGTAACACAAAATACACAATAAAATATATATATTTTTTACAGTATTCTTGCCGTATGTTAAATGAGATTTAGATGCAACATATGACTAACTTAGCCATAACACTAGTACTTTTGCTGTATCCCCCTATGTTTCCGTTTTTTTTTTTTTTAAGCGACTTCTATTTCCACCGTGATTAAAACACTTGTTAGCAACTGTTTTTCTGAATCAAAGTGGTGCTTTTGCACTTCACTCAAATAGACGGTTAATATTATTTTGGATAGGGTAAGACACTAGGAAGATTCATACTTTTAAGAAAGCATTCCACATTATAGTCACCACATGGATAGACTGGATTGAAAACACTATAAATACATTGTTTCGGTGTTCTTCTCTGGCTGTGTGGAGCAGTGCTGTAACTCCCCTGTTTTTTACTGGCACAGTTTGAAGCAGTCGGTGAAATAATAAACAAGTGTTATTCTGAAGGAGGGAAGCTTCTCGTCAAACCTGTAGAATATAACAGCAGGCGGCTTAGGTCAGAGGTGACACATCTTGCTTTATTCAGCTGAATATTGATTAAATATGCTGGCGCTATCAATACGCCATGCTCTCCAGCTATTCAAATGCCAATTCATCAGATGCCCTGTGAAAAAGCCATCCTCCACAATCCATTTGTTGTGGAATGACCTTTGCCTGCAAATTGCTTTTTCCAAGTGTGACCTTGGACAGTTAACTTTTTTGCTCGTCATCCGTAATTGAAAGAGCTCTCACACGCAGCTCCCACAGACGCACAGGGAGCCACGCTTGAATCCCAAGTCTCGGACGCGCAGCAGTTATTGACCGCTTCTCGCTGTCGTTCCCCTGCTCTCAGTGAGATTGGTTTGAGTTCTTTCTGACGTGAGCAGACCGTGCGCTGCCGCCAAGAGCTTTTTAAAGTGTGAGGAGGTCTTAGATCCTTTTGGTTGCTTTGTTGGTCTGTTAAGCATGTCCATGTTTTGAATATTTATTTTTCTGAATGATGTGCAGTCTATTTCCTAGTCTGCTCACTTAAAACTTAATTTGGGAGCAGTGTTGTTGGCTGTGAAAAGACCAGGGCGCAGGAAATTGACTAAATATCCATGGGTTCCAACCCTGATCCTGAAGACACACCATCCGCGTTTTAGATCCAGCCGAGCTCTCAATTACTTACTTATTATGTACTCATTTGGTTAATTTAACTTTTTCTGTTGCGGTACAAAAAGTTCAAGTGCCACAGTTCAAGTGCCTTATATAATTTTATACTTGAACTTGAAAAGTCCCAACTGTTTAAAATAATCCAAAAGCTCTGATTAGGCAAATTACTTACAATCAATTAACGCTTTAGGTAATTGAGTTTGAACAAATACGAGCAGCAGAGTGGGTCCCAGGACCAGGGCTGGGATCCACTGCTCAAACCATGTAGCTACACACTGAATTTATTATACATTAATTAATAATGTTTCCCAAAAATACTTTCATGAGATAATAATGGAGCTACTTGTTTAAGACCTTTGAATTAAATGTAAATGGTGATTAGAAATTGACTGGATCTCCGTATTCTTTTGGCTGTGTTAAAGGTTAAATGCACTACTAGTATTTCCACAAAAGCAAAGCATACAGGGTGTTTAATGTGCAACGGAATGTAACAGAACATCTTCAAATAGTAAAAGAAAAGAAAACGTTGCAACATTTGTTTCTATTTATTCTGTATGTTTAACGTTTGTACCATTGAGTTGTTTGGATAAATTAAACTAGACAGGTGCTTTATTCTTGTAAACCTAATCAATGCGCCCTCCAGTGTGAGCACAGATCTGCCATTCACTCATTCAAAACACGTGCAGACAAGCCCACACGCATTCTATAGAGCCTCACAAATTCACTTTCTACAAAATGATAATATTTGTCTAAAGCCCTGAGAGCAGACTGCCTGTGGCTGTTTCACTTGGTGTGGGTAATTCGAAAGAAGCTCCCGGCACCTGTTTCAGGTCGGAGGTTAATACCGCTGGTCAGAGTTCATTTCCACAAGGTCTGGATAGAAATGTGATTGGCTTCCCTCATCGAAACTGAGCCCGGCCACATTTTCTGCAGGATTATGTTAATCAACAAACTGTGTTTCTAAAAAATTAACTGTATTAGGGGAAAAATCACACCTGTGCCTGTGTCTGTGTGTGTGTGTGTGCATATATATAATATACAGTGCATAGAGAAAGTCTGTCTTCATCCCCCCCTCACATTTTGTCATATTAGTGCCTCCGAGTTTCATGCATTTAAATTACTATTTTATATACACCTTATTTCACAATGTTGAGGGTAAAATACATATATATTAGAATTACAAAACTGAAATAACATAATTGGATAAGTCTCCACCACCTGAGTGCAGCAGTCTGTACCAACTTTGTACACCTAGATTTGGCAATATTTGTCCATTCTTCTTTACAGAGCTTGAACAGTTTTGTAAAGTTCCTTGGGAAACATTGATGGACAGCAATATTTAAGTCACACCACACATTTCAGATTGGTTTTAGATCAGGGCTCTGACTGAGCCACTCCAGGACATTTACCTATCCACTCCAGTGTAGTTTAGTCTGTCCCAGTTTTTGCATTTAAGTCAAAAAGTTCATCAGATCAAAAACATCTCCTGAGTTTTTGTTCAGAGTGATGGACTATAGATAAATGAAAAAAGACACACAAAAAAACATTTTAATGAATTTTAATTCCAGGCAACAAAGGTTAACATTTTGAAAGGGGGTGTATCGGCACTGAATATAAATATGCCCAGTTCAGCACAATGAATGTTAATATGAAAATTTGAAATTGATTGGATAAAATGTAAAGGTTTTTCAACAAATTCTGTGCAATGACTTGTACTTGTAAATGGGTGGACCTGAATAAAACTTAAATGGAAAATTAAAATTCCATCCTTTAGAACAGAATTTAATTGGAGTTGAGCAATTTATTTGTTTGCTTTCAGATCTGGTCCCAGTTCTGCTTCTGAAACGTGCTCCCCAGATATATGAAGCTGAATTTGAATGTAAATGCCCGTATGTGAATGGATTGTTGCTTTTAGTCGTTTGGAATACATTCTAATTATTGGGAAAACATGAAATACTTATTTTATGACTCACAATGTGCTTTTTGACACACAAGACTGCGGTGTACGTAAAACACGGGATGCATGATTTAGAGTCGGCTCACTTAACTGGTTCCTGTGTCCTCCTCCCCCTGAGTGTGTGTGCGGTGATCACAGCTGACAGCAGGCGGGAGAGAGAGCGTTTCACACGTGATCACCTCTCTGTCAGACCAAACGTAACTGTGGGCTCCCGGCACAAAAGGCTCTTTTGGACCTAGCCCCATCTCAGGCTGTGTGAGTGAGTGACCAGGGCCGTCACATAACAGAGCAGCCACTTCTCGACATACCATGGACTTTTATGGTTCTTTTCGACGGTACAGGTTGCAGGACGCCACTTTTAGAAGCGGTTACTCCCGGGTCCACCTCTAAGGGATCGGAGGCATGGACTCGAGCTAATTAGCCTGAAAAACAATAGCTCCCCGATCGCCATTCCTTTGTACACTCTAGCATTGTCCCACAGATCCTGTTACAAACTCTCGATAAACAAGAGGCTATATTAGACGTGCAGTTGTTACCATTGTCCTGATTTCTGATACCCAAGCCCCCCAGCGCTTGTGCTTTCTAACGTAAGAGCAGGTCGAATTGGAAGACCCAGCTGTCCCAAATGGGGTATAAATGTATTGTAAAATGGCAGAGGGCCTAGGCTGTGTGTGTTTTTTTTTTTTTTTTGCTTTTTTTTCGTGCCTGGTGGTTCTGTTCCAAACGAAGGGCCAAGGTAATTAAGTGTCAGAATGGCTGTGTGTGAGAGAGAGAGAGAGAGAGAGAGCGCAATGTTAATGTTATTTTGACGGACGGAGTCAAAAGCGATTTCTCTTCGGTGAGCGAGGATTAGAGCCCAGCTGCTCTCGCACCAATGGGCTCTGCGGAAGGCAGACCACGTCCCTTTAAACCTCCCTGAATGAGGGAGAATTGATTAATGCAGAGATTGATAATGAATGTATCAGTTAGGAACACATTAAAAGAGTGCTTTCTCCAAAGTGAGGGCATGGCACAGGAAACAAAAGGCTAAACAATATTTGTACAGTACAGAGAAAAATACCTACAGTTATATAATCCGTTTGCTGATTTTCTTTATTTTTCAATTGAGAGAACTGATATATATATATATATATATATATATATATATATATATATATATATATGTGTATATTTGCATATTTCTTCTCTCTGCCATGTTGGCTTAAACTTTGATGAGCTGTTTAGTGTTTCAACAAGCTGCCATCCCTTTGTTCGAGTACATGGTTGGGCAAAGCACGTCTTTGACATGGAAAATAAGAGAGAAAAAAAAACATTAAGGATGTGATCTTTTGCGCTTTTTTTTGGTTGCTTTTACAGTTATAAATACTTGTCAAGTTTAAACGTGCAAAGCTGCACTTATTTTTATTGCCTCTTCTAACTCAAACCAAAACAAACTCTGAGATATTAGTCACTGCACTCACTCAATATGTCACTCGGCAGCGTTGTTTTTACATGAACTGTTTATTCAAGAGCTTTCTCTCATACGTCCTGAGCAGACCACGTTGCTCCAGTAATCCAGAACACGGTAACACAAAGTGACTTTCTTTGTGCAGAGGATGTAAAATGAAGTCTTAAATACTTAATTTTAAGTGGATCGAGTTTGTGTCAGATTTGTATAGTTTGATTGTACTTATTAAATGACCTATTGTATTTGTTCTATTGTATTTTCCAAGACTAGACCAATACTTATGCTCTCTCATCTGAAAGTAATCATTTCAGAAATGCAGTAAGTGAATCCTTGCGGAGAAGCAGTCCAGTGCAGGGAATAACACAAGGCATTCTTGGTGTTGCTGTTCAAGGACAGCCTGTTATGGTCTTGGAATGAGAAGCAGCAGCACCTAAGACCCCACGCACACCCTCTCTCAAATACGAGGCCGTACCCGGGGGACGGCACAGAGACCAGAAGAAGTTCTCAAATATTTGGGCAGCTGAGATCGGGTCTGAAACCTGTTAACATGAGCACCCAGGCCCCAGGAGAGTCTGGGGAGCCGAGTCAATAACCGGGGAAAATGTTATAGAATCCAAGCCGTGCTTTTCAAGGATGTGCGTGATTCAAATAGAAAGGGATTCCTTCTCCTTTTAGAAGCTGTTCTTTTCTGCATGTTTCTGGAAGGAAAACTAAACCCGAAAGTTGGATTCTTACTGTATCAGTGCTTCTTTAAATCCAGCTCACATGTTCCTGCAAGAGGTTGTGCATCACATCCAGCCAGTCTTTGCTTTGACAAGTTAGAAACAGCTTAATTTTGTATGAATGAATTATTAATTTGCATTTGTATTTTAATTAGGGCAAAATTGTCGTCTAAGGCATTTCTGAATCATAATAGATTGATGTGTTACAAATGCAACCACGGATATCGAAGGAAGAGAATACTACCCAGATATTGTCGTTACTGTGGGAACTCATCAACGCATTGTCTAACAAAGCTGCTTATTGCTGCAGTGAGTTTTCACTCCTCTGCCTGCTTCAACTACTACAATCCAATGCAAAGAAATTAAATTTATAATAAATTCACATATGTGTGACAAATGAAAGGAAAAACCAACATAAAGTGTCTCAGTACGGTGTTGGGCACCACAAGCCGCCAGAACAGCTTCAATGCTCTTGGCAGGTTCTAGAATCTCTGGACTCTACTGGAGGGATGAACACCATTCTTCCAAAAGATATTCCCTCATTTGGGGTTTTGATGATGGTGGTGGAGAGCGCTGTCTAACACGTCGGTCCAGAATCTCCCAGAGGTGTTCAATTCGGTTGAGATCTGGTGACTGCGAAGGCCATAGCATATGATTCACATCATTTTCATACTCATCACACCATTCAGTGAGTCCTCGTGCCCTGTGGATGGGGGCATTGAAAATGCCCCCCACAGCATAACAGAGCCTCCGGACCCCCTCACTGTAGGGGTCCAGCAGTCAGGCCTGTCCTGTTCTCTTGGTGTCCCACACATGCACTCGCCCACTTGTCCAGAACACGAGCCAGTTGAGCGTCTGTGTGACTGGAGCTCCTGCCATCCGTGCCCCAATAATGACCCCTCTTTCACAGTCACTTAGATCCTTTCCTCTTGCCATCTTGATCCAAAATCGAGGTCAACTGGGCCTCCTCAGCATTTGTATACATGCCACAGAGCATGACAGGATGTTAATTGCTTAATTGTATCATGCAGTACACCTGTTTGGAGGCATCTGCCTTCGTTATGTTCCTCCACTCATTTATTCAGGTTTTTCCTTTAATTTGTCACCCATCTGTATACATACATACATACTGTATATTTAGTTTTTCTGCCATCCTTATTCTTCTCCGTGGGACAGTATATTATTTGGCTATATTAAACATATACAACTTATCGTATTCATGTCTATTTTCTAATCTAAATTCTGATGTGTTTTGTTTTCTGTATAGTGGATGTCTTATTATGAGGAGTGAAGAGAGTGACCAAGGACAACTGGAGGCACTTGTTAAGTGTCAGTGGCTCGTGCCAAGGGGATGCTGAACGATGTTTGGTATTCTGCAATTTGGAGCTTCTCTCGCTGTTCCTGGGGGGTCCCTGACACTACTGCAGGGCATATTATGTCTAGAGAAAGCAGACAATATTTGGTATCGAAGGTGTTTAAAACAAAAACTAAATAAATCAATAAAAGCCAAGGCAAGATGGACGGATTTAATTTAAAGGGCTGATACTCCAGTGAGTGGATCTGCCCCATCTGTTTATGGATGTCACATTTGGCATTTGGAGTGTGTCAATTCTCCCATGGGTTTCTGTGCTGTACCTCTTCCTTGACTCCTGTTTCCCCACAACGAGCTTCCTGATGATAAGAGTTGATCAACAAAGAAGTGTTTCAGTCTAGGGAGTTGGTTTTGAATATAAGTGGTACAGTGTTACATCTCCTGCTTTTAAACTTTTTGACTAGTAAGTGTTGTTAAAGTATTGACTTTTCCCATTTTGGTAATGGACTGTGTTGCCTCTCTTTACCTCTTTAGGAATGGTTTTAAACCCTGAAGTTTTCCCCTTAAAAGAGCAATAGTATCTATATAGTTTTCTGGAGTAGACTGGGATAATGAGTGGATCATGAGATCTGGGGAATTGGAGTTATGGAGTGGACAATACCATTATATGATCTTGCCATGATAATCAATATTTGTGCTATGTACAGCCTTCAGTTTAATAAAAAATAATGATGAAAATATAGCTACTCAAGGCACACAGTGTGATTCAGGAGGTGGGAAAAAAAGTGTATTCCTCAAATGTTTTCCTCTTGGTTTCGCGTGGATTTCTGTTATGACATAGTTCAGATTTCTACAGATCCGATGAATCCTGAGATATTCAAAACAAGTGCCGCTGTCAGTGGATGTTATTATTTTCTCGCAAATCCTGCGTATTGGTGGTCAGACCACCCCGAATGCAAGGCCAGATTTGGAGTCTGCTCTCATTCACGATCACCTTTGCAGCCCAGCTTTGTGCACTAGGTACCCCTTTTATTCAAGTGTTTTTTCATTTTCTGTGAGGGTCCCCTGTAAAAACACATTGATTGCAGAATGCCAAAGGGCTGAACCCACTGAGAAGACTGGTGCAGTACTGTGAAGAATCGATCCTCTGTAACAGCCTGGTTGTCTTGCAGTCTGAGGGGCAGTATTTCATTGTTACAACAGAGGAATGCAGATCTTTAAACGTTATATTTAATACTTTGGAGGGCATCATTTAACTAAAATACTCAAAATACTCCTTAAACATCCTAAATGTTACAAACACGCCTATTGATCTGCTTCCCAGATTATAACTTTTTATGGTGACATGGACAGGAGAAAGGGTTTGTTGTGCCGCACAACATTTGATGTCAGTATGATTTAGACTTGAAAAGTTTGGGAAACGCTGCTCTGTGGGAAAAGAAGTGACTGCAGAACTAGTGGTATAACTCCAAGATTTGATTTAAATACTTTCGGCAGGTTTCACAGAGCCTGATTGCCACTGGTCTTGGATTACCCTGCCCAAAGTATCGTTAGTAGTCCAGGACTAGTGCCAGTCTTGGTCTATGAAACCAGCCCTTTCTGTTCTTAAATTGATGGAGATTTGTTTGTCACACAACCCCTTCCAACCTATTTCTTCCAATAGTTGTGTAACTGGTGGTAGGTATTTTGTTCCCCCTCTGTTGTTTGCTTTGTTAAGGGAATGAAATCATGGCTCTTGGGCGTGTCCTTTGCTGTAGCATTATTATTCCTGGTCTCTGTTGCCTCTTCAAGCCCATTTATAATCCTGACCTACAGCAGTGACTGCCAAGTGCCCATTCTCTGCAGTCAATATGTTGATAAATCAGTCAGTCAATAAACAGGTTTCTTTCACTTCAATCACATCTTTCTATTTTTAGGTGGTGTGAGTAATCTTGGAGCAGAACAATGATATATTAATGTTAAATTTAGGCTGAAGTTTTTAAAGAAAGCACAGATAATGGCACATTCCAGACTGGATGCGAAATCTTTAATAAATGGTTATCAAACTGTACACTGTCTGTTAGCAGAGCAGAACACCTGGAACGTAAAATAACATGCAATTGATGAAGGCAACACATTCTTGATGGATACGGTTATATTTTCACAGTGAATCAAGGCTGTTACATCGAGGCATGAGGAGTCAATAACAGAAAGAAAACAAAATGTGCCGTCGTTGTTAATTTGATTGAAGAGCGACCTCTGAGAGACCATCTGGTGCGCTGTGCTGGTCTACAGCAGACAAGGTAGTCATGTAGTGTTATGTCAGGTGAGCCAACCAGAAACTGCTTCAGAGTATTATTTCTGCAATGAATTGATTCACATTTTGGCTCAGACCAAATCACAACTTAGACCTACCCACCAATCACAAAGTAAATGTGTTTGAAAACACATTGCTCCTTCTTCTAAATGTACACCTGCCCCCACGTTTCTGTTTTTCTTCATTTGCCAATGGTGGAAGGGTTGAAGGTTTTCATTTGTCCAGGCTATCATTTTGGTGGATTTTCCCTTTCAATTCTCTAGATCGTCACATGGGCAGAAGAAACCCAACAGCCGTAACACTGTGTGTAGCAATGACAATATAGAGGGCCAACAAGCTGTAAACAGTGAAGATAAATGGTTATTTCACCACACTGGTAACGGCCAGCAGCATACAACTGGGGAAGTCATCTTACTGTTTTCAATGCCAAGAAGGTGCAAAAGTGCTGGCAGTAACCACAGCAAATTGTCCTGTTTGTAACAAGTGAGGATCCAGTTTCTAAGGACTGATATGGGCTGCAAATTACATCTATAAATTCCACTCCCCCCCCACCCAGGGTTAACAAGCTAATAACTGTCGCCTCCTGCAGCCATGGAGGAAAAAAAAAGGAAAGAGAGGGAGTGAGCTGGAACAAGGGCTAGTGCTGAATTGTCCGGCGCTGCTGTCACTGAACTCTGCTGCCCACTTCCTTATTATCAGCCCATTAGACAATATAATTACATTGCCCAGGCATCTGACAAAACATCTGATGAAAGCGCAGTAAAGGTCATTACTTTCCACTTTATTAGTGGCTGGAGTCTTTTTTATTCTGTTAGTTTTGTGTGGGATTTCAAGTGTAGACACTGTAAAAGTCTACTAAGGTGTTGTTTTTTCTTCCCAGCAGGCATTAGCTCCACAGCCCCCCCAAATCCGCGGTTTATTTTATTGTATCCACGCATGTCTGCATTCATTATAGAGAAAGCAATTCCAAGAATCTCGGATCGGAGTGGAACTCTCACTCGGCCTCCAAAGATGACTAGTTAATAAAGTCTCAGATTGAATCGCACTGGGAAAGATTGTAACTTGGGGCCTTTTGCCTATGCATGCTGCTCAACTGATTTAAAATGTTTAATACAATAAAAGCTCCTCTTTATTTGTAGTGATAATAACATATATGTTGAGAATAATGGCCTTGTTAGTTTGAGTCATTGTATTAGGAAACCCAGCATACAGTTGAGTAATAATATCACCGCTTAGCATTATTCTTTGGTGATTGTCTTTGATGAGAATTCGGAGCAGTTCAGGTTTTTTTACGGATTAAAACAGCATTATATATATATTTTTCTTACACAATAGTATCTTTGTTGAGGATAATACCTCAACGGTAGATCATGTAGTTCTTACACCCACTCTGAGCAATAAACAAACAGATCATGGGGCGAATAAAACATAATGTAATGTTTTCCACTGATTGTTTTTCTAACTATAAAGAAGTCTCCTAAGACTGTAAATTACCATGCTGTGCAGGAGTGAAAGGAACTTGTATAACCTTGTTTAGTCTTAAACCTAGACAAAAATAGCTGCAGTTTGGGCGGATCTTCAAGTTTGGTGTTAGGCAAGGTTGGGCATCTGACTAAAGTTAGAGCTATAATGTTTAAATTGTGCGATGTAGTGATACTCAGACAGAGGCAGTCAAACAGCTAGTGGGTCTGTGACTGGTTTTATAATCCGTTCACACCTTTTGGTGAATTGTTACAAAATGTTAACGGTGAATGTCTGAGTACGGCAGTAGTGCTAATGATAGTAGAATTGCAGGGAAAACGATACACAATTACGCGTAAGGCAAACATCTGAACCCGGGACGGCTCTGCACCACAGTCAGTTACTCTGTGGTGTTCAGACTGGATTCAAGGGTCTGTGTTTCCCCCGTCCTCACTCGCTGCAGCGTCAACTCATTTTCAAATTATAATCTCGGGCTTTCAGGGCTTCCGAACTCCGAGCCACAGAGCCACCCTATTCCAGTCAAATGATTAGCCCTGGCTCAGGCCGCCCCGCAGCTGCCAGCCACTGCGGACTGCCAGCCGCACCGAGCCGACGCGCTGAAATCACTCAAAGCCACGCTTGTTAGGCCCCGTCGCACTTCTAAGGCGCTGGCCCCCCGGGTGCCCGACTACCTGTGCCCTGCGGAGTGTGGGACTGCTAGGGAGGTGTCGGGGCGTGCTCCCGGGCTGGTGAAAGGGTTAATCTCCCCACCACCCCACCCCCAGCCTCGGCCCCACTCCCTCTCATCGCGCCTCTCCCCCCCTTCGCTCCCTCTCTGATGGGTAACAAGAGTCGCATTCGGAGGAGCTCTCTAAAGCACTCGAGGGGGGTGCGAACAGCGGCACAGATGCCTCTGGGGTCAAGCCTTTAATAATGATTACAAACTGGGGCTGGCTGCTGGAGCGACAGGCCGCAGCTGTGGGCCGGCCGGCCTTTGAAGTCCCCCCCGCCTGTTGCGAGGTCTCAGGCCCCCTCGCATGAGGAGACGCTGGAACTATGTGGCTGCCTGTGGGAAAGAATGTCACGCGACGCCAGGGTGACGGAAGATGGCCGTTGCGACGGGGGAGCTGGGGCAGGGCGGGCAGGGCGGGCCAAGCGAGGTGCGGGTATCGAGGCGCAAGGTAGAGCCGGTGAGAGCTGCGGCCCTCTGTACCTGAGGCAGCCGTCCCCAAAAGAAACCTTTGAAATCCTTTAATTTTCTTTTATTCTTGCCAATCTCATTTGGCGGCTCCTAAACGGGCCTTTTTGATGAACTGACGTGCCGTTTAACCTCGACTCTGTCTGGCCCTTACAGTAGATATTTGGCACAACCACGATTTCCTAACGTCTGCGCTACGGTGGGTCACAGTCATTCTGTTCCTCTTTGAAGTGTCACCATTTCCCTTATGGTATAAAACAGCACACACATATTCCTGAGAACTTAACTACTGATGCTTTGTATGTGCCTGTAGTATTTTAAAATACTTCTAAAGTAAAAATTGTATAATAATAACAAATATTATACAATTATTTATGACCAAAATAAATATTTTAAAAGCATTACAAAGTGCAGTAAATACAATCAGTACAAAATACATATCTAAGTTAGTTTGTGTGTGTATACATATATGTATGTATATAGTAGTAGTAGTAATACATCATTATAATGAATAATATGGGTTATTTTTCTTGTGATATCCAATTCAAATAATTCACAGCAGCAGATATTCACTCAAGAATCACATTTCGGCCAGTAGTCTCCCCATCGTGCTGGTAAGATCAGCGCGGTATTGACTGTGACAGCAGGGGGTGATCTTACCTTGGAAGTATGTCTTAAGGTTAGACTTCCTGAAGCATTTTTTCTTGGGTTTGTTTCATCTCTAAAAAGTTCAATTACAAATTGCATTGTTACTTCTCCGTTGGCACAAAGCAAACAATTCCTCCCTACGCCAACTGCAGATCCATAATGTCAAGAGAATACTGTGCAGGCAATTGTATACGCTTCCCCCGAAGGCACATCTGCACTCCCATACATACCTGACAATAAATCAGCCATTGTTATAAGACAAACCTGCACAAGAAAATAGAAGGTCACAGGAAATATGCGCGAGATTTACAACCCTGCTTAATAATTATTGCCTGGCGTTCGGGGCTGTTCTGCATGAACTCTTGTGGAAGTTTGCTCTGCCCTCGTTGCCTGTTGGGATGGTTTGAATGCCTGTTGATCGCCCGGGTTCATTAAGACACAATTAATCTGAATGTACTCATCCAATAATTATACACTTTCATGGTGGGCTGTGAAAAACAGTGCCTTCCTGTGTTGTATGCCCTGTGCAATATCCTCAAGCGTAAACAGAAATATACATGATGGAGAAAGATTTTATTCTTGTGCCATTGAAAACAAAATCAGTAGATCAATACTTAGATTAAATAAATTATTAATATTATGATTTATTGGCTGATTTTCTGCAATATAGCACACCCTTTGAACGCCGCATGCCTGATAGTAATAATAATAAGTGTTATTATTGTTATTATGATGTTTTAACTACCGCAATTACAGTTCATACTTTTGTTCAGAATTTTTAGATTTTTGCCCTAATTATATAATTAAAATAATGTTGATTTTTTTATTTTATTTTATGTACTGTAATGTACTTCGAACAATCATTAGGTACACAATACCCTATCATTAATATCTGAAGACTTTGAGCTGCAGTTTGGTAGAGAAATAAGTTAAATGATTTGTTTATATTATTAGCATTATATGTGTTAATAAAATACATCTTCCTGTTGTCAAACCTTATTTATTGCACTCTTAAAGAACTGTATTCAGAAAGTGTCTCTGTTAACAGTGGCTCTACATAAAGTTAAAGGTGGTATTTGCAAGAAAACATGGCCATTATTCTGTACTTCCCTGAGTAGACCGGATCGTACGGAGTAGATACGGGTCCTCTAGCAAAGCCGACCAGTTGCCTGTGGTGGAAGGAGCCCCTTTGTGATATTGTTTTCCCCCCGTTTACTTCTCTGATGTTATTGATCAGCCAGAATACATGTGTAACACGGATGTTGCTGATTACATTATCTCGTATCCCTCCCACACACACAGGCAAGTCTTTCTGCTTAATATGCTCTGTGCTTCATTACTCAGTATAAGGTTGAAGCTCTTCCAAAGCACAAGCTGAGAATCAGTTTCGGTTACAAAGGATTTGAGTTAAGAGTGAAAATCGAACAAAAAACATGCGTTCACGAGTCACTTACCGACACACACATTACTGAAGATAAATACCTCCCGTCTCTGCTTCTGCAAGATGTGCTTTTGATGGCGTGAGCAGAGCGGAAAACTTGGAGAGATGACACTCTCTGCCATTAAAACATTTAACGAAACATTTTATTTTGCATGCAGATCGTTTTCCGTACAGAATTCACAGAGTCGTTTTTGAGATCAAATCTGTCACGGAAGATACAAAACAGCGATGCCGTTTAATTAAGTCCAACCGCTGCAATTTCATAGTCCATAATTCTTTGTTTTGCCCCGAAGGGTGTAAATAGACATGACATCATAATATATAAAGATCAATTAATTATTTTTTATGAATTAGAAATGGGAGAATAACAGGACTGATAAACTGCACGTATGACCTAATACGTTCTGTAACAATGATACATTGTGTGTTATGGCTTCATTACAGTTCATAATTTTTTATTTGACATTTTATTGCCATTAGATCACCTCTCGGCTGTGCCATGCTTTAAGGTGGCCACTTGCCGATTCTTTTGCTTCGCTTTTTCACGGACAAAACTGACCTTTGCTGATGGACTTGAATTACATTAGCAGTTCCTGTGAACCAGTGTCAAACATTTCTGCTAAAGCCAACACTTTTAAGTTTGTTTCTAGCAGAATGCAGTTCTCTCTTTCTGACATGCATAACTAGATCATTTATTTTTATGTGGCAAGAGTTTGTTAGTCTGAAAACTATTTTAAACCTAGCCAATTCCCACAGGATTTTAATAAGGACATATGTGTTTGTGAGACAGTTTGCTTTGCATTTAAAATCAGTTTTCACATGTGTATCGTGCATGTTTGAAAGTGATCGACGTTTCCTTTCCTGCAATCTGTGGAAAAACCCATGTGAGTTCCCGGCCACTTGTGTTCGTGATCACGGGTCATTTTCAAGTCACTGTGGTTCTTGCAAAACATAGTAGTCAACAGGAACATAAAATGCATTTGGTAACACTACTCTTAAAGAATCTATCTTAAAAGATTCTGGGAAAATAATGGCAAGTGATCTTCAGTACTATAATATAAATGTCCAATAAATGATGAGCACACAGAGTTCAACATCAAGTGTCCATGTTAATATAAAAGCCAATGAGGAAATTATTTCATTTTCATTTACTGATTTTGAATAAAAACCTTTTGTGGTGTTGTTTTAATGTGAATGGCATAAGTATGTATATGCATCCCAATTTGAAGTAAATATAATACATTAAAAAAATAAAAATAAACTTTCTTCTTCACATTCCGAAATAGTCCAGTCATTAAATAAAGTATAACTGAGCCTAAAGTGATAGATACATGGAAAGACAGATAATCATCGTGATTATCATAACATTTTTTTGTATTAAATTAAAGTATAACATTTCACTGTCATTTTTATAATTGAAGGAGAGGCTCCAAAGTCTATTTTAATGACATTTTCCATGCTGGCGAGTATATAAATGCAATAAACAAAGTGCTGACACAGGGTGAGATGTTTCTTTGGATGCGTACGACTCCTGTAGCTGTCAAAAAGCAGAGGATCGTTATTCTGAGAACATTGATGAGTAAACTGAGCTTTGCATTAAAACCAAGCTGTCTAACATCAATTTGATTTGCCCCCAGGGCTGTCATCGACTGGTAATAAAAGTGGGGTCAGGCTTTGCTCAATAGGAGGAGATATGAAATGGTTCAGAGATGCTGAATGATTATGTTTTTTTGAAAGAACTGTAAGCAGTGTATATTTTAAAACTGTAACGATGAATGATTAATGAATATCAGTTAATTCAGTGCTAAGTGGACCAGGGGGGATGTTTTTCTGTAGGTTAAGCAGATTTTAAGCAAACATAATAGTATAATAATAGTTCAGTTTTAGCTGTACCATTTGCAGTTTGTTTGATCATCTCTGTTTTTTTTGTATTTTTTTTTACATTTAAGCATGTTTGCACTTGAATTATTTTATTACAGAGCAAATGAAAAGAAGAGAAAAACAATTAGAGTAAGATTCTGATTTCAAAGATAATCGGGTTTTTTTTTCTCTCTCCTGTTGAAATGATGAGGGTGGTTTTAAGCAATTAGTATTGTCGTTTTTTCTTTGGTTAGACTTTCAAGAACATTCATTTTGATATGATTTGCTGCATAAAAGAAGCAATTTAATTTTCAGCCGAGGAATTAAAGCTGTTTTTAATCGGATTCCGAGGGCATCGTTACAGATTTCGCTTTGACTGAGTCACGGTGCCGAAAGATCTTTACAACCCTTCCATTTAAGTCATTACAGCATCCTATATCTGTCATTAGCAGCAGAGCGTTTCAAGATGCAAAAACTAAATGAGAGAAATTAAATACAAATGGAAAAAAAGAAACAAACAAACTTGGGAATCTGGCATGCTCCCGTGTTGACTTTTAGTTTTATTTCACACGTCGTCCATGACAACTTCTAATGTTTTGCTACACATCAAATTAAAGTCACTTTGATTGTCCTCAGGCAAGAAACAAAATACAATAAAACTTACACATTTATTCAATTGGGTGGAAAAGAGCATTGTGGACCTTTTTATGTCTCTGAAGAGAAGCCCATATTCTTTCATTGTGCATTTAAAATATAAGCACTGTGGAGAGTTGTTATAATTATTATAATTTTTATAAATATGTCCAGTATTTTGGTAATCTTGGAAGAATATTAGACTCTGTAAGTAATGTTATTGAAACTGAGACATTATTTTACACCACTTGAAAGCACAGTGTAGGAGGTACTTATTATTTACGATGATATATAATCTGAAACAATAAGAGACAGAACTGTACTACAGTGGCTTTATAGTAATCTACCCGATTTTATAGACAAGTCCCAAATCTCTGGTTACCGTTGCATTTAAGGGCAATACTGGGAAATGGCAAAACACATTCCTCCTCATGTCCTTTCTGAGAAGTACTATTACCCTACTATAATGCCGATTGTTATTGTGGTTATTAAAGTGGTCTGGAATTAAATTAAACCTGAGCCAAACCGACCCAGCCACTTGACTGCTTTTCGTGTGCTAGAGAATCCATGCTTTTGGAATACAATTAACAGTTTAAAATAAATGCATAAATAAATCAAAACTTATTTTAATCTTGGAGTCGGTTTTGTCTTAAATGAGAAAGGCATGTATAAAGTGAAGATTAAACAAAGAAATTCTCGAAATAAATTGAGAACCCTAACAAAAATTAACCTCCATGACAGCTAGGCATTTCAACGTAGCACAGATGTTTAATTTAGTGATGGATTTATATACATATTAATCACCAGCACTGTTATCCCTCGTCTGAAGGCAATTGAAGCATTACATAAATAGAGATACTTAGGCGTTTGACCTTTCTTTTCATCTCAATGTAGTTGTATGATTTATGAATGATTGTCCTGTTTATATGTTGAGTACTGCACTCTTTTATCCCAACTGTAAAATACATAAAGCTTCCTGTTTCAAAAAATCTTGTCAGAAACACAGTGAGCTCCTTATTCAAATAAGGTGCGTTATGGGCTTGTATGAGTTAATGCTATTCTGCCAATATGATATATTTGTTGTATACTATAAATCAGTGTCTCATCACTTTGGAGCCTAGAGATGAAGGCGGATTTCCACTTTTAGTTTTTCTTTTCTGCAAAACTGACATTGCCCTTTCAGTAAATGAAGGAGAATGAAACTTTTGTCGTGGGATCGAGCAACTTCAACACGTCCTGGCTATGGACAATTTCTTGCATTGGCCCCTGGAGGAAGTGAAGGGGACATATAGTTTACATTCAGTTACAACTTCGGTTTTTCGGGAAACAAGACTCGCTTTAGATTGCCTTTCCAAGGCTTCAAACAATACATCCAGTATCTGGTCTGAAGTATTTAGTTTCAACTTGAAGAACTTGGCTTTAACTGAAACAAATGTCATCATTTGTCTTTTTTGAAATTGAAAGATGGTATTCATAATTGAATTGTACCTGTTTGTGGTGGTTTATTTTCATATATAAATGAAACTATGCCACGTTCTATTTGAGTGAGTTTGTTTTATGTGTCATTATGTAATTTGAAAGTTGATTCTAGTCCTGTTTTCATTTGGGAGTTTGCATTGCAAAGTAATGACATAAACAGGGTTTTAGATTATTATTTTTTTTAAGAGAAACAACCAACAAGAAAATAAACAAACTTTGGCGAATGCTGGCAAAGCCCGGAGAGCGATGGCAGCGAGCCGAGTCAGCATGTCGGAGATTGCCTGCCTGTATTGTACAGTTACTCTTGAGGAGTGCAGGAGGTTACTTTCGTAATATGCAAGTTCCACCTTAATAGCAATGAGATGATTTTCCCCCCAGGCAGTGAAGCAGCATGCCAAGTGAAATGAATCCAGCGATTGTTATGTTTCACCTGCTGTAGAAGTCCTCCGAAAGAGTGGCTTTTCTGTAACTGCCGAAGCACCAGACCTACTTAGAGCCTCCTATTACATCATTCAGCTTGGACTCTCTCCAGGTTCGGTGTTGGCTTCGCTCCAGCTGCCTCTTTTTCTTTTTTCTTTTTTAAATTGAGTTATTTCACAATTTGTCAGCACTCATTTTTTCATTCTTCTATTCCTTTATCTCCACTTTAATTGATTGTGGCTTTTATACCTCTAAACACTGTGGAGACAAAATAACTGTAAAAGGTCTAGACATTTGTAGTGGGTTTTTCTGTGTGTGTGTGTGTGTGTGTGTGTGCGCATGTGTGTATGTGTGTGTTTTATTGACAGTATATCTCTACTCTCCATCGTTGTGCACTTTGATATTCTAATTGTCTTCATTCTATTTTCCTTCTTTGTTATAAAAGTTTTATGTTAGGTGCCGTATCAGAAAATATTCCACAGACCTTTATTTGCATTGTTCGATGTCGCAGAAAGAACCAAATTATTGTTAGTATTATAATTAGTTTCTATTTTGAGAGCATGTTTTGTTGCTAGTAAAATAATACATATAGTGTGTCTCAAAACATGTTAAAAGCATAGTTTGCATAGTCACATTTAATATTACTTATACCTTAGACACCTAATGTGGTGAAGTTTGTGTACATTTCCAGAAACCAACATTTCTTTCATGCAACTGGAATCCCTGATCTTTCAAAAGAACCCAACGGAAACAGTTTGCTTTTCAAAAAGGAATAAACGATGGTGAGCCAGTATAGCAGCAGCTGAAATCGGTTTGAAACAATCAGATGTTTTTGTGGCCCTTGTTCTCTGGCCTATGTCTGCCTTGTTATGCTCTGGCCGTTCTCTGACCTTCATTGCATCTGATGCTCCCTGACGTGCCCTCCGCAACCAATCCGCCGTGGAGGGCCGCTGCTCGACGCGATCCGCATCGACGGTTGCAACTCAAGTGTGACTTAAAGCAACAGCTTCCTACGAGGAAGGGGGCGTTTTTTTTCCGAGTTTGCAAGGTGGAGCATTCACATGTCATTCACTGTCAAGACAAACGTGTGGACGAAACATCTCACGGCTTTGACGAGAACTAAAGGAAGCTGCAATAAGTCACCCACAGGACACGCTCCAATAAACAACCTGCAGAGTTTTAATTCAAACTCTAAACGTCCATCGTGGAATAGCATCCACATACCGGCCATCTTCACAACCACACCGGGTAGATTGGTAGCAAGCACTGCTGAAGATCACTTTGTTGTTGAAAGATTTGCTTATCAGCCTGTCACCCATCACCCTGGGGGGAACGGCAGCTTTCAAGGTGGTGAAATTCGGTTTCCCTACTTCCTTGTTCAGCTGTAGTCACCCTGTAGGAGAAAGAAATTGTTAGCCAACTTGAGGCCATAGATTCACTGAAAAAACAATATGATTGATATTTGAATCTTCCCACTACTTTCTGTCTTTCCAGTCCTTCTTCTCTTTAATACAATTCATAATCTGATTAGCAGTACTAGTAGTAGTAATATTTATTATCCTATATGGTTGATCCCCAAAACGAAGGTGATTCCCACTAGGAAACAACTGGTTTACAACTGTTTGTTTGTTTAACTGGTTTAATTATTTAAATAACATCAATTCAGGCAATGCAGCTACAGTAAATGAAGTGTACAATTACAATGCACTTTGAAAAAATAGTCAAAGTGTTAGAGCCAATAATTACCAGTTGTCAAACAACGCATTCCTGGTGATAACAGTTCGTTGGATGCAATTCAGGAGAGGTGAAACTCCAGAAGTCAAATACCAGCCGTGTGAAAACTGAAAAGAGTTTCTTGTTTTTCATTTTATGATTTTGAATGTAATGTATTATCATTACATAAGTTTATTCTGTACATCTTGTGTGGTTCATTTATGTCTTCCTATGATCAAATAAGAATTCACCTTGAACCATTATAGATATGCAAGTATGTCATGAAATTATACTTTTAACACCTATCAATGCAGTCATGTAATTGTTGTGTGACTTGTAAGCAGTTATCCTGATCTCCTCATCCCTCACAAATGGGTTTGTGCAACAGTGGTTGTTGAACTCCGACCAATAGGTCACACATCGAGCACATATTGATCGTATCGTAGACAATATGGGCTACAAAGTGATACGCAGTTATTTTGTAGCCCATATTGTCTTGTCATTATCTGGCATCTTGAAATGGGAGAAATCGAGAAAGGAGAGTAGAGTAGTTGGCTCAGAAAGCCAGGGCTCAAGTGTTACAAGGGTCCTCAAAGTGGCGGGATGACCGTTTTGAAACAAAACCAAGGTTCAAGAACCCAACATCACACGCAGATTCCTAACGCGTGAGTCAGGACCGATTTCACACTTTGAAAATCAGCCTCCCAGAAGGGTTGGTGGAAACATCGTCGCGCAGCCTCTGTGACTTCCGAGTTCAAGCACAGGGAGGTTGTGACTCATACTTTTTCGGTTCCGTCAGACCAGACGGTTTGTAAAGGGAACAGCAGATGAATGGGTCCGTTGTCTTTGGGTTGTTGGAATCCCTCACAATACTGGCGAACGGAGCGAGCCAAAGAAATGAGCCGCGAATATGGCAAACGAGAAGTGACCCTGGACTGAAACTCGAGATTCATCCCAGATTACTTAATTCTGTCTCTCATGTCTTTTCTTTGTAGTTTTCTTCCTGATTTTAGAATTTAAGAGGCATCAGGACGGAATGTGATGCTTTCCAAGTGGACTGTCACAACGGAAGATAGATACAGTGCATTGTATTGTATAATAGATAATATAATTCCTAAAATGAAACGCATTAATAAATTACCACACATCACGGTCGATACACAGTCACATGATCGCCAGAGAGCATAGTTCAGACTACCAGTGGTACCAGCTTTTTAATCTGCATGTCTTAAGAGATTCATAAACTCACTGCTGTAAAAAAGAAAAACCACAAGAATTCAAGGACCTCACAGTAAGATCATTACATGAAATGGCAAGACAGTAGTTTCTCACAATTTCTCGTTGGCTCACTGCTCGAGTGTTGTCACAGCTGGTAAGAACTTCAAATCCAGAACTGCCTAATGATAAATAAATGTGGGGAATTAGGCAGTGCTGTATGAGGTTAACTCTTTTGTCTCTGAGGTGTTTATGCAGACAATTACACTGAGCATTAATCTTCCCTCCCCTGTGATGTGACATAACCTCAGCCATTATATACAATATTTATGTGTATATGGGAATTAATTTAGCCTTTTCCTGTGATTTACCGTATCACACACGCTTTGGAAAGTGGACAGAACTGTTTTATGGGCCATGAAAAGGGGCGTGGGTTTGGGAGAAAAGTGGAAATGCTGGCCATGCACAAAATAAGTCAAAGCAAGAGAGACTCGCCAGCATTATATCCTACTCATTTGAGAGCAAAAAAAGCTGTCATCTTTCATTCAAAGAGTGAGACTGGAATGCTGTGTTGGTCTCGGGTTAGGTTGCACATCGCCACACGATGAGTTTAGCACCAGCACGTTCGTAATCGACAATGCACTCTGTTGATTCACACCCTTTATACGCTACAATAAATGTTTCTCATTGCAATCTGTACATTTAGATTCCAACTGAAACAGGACATTCTTGTGACAGGATGCAGGTCTTGCAGGCAGTAATTTGCTGAAGGCAATGAATATGTTCCTTGTGAAAGATAATTGCCATCTCAAAGGGAAACTGACAGTCTAATTTCCAATGAATGGAATGGCATTTTGAGCACTTATGAGTTTAACTTCTTACCTTCTTAATACATATGTTGCAAATGAAGACTATTCTTTATTATACAAAAGCATAAGCAAGCTTCTTGGCAGGGAAAATTGATGGCGCTGCCTCCATGTTTGGTTCCAGAAGGTTGGATACAGTTGGTACGTCTGTATCTATGAAGAGACTGACTTGTTTAGCCTTGAAAGGTCTCTCAAAATATGCCAGCGCAGTAATTGTGATGTTGTTTGTGGTTGTGATGAGATGTACTTAGACCAAGTTGTCACAAACAATCTATTTGTTTCTTTACTTCAATGTTGTAATTCACATGATGGCTCTCTATAGCAATGACAAATGCTGCAGGCGCTGTAGCTGTACTAAATACCAACCATGTATTAATGACACTGTAATATAAATTGTTACCCAGTATTACACAAGACACCTATCAAAAGGAATGGGAGGTGTCTCTTTTAGGACTGCACGTGTTATTAAGGCCAAGGCTTGCTTAGACCAGTGAACAAGTCCTACGCCATATTTAACACATTGTGAGCCATTTGGTTATTTTGTAGTTTAGTGACTGAGGCGATGTTGGCAGGCACACCACAATATCCGGGGAAAACCGGATGTGTTGCCAAATTAGTAAAACTAATTGGGATGATTCCTGCCAGCCACCTACCCTCCCAAGAGCCAATTAAAGCTCTGGGCATGTACACAGTAACAGTAACTTAAAATAAACTGAAATCTGTAACCATCAGGCCAATGGGCGCTACACATATACACTCACCTAAAGGATTATTAGGAACACCTGTTCAATTTCTCATTAATGCAATTATCTAACCAACCAATCACATGGCAGTTGCTTCAATGCATTTAGGGGTGTGGTCCTGGTCAAGACAATCTCCTGAACTCCAAACTGAATGTCTGAATGGGAAAGAAAGGTGATTTAAGCAATTTTGCGCGTGGCATGGTTGTTGGTGCCAGACGGGCCGGTCTGAGTATTTCACAATCTGCTCAGTTACTGGGATTTTCACGCACAACCATTTCTAGGGTTTACAAAGAATGGTGTGAAAAGGGAAAAACATCCAGTATGCGGCAGTCCTGTGGGCGAAAATGCCTTGTTGATGCTAGAGGTCAGAGGAGAATGGGCCGACTGATTCAAGCTGATAGAAGAGCAACTTTGACTGAAATAACCACTCGTTACAACCGAGGTATGCAGCAAAGCATTTGTGAAGCCACAACACGTACAACCTTGAGGCAGATGGGCTACAACAGCACAAGACCCCACCGGGTACCACTCATCTCCACTACAAATAGGAAAAAGAGGCTACAATTTGCACAAGCTCACCAAAATTGGACAGTTGAAGACTGGAAAAATGTTGCCTCGTCTGATGAGTCTCAATTTCTGTTGAGACATTCAGATGGTAGAGTCAGAATTTGGCGTAAACAGAATGAGAACATGGATCCATCATGCCTTGTTACCACTGTGCAGGCTGGTGGTGGTGGTGTAATGGTGTGGGGGATGTTTTCTTGGCACACTTTAGGCCCCTTAGTGCCAATTGGGCATCGTTTAAATGCCATGGCCTACCTGAGCATTGTTTCTGACCATGTCCATCCCTTTATGATCACCATGTACCCATCCTCTGATGGCTACTTCCAGCAGGATAATGCACCATGTCACAAAGGTCGAATCATTTCAAATTGGTTTCTTGAACATGACAATGAGTTCACTGTACTAAACTGGCCCCCACAGTCACCAGATCTCAACCCAATAGAGCATCTTTGGGATGTGGTGGAACGGGAGCTTCGTGCCCTGGATGTGCATCCCACAAATCTCCATCAACTGCAAGATGCTATCCTATCAATATGGGCCAACATTTCTAAAGAATGCTTTCAGCACCTTGTTGAATCAATGCCACGTAGAATTAAGGCAGTTCTGAAGGCGAAAGGGGGTCAAACACAGTATTAGTATGGTGTTCCTAATAATCCTTTAGGTGAGTGTACATGTTGGTGGCTCAGTAGGCACGTCCGCAGTCAGTACAAGAACGTTTCTGTACAGAGCAAAACACTGTGTCCTGAAAAACCTGCTCCTGCAATACACATATATGTATATAAAGTTGTTATAGACCATAGTAGCTGGCTGTTAACATTAACATGGTGGTAGTGAACATGCTCAAATTTAACATCTCTTTCAGAAAGCCGAAACAAATGCAGGCAGTTTCTCCGTGTCTGTCAAGAGGGAGTTGTCCCATTAAGCTCATCCGACATGTTTGTTTTGCTGCGGCGCAGGTGCTTTAGGTGTTAATAACAACAGGTGCTGTAGTAATGAGTTCAGATTGTTTTACTGAAGACACTGGCATCTTTCCCAATAGGATGAGGAACCAAATTATTCATTCCTGCTTCGTTTCTTGCCGTTTTGAATCCCCTGGCTGTCCTCAGCACTGATGGATCAACGGTGACGAAATTAGACTCCTGGCAGTTTCTCACACTTTGAAAAAAAATGGGCTAACTATTTAGGTGAAGAGGAAAAAGTGATTAATCACGTACAGTGATGGATACGGGTCTGCTGCAGCCCATAACTTAGAAATGCTGCTGTTTCGTTGACAGCAAAAAAATCATTCATCAATGGAACAACATAGTATGTATCTGAAGTCGTGATTAATATCTCAGCCCAGGGTACCGTGCAAGTTTGATCCTGAAAGCAGAATGGAAACAGGGCTGCTTCTTAAGTTTGCCGACCATATGTACCTTGAAAACATGGAAAAGTGAATCAAGCTAATTAAGTGACAGCTTTCAAAGATCACGATATGACAGTTGAGGATGTTTCTATTGGAAAACAAGAATTGATCTGTCCATTCAAACTTGTACTCTCATTGTGATGAGTTATTTGAGAAAGTAACATGCGAGGAAGTGAGCCAGTTAATGAAATCCAACTTCATTTTATTTCAATTACCAGTCCTTGCATACTTAGAATAGTATACTAGTATTTCTTATATTTTGTATTTGTTTGAATTGGTTGCCTTGCAAACCAAAGACAATGGATTGCATTATATAGCCTTGCTTTGCTTGTGCAATGCCTCTCTGACAGGAGTGTATTTATGATCTTACTGACAGATAATCTAATGAGAATTTATTGACACACACACAGTATTTTTATTTGAACCTGAAGTTACATAGGAGTAAAACAATTGTTCTGTTATAGGAGAAAATGTGTTTGCTGACTCTTAGTATAAATAGTGGTGGTGATTATCATACAATGTCCCAGCCAGAGGATTTCAGAAAGGTACACAATGAACTCAGCAGTTCTTTATTAATGCCAGTCCCTTTACCAAGAATACACTATGGTAACATAGTTTAGATGTTGATACCTTATATAAGAGAGAAAAACAATGATCCATGTTGAAGACAAATTTAATCTCAAACCCCAAAAGCAGATTCCTAATGCTGTACTGGATTTGAGATTTTGGGCTTGATGGATAGGTCAGCAAGTTGAGTCCAGACTAATGTTACTATCTAATGTTTTCTTTACTTATCTATTCCCTGCAATGATTTATCTGTTTGTATCGGGACCGGCCTCTTTCCTTCAGCTGCAGGCTGTATAGAGGCACATTTTATTTTTGTATGGCTTAATATATAAGAGCACCTCTATATTTGTATTTGTTTTAATTGTATTATTTATGTATTCTTTTATTTTGCTGTACGTTTAACACTCTGTAAAAACACTCTGTGGCTATCCTGCGAAGGGAGCTATACAAATAAAAATGGATTCATTGATTCATTGATATATTAAAGTTTTATTTTGGATAACGGGATACTGCCATCAATGATGGAGTTGTATGTTTAGGATCAAACCTTCTATCAACACAATCAGTAGCTCAAGCAGAATAGTGTTGAGAAAATTACATTTAATAACTTTAATCTTTTCTATGTATTGTTCGAGCTATATTTGGAGGAAATAACACGAGAGAAGTTAGGTAGGGATCGATTCAGAATTTCAAAGGCGACATCATTTTTAATATAAATGAAAGGGATAGTGTCAAAGCGGTCAAATAACTCGCTTTAGTAGACCGCACCTCGGGGGTGTGGTACGAGGACCTGCCCCACTTCACAACATAACGCGTTGTCAGCTCTGTAGGATTTGAAGACATTTGAAGATTTGGAGTCAAAACCCGAGTGGAAAACTCACAATCTGACCTTGTAGTGTTATTGTTCAGGAGAGAATCTCGCTGTATAAACATGTCTGTGTCTCCTGGCGGTTGGGGCGGATGGAGGCTGTTGTCACCGCGTTGGGAGGCTTGTGATTTACACACTACCCTTCACCGCGCCACATAAATGAAATATTGACAGCGAGACCTACATGGAAACACACACAAACAAAATAAAGATAGTATTGAACAAAATGTATTGCTTATTATTTGCTTGAAGGGAAGCCACAAGACGTTCCGCGTCTTATAAAAACTGAAAGGTTGCTGTGACTCGCAACCTCTCCTCATCTCTCGCCACAGACGACTTTACGTATATAATTGTATTTAAATGCACTCGATGGTGCCATTCAATTTTGCACGGATTACTTGGCAAACATTGCACAGAAAAGCTTCTCGTATTCCCATATGTATATCATGCAACATTGCTTCGATCTGAAACCCAATGCTGGGCCCTTCATAGTTGACTAAGTAGGTGGGTGTTTTCTTTTAATGCGGTATAATCCTTTAATTGTAAAGTGCTCAGTGGTAAAATATATAATTGAAATCGGAAAATGGTGTGGCTTGCAAGTGTCTGATCCCTTCAATCAACGTGTGACTAAGAAATGCAGCATTAAGGGTATGCATTCCTTCTCAACATGATGTTCATGATATTTCTTGTGCTATTACATGAGTATTTAATTCAGAGCTTTTTGACAACTCATTTATACAGGGCACTGACTGGTGCAAGGTCACCAAGTGCTGAGGCTCAGTGTGTTGGGTAGTACCTGCACTTCACAATGTAAGGGAAGGTGCAACGATTTTTCGTTCACATTTTGCAAGTGCACGGACCACTGGGAACTACCAAACCACTGGCTTCTCTGTGCCCAGTCATGGGAGCAAGCAAATAATTAAAGGCTTGCATCAGACATCAAACATCAGCTTTACTTGACACCTTCTTCCTTGCCTTGAGTCTTTGTTTTCTTCTTAAGGTCCAAAGTTTGAAACATCTCTTCCAGTTCAGGAAAGGATTCGAAACTTTCAGACTAGAACGTTTCTCCAAAAATGTTTTTGTTTTATGTGATAATCAGGAAATATGGCACACCTTATACTGTTTTGAGTCAGTTAATCCTTGCAGAAGGTGTGACGTCTGTGTTACTGGTGACATGATTTCTCTGATTTATTTAAGGTAGTTGTAATTCATTAGTATGTTCATTAGTCATTTGTTTAGAAACATCCCTAAGAAGTGAGTTTACTGGAAATCATAGGGGATTTGTGGCAAAACAATAATGTGCATGATGGATGACTGTGAATCCTTTTTATTAATATATTGCTGTGCACTAACATTTTCCAAATCAATCCCCTCCCAAGCATGAGAATCCGTATTCGTGTCTTCTAAAATAATTATAATTCGGTGGAAATGTATATTAATAGATTTGTATAACCCGTTTGCCCTTAACGGTCAATTTCAATAATGGATTGTTTTATACCCCATGTCTACAAGCGAAGGGTAAGTTCATTTAAGAGTCAGGTTGAGACTGAAGTGATCAGGATTAAATGAAGCGGTAAGAATTAGAACGTTAAACCGAATTAATGGATTTAGCTTTAAATGTTGACACTTCTGATTTATGCCCTGAAAGAAAGAAAGGGGAAAAAAAATATCTGGATCGTTGCCCACACTACTCCTTTGCTGCCAGCTCCCCACTTTATGTATGGTTTGAATTACTCAAGATGGGATGTTAATTAAACATTCTAAATTTGACGAAGGCAGCCCTTGCCAAGAACATTTACCTAGAGCTACGGAGTCTTACAAAAAATAGTGTTCAGTCTTGTTGCTGTGATTCCTTACAATGGGACGACAAATATGCTCCTCCGTTTTGCCAAACTCCGTGGGGTACACAGCTGGTGTGCACCGCAAGAATTCGCAGCAAGCTCAGACAACCCTGGAACGAACTGCAATGATACCTCGCTTCCCCAGACGAGGGGTCTGTTATCTCTGCTTTAGACCTCCCTTCTGTCAACCAAAACACCTGTCACTTTTGCAACCATATAGAAGAAAAAGCTTGCCATGCAAAAAAAAAAGTATAATGTTTTTTCTTGGGAGGGTTAATTATTTATTGTTGTTTGGTTGATTGTTTTGAGGGGATTAGTCCGTATGTCAAGACCATTAAAGCAAAGAGTGGATATTGGTGTTGAGCCACTAGCAGAGCAGCCATAAGTAAACTGAATATGTCCCATTGTAATTGGTATAATTGTTATTGGGAGGGGTTTGTTTGTTTTGGTGGTGGTATGTTTTCACAGGTGAAACAAGGTACTGGGAAGTAAAGGCTCAAGGAAGCAATGCATTGAGCAAATATGCGTCTAGTGCATTTGCATTTTCTCTTGCAGCTACGGGGGAAAACCCCACTGCAGGCCGTAGGACAAGTATGGTACGCAAAAGCAAGCTGACACCTGGAGAACTGTGATTCAGGCCTCAAAACACTTGTTGGCAAATTGGTTGACTGGGGGGTGCAGGAGGTGTGCCGATTTATTGGAGGGAATACGCTAAAATTACGTGGTCATACGCAAAGTTTCTTCCAAATTACCTGGGCATATGGCGTATGCCCTCGACTACAGCACTGTACTGTACTGTACATTTAGACAGTAACGAAAGTGAAAATATGTAGAATGTACACAGGGTCATTTTAGCAAAAAAGTATAAAACTGCAATTTATTCTATAATATTAATGCCAAGGGAATTATAGTGCAATGTGGGTTTATGATTGAACCTCCAGGACTTTCAGCCGCTTTTAGAAGGAGCAGCACTTAGCCATGTGATGATTTAATGTGCCGGCCATTAAGTCGCTCTGTGGATTCAAGGTGAGGACTGACATTGGAAACAGCTGGAGACAATGTGCTTCCGCTGCACAACTGCAGAAATAAGGCCAGTTCAGAGGGAGCATGGCTCTACAGGCAGAAAACTCTGATTTGTTACCGTAACCGTATTCTGACTTTGCGACGATTGTTTTAGTCAAGAATAGTTTTTTCACAGGCTAATATCAATGAGGTGAGCACGTTGCCTCTTCAGCGGGAAGGAAAATCTGTCCAGCATAGTGCTTTCTATAGACTGATATAAACTGTAAGGCTATAAGCCATTAAATAGTATTATGAATGCATTAGAAAAATAAATATTTATCTGCATGAAGTTTTTATTGGATTATAGAATACAAATGATTCCTGTTTTTAACTACGGGTACTCTTTTCTAAGTACCTGCCTTAATAGAAATAGTTTGCATATCCTTTTCTTTAAAAGGCCTACTCCTGGACACCTCTTTGGGTAATGCATGGAGCAGTGGTTTGCAAAGTTTCATATGGATAATATTGTTAGGCCTTTATTTACTCCTAAATCATACATTTTGCATGTTTGTTGCATGAGTCAAATAATTCTGAAGTTTTGGATAATGCAACCAACTATGGTGCTTTCTTGTTTAAAGTAAGGGAGATTGCAGAATGATTTATAGATTTCTGAAATTGACTTTTTTAAAGAGAGATTGAGGGTATTACTGATTGGAGGTAAAGAATGCAGTTAACTACACAGAAAATTCGTACAAATGTGCTGCCCGTGAAAGCTGCTTAAAAGCACAAAGAGCAGCTTTGAGGTTTATAAAAATACATTCCCGGATTAAGTTGTCATTTCATCAGCGCACTTGTCCCCAGCGCTGAATCGAGATGCCTGTGTTTGGACTCTTCTTCCTGTGCATCTTAGGAATGCACCCTGTCAGCTCTGACAAGAGGAAAAGCACCGAAACTGCGCTACAAGTATCACTTTAAACTGGAAGCACTACCTTAACACCACAGTCAATAGAGCTAATCACAAGACACATTGTGCACTGACTTACTTTAACATACCCATCAAAGTTGTCATTGTAGCTACTTCTTAAATGGCTTTACTTAATTTTTAAAACTCATCACAGGATGAAGAGGGGGTACTGAACCAGCATGTCTGCAGATTGGAGATGGAATTCTGTATTTCCAAAATGAGGCATGGAATCACTATAACTCTTAAGGGAATTAAAATAAAGTGTGTATGTTGGTGGGGGGGGTTAGATAGTTGTAATCACTATTGCTTAAACACTTACACCTCATCTTTTCATGATTTTCCTTCCACGTCCGTCTTGTCATTGCTGAGAGTCCGAATCCAAGCCTAACATTGATGATGTCATGTCATTGTGCAGGAAATAATTGCACGTAGTAATATGTGGGTTAATAATGGTTGTCCTGTTGTCTAAAGGGAATACATCAGCACCAGTATAGAGGAAACATTACTGACAGGAAGGACATTTCTTGGAATTGCTCAGATTAGTCATATTTGCAAAATCTGTGAATGCACTATTGTGCAATTTATTTAAAATGTTTTATCCTATGAATGTCAGAATAATATCAGAAAGAGCAATATTAGAATTCATAAGAACATAAGAAAGCGTACAGACGAGAGGAGGCCATTCGCCCCATCATGCTCGTTTGGTGTCCATTAATAACTAAGTGATCCCAGGATCCTATCCAGTCTGTTTTTGAATGTTCCCAAATTGTCTCTTCAGCCACATCGCTGGGGAGTTTGTTCAGATTGTGACGCCTCTCTGTGTGAAGAAGTGTCTCCTGTTTTCTGTCTTGAATGCCTTGAAGCCCAATTTCCATTTGTGTCCACGGGTGTGTGTGTCCCTGCTGATCTGGAAAATCTCCTCTGGTTGATGTGGTCGATACCTTTCATGATTTTGAAGACTTGAATCAAGTCCCCACGTAGTCTCCTCTGTTCCAGGGTGAAAAGGTTCAGTTCCTCAGTCTCTCAGTAGGACTTTTCCTTCAGACCTGGAATAAGTCTGGTTGCTCTCCTCTGAACTGCCTCTAGAGCAGCGATATCTTTCTTGAAGTGTGGAGCCCAGAACTGCACACAGTATCCAGATGAGCTCTAACTAGTGCATTGTACAGTCTGAACATCACTGCCCTTGTTTTAAATTCTACACATTTGACAATATACCCTAACATTGTGTTTGCCTTACTCCCCCAGTGTGTAAATGTTTAGGCTTATTTAGGCTTTAGGTTTAATATTTAGTTATTTAGGCATAACTATTACTATTACAACAACAAACAAGAGATTAAACCTAATGTAAAAATACTAATGTTTTTTTTTTTCTGCAGATCAGAATTATAACCCAGTTCCTGTTCTGTGCTGCATGATGCACTCATGTTAACATCGGCTTGCATGTGTCAAACACCCTGGTAACATTGCACAGTGGGGGAAATGATCCATGTTCGAATTGCACAATTTAATACGAGTCATGACAGGACATTTTGATGTAATTGCTTTTCAACACCACTCTCAAACGGAAAGTGCCCCTGCCATAGGGGTGTACTGCAGCGAAAGATACGTATCTTACGGAGATCAACCAATCGAGTCAATCAGTTTTTATTTGGCATAGCCCCACGCCCCCTCGCAAAGTTGTCACAGGGTGCTTCACAGATTACAACAACAAGATGCCATTCACAGAGCGCTGAATTGGAGGTGATGACAGTGTGATTGACTGTGTAGGTGACGAAGGTTTTAAAAGTGTTAATGGATTTTTCACAGATGTTTTTGATTTATTTTGTTTTAGTGGGAACGTAACAATTTACACCATAAGTGGTAGGAGGTTCATTGGACCTGCGCTACCTAATTAATGCAAATAAACAACCTCTGATTTATGTGCAGGAAAGCAGAATAATACTTCATGTTTTACTATTACATCAGTCTTATTTTTCTCTCCTACTGTATGATTTTAAATGTAATTTTCTCCGTGTATCAAATTCAATTATACATGCAGGTATTGCTGACACCCAAAGAGAGCGAGAGACGTCCAACAGTTCACACTTTACCACATACACAAATTATAGCACTTGCTCATATGCACTGACATAGACAATTATATTTAGTTATTTCACATTGTTATATTGAATTGTTTTAAAGTCACGGTCTTTACAAGAGTGTGCAACTTGGCAATGAACCATTCCTCAGTGTTTACACAAGTTATCTCCTTCTCAAATCTGTGGAAGCAGAAGAAGCAGATGAAGAAAATAAAAACAATTAAATGCTTGAATTTCACTGTGTATGATACTTGGAAAGGATCCCTATGAAACTGGCTCGTATGCTCCACTGACTGGCTCTTGTCCCCCTGGGCTGATTTATTCGAATGCGTCTTCTTTTTTTTTTCACACTGTTTGTTTGTTTGAGTCCCTAGCAACCTGAACTTGTTTTCTTTATCTCTTTACCTATTTGTATGTAACCACCTATGAGCAATGTCAATCCCTTCACCACATATTGCTGTCTATCTACATTATTTATGATTTCTTTCAGAACCCTTCCAGGGACAATCAGCCATTACATCTTTACAATTTATGATCAAGAAAATGATCAAGAACCATCTAACAAAGCCCACAGATGCTCAGTTGGACACGTGGGCACTTAGGTCACAATGCTCAAGAATTTTACTGACAGATTTCCGTTAGTGGGCTTCTCATATCCTGTGACGCATCTCATTATACTAAGACTTTATTGAAGAAACTTTATTATTTATTCATTTTGTAAGGACGTTCCAGAAGTGGTCCTTCCAGAACCACCGACGCTTTCCCCGGAAAGCGGATCCTTCCTTTATATAATCATCCCCTTCTCCGTGTGCTTTGCTGGAAGGCCGACTATTCAACATGTAAGCGCATATTCCCGAACGGGGAGTTTTGCAAGACTTGGGTGTGGTCAATAAGACTTTGGGTAATTTGTGATGGGATGAATGTAAAAAGCCAGGAGGTGTGCTCGTTCAATGTATTATTCTTGGAGGCAGTTGTATCCATTATTAAGTAGATGCACAATTGCTCTTTTCTCACTACCTTGTTTTCAACTTAAGCGATCTCCCGTCGGAGATTCCTCTTGTCTTCCATGAGTCTTTCCTTCGATGGATGCACCGATTATTAATGCATTATAAGCAATGTCCCTATATCCCTCCTGCACTTGGTCTACTGAGATTTAAATGGATTGATCAATATGTGCCAAAAGGGCTCATATCTGATCAATGGGTACATTTTCATGCATTTTGATATCATTTTTATTTTATTTATATTATTCATTTATTTTGATCGCTCTGTTTAGTATTAACAGCACTACAAACTCGTTAAGCCATAAACATGACAGTTCTGGATGTAATTTCAGTTTTTAGGAAGATTCCCACTCTATAACCTGCAATCATATCTCATCCTGGAATGAATATTGACGTTGTCTCGTGAATGGATTTAATAGCATATTTTATGTCAGAAAAACAAAATCACACTGTGCTTTACAACACTCAACCATGCTCCGTCTTATAATTACACCTCCTTAAGATATAAATGGTGGTGTAATGCCTTTAAAGCACGAGGGGAATTGAAATCAAAGGTACTTTCCCCGAACAAACCCTATAAACTTTAGAAGAAAAACTAATTGCAAGAGGCACACTAGAGCACTTCTGCTGGAACAGGTGCTGCACGCTGTCTGTCTCAGAAAGATATAATAACTATTCATTGGTTAAGGTTCTCAGAGGCCAGGATTTACATGTAATCCAGTTAAGTCTCTCTGCAATAGAAATTGGATTGTGTTCTTTAGATTAGTCTGTGGAACCCTCCCTTTTCATGTGGGAGTTGAAAGAACTTATTTGACCTAACTTTTTCCATTATTTTAAAGATTTAAGTTGCAAAATATTACAACCCTTTAACGGGACAACACAGCACTTGACGCCTGGACAACAACAACAAAAATTCCCACTGGAAATTCAAAAAGAAAAGCCGAATAAACCACTGAAAAGACACAGGTAAGTACCAGGTAAGACAAAAGGAAAACTGATCGACCGACAGACAATATGCAAAAACTAATGGCAAATTAAAATAATAAAAAAAACAACAACAACTGAATAAACGATAGAGAAGAAAAGAAAAAACACCTACACATCAGAATCGCCAGAGAACAAATCAACCCAAAGAATCCATTAAGGATGCAGATATCAGCGGGCAGTTCGCGTACCCGGAGGGGCTGAGGAGCGCTGGAGAATTCCTCAAATTTAGTCCGGCTTTTTTCAGACACCCCGTTCACACTTGCGCTTTTAGGAGTCTCAGTGCGTCACATATGCGGGCGAAAAGCGGCCTAAACGAAATGCATGCCGGGAATAAACAAATCTGCTCAAACAAACCAGTGACGCAGGACATTAGGTCTGCTTACAGGTGTGTGCAATGTGTTTATGTTTATTAATACTGATGTAATTATATAGGCTATTGATCGGTTCTATATTTTCTTTCAAAGTAATCATAACCCTTTGCAGCCGAAGCTTTCTAATATAATTTAAAAATGTGCTGGTTCAATGGGGAATCAAATTTATATATTTCCCTTTTCAAATGTCTATCTTCGGTTCTGCAAGTCTAAAAGTGCTGTTTTACAATCCACCCGAAAGCGAAGCACCTTTATTAGGACATCCACATTAAATCACAAAAAATTGTATGCATTAATATGCAATCGTATGTATCGAAAGAAGCCTCTGTGATGCGTCTATAGTTATATCCTCATAGACAGCAGCACTGCACACTTCCTTCGGTTTCTGTTTTAACTTTATCTTCCATCCACATTGTAAACAGTGCTTTAATTTCTGCATCGTCCCAGTTGTCACCTCCAACGCCGGCATTTCTGATTGTACTGCTCAGCTCAATATAATTGCATTTTGGATTGGATAGTAAACCGCTGGTCTTGTTTTAAAATGCATTGATTTGAATGGAAACCTGCTTCGGTTAAATTTATATCGTTTTAATGCAAAATTCGGATAATTAATGAAGTTACCTGGTCATGTGTAAAATGCATGCTGTTAAATTTCAGACTTCAATCATACTTAGTACAAGAAAAAACAATATCAAGTTTACCAGCTACACACTTTTATTTTAATCGACCTGGGCCGGCCTAAATCTCAAGTGTGAACGGGGTCGGAGATGCCGATCGCCGACTACACCGCAACCGGAGACACAAAGACCAAAACCAGACCCCCCGAACGCCTGGCACACCACGCTCAGTGACCACTACCCCAATGCCAAAAAGCAGGGCAACAAGACCAGTCCCCAGCTGATGACTCACAAGGACGGCGACCCCAACAACACAACTCTCAAAATACACCAGGAATGTGCTGATCCAGGGCAGCGATCACAGCCTGGAGGAATTTGAAAAAACCTTCATGAAAATCACGTTGCAGGCAGAAAGCAACAAGAGCTGCATTCCTGAGCCAGAGCCATCAACAGACAATAGCCCAGATGATGGGCCATCAACACCTAGCCCACAATCACCCAGATTCAGACCCCTTAAGGAATGCCTCTCCATTCTGGAAGCCGAATTCACTGCATTCAAACAAAAGATCCTTATTGCGCTGAAGACGCTTGACATGTAAATGATCAAAGACAAGATCAGCAAGATGAGAAATGACCACAGGGCCACAATATCCAACCTAAAGAGGCAACTTTGTGACTTGCAGCATTAAAACAAACATCTCCAAACAGAACTGTCCAACACCAGACAGGAGCTGCTCAGAAAGCTCAGCTCAGACTGCAGAGGGCTCCACACAGAGCTGCACAGGACACACAGCCGGCTGGCAGGATTGGAGAAGCAGCCCCCCCCCCAAAGCAAGCCATAGGAGAACGACCCAGACACAGCCCCCCCACAGGAGTCTCCCTGCCTGGAGGGACACACAGACACAGAGCCCGAGACACCAGAGACAGACAGGACCCTGCCACAGACTCCAATGGAAAATACCTGAACGAGAAGTGCCTGTCCCCATGCAAGCGAGTGCTGAAGCTCGGGTGCCCCACAAGCGAATGTGCCCTGAAGACCCTGGCAGCACCGCCCTTCAGAAACCCAGAGATGGTCATCCTACACACGGGGACCAACAACTTGCCCCACCATCGCAGAGACCTCCCCGTCACCCTACGAAAAGCTGCAGAGATGGCAGCACAAAGATTTCCCCTGGCCAGGATTGTCTTCTCCACCCTACTGCCCAGGAGAGACTTCCCCCGTGTGCTCCTGGCCCAGCACCGCAGCATCAGCACCGAGCTCCTGCACGACGATGTCCACCTGAACCACCAGGGCGTGCGCATCTTCACAGGACTGTCAAAGATGTGGCGCTGGACCACCTGCCCAGTGAGAGACCCCATGGGCAGAGGAGAGCTGCTGGGTCACAGTGCCACAGCCACGCCACACCCAGGCCCCCCACCACACACCAGCTACGCACACACAGGCCCCTCACGGCAGCTGCACTCCCAGGCAGGCCGGCCAGGACAGGACGAGGAAACAACTACTCGACTCAGCTGCTCGTCCAGTCACTGGTCCTCTCCCGCCTGGAATACTGCAACTCCCTGCAACTACTACCCGCCTCTCCAGCTCATCCAGAACTCTGCGGCTCATCTGGTGTCTCTCTGCCCCGATTCGCACACGCTACTCCACTGCTCCGCTCCCTCCACTGGCTCCCGATAGCGGCACGCATTCAGTTCAAGACATTGACCCTCACCTACCGCTGTCTCGACCACACTGCACCAAGCTACCTTCAGTCACTCGTCTCTCCATACATCCCCTCCAGACCACTGCGCTCCTCCAGTGCCAGAAGGCTAACTCTACCTCCTCTCCACTCTCCTTCCTCCAGAGCCGCTCCTTCTCATCCCTGGACCCTAAGAGGTGGAACGACCTTCCCACTGAAGTCAAAACAGCAGAGTCCTTGACCTCATTCCGGCGCTTACTCAAGACACATCTTTTCAGACAGTACTTGTAATGTAGTAATTTACTCTCCTGTAAGACAGCACTTTACAATGTTTTATAATACTCCTTGCCTTGCATTACTAGTACTCATATTGTTGTTTTGATTTCCCCTGTGCTCCCTCTCCCTTGGCCCTTGACTGTGACCTAGATCTAGTCTGCACTCGGCTTTTACAATCCAGGATGTAAGACCTCATACTGTATTCACTTGTGTAAATTGGAATTTGTAAAATGTATTATGCTTTCAATTGCACTGTATTATGTAAATTTGAATTTGTAATGTTTTATGCCTTGTACTGAACTGTATTTTTGCACTTTGTATTGCGCCTATATTTTGTAAGTCGCCCTGGATAAGGGTGTCTGCCAAGAAATAAAAATAATAATAATAATATTTTATTTTATTTTGTAATCTCTTGGCAGACGCACTCATCCAAGGCGACTTACAGGATGTGAGGACTTAAGAGTAGAGATAGCAGGGGGTCACCCTCCCATTTCACAGGATTTTTTATTCTCATGAATCAACCTGGCCTGACTCACGCAAGCTGAAACAGAGAGTTCCTGTCAGCTGCACAGCCAGTAGCTCAGTTCGGGATTACTGTCAGGACCTCGTTGTAAGAGGCAGGACTGTGCACCCTCAGAAAGTAACAATCCAAGCGCAAGAGCCAACATTTTCCCTTCAGATCGAAAGTGGATTGGTTGTACAAGATGAAGGAGTAACCAAACAGTTTATTTGTACATGCCAAGGAATACCTATTTTGGCTGTATTTTTATTTTATTTTATTTTGTTGTATATCAGGAAAGTGACAGATGTAATACAGCAATAACATTAACAAGTTGTGTTTGCAATAACAGCATTATTATTACTACTACCACTACAAACTAATTAAATAATGCACTTAAAAAAGATTAAAACTCATTAATTATATTAATCGATACAATTTAACAGATTTTCCTTGTCCAATTTCCCCTGATTATTAAATTTATTTCCTCTTCTAGGCTGTATAGAAAATATATTCAAAATGTTTTCCTAGCAATTGCTGTATAAAGAATATGTTCAGGACAGCAACCTGGTTTGTGCTGGGTGCATTATGGGTAATTTCCCTCGGCATTTTGGCCTGCTATTGTGACCAAAGCCCCAAACACAAGCACACTGCTTTAGTTTACATTATCTTTGATTCATACAGCTAATATTGCATACCTCGCAGATATTCGCTCAATTATAGGTTACTTAACCCTCGGAGGTATTAGTGCTAAATAAATCATTTTTAAAAGAATTTGTGTTCTGTCAGCCTTGGGTAACACTGCTGGCTTTGTTAGAGGGGGCTTTGTTTTGACAGATATATGCAGTTGTTTCATAGTCAGTATTGCATCCATTTTTTCATGTTCTATTTTGTTGTTGTTGCTTCGTTTTTTTTTTCCAGCAAAGAAATGTGTGAAACCTATAATTTGCCTTTGGGCTCAACCGCGCACAATTGTCCATTGTCTGTCTCTTCGGCAGCTGTCAATGGTTTGGATAGGAAGGCTGTTTGACTGAAAATAGCTGCCTTGGACAAACCTGGCATTGTATTATCTCACTTAGGTAAGTTATTAAACATGTAAGCATCTCCTCTGGATCTGGTGCTTAATACAACACAAGTAGACACGGGTGACATCCATTTTAAAGAGGATTTTCAGCAGGTCTCTAAAAGAAGTGCAGCATTTTTTTCTTCACATGTAAAACATTGACTATTTCGGCACCATAACACCTACGATTCAGAGGAAAAAGTTGTTCATAAGATTTAAAAGGCATGTCTAAGCCTTAACACTATCATTAAACTTGGGAAGATCAATCTGATGCAAACTAAAGTTTAGAGTAACTTGCTGCAACTTGTTGACAATGAAAAACACATTGTCCAAGTTTGTGCACTTTGTTTCTCATGAAGGGTAACAAATCATTATTTGTTATGATGCCAGTGAACTCTTGTACATCAGATTGTTTGTCGTGAAGGTGGGAAAAGACGTATCTTGTGCTGCATGCTTGCTTTTCTTCACAAGCCGCTCCAGACCTGATATTTATCATGGTCACGATTCACTTCTCATAAAAACACATCTGTGACTAAGCTGCATTACCGAAACTAATTTGTTTGAGCTAAACTGGATCCTTCAGGAAATTATCTTTTGCTTCTAACAATCATTGTTTACATTAATACATACAAATTGTATTCAAATTGTATTACTAGGACAAAGCCATCTTGGTGTGGCCCATACATCTATTATCCACACACAAAGTCTGTCACTTACTTGAGTTATTTGTGGTGTTAAAGCTAATTTGTATAATTAACAATGTAGAATTAAGTAAACTGGTGTGGTTTAACGTTTGTGTGCAGTGTCGTCTCAAGTACATAGTTTGTCAAGTTCTTTAACTCACCGCTTAGGATAACAAAATAACAAGGAATAGCAGCCTTTTAATCCACGAGGGTGTATTAGGAATGTGGAGTAAACCATTGCCTTTTGTTTGTCTTTACATAACAATGCAGGGAATGGGTGCAACTCTAATGACATGTCCCTGGCATGTGTGAATGGATCATTACTAGCAATTAGGTAGCTACCATCTTGGTACACATGTTTATGGTTGCTTAATCCTTTGAAGAAACACGAAAAGTCCAAGACAAACAGAGTTCACACCGAGTGGAGGAAAGGTTTAGTCTGTTTGAATGTGCATCCCCACCTGAAAGAGGATTTAATAACAGAATCTGCTAACAGGAGATTGACAATTATCACAGCTATGGATGAAGATCGACCGCCAGTCACTTCTCATGCAGTGAAACCTAGTTGCAAACTAGCAAGTTAAGCGCCAGCAAAACCAGCAGGCTTGCATGTGGAAAGGATAAAATCAATTATTTTAACAAGAAAAGTGACTTGATCACTACATGCATAAGCACCTTCTTGCTGTAATGAGCCGGTTTCTTGCAAGTCACCAAAACTTATTATAGCAAACCTCCTGAAATGATTAGATGTATGCAGACTTGAAAGCTTCTCTTTAAAGGGAACTGCAGAGTGTACGCTTTCAGGAAGTATGTGCTTCTTCCTTATGCGAGCATGCAGAGCAAATAGTATTAAATGTTAAATAAATATTAAGAGGATACGAATGATCTACCAAATTGTATAAACGTGATCCGAAGCAAGAAACCACAAATGTGTAATGCGAGCCGTGCTTGGTGATCAAAGTGTAAATATGACCTTAAAAACACAGTCATTGTGACTGTGCATGAACAGTTTAATGACTTACCCTTTTAAAGTCCCTTCGGTTTATATTAAGATCAGGAAAATGTAAGACCAGGAACTTGTGTGTGTGGTGAACGACAGGTTTCTGGTTAATTTGCATACAATTGCTTTTCTTTCTTTTTAACATTTGCAAGAACATTTTTCAGAGTCTGGTCTGCTTCCGCAGTCTTGTGTTGTGCTTTGCTAGTGCTAACAGATATCGGTGCCATATCACTGTAGCTCAAATGGTATTGAAGGACAGACCGTAAAACAGTTTTAAATTCTTCAGCCATTGGAAACTAGTTTAAGTTGTATTCAGTTTGAATATAGATATGCTCTGTTCAACTGTGCACCAATTTATCAATCAGTCCGTTTTTGTTTTACACAGACCCTTTGCGTGGGAAGCTCGGCCTCAAACGTACTTTGTAAAGGAATGCTTACTATAGGGCTCAGCTGTGGTGGGTTTGGTGGAGTTTTAGATTTCCCTTTAAAATGTTTGTTGCTCTTTTCAAATCTTGAAACATTGTCCTTGTCTCCTTCTGATTGTAACACAGTGGTAAAGGTGTGCTTTCGTTGGAGGGCCAGATAAGGCAGGTTCTCTACATGTCTTAAATCTATCCCGAGAGAGAGTTGACAAAATTTTGAGCTCCACAGATACAGAGCAACATCTACTGTGTTTGGTGCACTAGAGTCCATGTTTTCTTGTTGTTTTTATTTGTGTTGTTGGGTTTCTCGTGGTTGTCGGTGGAGTTTTCTCTCTTCCATATCACGCTGTGCAACCGAGTGGTCGACCTCCCAGTGTCTCCAAGGCAGGCCGCTGATCCGCAGCTAACATAACAAAAACAAACAGTCCACTCAGTTACTTTTCCTTTTCCTTTTTTTATCGCAACCGTGAAATCCCTGTTCTGGGGCAAAGCCTTCCACAGGTTTTAGATGATGTAAGGGCGCAACACTTGGGCATTTCTGTTCCTTTTCTTTCAAGAATGTGCGAACGCTGGAGCACATAAGAGGACGTGGATTAGTAGGGGTGTCATCTCATGTGACACTTCCATCTGCTGTGAGGATCGGATTATAAAGCGTTGTGATATTGGTCCTCTTCATTTCCATCAACAGCAGATCCACTTCAAACGACTCGGCCTGCCCAAATCCCTCTGGGTCTGATCCTTTGGTGGAAGAAAATAGTCCAGTGGCTTTTGTTTTCTTCTTTCCTTTTTTCTAATTGCTGACTTATAGGCTAAATGAAGTGCATCAGGACTTCCATCATTCTTAACCACAGGGGGGTGGACGCTTTCCGAAGCGTAATTAAGGAAACATCTCATCCCAGCATAATAGAAAAATTTAATCATTACCACCCACAATAAAGGGAAAAAAAACAGCAAATGCATGCTCTACTAGAGGTCAACATGGAGTAGTCCAGTTTTGGAAAGTTGCAGCATTGTCCAGTATGTGTGCAAAGGACATGATTTTATTCCCAGTTGAGATCGCTTTTGGCTTTTGGGACACTGTGAATGTACTGAGAACAACTATAAGCAGCATATATTTGCCGGGGCGAGTATTTGTTTTGAGGCAGGTATTGCTTTGGAGCTGCACTGCCCGGTGCAAACTTTTTGTGGCATTGCTCTTGTGTGCAAACTCAGTGTGAATTCATAGATCACTGCCGTGCCCTTTAGTTTAATTGTTTTTAAGTAGCTACAGCATTAAGGACGAGAAGCATTTACGAGATGGCTCGAAGGCGTTCTTTCTCCTGTGCCAGCCCTAAGCCTCTCAAGATCCTGGAGGCGACTATCGCTCACCTCGTCAAGGGCACCAGGGGCGGAGACCGCGAATTCCTCCACTGTCTCAGCACCCTGAATGCACGGCACAGTGCCAGAGCGAGCAGATAAGATCTTGAAGGAAATATTACAGCATTTCATACTTATGCAAATCACCCAAAATGTTTATAGCAACCAGCACCACAACACAGCTGAGGTTTCAATTAGAAGGGAACAGAGGCAGGTTGTTTATGTGCCTGCGGTTTCTGATGGCTTTGACAGGTTCTCAGGGCAATTTACTCACCTGATTCGGCTGTCGACCTCAGAATAAAGGCACTTTCTTTGGAAAAGCTGCAGCTCTCAGAAGTGGAAGAATAAAAAAGGTGCACTATCTCTGCCATCCCTTGTTTTAAAGGGTTTTGGACCCAGGCTAACATAAGAAGAAACACACTGGTATAGTTGCCCTTTACTTTTCCTCAAACACAATTTAGAAGCAGCTGCAGATTAATGGCCCTCTAATAACTTCCCAATTGCAACTGCGTTAGTAAAAGTAAAATTGTATTTTAATGGTTTTCCTTTTCTTTTTGTCGGTTTCCGCTTCAACCTTTGCGAGATCGGAAAACGGCAGATTAGATTACGTCTATCCGTGGATGTCTGAGACAGCAGATACTGACAGTATCACATGATGTCTTTAGCTTGAGCCGGAGAGATCAATATGTATGTAACGGCTCCCTACGCATAGTGATCTGGGGAGCAGTGTTATAAATGTGATATAAAAGTTCCAAAACTTTCCAAACCCGACTTTTTCTTATTTTCAGAAGGATATTTTTAGATACACATCGTTGACAACTTGCTAATTGAAACATGGGAACTATCCTAAACACCCGGCTGCTAAATATATATATACAAGTTACGAACTTTTAAACGCCCACGGCACCTAGTTCGAGACACCTGGAAGTTAATACTGATCAGAAAGTGTGATTTTGAAGTTTAATAACATTATCTTCCTTTTACATCAAAGGAGCATCCGAAAGACACAAACATGATGCAACAGTTTCCTGATCTGAAAGCGTTGTGAGGCCAAGGTGATGTTAGGATAAGTTTTATTGCTGAGGGGTGTCTGAGGAGTGTTATGAACACCCAGTCTCTTGCACGGGCAATCTGTTCTTGCACATGAATTTGCAAAAACAAAAAACAAGCATGCACCACACTGGAGCCGGCACGGCTGTTTTTTGTTTTTGCAAATTCATGTGCAAGAACAGACTGCCAGTCCATCAGGACTACAGAGTATGACCTCCTGAGAGCTCCCAACTCCTCCTCCCCTCCCACACCTACTCCAGGGCAGAATCTGCCCCATTCAGAGCAGTCAATCACCCCTATAATAAATCACTTTCCCCCGTGTGCACTCTGCTATCAGTACATTCATGACTTCATAAAAGTTTTGACACCTGTCCTCATCAGGGGAACTTATGAGAATACGATCGCTTAAACTGGGGTTGTCAAACCTTTTTTTTTTTCTTCTTCCAAGAACCGACACATTGTTGACCAGTAGCCCATGACAAGCCAGTGCAGCAATCTCCAACTGACATGAAAGTGTTTAATTGTGTCTTCGGTAGTGCCAGTTCTGCCTTAATCAGGAGCATCAGACACAGGCTGCCAAAAAAAAGTCATATCAGTGACCAGTAATATAAACATGTATTTTTGTGGTAATGTTATTGATATTTTATGTCAACAGGTTAACATTCTTTAGAAGTTCGCTCTCCATGAGAATGATTGGGCAGCGTTGGGTGTTTTAAAGGTGATTTTCAGTGCCTAGTCTAGGATGACTCTACCTAAAATAACAGTACAGGGCATGACTAGGTCTAATTTGGTGTATGAAACCAGCCTATAGTGATTTACCCTGGTAATATTGCATATGTGTGCAAGAATATTGCATGTTAGTGTTAGAAGAAACATGCAAGTCATGTTAGGTCTGGTAAATTACTATAACAGGCTAACATGAGTAATATCCCCAAAACACAGAAAGCAAAAAGCATAGAAGTAAAATAAAAGTGGGGACAAGAAACAAAGAACAATTTGCTCAATTATCTTGTCACCTTTCCCAGGTGAGTGAGAATGTCAATGCAGGACGTGATCAGTCTATTATTATTATTATTATTATTTCTTGGCAGATGCCCTTATCCAGCAAAGTGCAAAAATACAGTTAAGTAAAAGGCATCAATCATTACAAATTCAATTAAACTAAACATAGCAATACAAAATACATTTTACAAATTCCAATTTACAATTTAAACAAGCAAGTACAGTAAGTGAGGTCCTATATCCTGGACGGTAAAAGCCAAGTGGTGTCAAGATGTAGGGTCACAGTCAAGGGCTACGGGAAAGGGAGCAAGGAGGAAAACAAATCGAAAACACAAGAAGCATAATAAAACTGTGAAGTGCTATCTAGCAGGAATAGAGGACTAATATTACAAGTACTGTTGGAAAAGATGTGTCTTGAGTAAGCGCCGGAAGGAGGTCAGAGACTCTGCTGTTTTGACTTCGGTGGGCAGGTCATTCCACCATTTAAGGTCCAGGGATGAGAAGGAGCGGTTCTGGAGGACGGAGAGCGGAGAGGAGGCAGAGTTAGTCTTCTGGCACTGGAGGAGCGCAGTGGTCTGGAGGGGATGTATGGAGAGACGAGGGACTGAAGGTAGCTTGGTGCAGTGTGGTCGAGACAGCGGTAGGTGAGGGTCAATGTCTTGATCTGAGTGATCACCTTTATGCTATGGTGACACATTTCTTTCCTGATGGGAGTGGTCTCTTTCAGGATGACAATGCCCCATCCACAGGGCACAAGGGCTCACTCATGGTGTGATGAGTATGAAAATGATGTGACAGCACTCTCCACCACCATCATCAAAACCCCAAATGAGGGAATATCTTTTGGAAGAATGGTGTTCATCCCTCCAGTAGAGTTCAGAGACTAGAATCTGTGCCAAGAGCATTGAAGCTGTTCTGGGGCTCGTGGTGCCCAACACCCTCCTGAGACACTTTATGTTGGTTTTTCCTTTAATTTGTCACCCGTCTGTATATATATATATATATATATATATATATATATATATATTGGCTTTCTGTTCTCCCTTCCGTGTAAATCTAAATTGCAGTGTAAAATGTGGATTACAAGCCTGTCTATGCTGCTCAACGTACATGTCTTAAAAGCTGTTCTTGAACACGAGAAGTCGTCTTTGGATACAAGGCCCTTTCTAAATCACAGCCGTCAGTATCGATGTGTTTCTTCTTACCTGAATTCCATACCCAAGCCTCCTTTGTTTATTCTTTTCTTTTCAAACCGGTGGAAATTAGAGTAAGTAAATGTCATTTTTATGCGCCCTGTTATGACGGCCCCTGTCATGTGTCTTTAGTAAAAGGAAACCTGTGTGACATGCTGATTGAGAGCGTCTCCGCTGTTGAAAAGTGCCCTGTCTGAAACACTAAAAGCCCACTGCAGCCTCACAAATGGAGGTTGCCTTCTCCAACCACATGCGTCTCATTTGTGTTTTGTTTAAACTACTGATGCCTTAATACAGCTGCGGATGAGTTATTGTCCAATTCACAATGAGAGAAGGATCATGCGTATGACCGGGCTTTATCGCTGGGCTTTGCCTGCACTCTGTAAAGTGTTCTGCCGTTGTGGCGGCCGGATACCTGAGAGACAGCTTATTAGCCGCTCAATTATCTGCCGGGGCATACTTCCTTGGGCCCGTGAGTGGGAACGGTGGGCTGGTTTGATGGGGTTTTGCTTCTGGCTATGAGGCACAAAAGCTAGGTTTGTCACAGTTCCCTTTTCAGATAACTCTTCAAATCAGAGAGATAGTACCTTCACAACAGACCATTAGTCATTCCTCGAGCACATAGCTCCTATAAAGGCTGCGGTCAAGTGCATGTTTATGAATTGTAAAGCATATGGGAGAAAAATATTGTATTTTCAGAATGAAAGCATTAGAGTTATTGCAGGGAACAGAACAGACAACGTGGAAGACATCCATAAGACGGAGAATTCATTAATGAGGGATCTCTGCCTAACAGCAAATGCTTGTAAATCTTCAACTTACATTTACTTTAAAGACCCTGAGGAATGGAAAACACAAATAAATGTATTAAAGTCAATTATCTCTCTCTCCTCCTCCTCTCTCTCTCTCCATCATATATATATTATCATTACAATAATCGTCAGCCTATATCGATCCACTGCTAGATGAACTCCTCCCCGAGATTTTTCCACTTGTTTCGATCTACAGCTTCCCTTTTCCATGTCATGGCTGCAAAGTTTCTTTTAGGTCTTTTTTCATCTCTTGGTATCCATCTGATAGATCCATCTTTGATCTGTTCTTCTTGCAGTGTGTCCGGCCCATTGCCATTTTAACATTTTCACTCTATCAATGATGTCACATATTTTAGTTTGTTCTTGAATACATTTATTTATTTTTCTCTCTCTTCTTGTTATTCCAAGCATGCATCTTTCCGTCCTTCTTTGTGTCATCTGCAGTTTCTATAACATTTTTGCATTTAATTACCAGGTTTCACAGCTTTAAATGAGGACTGGTAGTGCACATTGATCAAATATTTTTCTCTTCAGGCAAATAGGTAGATTTCCTTTCAACAGTGTGGTGTTTATTTCAAATACACTCCCTCTCACTTTTTTTTTTTTTTTTTTAGTATATCTCCATCTGCACTGATTTGATGTCCAAGGTAGACAAAACTTTTGGCTTCAAGTATTCATTGAACTACTTAAAAATTATTAGATTTAACAAAGCTGTTGAACATGACTTTGATTTTATTCAAGTTCATTTTAAGTCCAGTTTTCTGACTTGCATGTGCGAATTCTTGAAATTGAAGATGCAGGTCTTCAGGATTTTTTGTCAATATGATGATGTCATCAGAAATCCATGCGTTTCTTCCCAGTCCAAAGTCTTGCACACTTCTTCAAGAGTTGCCGTGAAATATTTTGGAGAGAGATTGTCTCCTTCGCAGATCTTGATCTTGTCAGAGTTGGATTGTTGATGTAGCATTGTTGTAGATATTCCTCAGTGTATATAAATGTCATTATAGGTGATGTTTCTTTTCCTTCTCACATTTTCCCGTCTCATTCTTTCAAAGGGTTTCAAAGGAAGACACTGATTTAGCTGCTAACTCTTCAGGAAGACGGTTCCAGAGCCTAGGAGCCCTAACTGGAAATGCACGGCTCCTTTGGGTTTTAGTGTGCAATCTGGAGCAGTCAGAAGAGCTTTGTCCTTAGATCTGAGTGGATGTTCAGTTTTATATGGGGTTAAAAGCTCAGTAATGTAATCGGGGGCTATCCCAAGTCTTGTCTTTAAAGGTCATTAATTAGTCATCATCATTTTAAAATCAACTCCAAAAGCAATTGGAAGCCAGTGCAGTGACGTGAGGATTGGGGTAATGTGTGTCCTGATTAGTGAGAACCAACTAAAAGGGAGATCTCTATTCATCACATGCTACTATGAAACTATTTTTTAATAATGCCATTTATATATATCTTTTACCTTTCAAGAACTAAAACGCGCTTGTTCTTTGGTTAAGATTGATTGGTTTTATAAAATAACCACAATGCAAATGTATTTATTTATTGTGTAGTTATATTTATGATGAGGTTACTGTTTGGTATTTTTATGTAGTTCAGCTGTCATGACAATTAAAAAAATAACAATACTGCTTTCAATAAAAATCCAAATATCACTAATTACTTGAGTGCAGCTAAAGTGACAGGTGTAGGTGTGTGATGCATGTCTTTTGCAGAAAAAAAGCTGCATTTTGGGACTGAGCTGTGCCTCTGACCGCAGAATGAACTTCAGCCTGTGAGAAAATTATAGGCTTTCAAAATAGACAGCAGGTTTAACTGCAGGCTGTTTCTGTAACCCTCCTTTACCCCATAGAAACAGAACAATTACCAAGTAGAAAGCTGTGCATACCTGCTGCAACCTGCAGGTAAAAGCAGAGGCAGTGTATTATTTTTATTAAATTGATTTTTTACTTATATATAAAAAAAAAAATGGGTCAAAGCACAGTGATAATGCGGGGCTGTATTGTATAGCAAGCCAGCAAAGAAAAATCACAGGTGTTTGATGCTGTATGTATTTGTAAAACAGCTGTCTGTGTTCCCTCCCTCTTCTCTCTTTGAAGCTGTCATTATTGCTGTGGCATTTCCTGTGTTGCTACAAATGATCTGAGATTGCTGTCCCCTGTTTTTATTCGCTGGCTGTCAGGTCACGTCGGTTCCAACCCGCAGACGCCCGTGTAAGTACAGTGTTTGCTTTACAGTGTGAGTCAGTCCCCTTGCAGAGCTCGTCTAGATTTGACTGTTCAACAGGATTCCTCGCTCCGGCCCCACCTCCACGCCAACTCCTTGGGACCTGTCAATCAAGCGCTGCGAATGAAGAGCAGTGATTTCTGAATGAACTCTCCACCTCTGGTAGTGTCAGCACGGCACCCATGGATGACAGAAAACCTTCCTTTCACGGATCAGGCCCACCCCTCTCTCTTTCCTTGCCCCAGGCCGCCCCTTACCTCTCCTTCAAAGGTTAGGTTGTATTGATTCAGCTGAACCACTTGAAAAATAACCCCGGAGTTACAGCAAAAACTGTGCAAATATCTCGAACAACTAGGTGTATCTATTATCAACCTACGCCATGTCTGTTTTTAAATAAAAAAAAAAGAATTTACTAGCGCTAGATAGCTTGTTATTTTAGGTCTATTAGAAGACGAGAGGACTCAACGAAGCAATTTGCGGTTGTTGTGTGTTTGGCACAGTTACAAAATACTGCGGTGTCTGGAGGGCTTGAGTTTTTTAAGACAAAATCACCCAATTAGTAGCCCACTTATAAAAATGTTTGCATTTTCGTTTTTTTTGGAGCCGGCATTTAAGAAGTATTTGCATTTGTTTACAGGGTTTACAAACAAAAGAGATGGCATTTCAGTTATTTGTTTTTTATTAAATGTATTTAAATATTCAAACAGTCACACATATACAGTAGAAATTACAATAAACGCCGTGAGAAACAAAAATTATACATTCCGAGCACACCTTTTCTCTCCGTTCAAAAATGTGTAATTCGCTTACCCAACAAGCTTCTTATTTACACCAGAAAAATATTATTATAGGTCTTTATATGAAACAAAAATATATACTTTTTTTCTTTACAAATACAAATATTGCAAAGGGAACACGTTTAAAAAAAAACGGACAGATGCTGACATGCAGTTAAAGACAGTTTCATGTTTCTGAGTTTGTAGTCTGTCAGTCAGCTCATGGGTAGGTCGAAACTTTTGTTTTTTCATACACCAGAGCCTTGGGGCAGAGGAGCTTTTTTAAATCATCTTAAAATGTCTGGCAGTTTCCATTTCTGTATAGCTGGCTGGGAGTGTGATTTATTAATTCAGGAGTTTCTGACAGCTTTAGCTTTGGTTGCAGTAATACAATCAGCATGTCCCAGTGTCAAAACAGTGTTTTAAAATAAAAAAAAACAAAAAGAAAACACTGTGAAAGCCTCTTTAATAATATTACATATCAAAATGAGATATTTCAAGTAACTGATATGGTATTTTTAATGTTCTTTTTACAAAGTTGTGTATAATTGCACAGAACGTCGCATTTATTGATGTGTATGTAGTTACTGTGTGTGTGAGTTTTCTTTGTTGTCATTGTTATTTTTTCTGTGCACATTTTTTAAACCTCTTGTGTTTATTTTAGGATATAGGCACAGATTAATCCGTGGCCTTAGTTGGGTCTCTGCAGGTGAAACATAAAGTTAACACAACATTAAGCAAATTAAATTAAACTCCTAAAGACATTGGATTGGGTCTGAATGACTTGGAAACTAAACTGGTTACATTGGATTCAGTATCGATGGCATGTTAATCTTTTATTTGTATTTAAAGTTTGGATTAGGACACCTGATCCCAGCAGACAGACACATCATTATTGTCACTGGATTCTGAGAATGCAAGAACGCAACGTACCATATGATTATTTGTGTTTGTACTTCTTGTACTTGTAATTTGTGTTTTTGTATGTATATTGAATATCTTATAAACCTACCACACCAGTTTCCAGCCTATGTGTATAGCTGAAGGCAAACTAAGTAATAAACTTAGTCAAAACATCATGAAAACACTTTTAAATGCTGTACATCTACCCGAAAGACAGTGAATATAATACTTTAATTCATCCAGTTGTTGCTGTTGTCTGTGCATTCCTCCCAAGGGGAAAATGCATCTTTACCAGCACGATTGCTTTTAAAAAGAGAGGACGATACCCAGAACCTAACAGAGTTCACACGGCACAGGACTGGATAATACTGGATCAGAACAGCCTCCTCCCAGTTCAATAAGCGACCGTCCTGAAGGTTAGGCAGCACAGTATCGTGTGTCACGCACGCTAAACACTGATGTCTGAGGAGAGGAATGACCCACGGGGCAGGTGAAATCAGTAGCATTTCAGGGTAATTGCAGTCCCATGCCGGGGGAGGTTTGCTGTGCTGTGAGAAGAGAGAACACGTGAGTCACGAGAGTTCTGTTAGAGCCGCGTTTCCTCCGATCTTTGCCGAGCGGGTTTAACGCCTGAAGCTGTCTTCCAGTCTGTCCGCCGCAGCCCCTAGTCAAACCCTACTGGACATAAAGGCCTAGTAGTCATGTTTCTGTCTGGTGACACCGCAGTGTCCCTGAGGCACTAAGTGCTTGCGTTTCCCACCCGCAGGGGAGGTAGTCTTTCGGTTCTCGGCGGCTCTAACTCGACGCTGGCGTCTCTGGCTGCAGTGTCGGGGCCGGCTCCGGTCGTGAGGGCTCTGTGGGGCTGCCGTTGCTGGCCGCGGCCGCCGCACTGAGGTCCTCCACCCGGGCCGCCGGCGTTTCTCCCGGCTCGGGCCCAGCCTTAGCGGCCCGCTCCTTCTCCGCCAGCCTGGCCAGCCTCTCCTCGGCCTCGATCTCCTCCGTGGTGGGGATCGAGTTCTTCTTCGGCCGGCCTTTTGGCTTCGTGGGAGCCTCCTGACCTCCTTTGAGCACCTTTAAAGAGAAAGTGGATTATGAGAAAGAAAGGAACGCCAATAAAAGGAAAGTGATACCTACAAAAGGAGTACTTAGTGTACTTAGTGCTTAAGCTGCTCAGTTTTAAAGATGTTTTATGTTTTATGTTTTATGCGACTTGCCACAGACATGTGTCCAACTAATCTCCCGGCACTGACACAAAAAAAGAACAAAGATCCGGTTCGACAAATGAAATGCTCACTTCTCAGAGAAACATGGCCGGCCTTTTCGAAACTAACCATCAGATTTGCATGTGTCTCTCAGATCCCACAAATGTTATGCTTTTGTAGCTCCTTGATAGTGTGGGCGTTCAAACAGGTATTGTTGTAACACAGACCTGATAAGAATCACCTCTGGTAACTGGAAACAACAGCTGTTTTTCTGTTGCACTTCATTTGTTGTATTTTTCCAAGTATTACGTTATGACACATTAGACCTTTTAACAATTATATGTCTCATTTCTTCTTTTTTCTCGTCTTCATTCTTTTGGTCTGCCAACAATTTAGTAGTGTAACTCTTATAGTAAGCCAGTCAAGGCCGGTTCCAGTCCTACAGATGCACAGTTCTGCAGGTTACCAAATTATTAAGACACTTAAGGTTGTCTTGAACTGAAATAGACATCTACCAGGACGGGATGTGTAGGCTTTTTGAGCTGGCCCCCAAGTCTAGACCCTCAATATTTCAGAACCCCCATTCCCCCCATTGTCCCCAGTCCTTGCCTCTTACCATCTTCTTCCACTTCATGCGGCGATTCTGGTACCAGGTCTTGACTTGCAGTTGGGTGAGCCCCAGGGACTGTGCCAGGTCCAGCCTGCAGCAAGACGACGACACAAGCGTTTAGACAGTGAATATACACAGAGATATCCAGACACACTTTGAACGCACTTTCTAATTCTTTGCTCCACACCGTTTGGTTTGTTTGTCACAGTCCGGTGGCATCACAAGCATCAGTTTAATGCAGGGTTTTTCAAACCGGTCCTGGAGTACCCCCTGCCCTGCTGGTTTTTGTTCCAACTGAGGTCTTAATTGCTTAATTGAATCCTTAATTGACCTAACAAAGCAATATACCATTCAATTACGTAATTAAGACCTAGGCTGGAACAAAAAAACAGCAGAGCAGGGGGTACTCCAGGACCGGTTTGAAAACCAATGGTTTAATGCATGAAAAAAAAAAGCTGCCTCTAATGAAAATATGAAGCGTATACACTTTTTATTATTAATATTTATTAAAGTGGTCTACGGCATTGTGTATAATAGCAATTAGTCGTATCTTCATTGCAGATATTTAGGAAATATGAATAAATGATCCTCTGCATATGGGTGATTTAATTTTAATTACATTTCACCCTCAAGGATTCTTGCAATTAACACCCCAGGATGGTGTACACACAATGTGAGTTCAGAGAAGTCACTAAAATGACACTAGCTGTGGAAATGCAATATGTTTCAATATTCATTGAAACAGATCATCTGGTGTTTCATTACACAAACAGGGAGTGCCCCTGAAGTCAAAACCAACACAAGAGAAGAGGCGCTGTGTGTGAATATGCATCCGTATCACTTTGGTGAATCGATTTCATTGGCAGGGAGGACTGCGGGCGTCAGATTGGTTTAGTAAAATCATATCTCGGCCTCCCTTTCTCCCCCAGTAGGGGGGCTCACCAAGAACAGACACGCAGTCACCGAGGGTCCCACGCCCTAACATCTGCGGATCATAAAATAATCGAATCAAAGCATCCGCAACCAGATATTAGAATCCGTTCCAAGCACTTTCAGAGCACATGCACACGTCCGTGACTAATTAAAATATCAGTTTGCCCGCAATATGATATCCCCCCGCTCTGCCCATTTCCCAGGAACAGAATGCGTAATTGTGGCTGAATGAATGAGTGAGAAAAAGCAGTTCATCAAAAAATAATCAAAAGCTTTTTCTGTTCTTTTTTTTTCCTCCTCCTTATAATGATTTGATTCAAAGTTCCTTGGCATGCTCTTTGTGGAAGTCCTTAATCCTCAAATTAAAGGCTTTTCCACCTTTACTGTTATTATGGCCTCCCTTTTGGGTTAGTTGAAGTGAAACACCCCGAGGAAATGAGGGGATTACTTTTTGGCTTTCCCTTCGTTTCGGCTCCAGTCAATCAATCGGAAGTGTTCATTTGAGATTATAATTTAGGCCAGTCGCCATTGCGGCAAGCGGGTAAGGGGCCAAGCGCAGCAGCACACAGCATGGTACGGCAAAAACAAACGCTATAAAATATGAGGGGGGTCATGTAATCGGTTTTTAACGGCTCAGCTCTGTCACTTTGTCAATACCGCGTCTCTGGTCTCCGAGGCGGAAGGCACATATTAAGTGCGGAGGCAAAGAAAGTCATTAGAGACCTGAAATCGCCGCTTGCTAGTCATTCGTCATTATTCATGTTCTGCGCAGCCAACCGCTGTAGAGAAGGCCAACGCCATAAATGAGTTCACTGGCCTGACCTCAGTGCAATTAGTCTGTCAGATTGAACTTTTTGATTTAATTAGATTTATCGAGTATGATGTTTTGGGTTATTTCCATAGTTTATGATGATGATGATGATGATAATAAAAGTAGCAGAAGTTTAGTGTTATTAATTAGTAAGTCATTATCTTTCCTCTTTCCTCCGTCTGAAAGGGAGGCATCCTCAGTTTGAAATGGTCGAGAAGACAAACGGGTTCTTCTGGGAAACCCTGGGACGTTAACAGTCGGGCTTTTGCAGTGAACGTTTCCAACGATTTAATCATCTGGTTACGCCAGCGTCGGATTCGGACACAATATTTGGCTTTGCCTGCCCGACGCATTGTCACAATCCCTCCCTTTGTGCTACACAAACCATTAGCTCACTTGCAAACTATGCCTCTCTGGCTCGCTTGAAGCCCAATGAGCAAGCGGGAGGGCGGGCGACGAGGGCAGAGAGAGAGACGTGAAACCGAGAGGTGTGCTTGTCATATCGGGATTAGGTGAATTTTTCCAGGAGTTGGAAGGACGTGCATCATTGTTGCCATGAAAACAGCGGCAACAAATGCTTATTTACTGCTCGGAGTTTAACAAGATCATAGAAACTATACATGACCACTGAGCCACCTTAGGAAACCACGATGGGGTTTGTTGTTCAAACCGAGACCGAAACCGAACTCCCCTGTTTCTTCCACGTACTGATCGTATCTCTGCCCCCCCAGGATGACCTGACTCTCCACAAACAGACAAACACACCTTTTAAAAAAATATCTAGGTGGCGATCAAATATTATTGTTTGTAATTGATTAGCTCAACCTATGTTTTTGGCCGTTCGTGTTAAGAGAACTGATGACTGACAAGGGGGTTTAAAATCACTGCCACTCAGGTCTGTTCAATTCACCTGTATTTGGACTTTTATTATGATTATTATTTTTTAATTAGCTACTCCAATCTTAATTCTATCAAGTAGTGGTGTTGTTTGTCTACAAGGCCAGATCTTTAAGAAAAATGCCATCTCTTTAAAAGCTAATTCAGCAAGCGCATTGTCCTATTAATTATTTTTTAAATATTGTTACCGGTGTAATTCTGAGCACAGATCATTTTATTTGTTCAATTTATTTGTTCGAATGTGTCTGAGTTTTTGTAAGGCTATAGGAGTTTGTTTTGCGTCTCCTGATTTAAACTCCAGGTCAGGTTATAAAAACTGTATTTCTTACTTTGAAAACCCAAATGAATTTTAATTATGGCCTGAGGTTATGCTCAGAAGAGTGTGATTGCTTGAAATATTTCCAATAACCACAAATTGAAACTAGGAAGGGAATTAATCACTCTGACTACAATATGATTCTGACTTTAGAATGAGGTCATTGATACATTTCTAAGGGAACCATAAACTCAAACATTGAATCATGTACATTTGATCTAACATTAGGAGAGAATAAAAGGCTACATTCATGAAACATTTTATTTTGGTTTCCTTTTGGCAGCACGTTTAATGTAAAATTCAATAATTCCTGAAAGTAAAAACGAGAGAAACATAAAATGCCATTATTCATGTGTCCGATCACGGAGCTGCAGGGACTGTCAGGAAAGTTAGTGTGATCTTAGAGAAAAATGGAGGTGATTTTTTGTATTTATTTCACTGTTGAGAAGTTCCAGTGCGCTGTTGTTGTTAATAAAATGCTGAGAGAGACTGGTGACCAATGTGTCCTTTTCCCATGCAGAGACTGTTTCTGCGCTTAGAAAATATTACTGTTCTGTATTACTGAGAAACACAGACCGAGGGACAGACCGAGAGACCGAGAGAGAGAGAGACCGAGAGACAGAGACAAAGTGAGAGAGAGAGAGAGAGAGAGAGAGAGACTGAGAGACACAGACCGAGGGGACAGACCAAGAGACAGAGAAAGAGAGAAAGGGAGACAGAGGGAGAGAAACCGAGAGACACAAACCGAGGGACAGAGAGACTGAGTGAGAGAGAGACCAAGACCGATCGACAGAGAGAGAGAGAGAGAGAGAGAGAGAGAGAGTGTGTGTGTGTGTATGTGTGTGTGTTGGGGATTACTATACAGGATTCCTAGTAAAAAACTAAATAATGTAACTGATTAAGAGGTCCACAGCAACTTGAAAATAGGTTTTATCTGCCCAGCGTCGCCAGTGACGATATTCTACAGCTGGAAAATCGAAAGACGCCCAACAAAAACCCAAACAGTAATCAATCAATCCCAGTCAGTCAGGGTCCATCGTTCACAGCTGAACAAATCAAAGAGCTCTGTACCCAGAAAAAAACAAACGCACGCATATCGTCTGGCCTATAGACGGCGCCCCAGTGAGGCGTGGCAGTTCCCCTGTGCGGTGCCTCAATCAGCTCTTCTGTCATTGTGTAGCTGCTCTGCGTTTTACCACACGAAAGAGTCTCTCTCACCTGTCGGGGGTGGACAGGTACTTCTGCTTCTGGAACTTCTTCTCCAGCCCCATGAGCTGCAGCTCGGTGAAGATGGTGCGGCTGCGGCGGGGCTTCTTCAGCCGGGGGGCCCCCTGCTCCGTCTCCGACTCGCTGCTGATGCTCAGGGGCGTCTCGCTGGCGGGGGGCTCGCCGCGGGGGGCCGGCAGCAGCGGCAGGGCCAGGGGCATGCGGGCGGGGGGGGACGAGGACTGCCGGGACAGGTGGGGCAGGCCGGGCGGCTGGCGGGTGATGACGGAGAGGAGGGGGTAGGCGCGCAGGGAGGAAGGGCCTGGAAGCACAACACAAAGAAGAGAAACCGCTGTGAGACAACTGGACTCCGCGGTGACTTTTTTGGTAACTCGCTTCTCTCCTGTAGTCTTTAGTGGGTGGGTCAAACTTCAGATTTAATATGGCCCCCCGGCTCATGCTAACACAGGTGGCCTTTCAGACAAGAGTGTACGATGTTAAAACTGCCCTGCCCAAGGTGATCTGGAGTTTAAATGCGTCACAGCTTCTCCCCATTTGAGCAGACAAACACAATAGTGACTGCAGTCTGCCCAGGGTTATTCAGAAGTGAACAGTTAGTGTGTTTCAGCAGTTTATGACTCTAGGGGAGGATTGTCTCCATTAGAGGAACGTATTCCTAGTAAACTGTGTGCAGACAGAGACTGGTACCCTGGACAGCTCTGCACTGAAGGGGAGCTGCTGGTATTGTCAGGTGCTGGTCCGTTTTAATGGGAATTTAAGATCTGCTAACTAAGCATCACTTATTAATCCCAGCCCCACTGCTTTTGTTTTTGTTTTGTATTCTGTGTGTGTTTTCAAACTTAGAAGACGATTAATATGATCGTTTTAAACGTATACAGATTTCAGTGGAATCCTCTCTAAGTTACTGCCCTTTTGACACAGAAATATAATTTCAAAATGATTAAAAAGTTGACCATTTCATATTATTATTGTTGTTGTAGCAGTGTTTTTCCATCTGAGTGTTTTGTTTTTCAGTATGCAATATTAAATGTATGTAGTATCATACTATTTAATTGTTAGAGAAATAGACATTCGCCCCTTCATTCAGATATTAAGTGATATGAACAAAATAGATAACAACACACGGCATGCAATTACCAATCAATACCAGTCAGTCAGGGTCAGTCGCTCGTGGTTGAACAAACCCTGCGTTATTCATGCATTTGTTGGTTTGTAGCTCTGAGGTGAGTCAGAGCAAGAGGATTGAAAACAATCTGCTGCAAACGGTGGACCGCAGCTCACGCAATCATACCAGGATGGACACAAACTGACACAAACGTAGACTCGAACACAGATTTACGAAAAAAGCGATACAACTAACACAAGTGACATTTTGCACAGCAGCCTCAGACTCCAACTAGGGATCATTAAAATGTATTAATCATATGCCATGACTCATATTTGAAAATGACCATTCCAATAACATCTTTACAGTTAGTGTTTTCCCTCAAAGTTAAGATTTAATGTTTTTCCCCCTCCCTTCCTATATTTGCACACCTATTTGGTACCGCAAAACACACATGCAGTACAATGCACTGGCTTTGCTTTGGAGACACAACGTCCTCTCGATCAGACAGGTGTGGGGAAAGCGTTATCTTGCTTTGGATCATAAATACAGCGAGAAGACGGGTACTAACGGAAGGTCTTTGTTTCATCACTCGCAGCGTGTTTCGCTTCGCAAAGACAAAACTCTCCGAGATAATCATTTTTATTTTATGCGAGCAGATACATGACTCAACTGTGATCTTCAACAGGAGGCGCTTGCAGTGAAGGCCAATAAATCTCCACATGGGCTGTCACAAGAAGTCGTTTTTCTCGTTTGTTTTTTTCCCTCCCGGGCAGCACTGAGACGCCGGAGTCAATAAAAAACAGCAGTTGTCTGGAAGCTAACCAGTAGTGAATAAAGATGTTGCCTCGGTATTAATTCAGAAAAACCCTTAAGCCTTCAAAGATATAAAGTACAGTTGTAATGTATGTGTAAAATCAGACTGAAATGCATCTTCTGTGCTTTTCCAAAAAATATGAACAGACACTTTGCCTCCCCTGATTTTATGTGGCACAAGGAATTCAAACTAGTTATTGTGACAATTTCGTCTCCATATTTCAGACGTCCTACAGGCTATTTTGCCCTCACTATCTGTTACTGCTCTGAGGAGGCCTGGGGAATATCAAAGCATAACCTGTGATTGTTTCTCAGTGGCCTGGCAGTTTCAGTTTTCACACACCCCCTTCCCACTGAGTCACTAGTACTACTATTCATATGATTAATAATATTGTTTAGCAGGTGATAACTTTACTTTTCTGCTTTCGGACAATCCTCTCAGAACTTGCATTTGGAACGGAATGATTCTAGAACTGTTGCAGTGTATCATGGGATTTAATTTAGTTTGTATGTCTTCTACAGCACAAAACGTGTTGTTCAGTTCTCACCGCACTCTGAGGAAAGGGATTTTCAACCACTATTGACATCTCTTAATAATAGATATTCAACTTCCGCTCTAGAGAGAGAGAAACCCTAGAAAGGGCCGAAAATAAACTGCTTGAAATGTACACCGAGTCTGGTGGGAGTAACGGCTCGAATGTAACACTTTTGTATTTGGTTATTATTTGGTAAAATAATCAAACTCAACTGAAGCTGAGGTACTTAAGGTGACAAGAGATGAATAAGTTATTTATGGAGAGTAAATCGGTGGCTGTAATCTGGTAATTCAGCATGTGTTAGGAGCCCAGGGGGAAATGTGTGGATGAGTCAGAGTGTGTTGCAGCCTGCCCCCTCCCCGCTCTCCCTTTCGCTCCGAGCGACAGCGCCGCGGTTGTCTTCAGGATGACATCACTGGCATCGGTTATCTCATCCCCGATATTCCACCTCAGAGGATCATTAGGGGCTGCAAGTCTCAACAGACGCTCCTCTAGCCGTGCACAACACTCATGTCAGGCCGAAGGAATCTCGCCTGCTTTGCTCGCTCTCGCTCAGATGCGTGCCATTAATTTTCTTAACAAGGGTGCATGTTGAAAGCTCAGTCCAATAAATAATTATCTCGGCCGCTAATACAATCACCCAGATTTGATAAAAATAGCAATGAGCTTTTGGTAGGTGGAGCCGAAGTTATTTTAATGAACAATATTTTAAATCTCAGGTTTGGAAGATGCGAGCCAGATGCTAGAATATTATTAGGATTTAATTCAACAGAAAATCAACAGCAGGCACAGTAGTATTTCCTAAACCATTTGCAACCACAAGTTTACATTTCATTTTTCGAAATTCTAAAAAAAAATAAAGCCAAAATGCAGTATTCTACTAATCAAGAAAGTTGGCAGATAAATAAATAGACTATTTATCCTTAATTTGCCCACTGCAGGACTTCATTACAACTGCTTTAGATTACTATAGTGCATTGAGATAATTAATCTGAGAAACATCTGCCCAAGGTAAAGGCAATTGGTGTATCTTTTTATACTTTGTGTGTCATAAACAAGTATAATTCTCTATCTTTATAGCAGTGATGCACTGGAATTTCAGTATATATATATATATATATATATATATATATATATATATATGTTGACTCTAGAGCTACACCCTGGGCAGCCGCCCTTTCACCGGTGGATCCCTGGTGTCTCACTCGGTTGTGCTTGTACAGTTCATGAATCAAGTGTTTGTGTTGTATTGAAAAGACATCAGTGCCTGTCAGCGGTGTGTCACGTTCGGATCCTGACAGCCCGGCAGGTTGTCAGTCGTGTCATTGTGGGATTGTGAAGGCACTACTCACTGGTTGGCACCTGATCAGGGTGGATTTTAATACACAAACGTCTCCACAAACCCTCACAAGTGTCTTTTTCTTTCCCATAAGATAAACAGTGAGGACAATATGTGAGTCTTACCATGACCCTGTGGATGTTTGCTTTACGTCTTCTGCAATGAGCGCTTCGTTGTAAGTTACAGTTACAGCTGTGTGTTTAATACTGCAGTTGCTAAAAAGAAAAGCCCAACGGTCTTTTCATTGTATGTCAGTTTGATTTCATTTGAGTGAAGTGTACGGCCAACTTTAAAACCACATAAAGCCAACTTTTGCAGGCTTTGTCATTCATGTCCTTCCTTGCCAGCCGTAGAGCTTGTACAGTCCCTGTGCGTGTGATCAGTAAACAATCTGGGAGATGTGTAATGTATTACTTTTAACCTATACAGTATATACCAATTCACATATAGGATCAGCAACACCTTCATAAGAGGTTAATATTAGGACTACGACTCCACCACACGATGCAAAGCACAACAGGTTACTCAAATAAATACAGTGACTGTGACGCTGAGAAAAGAAACGCCCTTGGTTTAGTGAAGGGCAACAGATATTATATTTGACACAGAGTTAAGGTTCGAGATTGCACTTATTAAATGTGTGTTAAATGTGTATTTTTATATAATCATCTTCATCATAATCATGAGGGATGAAGGACTATATATATGTAATTTGCAATTTAGGACATTTTTTGTGACTGTAGGGCTCTGTTTGCATGAAGACGTTGTGTAGTAACATCATTGTTTTATAATGGAAACGTAAAATGATTACAACTGAAATGCATTATTGTACAAATAGTTGGCATTGTTTAACTGCAAAGAATTCTGGCTACCAGTTAATTGTGTCAAGACTTGATGACATTTCACTACCAACAACACCGGCCTGCTCTGTTTGTTGAGGATTATCCTGCAGATTCTGTAAAAGCCACAGCTCTCCTGTCGGTTCTCCTCCGTGAGCCACCCCCCCTAGCAAGAGGGCCACTGAATCAACTTGTGCTCGATGACTGCACTTTCCTATTTGCACATTTTTCAACACACTGTCATGTGAGATTACTCGAGTGCTGATGTTATCTTTACCTTTTTCCCCCACTAAAAGCTTTGCCCTGGGTTCCGATGAGAGATGAGTTTCCAAATGAAATATTATCACCCAGTGTTACACCATTCATTTTTTTCCCTGTGTCTTGTAATGATCTATAGAGTTACAGCCTCCTACTCTTCAGTTGAGATAGCGTAGCGACTCCCAGGAAACGTTTGCAGTGTCTCCACAGCCATAATCCACCCAGACCCTTCCTTGATCATTTTTCTTTGCATGATTCCGTTTGCAGTTCAATTATTTTACATGCATTTAAGAAAACCAAGATACATTTGCATTCACTGTGCACCAGCAGGGATATACTTCAATTGTCCACATTGCGCACATTGTATTTAACTATAACTCTGTCCTTCGGCTGATTTATAATGGCAAGTTCTTCGGCACACCCATCCTCCTGCTGGGCCATATATAAGCATTCGCTCTTATCTAAATGATCAAATACCACTTCCACAAAACTGCTGCTTTTCACTGCAAGACGTCAAATTCCTTTTCTCCGCAATAATTGGATCTGTCATCCTGCCGAGCACAGTTTTCTGCTTGTATCAGTAATTGTGTCTTATTTGTGAATTGCACACAACAGTTATCCGCTCCTTCAAATGCCTGCGTTTGAGTGACCTTCATATATTCTACAGTGTGCTAATAAAGAAGACAAGCCGTACAAAAGGACAGGTAAATCAAAGTTCAATTCTTTATGGAGAAATACATTTGGGGAAAAGTCTTTAAACTCGTGGCTCTGTATTCATGTATGTAACTTATTTTGTTGTGTTTTTAATTAGTGCAACAGAGATGAGAATATGAAATCTGGTTCTTCGCTTTTTCATTTTAGGAGATACAGTTTGTTTATTGATGCCTTGTGTTGTTGTTGTTGGTGTTGTTTTAACCTGCATATTAACTGACTGAAATTCATCGCACCAAATTACAAAATCAATTTCTTTTTGTTTTTATCATTTTATATTTTCAAAGAACGACGCCTAGAAAGAGTGAGAGAAACAGAGATGGGCGAACAGAATAGGGGCAGGAAATAACAGTGACTTTTGCCAGAGCTGTTGTACTCGGTCATTTTCAACTGTATTCCACCCTAATTGAATTTCCTTATTGCCTGTACTGTGTGAGAAAAAAGCATCCCTTTTCACCACATTACATCTACTGAAAGGACTCCAGGGCAGGACTGTCCCACAGTGACACCTGCTGGACACTGTGTCGACCGCAGATCTCTGGGCTAGGATTCCTCTCCCAGCACCAGCACTGAAACCAGGGCTCGTGGCCTTTGAAAATCAAGGGCCTCTCAGCCTGCCAGGATCTAAATTGGGAATACAAGCCACTGAAGAGGATGAATATACAGTATCTCACACCCGGCCCCACAGCTTCAAATAAATGGGGGACACTGGGCCCAGAATCTGGAAACATGTCACTCTATCCACATAGCGCAGCGCTGCCAAAACCTTATAGTGCCCTCTAGCACCAAGCAAGGCCTGGGATATTGATCAGAGCGGCGCTGGTCCATGTATTTTTATCTCGCTGCTTGCGTTTCCGTCTTCTGGTTTTATTCGCGTCACTCTCCGTGAAAAAAAATAATTATGAATTCTGTGGGGACTAGGAATTCTGTGTAGTGTTTTAAATGCAGTTACGTTGGTGTGATAGTTTGTGTTCCTCATGGGGCATTTCTGTCAAAGGCGTTTTGTTTTGATCCACCGAGAATCGCACGTCGGCTTTCGGGGGAGAAAAGAGCGCGAAGAATTAAGAAAACCAGCGTCCGTCAAAAATGTATTTCAGAACGAAACCATACAAAGCATTACTCTAATTACTGTTTATCAATAATAGTAATAATAGCAACAATAATAATAATAATTTGTAGTACTAGTAGCAACAGTAAAAGTAGTATGATTAATATACATATTTTTGATGTTGTTTTTTACACCAGACAAGCTGATTTTTTATCCTAAGATCTATCTTTAGGTGTAACTCATGCATTAAAGGAGTTGCTGTGCATGTCCTTCTTTCATTTCTTAGCATGAGAAAATGTTTACTAAACCTCCTGCCTGGCGGGTAGTAAATCTCTTTGTTACTGGAGGTTGTAATAAGTATCAGTCAGATACCGCTAAAAAGATAAGGTCAGAAACAGGTTTCAGGGAATGTTTAACCCTCTAGAGTAGCATGTTTACATATGGAAGATCAAAGGCTTATTTATTCATTTGTTTGTTTATTTGTTTGTGTATTTAATATGAATCCTATTAGAATGCACAGCCATTATGAACGCACTGCAAATGGCTGCATTTCGCTTACCGTGTCCTATGACGTGCATTGGTTAACCATTTCCTGGGTTAATAAGGGGTTAATGGTTTGAGTTGAGGAAGCCGTTGTTCACACAATACGCTGTAATAAAGCAACAGGCTCCAGCACATTGTGACGGTTCCACCCCTGTGAAGTTGTAAGTCACAATATTCTCATGAAGTCTCACTTGTGTGTTTGCAGTTTCTAATGGATGAAGCATTTTTCCATATTATTGAAAGAATAGCTGTTTATATTTATCATCGAATTAAGTAATATATTACATTAATTAACTAACTTATTATTAAAAAATAAATGGTTCTGATTATGTAAGGTAGAGATACTGAAGACCCTACAGTCTGCTCAAAGTACCTGTATGCCTTTCTCTGAATTGGCACAAGCTGGCAAGACCTTTAATTGTGTTTTGTTTTATTGTATTGAGTACCATCTCAGCAGCAGCTATGCAGAGCAGTAGTGAAGTAAAACGTTAAAATCGATATGATTTGTATTCACAACACACAGATTTGCGTATTTGAAAAGCTGTAACTCGATCTCCTGGAATTTAAAGGTCTCAATTTAAAGCAAGGTCTCGGTTAACTTCAGACAAGAGAAATCGTTACAATCAGAGATCGCATTTGTAGATGTTAAGATAGCAGCAAAGAGAGCCTTTAATTTAGATCAGATCGGGGAGTGAGCAGTGGCCTCTCTAACAGAGGAGCACAGTTCGAGAGTATGACGCGCACCGGTGTGAGGAAGAACAAAAATGAAAATCACAGCACTGAGACTTCGATTCGAATACCAGCGAGGCTTGTCTGTTTTTGCTTTTTGTTTCACTTGGTTAAATACTGTTTAATGACAACTCAGCCGAAGGAGCGTGTCCCCGAGGCAGCCGTAACCTTGTGAGTCTCATCGGAACACGTGTTCAGGACGGACTGGATACCAAACAGGATCTGAAATTGCCAAAGATAACCTCGTGTTTACCTTCTCAAGTTGCGATTTAGCGCCTCGTCTCTCTGCCCACACGGGGGGGAGCAATAGGCATCACCTGGTCAGAGATGAGTCACACCTTGCGAGAGGCCTGCCGTCATGTTTAGGAATAAAACTGAACTGAGTCGGCCTGCCCTGCACTTGGCTTTGGGGTCCCAGTCTGGTTTTAGTCATAACACTGAGAATGATCACTTTCTTCCAGACGACTGGTTTGATAAAAGTAATTATGGAGACCTCGAGGCCATGAATGTGAAAGAGACCCATGTTCAAACAGCCGCAGAATACCATTCCTTGAATATAAACCCGTGGAACTCTATTCCTTTTACTCGGTCATAATACTCAGCACTTTATCCGGAGTTATTAAAGGACACCAAATGAGCACGATGGGTCGAATGGCCTCCTCTCGTTTGTAGACTTTGTTCTTTCTGTATTTGTTGTTTGTCACTGGCACCACTTTCTAATAGCTGCAGACAGGGGACAGCAGGAATAAAAGTGTTTAGTTACTATATTTAGACCATGTGGCCCAACCACTAAAAATAAGTGTTTCCAAATGAGATAATTGAACTATTTTTACAGTAAAGTGCCTGCTTTTATTTTCGGAACACAAATAATTACACTTTAATTGATGCTTTCCCCGCCGCTGAGCCGTGCTGGCTTGCTCTTGAGGTTAAGCTGTCACCTGAAACCACCACGTCAAATTAAAGGCTTAAAAAGCCAACTACTGTATTATCATTACAATAATATTTTTGCGTTTTATAAAGAGGATTTGTTTAGCATGTGTGCGTGTGAATTGTTGTGGCGCTCTGGAGAGGTGATAGGTTGGAAAACAAAAGGATAGGCCTCCTGTGATTCAAAGTGCAGCAGAGTGAACCGCCATACACATTCCTGTCGGGAAGGACGAGCGCAGGAGGAGAGAGATTTCAACCCCAGCCCAGAATTAGTGGCTCATCTGTCCTGTCAAGAGCGTCCACAAATCTGACCGATGAGGTAAAGTGTGTTGGTGGTTTTGGAAAGTGGAAAAAAAAAAGTAATGGAACAGACCGTCAAAACTTTTTTTTTTTTTTTGGATTATAGAAATGGGAAGGGAAACAATTAATGATGATGAAATATATCATTTAAATTTGCTTGGATACTATATCTCCAATTCTGTATACTCCAAGAGAAACTCTATGGTTTTAACCTTTGGATAGGAAAGTTTGCTTATCAGCCTTCATCATGAAATGAATATTGCTAATCGAAGTGTCCTTATTACTAAGAACCTGTTAATGCTGTTAGGTGAATCTGATGCCATGACATTTATCAAACTATTTACCCCAAAAGGCCTTTAACATTTACATTCACATATCCCTCTGAGCCTCCTGGGGTCTTTCAAAGAAATGTCCCTTCAGCGTCTGGGGTGGGGTTTCCCAGAACATCGGCAGACACCATTCAGGACATCATTTCAACTTCACCAATTAAGAAGAAAATCGCAGAGGACCAGTAGTAATAATAATAATAATAATAATTCTACCAAAGCTGAAAAGGATATGTCTAAAAAGTTGTACTGTTCCTTCTCATATATTAAGTCCCACAGAACCGCAGTGTGTAAACCTCTCATTTGTAATGATCTCAAAGATTAAAACAGCAACGTGGTCCCAGTCTTAGAAACCGCATATCTGCAGCTGATTAAGACAGACATTCTCTGATTGTTTTAAATGGTTTCTATTCCACACACTTAGGTAGCTACCCAGAGGCCAGATTAAATCAGATTTATTGTACAGCTGCAGCTGTTATAAATAGGGCCGCGTGCTGCACGATCTGTCCATATAATTGATATGGCAAATTGCACAAAACACAAATTCTCAAGAAGCACAGATGGATTTATTATCTTTACTGTTTTCAAGCTATTTAAAACAAACACATCATGTGTGCTATCTTGTATCGGCAACATCAAATTGAATAGCAGCTTATGTTCAAATGGATAACACAAAATGAATACAGTTTTGTGTTAAAATCCACTAACAGTATAATGAGTTTAGTATTTAGTTATTTCAGTGTAGCGCAAAACGTTTTGATTTAACAAACATGCAGGAAGGAGAAATTAAATCTGCCCTCTACAATAGCATTGTATTTACAAAGTACAGTACAGTTTGGGGATATTGTATTGATTTTTTTTTTAATTGGAACATTATTATTATTGGAAATGGCTGATTCACAAAAACAGCAACCACTATAACAATATCCATAAGTTAATGAACCATCCAGTTTAAATTTGGCAGCTGTTTCCTAATGAAAAGGTTTGAATCCAGTCTTTTAATTGCATCATTGGCCTGAACAATATCTAGTGCCCTTGTATAACATAAAAAAAATCCATAAAGGCCTCAGATTATAATTTGATAATTTTATAATAATGCGCACAAACAACGGCTTTCTGTTTCACTTTCTCATCCTGACTGCTGTCATTGTAGCACCGGGACAGACATGACAACAACAGGGAAACTCATGAGAGGAATAAACTGGCACATTGCGTGCATGTTGTCCAGCAGTTTCAGTCGGTCGTCGTGATCTGTCCCGACTGTCAGCTCCCAGCACAGGATTGAATTCAGTCAGATGAAGGATGGGTCACATCAAGGTGAAACTCTACTGAACGGGGCAGGACTTTTCGGTTCCTTAAGACTCAGAAGTGCAGGCGGCTTCAATACTAAACAGTATCTATATGTAAAAAACAATCTATTAAACTGTTCTGGTTTTGATGAGGTTGTGTTTGTCCGTCTATGGGTCTGCCGGCTTCTTTGACTCGTTTAATTAGCAACGACTTCTGAATGAGGATTTTATTTCCGCGCAACCAACCAAATATATCTAATAAAATGCATGAAGATGATTAAATCGAAATTGATATTCCGTGGGTTTTCATTAATATTAGTTAGACATACTGGTAACAGAAATGTAGTTTTGGCTTAAAACAATAGGCTACAGTCGGATTTTCACATAGGCATATATATATATACGATAGCAAGTTTTGTGTTTAACTTTTCTAAAACGTGGGAAACAACTTGTTATTGACTATTAAATCGGCAAAACAATGCTCTCAAAAATAGAAACATGGTAATATCTGCAACTGTGAGTGTGGGCTCTCTTGACCTTTCTATAGCGTATGCCTCTCCACCAATACTGCCTGTCAAAATCCATATTTAGCTCATTTTCTCGGTATTTCAGTGTTCAAGCTTTCAAAATGTTGCTCATCTCCAGATTAACAATTATAACTATTGACGTAGTCTGGTTATTAAACATATTCAATATTGCTTTCTTAGAAGAAGACAAAAACACTAATAATAATAATAATAATAATAATAATAATAATAATAATAATAATAATAATAGTTATACTGTAAAAACGGTGGAATTGTAAATTATAAATATATATATATATATATATATATATATATATATATATATATATATATATATATATATATATATTTAAGCGCAATATTCCTTGTTCACCATTACGCAAGGTTTACTTACCATTGAGATCCCTCTACTATTTGTGTATCTACTATTGTAATACCAGGCTACTGAATACTGTGAAAGAACTACTACTAATGCAACAACTCAAAATCATAATAATCATAACCATCATTAAAGTAACAATAACAACACACAGGTATGCTGCACCTCTGCAGGAGCGCACCTGGCTGCGGCTCCTGTGCAACACCAGGGGGTGAAGGGCTGCAAACACAGCGGACTCACCCGAGCAGGAGTGCAGAGGCTTGGGTCTGACGACGAGAGAGGGGCACACGGAGTACAGGGACAGTTTCTCAAAGTAATCGCAAGTCTCCTTGGACAGGATCTCGTCGATCATGAACGTCTTGTAGCGCCGCCTGGCTGCTTTGAGCTGCCCGGGAGAGGAGAGCCGGAGCTCGGCTTGGCAGTGCATGGTGGCCCGCTGTGTCGGGAGTGGAGGAAAGTGCAGGCGCACACGGGCAGGTCGTGTCGTTTTCTCTCAAAGGTCCCGGCGGCTGCGCTCAGTTTCTGTGGGAGACTAGTCTGTGTGAAGAGTTATTAATGCACTGAGGACAAAGTGCCCCGCAGCCGCGGCTATATAAACCATCTTTACAATCCCATCTCAGGACACTGGGACTGTCAATCAAAACTCTCTCTCTCTCTCTCTCTCTCTCTCTCTGTGTGTGTGTCTTGTCTGTCTGTCTCTCTCTCTCTCTCTCTCTCTCTCTCTCTCTCTCTCTCTGTGTGTGTGTCTTGTCTGTCTGTCTCTCTCTCTCTCTCTCTCTCTCTCTCTCTCTCTCTCTCTCTCTCTCTCTCTCTCTCTCTCTGTGTGTCTTGTCTGTCTGTCTCTCTCTCTCTCTCTCTCTCTCTCTCTCTCTCTCTCTCTTTCTCTGTGTGTCTTGTCTGTATCTCTCTCTAACTCTCCCTCTCTCTATTCCCCTTTCTCTCTTTTTATTCCGCTGTTACCAAATACAGCCACTTCCTTTTACCGCGTCAAATTGAATAGTCATTTGAGACTAATATGCACCAGAACTGGATTTTAATATAAGCACAGAAAGCAGAGAACGTATTATTATTATTATTATTATTATTATTATTATTATTATTATTATTATTATTATTACAGTATTAGTAGTCGCAGTATAACAATAATATTGTATTGTTGCTCCGACAAATATATGTATATAGGCTATGCTATGTATTCTACCATATCTGGAGGTATTTTTTCTTCACATATATGTGTATCGATATAGAAAGATTAATGTCCATTTTAATATGTTCCCCATGTGCTTGTAATATTCCTGGTTTAAGTATTAGTGTTATTAACAAGAATGGTTGCGGCACCTATTTTTTCATGCTAAAATCCAGCAACACATTTTGACCTAATAATGTTTTTGTATATATAAACTTTTATATTCCTTTTACTATTATATTGTTTGCTTTGTACAACATAATTTTGACTACTGTTAACATGCGAATAAAACTTTATTGTTACATGATCATATAGCATTAACATTTTGGCAATGTACCTTTTATTATTATTATTATTATTATTATTATTATTATTATTATTATTATTATTATTATTTATTACCGTATATTATTATTATTATTATTATTAGTAGTAGTAGTAGTAGTAGTAGTAGTAGTAGTAGTATTGGTTTGATTGGTTATGTATTTCCGACTGTGCACTGGTTTGAATATATAAACACTTAGAAGAACAATCAATTCTAAATACAGGTGTTTCTTCACAACTGTGCCAGATAGATGTTTCTTCCTGTTTGAAATAGCTTAAATGTCTGCTATAATTGTGTTTTGTCTTTACACAATACCCTGTTATTACCTAGCTGACTGAATACAACATATACTGTCATAACATTTCCTAGACGTGAAACCAGAGCCTTTCTCCCTCACTTTCTGATGTATAGGAAACCGGGATGTGTATATCCGTAACAGTATACTTAGCCTATAATAATAATAATAATAATAATAATAATAATAATAATAATAATAATAATAATACGTACATATGAATACAAATTCATTATTAATAATGTAATATTATTAGTCTATTCTCGGGTTTATTCCTCTGCGCGTCATTAGAAATAAGCTGCTTGAAGTTTCCAATATGCTTCCTTAAGACTTAATGCTTTTTTTTCTTCATATATTAACTTTGATTTCATTTTTTTCGCTTCATTAGGTTTGCTTGAAGTTTCCTCCATAATTATGGTTAACTGCTGTCTTTCACTATCTTGGCACGGAGAACACATTTATATACGTAGTTCTATAATAATAATAATAATAATAATAATAATAATAATAATAATAATAATAATAATAATAATCATAATAATAATATATTTGCAATCTATTAGTTTTCTTATATTTTTAGTTTGTTTTGCGTCCATCTATTACACAGAAAAATTAGTAGTCGTATGCAATTATAAGCCAATCATCCAATAATTAATTTTACATATCCATTCAGTTAAATCAGCAATGTGTTTATGTTTCTAATAAGTCGTTATCAGATACCCTTGACAACTGCGATACAAATTAAAATAACTTTCTATTATTATTTGTATGTGTATTAATATTGTTAGCATACTTTAATGTGAGACAAATAAACAAAAGACTAGTGACCCAAGCATACATATATATGTCTATATCCCATTGAAACATTTTTCTAATTTGTTTAGATTTCGTTGCCTGTTGATTTTTTATTTTTTATTTAAATAATTAAGTAATTATAATGCTAACTATTCAGAGCCATCACCTGGGTGAAGGATTAATAATAATAATAATAATAATAATAATAATAATAATAATAATAATAATATGAACTAATTTAGTTTGGATATATTTTGGCAACATACGTTTGAAAATATATCACTGAAGACAAAATATAACAGGAGAACTTCATGAGTGACATTTCACAAGATCAGGTGGGGAAGGAAGGAAGGAAACGCTATTGTATGTATTTCTTAGTGATGGCATAAATGACATATTAGTTTGTAAACAGCATTCATTTCCAACCACGGTAAGTCCTATACAATTGATAAAGATGAGTATTATTTTAATGTATGTTGACACCTGCATTTTAAAACAAAGTGTTCTTTATCCGCCGCCAAATAAATTACATCATCAATTACAAATCTATGCACACTTCTGAACATTTTAAACCCACAATTAAACCTCTTGCTTTATTAGACTATCAAATGTAACGTAACGCCATGTATGCCTCACAGCGCATACCTTTTCTGTTTGGAAATACCAATTATAAAACCATGATATTTTATCCTGTCTCCCTGCAGGGTTTACAGATTCCCTTCCAAACTAAGCGACTCTCTTCCAACCCAGACGCGTCAGTAAATTGACAATTTCAACACATGAACGGGGGAAACTTGAAAGACGCAACTGTTCCGCAGTTAATCAATGAATTATTTTGCAATAACAAATAAACGATAACCCCCTGTTCTGACACAGCATCACTTAACGCACAATTGCTAGTTTGTTACCAAACACGCGTGTATATTGTCATTAATTCTGTAAATAAGATTATGCAAAACAATTGGAGGTGGCTTACATTTTATGGGTTAATGTTTTGTGAATTAAGAAAAACAACGAATACATAATTTGCTTATGTAAAGTGTGTGGTGTAGATGCAAGTTATATCTGTCTGTATATTTACATATATGTGTGTGTCTATGTATATACAGAGTGTACTATTGTAATGTACTTTACTAATAACGATACTGTCGTGGACATAATTTAAAATATTATTGAACACCTAAGCTGTAACCTACAGAAAATACTACTTTATACCATATTCAACTCAACTATGGTACTAATATCTTTATCATAGTATTCAAATGCCATTTTCCATTGTCCTCCAACAGATTGCACAATATATTATTAAATTATATATATATATATATATTCAATTCAATCAATGATGATCAATTGTATAATCTTACTATTATTTACACTTGCACCAGCTTCGACAGTCGCTCACACATGCAGCTAAAATGTCCCATCTCGCAAAAGTACACAAGGCTATTCCCTTACGAAAACATGGTGATGATTTGCGATCATTCAGTTTGAATGGGTGCGGACACCGTTTCTATAAATATTTCGTGTGCTTGTTATAACAGGGAAGGCATCAAAATAAATCCCGTTCAAAAGAACAAAAACAAAACAAGAAAAAAACATGAAAAACAATATCTTTGCCAGCAGGTATCAGTATTGCACAAGCAAACAAAGTAACCCTCAATGAAACGTTTTTTTTTTCTTCCCAAAATCACTTTTTTTAATTGTTGAAAAGGTTCATCAAGTGCAAGCATGACCCATTTAACATAAACCGTTTAAAATGTTAAACAACCTGAATGAGTTGATAGACATTATCAGACAACCAGCTTCTGATATTGCCCCTTACAGTGTGTATAGGAGTCACACACAGCAGCCGGTGTTGTATTGCTGGCATGAGGGACATCAGGGGGCATCACAGCGCTGCCGACAGAGGCACCCACTCTGTGACGTCATGCTAGAGCTATTAGAACAAACCCACTTTTAGAGTAAGTAACACAGATGAACTGATCATTGTTCAGAAAGGCTGTGAATTGAGTAGAACATGATTTACCCTCGGGGAAAGGGCAGGAACAGTAATGTTTAATATTCAAGGGAGTGCTACACGTTTGAAAATTAAGTACAAATTAGAGAATAATTTAGTATCAAAAGAGCATTTAGTATCTGGATCTCAACCAGATGAACTGGCATAATCCGAGGCTGTGCTTTGCCTGTGTGTGTCAGCTGCTTCTGAAAGCAAGGTAAGGTACAGGACTAGGAGATCAGTATGTTTGAAAGACATTACAAATATTGAAGCAGCTTTCAAGGTGTTATGTTTTTTTCCAGATCCCACAGAAAGGTCTTACAGCCTGCGAAACAATCCCTTTCCTTTGGTCCAGTTTCTTTATTCCCTTTAGATTAAACAATACGATTCAGAAACCATGTACCCAGAGAGGTTTAAGTGAACATTACAATTATCCATAACCAGGATAGTTATAATTTGGAGGCCACCAAAACAGAGATCTCCTCAGAAGGCCTCACACAGATTGACATCGGTGCTGGTCCCTGTGGGGAAGATTGCAGGAAGGAAACCTTTAGGGATGAATCTAAAATGCAGAGGCTTTTGAAGATTTTGGGCCGGCCTCTTTCAAAAGTGTGTCCCTGTGGCGCCTCCGGGCAGGGCTAAGGGCACCTCTGTCCTGGAGCGCTGGCACAGGTGCCCTGCAACCCGAGCAGCAGGATGTGGGATCCGTGAGGCCCCGGGCGGGCAGTTCTCGGTGGGGATCACCTCCGCTGCGCTGGTCGCAGTCGCTTCTATAAAAGTGCATGGGAGCCGGTAATCCCCTCGCCCCGGGCCCGCAGACGCCAGCCAGATTAATCAATTAAGACAGTTATGCCAGCAACCGCGTTTAATCAGGGCCTTCCCAGTACTGCGCTGTAATGGGAGGATACTCTTCATTAGGGAAATTTCCAAGCATCAGTCAGGAATTCCACACTTGTCAGTTTATAAAAACACAAAGAGCTTACAGTGTGTGTGTGTGATTTGCTGAGGTAATTGAAAACTTTGCTTATGGTACACATTCTGATTTATGTATGAATGCATCTTCAAACTATACATTCAAGCAGAAGAAATTAACTAAACATTATAGCTTCACATTTTTTGCATGCATACATATGGTGTGTGTGTGTATATATATATATATATATATATATATATATATTAAAGCTAACCTACCGTTTTCTATGTTCTCTATGAAGTAGTTCTATGTGTAAAGAAGTGTGATGAATGTATAATTAACCAATTAAATGTAAACTTATAAAAATCATGATCTAATTATCCTCATAAATCTGTAAATTAAATAAAGCCTAAAACGGAGACTATTGCTTAATTTAATGCACTGCTAATTGAGTTCCTGTACCGCTCTTTAGATTCTGAAGCTGTCAGGTTGTAAATATGTATTGTTCCTTATTTATTTTTTACTCTTCTAAACCTTGTAAGATGCCTTGCATGCAGACATCCTCCAAATAAATCAACAAATACAGGGCAGGCTTTAGATAAACGCTCTAGAACAATGCATGCGGAGAAAATGTCATTCAGGAATTGTGGCGCCCCCTGCCGACAGATGAAGATACTGCAGCCACAGACGAACACGGGACTTTCCACTCCCTGTGAAGAGGGGCTGAGCTTCGGACCCGGCGCTGAGCTGGGACACGACACTGTGCGATACTTACCTGCCACTGAAAGCCCTCCCAGCCCTCTTGATTAGATTTAAATCTGGACTTGATGTGTAATATTGTATTTAACCAGCAGAGGGCAACCTTAAGGGGAAAAACAGTCCGTGTTTTAATATTCCTAGTCTTGTTTGGGTCGTGCTTTGTCTCGTAGGGGATTTGTCATGAGCATGCGGTTATAAATGCGTGTCATTATAGTTAATTTTATTATGAATGTTTCTACAACTATCCTTCTCCCAAAAAATGTAATATTCAAATGACAGTGCCTCGCGAATTTGTTAACCGAAATAAAGTGCTTATACGTTTTAACAGACACATCTTTACAAACGTGCATATTATTTACGCATGACATACCCACCTCCCTGCTTTTTCAAAAGTCCAAACTGTCCAACTAAATCAGTTATTTTCATGGATGTTCCAAATATGGTTTCCATTCACAGCGCTTTTTAAAGGAATTAAAGTCACATTCAGACCCACAATGAAGTCCAGTATTGAAACCTTGCCTCCACCGACATGCAGTGTGCTGGCCAAGGTGCTGAAATAATGGACTGGTAGAACTGGGAGATGCCACTTCACGCACTCGACTACAAGACGATTAGTTTTATTTATCTCACACTAAACACAATTACCACCTTCACAGAACATCTGGTTTTGACACAAAATCATGTGAAACTGATTTTTCACCCTGGAACAGAGGAGACTACGTGGGGACTTGATTCAAGTCTTCAAAATCATGAAAGGCATCGACCACATCAAACCAGAGGAGCTTTTCCAGATCAGCAGGGACACACGCACCCGGGGACACAAATGGAAATTGGGCTTCAAGGCATTCAAGACAGAAAACAGGAGACACTTCTTCACACAGAGAGGCGTCACAATCTGAACAAACTCCCCAGCGATGTGGCTGAAGAGACAATTTGGGAACATTCAAAAACAGACTGGATAGGATCCTTGATCACTTAGTTATTAATGGACACCAAACGAGCACGATGGGGCGAATGTCCTCCTCTCGATTGGACTCTTATGTGTTAAAACTGAAAATCAAGTAATGAAACAATGAATACAATACCCAAACCAACTCGCCGTTTCTGTTGTTGCAGGAATAGGACCCAGATATCGACCTGCGTTACTCAAGACTTACTCACCTACAACTCCATCACAGATCACGCTGAGCCCGAGGCACAAATCACACAGGCGTCCCGTCAGTAAACACACAGCAGACGGAGGTCAGTTAGAAAAGGAATTTACTACAAATACCTGAGAGTTTTTAAGCAATGAACAAAGTTGTTTTTCTTAAAAACAAAAGACACCAAACACCAGTTTCCATTTCTTTTTCTTCGACATTCAGGCGTAATTTAGTTTGTTCCCCCCCCCACCCCTCAGATATGTACATCGCTCTTTATAAAACATTCTGGAGTTCCGTGATTTCAGAGTCTCTGCAGTAGAAGTTAGACTGTAAAACCTTATTAAAACGGAAGATTCACATATAAAACGCATGACTTCTGGTTACTGCCGGCAATTTTCCCCATCTGCATCGCTGACGTCTTGTGTGTTCGATCTGCAGCCGAGTATTAACGAGGAGGTATTCTGTGTATATTAATAATAACAATGCATCTCACATGAATTAAAAACGATACTGGGCCGTCTACATACAATGGTTTCAAATAAAATCCCGAAAGGTTTACACTTTTCTTTTCTCCCCCCACATTTGCCCGCAACACGCTACGACTTTAGAAATACATTTTTTATCACAATTTTCAGAATACCTCAATAATTGTGTCAGAAAAAAGCCCAGCCTTACAGTATAGCATAATCAAGCAGTGACCGGCGTGAAACGGCTGGAACTGTCGCTCCTACTGCACAAGTATCACATCCTTCTCTCCCTCAATACTTTGATATCATTTTATACCCAGAAACTAAAAAAGAAAAGCGTTGGAAAACCGAGACTCATTTGTGATGCTTCAGAGCTCTATACCCTTGAAGTTTTCCATGAGAAGACCAAGGACAAAATAAGCGTTGCCCAAATCAGTTTGTGTCTGTAACGCATCGGCTATCCAGGCTCTTCCGCTGTCTCTGCCGATGTGTCTCATTTCTCTCTACCATTTGTACAGTTGCCAGTTTCTCGAAGGCCGCAGTGCCATCGATCCGTCCTCCCACTTCGGTGCATCCGCTCGGCCGGCATGTAGCACCAAATAACCCTGGAGCGCAGAGAGGCCTGCTGCCCAGCCGGCCCGGGGTCGCCCAGCACAGCCTAAAAAGGGTTGCGGTGGACGCCTGTAGCACCAAGTTATAGGGGCCAGTTTGAGACGAATTCTCTATTAAAGTAAAAAACCCAGTTTAAAAAAAAAACCTATAGAAAAACTCTTATAGATCCGGTTATTAAAATACAGAACAACACTTATCACAATATTTTCTTTTTTAAATCATCTTACGGACCAGAAACAATACATTTCTCTCTTTTCTTTTTTAAAGGCAAAAGTATCGCGAGAGAAGTCCCTTGTGGACAGGCCCCCCCCCCCAGCACCCAGGAAGGACAGGCCCCATCTCGGCCCCAGGGAAGGACGGGCCCCTCAGTATTTGTGCGGACGCCACCTGCCATCCCTGGACGAGTCCCGGCGCCGGTCTATGTTGTCCCTGCTGCTGCGGCCGCCCCCGCGCTCGTCCTGGTGGTAGTAGCCATCGCGCTGGGCCCTGAAGTGCCGCTCGGAGCCCGGGTCCACGCCCCGCTCCGGGCCCCGATGCTCACGGCTGTAGTGCCCGGCGTCCTGGTGGTGCCTCTGGCCGCGCTGGGGGGGTGCCTCCTGCTGCCAGCCGCCACCGTAGCCGGGGCTGCCCTGCCGGTAATGCGGGGAGCTCTGCTGCTGGAACCCGGACGTCAGGGCCGCGCCGTTCAGCTGCTGCATCTGCCAGACGTTGTTCATCTGAGAAACGGGGACAGGCGACGATGAGGCTGGTTTATTTCCGAGCCGATACACAGTATACACACATTTCACAAACATGCAGAGAATAACACAGCACAGACCGGCTGCCTGACAGCAGAAACGCCTGCACGCCGAGCGGACCGAGAGCAATAGGGTTGGCTCTTCCTTGTGTACGCTGATCGTTCTACATATATACCAAACATACCACAAAACAAGCTCTCAGAAGTGGAACAGCAGCCCGTAGTGAAAGGATGGGAACGGCGATTTGAAAAACTCAGAAAAGAAGTTGTTGCTAATTTGCATAATATATTGATGATGTCACAAGTTACTAGCATATAGAGTTGAAAGAAAATCCTATTATTATTATTTTTTTTTACAGTCAATGCATATAAACAAGGACTTTTTTTAAAGCACAAGGAGGCGTTTTCTCTCGAACAGTAATTGTGTTTTTATTTATTTTTATTGTTTATGTATGGGTATTGATTTTACTTCCCTTGATGAGTAGTTTCCTCCCGGTGTTCAGTAACATTAAAAACAGACAACTGTGCTGAAAGTAGTAAATACTAAAGACACTGCAACACAGTGCCCTTGACATGTGGGTAAACTATAGTAAAAATACAGAACAGCACAGTAACACAGGCATACCGGCAAATGGGGGACACTGCTCTTTCAGAATGAAAAATGTATACATTACCAGTGTAATCGTATATTTTCTAAACGCACTGCAAAAAGCCAAATGAGAGCGAGTCTGATGAGTGCCACACGGTTGTTTTATTCAATTTGATCTAGTCTTACTCACAGAGGGCGACATTAGACGGGTTATTAGCGCTTCAGATCAGGAACAGGCAACCTGCAGCCCGTTCATCACATGACCGCAGCCCACTCGTTACTGCCACCTCACGCGTGATTTTGCATTTTAGCAATATCAATGAGCCAGGAAACCAGGACCAACAACGAGAAACTACAACAGGTACGTTAACAAGTAACGCCACTAAAACACGCTGTGCGCCGAGTCTCCCGCTCTGGGACAGGAGATGCGAGAATGCTTCTAATCTGAATTAACACGGTAGTGCAGAACATTATTAAGTTGACCTTAAAGAGAAGAACGGGAGATGAAACGGAAACGACACCGCAGAAGTCAGTGGCAAAGAAAAGCCGCAGCGTCCAAAATGAGCATCGAGGTGCAGGAATGGGAAGAGCGGAGCGAAGTACCGGTAATTTGGCAAGACGTACAACATAAAACCAAGACACGCTTTGACACTCGGCATGCAGATTTCACACTCAGTGTCCCGCCGAGCAACAGTCTTACAAATCAGACTCTGAACACGTACACTAAACAAGTCGCCACCCTGTTGCCCTGACTGAGTCTCCGTTTTGTTTCATATTTAAGCGTCGTTTCATATTTCCTGGCTTCTCATTACAAAAATAAATGAATACATCAATAGATAAATAAGTAAATAAATCCAGTTAGTTCTATGTGTGTACTGTACAGAAAAGTGAATTGTAATTAAACACCATTCTTAATTATACAGCTATAGACAACAATAACCTCTGCCTGTGTTTGGCAGATTACAATGAATTATGTACTGATTGTTTTAGCTCTATGCGACTCTTTACTATATTTTTACACTCTGAACATTTGTTACAAACTCCACATGTAATTTGGGGGGAAATAATAAATGTTCCCTAACAAAAATGTATAGGAAATAAAAAGGTATGATTCAGGACATATTTATTTAGTTTTCTACTGCAGCCCCCCCATCCTGTGCAACCTCCAGAAACTGGCCCTCCACCCCCAGACATCGGGAATCCCTGCTTTCGATGAAAAGGTGTGCTTGGAGACGAACCGCATAAGCGCAGTCCGCGGCAGTGCACGGGGGATCTGGGGTCCGTTGGACGGCGGTCAGCCTGTCGAGCTGGACACTCACCATGACCTGTCTCTGCAGACTTTCTGGGGAGGATAAGGACCTCTGCATCAGGGCTGGGGGGGAGCCGATGAGGGGGCTCATGAGATCGGCGGCCCGGTCGAACCTGGAGAGCAAACAACAGCCCCTTAAAGCGCTTGGAGACACAACAACGCAAACACTGTCCCTTATGGCATCATCCTGCATCTACAACCCCCACCTCTCCCATTGTAAAGGCTTCGGCCCCGTTATTTTCCAGTTTGAAACAGTTACACTGACATTATAGATCTTTACTGGGGATCAATACTTATTGACATACATGGTAACGACAGAATGGATTGATCGGACCGGCTGATGTCCGGCAACAAACTGACAAAACGTTTCTGTGATCGTTTCAACGGAGCCCCATATACCTCAGACTTAACACTTAACACAGACTGAGGAACTGAACCTTTTCACCCTGGAACAGAGGAGACTACGTGAGGACTTGATTCAAGTCTTCAAAATCATGAAAGGCATCGACCACATCAAACCAGAGGAGCTTTTCCAGATCAGCAGGGACACACGCACCCGGGGACACAAATGGAAATTGGGCTTCAAGGCATTCAAGACAGAAAACAGGAGACACTTCTTCACACAGAGAGGCGTCACAATCTGAACAAACTCCCCAGCGATGTGGCTGAAGAGACAATTTGGGAACATTCAAAAACAGACTGGATAGGATCCTTGATCACTTAGTTATTAATGGACACCAAACGAGCACGATGGGGTGAATGTCCTCCTCTCGATTGGATTATGCTCTAAACACACAAATGAATCACACGGCCCAGCGCATCTGAAGGGTTGCAGAAACAGATGCAGCCGCTCTGCCTCATCCCTGCAGCCACATGCACACTCTTCCAGCCGGTATTCCTTCACCGATCACAGGCGTTCGAGTACAGACAACACACCTGCCCGCGTGTGCGGAGGGCGCGCCGGAGGGGCTGGGGACCGGAGACTGGGCTGGGCTGTTGGCATCCGTGTTCCCATGGCTGCTCCCTAAGACACAACAGGAAACCAAGTCAAGTAACACTCTGGGACCGCAGCACGGCATGCAGACTCTTAAAACATGTCAGACTGTGGTTTGCTTTGAAATTTAGTGTTTTGGGCAAAAAAAAAGGAAACTGTGTGCGTGCACACCAGCACCCCTACACCCATTTATTGTGAATGACACAAAAGACAGAATTTACTAACCTGATCTGAATTGGATTTTCAGGGGTCTCCCGAACAGCCGGGTCCCGTTGAGCAGACTCATCCCATAGGGCACCGACACCTCATGCTTGAAATTCACGAAGGCAAACTGCTTGGCTTTTCCATCCTTATCCTTTGGTATTTTCACTTTGATCATGGGGCCGGCCTGACGTGAACAAACACAATACACAAAAAGCAGAAAGCATGAATCAGCTCGGCAGAACCGGACATTTACTGTGTTGGGTCCTGCTGCCCCTCTCATTCATCTCTTACACTATGATGATGCCAGCTGATGAGATGTGCATGAATTGAGAAGCACTGAACATGCACTTCATATAGAAGAGGTCTGACATGTTCACATTAACGTCTTAAAGCATGCAATCGTGCAAACGGCCCATTACAGGACTTAAATGGTGAAACAGTGCATCAATTTAATGCATATGTAGCTTTGAACATCAACCGCAAAATAATTCAATCTTTTAAATAATAACTTAGGGTGTGTTTGCAAAGTTGCAGCAGGACAGTGGGGGTTAAAATGCAGAAGTCCGAAGGGTATCTGATCATGTATTGGCATGGCACGACTATGGTAGTTACTCATTTCAACTGCCCGACATGCTATGCACGTTGGTCTGAATTGGTTTTCCCTTCAGTGCCGCGTTTCGCTCTCGCAGTTTGCAGGGCTCCACAGGGAAAACGCCATTTCTCCCACATTTCTTCCCCTGTGGTAATTATACACTGTAATAACTGCAGTTTCGCGGTTGTTGTATTGCTTTAGCTTCATACCTGTAAAAACAACTCGAATAAAATCTCTTCTGTCACTCTCGGGTCCAAATTCCCCACGAACAGTGTCCGGTCGGCTTCCTCGGATATCCCCATGTTTACGTAAAAACTGTTTTAAAAATAATATATATACATATATATTTTTTAAAAAGGGATAATCGATATAAAAACCCGCAAAAACGGAACAGGAAACCCAGCCGTAACGCAACACTGCCAGGCCGCTGCCGTAGCCTCGTTTTCATTCGGGGTTTTGCCACGCAAGCCTCGTTTCCAGTCAACAGTTTTGCCACGCAAGCCTCGTTCTGATATGATGATTTAAGCCGTTCTTGCTCTTTTGTGTAATTAATTGGGTGGGAATTAACGTTTGGAATGTATTTTACATATATATACATGCGTCATTTTTCTATATAAAGACATGCAATGTTTATTTAAAAAGAAATGTTGCCACCAGCTTGGTTGAATGCGCTTTAATGTAATCCCAAACAACTTTGCCCTTAAATTTAGCCTATTTAGCTAATACATGTAGTTACACATTATGCTTTTTTAATTACCTGGCAAGTCTTTCTAATCATAAGGGCTCAACAGTAAAATACAGTCGTTACAGCACAATCAATCACTGCACACACAAATAAATAAATAAATAAATAAATGTTGTAAAATGCAAATGTCGTTTCCGCGTTTTCGCTGTCATCTTTACGACACCGTGTCGGAAGTCGACCAGGATGCCGGCGAGCATGAGAGCGGCGTGGAGCTGCGCTAGGACAGGCTTTGGGAGACGGCTGCTCACGCCCGGACCCGCAGAATCAGCGCCAGCCGGGACCCGGACACTTGATCTGCCAGCTGCTGCTGCACGGCTCTGCTGCGCACTTTACTCTGCATCTGCCAGAGAGGGCAAAACTGCGGGCATAACTGCGGGCTTACGGTGCAGGCTGTCTGGGTTTGATCATCCTCCCGCACGGACTTTCTGCAAGATGACAGCTTCCCCGGTGTCTGTGGCGGAGAGCATGGGCCAGAGGCTGGTGTGGGTGGACCTGGAGGTACCCGAGTCATTTTAGCGAGGTTGACTTGTTTACAAAGGCTACCTAAGGCTTGCGTTCAAGTATAGCGAATATGTCCGCAGTTCTGCGCGGCTCCACCAATGGGAGCGGTGGGATTCCGCAGATCTGCGCAGAACTGCGGACATCTGCGCAACATGAATGCGACCGAAGTGTTCAGGAGAGAGAGCGCGATTGCTGTCAAGTTGCTGATGCAAATCTCTCTCTCTGAGGGTGGAAACGCCTTCAAGTATATTAGTTGTTGTTTCTGGTAGAAGTTTCTAGTTCTCTAATTCGTGTTTGCATGATTTCAAAACAGCTTCGGAAATGCCACTTTGTTACTGGGTTCTTTACATATACATACAACTTAATTTAAAGTCTACTTAATTTGATGACAAGGCTTTGAATCCAACCCTCACCCGGATAAGCGGGTTTGGAGATGGATGGCTTTGAATCCTTAGTGAACGAGCTAGAAAGAAACGCCGTTAAAATGTTGATGATTGTAAATCCTACGATGAGTTTGCAAAATCATTTAACCTTACAGTCAGCTATAATCTCTCTAATGCAAAAATAAAAGTGGCAGAGCTAAAGCTCATTCTGCATTGCAAATATCTGAGCAAACTGCATTTTCCAGTGTTTATTCCCAAAAAGTATATATCAGCCTGCATATATTTCAGTGCATGATTGAGCACCGCTGAGTGCAGTGTCACAGCCCTGATGGATTTCTCTGGCTCTCTCCTGGTCCAATAACTGTCAGTTAGTTTTTTTTTTAAAGCTTTCAATAAGATTATAGGCAGGGCCTTTAGTGGCGTATTGATTAAGCTCTGGGTTAATCAAGGTTTGCTCAGTGAAGCTGCAGCCTCTTCTCTTAATTGTGACAGATGACAGGCCTGGATATCGAGAAGGACCAGATCATCGAGATGGCTTGCATCATAACGGACTCGGACCTCAACGTTTTGGCGGAGGTGAATATTCTCTCTCTCTCTCTTGCTCTCTCATGGTTGTTTCATCCTCTGTGTTTATGGTGAAAGTATCCCTGTCTTTCAATCAACAGGGCCCCAATTTAATCATCAATCAGCCAGACAAGCTGCTGGATGGCATGTCCGACTGGTGCAAGGAACATCACGGTAAGGTAAATATGTAGCTTCAGACCACTCGGCTGGGATGACATGTGGAAATGGGAAGATGTTAAAAATCGATACATTCACTCCCATTCAGACCAGGCTGCAGCATTGAATGAAATCAATCTAAGTGCTACATCGGTATGTTTTGTTTTTTATGCTGAAAATTTGTAGATCTAAAGTATTGAATTTGTGCAGTTACTTCTTGGCAGTGCAGGAGGGGTGTGGGGGTGGTTGGGGGGGCACGCCATGATGCAGCACCATGCCCGGAGGCGTCGAGCTCCCTCTCTGTGCGTCTCCCCTCTCCAGTCAGGGCTGACGCAAGCCGTGCGGGACAGCAAGATGTCCCTGGAGCAGGCGCAGTACGAGTTCCTGTCCTTTATCCGCCAGTACACCCCCCCTGGCCACTGTCCTCTCGCAGGTAACCAGTCCAGCTCCGACGCGCGCACACAATCACACAGCCCTGTCAGAGTTTACTGCGACCTCTATGGCCGTAGCGTTGTGCACTCGGCTCGGGAGAGCGGGTGAAGCGCGCTGACCTTTTTCTCCGTGTCGGCGTCTTTCCAGGGAACTCGGTTCACGCCGATAAGAAGTTCTTGGACAAGTACATGCCCCAGTTCATGCGTCATCTTCACTACCGGATCATCGACGTGAGCACGATCAAGGAGCTGTGCAGGTAAACGGGGGTCAACCTCTTTTGCAGAGGGGCATCGTTTACATGTGTGAATTGATTCAGATATTCACATGGGTGTCATCCAAATGCACGAGATGATCTCCAAGATGTGGGCTGCCCTGGATGAGAGCACCAGCCAAATAAACAACTGAGAAATAATTTGTTCTCCTGTCAACTAGTATCTAGTCTTGGATACTTCAAAATGAAATCAAACCATCCGTATGATTACTGTTCCTCACCAGCACCCTGACAGCTTGCATGTGAACAAGCTCTCGTCTTTGGCCTCTCTGGGTCTTTTCTCCCGTATCGCACTCATCGTATTCTCCCCGGGCGTTGTCGTCCGCTGTTCTCCGCTTTCAGACGCTGGTTTCCAGAGGAGTATAAGCTCGCGCCGAAGAAGAAAGCGTCGCACAGGCAAGTTGTCCCGATTCGCTTGTAGATCTCGGAGGACTGAGGGCGGTAGCCAACATTAGATGTGTATCAGGAGTTTTGCCTTGAGCCCATATCACGAAAAGAAACAAGGGAAATTATTTATAGGGCGCTTACTAAAATATTCCAGTTGACACTTAGAACAGGGGATGTGCCAACTGACTGGAAGACGGCAAATGTCACACCAATCCACAAGAAAGGGGACAAAACTGAGCCAGGAAATTACAGACCAATCAGTCTCACCTGCATCACCTGTAAAATGTTGGAAAAACTTATTAGACAGAAAATAGAGGATCATCTTAATGAAACCATATTCTTGGAGATAGTCAACATGGGTTTAGACGAGGCAGATCATGTCTTACTAATTTATTAGAATTTTTTGAACATGCAGCTGCAGCTGTAGATCACGTGAAAGCATATGATGTAATATACTTAGATTTTCAGAAAGCTTTTGATAAGGTTCCACACCAAAGACTGATCCTCAAATTGGAAGCTGTAGGCATTCAGGGTAATGTAAGTAGATGGATTATGAACTGGTTGATGTCTAGGAAACAGAGGGTGTTGATTAGAGGAGTTGCTTCTAACTGGAGTGAGGTTGTTAGTGGAGTTCCACAGGGATCAGTACTAGGGCCTTTGCTTTTTCTAATCTATATTAATGATCTGGACTCTGGGATAGTTGGCAAACTTGTCCAATTTGCAGATGATACTAAAATAGGTGTCTCCGCAGACAAAATCTCAGCAGCACAGGTTATTCAAAGGGACTTAGATAATATTCAGTTGTGGGCCGACACCTGGCAGATGAAATTCAATGTGGACAAGTGCAAGGTATTACATGCAGGTAACAAAAATGTCCACTATAATTACACTATGGGAGGAACAGATCTAGATGAAGTAACGCATGAGAAAGACCTAGGAGTCTATGTGGACTCCTCACTTTCTCCATCCAAACAATGTGGGGAAGCAATAAAAAAGGCAAACACTATCCTATACACATCATCATTTTATTCCTGAGTCAGTGTATTTATATTCACAGAAGTTGCTTTTTAAAAACAGTGTAGAATTCTTGTGAGTCAGTGCTAATTACACAAAAGAAAAAATATTTGATAGTGAAACTAGTTCGGCACTTTAAAAATAAATTACAAATGTTGGAAAAGATGGCAAAACTGTTATTTATGTATTTCCCCCTTTCTAGAGCCTTGGACGACATCCAGGAGAGCATCAAAGAGCTCCAGTTTTACAGAATGAACGTCTTCAAAGTGGAAATGGAAGAAAAGAAACAGAAAATCACGGAAAACGGAGAGAATGACCAGGCGTCCCGCTGAGCCGGAGGGGTCAGTTTCACGGAGAAGAAATAAACTTGAAGACTTATTTGCACACAGTTGGGAACAGTTGCCTTTCTCTGGGGCGACGTTGTTTAAAATCCCTACTGTATTGTTGCTGTGAATGGCAGAGAAAGCAGTGTGTCTTTTATTTTAACATTTCTCTTTGTTTCCTTCTAACTGCAGCTTGTTTTTAATTTGCTCATGAAGATGCCCGTTGAGTTTGAATGTCTGCTTTGTTTCAAACACATCTGCTTTTAATTTTCATTTTCTCCTGGTGTTGAGATAATAAACCTGTTTGATGTTTGCTTTGTTTACGACCATCTTTAATACAGCACCATGTCATTGGGGTCTGTATCTGTTTATTTGTTTTTAAACAGACGCCACACCAAATCCCCTTCATATTGTGCTCTGTTTTTAATTCAAATTGAGCGTTAATACAAGTATTGTAGTTGTGTAGATCAATGATGACATTGAAAAGCCGGTGGATTAAATTGATGTGTGAGAGCAAGGACATTAATGGGCACAACATTGTTTAAAATTGCCATTCCAGGGTTTTCCGCTTTGTAAAAGGTGCCGTTCCCAATTTGGAAGGATTTAATGTTCTTGCTCTGATGCAGAAACATCTAACGGACACATTTACAGCTCACTGAAGTCTTCTCATAACCAGCTGTTTGATGCCAGCGGAGCACAGCAGGAGGCCGACTGAAGGCATCCATATTATGATGTCATCAGGGCCCTTATTTAGTCATCTAGGTACAGTTTATAAAATTCCTAAATCAAGCAATGAAGCCTCAGAGTTCATAACTGACTCACTATTATTTGCTCTTCCGATCTGCTCTTTCTCTGCCTGCACGTCAGCTCGAGGAAAGCAGACACAAGATGGCAGTGTGAAACCTTTTGTTACTTTTGTCTCCTAGTGTTATTGCATGCAGTGGTAGAAAACAGATAACCGCTAAGGGTGTAACCGGACAAAACACGAGTCCTATGGCTATTTTTTAGTACGTTGCATTTGCAGGAGCTCCTTTAATGAACAACTCAAAGCACCTTCATAAATAAGTAATGATATTCCTTACACTTTGGGTTTAGGTGGAGTTTTTTACTGGGTTACTTGCTAAACTGAATAGTGTGATGTCCACTCAAGAGTGGATAGTTGTATCATTCTTAGGGCTTAATCACACAAATAATAGGCAGGATTAACAAGCTTTGGGGGTAAAGTTAATGGAAATAAATGCAATTATGTGGTGACAGTGTTTCCCAATCATTTTATATTCTTACTTATGTTATATACATAACATATAACAAATATATAAGATTGTGAATATATAGAGTCGATCTCAGGAAGTGGAAAAGGCCAGTGCTAGCTTTTACACCGTGAGAACCAACAACACTGAGTGGAAGGAACAGCCACCCAAAGGAGCAGCAGCACGTGGGGTGAAGGGTCTCCCTGCGTGTGATGATTCCACTTGACAGGTGAAGGAATCCAATCACATCGAATCGTTTCCCACCTGGTTAGGTGATGTTAAAGCAGCACAAGTGCGATCAGTGCCTGACAACAGGATCAGGTGGGTGGGTGTTCGTGCAGCCCAGTGCACCCCCGCTCCGTACACACAACACGGTGGAGGGTCCAGCGAATCACTGAACCTTGTGCGTTGCGTTTGCACGACTCGCTAACCTGTGAGCCGCTGTGAGCCACAGAGCCGCATAACCCACTGAATGATGAGCATTTAGTGTCGGGAAACAACACATATTTAGAGCAGGACCCATCTGTTGAGTGTTGTCTTGATAAAACAGCGTTTTTGAGAAGACCAGCTAAAATGAGATCGCCTGTAGATTCCTTGGCCTGGTTCAATAAACCTTTGATGCTTTCGGTTGCAAACTGTGCGGACAGAAGTCCTGGTCTCACATCTGTAATGTGTGTTTATTAGTCTTAGCAGGACAAATCCTTTTTATTTTTACATGACATACCTGGGGAAATGTATGAATGGTAGGAACGCTGTGGAAGAAGGGAACGTCCTGTTTCTTTGATGAGAAGCATGCTGTGCACGGCGGTGCCTGCTCAACGGGGTGGACCTTTAAATAGTGCAGAATTAGAAAAAGGGATATATAAGAACCTAATATAATATATCATCCTGCGTTCAAATGAATTAGACGTATCTGTTAGCTGGTTATAAGCTCTACAACAATATACCAGTGCAAAAACATAACAGCATCAGTGCAGCTGCCTGTTTAAACTCACCCCCAGTTTTAACCAGTGCAATTATACCTTTAGTGATTTGCAACCTTGGTCCTGCTCAGCCATAATGTCTTCTATTGTTGGCTCCAGCTGACCTCCGATTGATCCACTGATCCAACTTGATTACTGAAGGCAAACAATACCCCCTCCCCTCAATTATAGCTGAAACGACTTGTTGTAGGACTAATAACAGTAACACAGAGACTGGTATACTGTATTTGATTTCATCATTAAAATATGACTGTCATCAGTACCATGTCTAATGGAAATGCCTCTATATTTACTTTGGTTATAAAAGTTATCTGGCTCCAGCCTGAAGCAACTGAAATTGAGAGACACTGGATTTACTCCCTACTGCACCTCATCTGTGTCAGAAGCTCCCTGGCTGGACAGAGGGAGACACATTGACCAGTTGTGTAAAACTCAAAACACACGTGTCATCACTCCCAATCGGTGAATCACCTACAGGTGTGCAATAAAACACAGGCTATCGAACCCATTCATCTGCTGCAAGTTTATGACCGACCCAAGCAAACGCTACGGTGCGGAATAACTTGGCATTGCATATTTTATTACAAATCAAACAGTGATCATTCAGAAATCGTAAAAAATATACAATTTACTTGTGAAGGACATATTTACACGTTTCGTATTGTTTGTCTGAATTATTTTGAAACATCTCAGCAATTAACAAAATCAAAGAAAGTGGCAAGAATGAACACTGAGGGAAAGTCAACAGTGGCTTAAAGTTCCCCGTATTGTACCGTGCTGGCGTTTTTCTGACACCAACATACACTTGTAACAGACAGAACTGAGCAGAGAATATGAAAGTGCAAAATACGTAGAGTTGGGAGAAAAATAAGAAGGAAAATACTAAACATTTCCTTTCTGGTGTATTTACAGATTAAGGGTTAAAGCCATTCCATAGTAACATGTCCTAGTGTTAAAACAATCCCTTTCTCTTGAAAAATGCATATGCAGTTCACAATATGGGGAATCACAGGCCTGCAGTATAAGTTATTGTACATTGAATGCAATACAGTGGAAATAGATATAGATGAAATATAGTAGACCTTAAATCAATAATTTATGGTTTCATTTTTCAGTGTCAATGTTTCCTGTGTTTGTTCCTCGTGCTTGTGTCTGTGAAATGTGATACTAAGGTGTTTAGAAAGCATCTGTATACTTTTGATTGATGAAAACTACTAAACTACTACTAAACTTTTGTTTGTTTTGTGTTTTTGTTTGCTACCCCATAATTATTTCAGTTCAGTAAAGACTACGGATTTAGTTTTGTAAGGGCCTGAAGACATTTGCAACTTGCTGCTCATTTCATAAGCTTTGCAGCTTGATGTGGTTCGAACTGTGTCAGTAATCCAGTTTTTCTTTGATTTGATGCAATTAAATTAAATTAAACCCTCGTTCCCCCATTTGTACAACATATGGATTTAACACGTACCAGAGACAGTGGTCTTTCGTGGAGTGCAGTAGCAGAGAGCTTGAGAAGTTGCACTGAAAGGGTTTTTGTGGAAGACAGGAGCAGCCGACGGACATATAAGCGCCCGTGCCTTCCCTTCTCTATAGCAGTTCCGTTCATGGATGAAAATGTAGTTTAGAGAGGTTAAAGGGCTCGGGATTTCACAGACAGAAGACTAAAAGCCCTGTGGCACTGCGGAGGTACAGTATAGTGAGATATTGAACAGGTGGAGATACAACACAAACACATCTGGAATTCAGCAGGTCTCATCTTGTTTAAGAGAATTTTTTCCCCTTCAACAAATCCTCTTCTAGTGTAAGAATAACAGCCAGCACAAAAATACATTTTCCCCTTTTCCATTTTCCATGCTCTCTCACATCCTTCGGCGAGAAGTTCCAACAATGCCTCTTCCGGATGAACATTTTATGCACTTGACTGTCTGCAAGGAGCGAGGTACTCCCAGGTTATCTAAAAGGAATCCATTGTGCTAACCTTAAGGGTGTTACACCATCAGTCACTCCTAATATTTCCTGACATTTCATCCATCAACTTTATTCTGAGGGAATAAAAATAACAAGGCTGTCTCTTTGGGGGACGCACTCAAATCAGAGAACGACTTGTCCACAGTCATAAAAAGACAGACAGTTGCAGGCTGTGATGTCAGCGATGGGATTTCAGCTAAAAAAAGTCACATTATATTAGGTACATTATGGCACTGTAACTTTGGACACTAGAGGACTGCAAAAGTTTCAGCAGAAGGGAAAACTGATCATATTTGTCTTCATCCTTGCAGTTCGGAAGAAGTTAGTGTTTGTTTGTTTCTGCCTCTCCCATTGGTTTGTAATGTATTTATTTATATTTATTCAGCTAATTTGACATGATGTTGACCTTCTGAGGATGTACATAGAATATAATTAAGCTTCTGTAACTATAAAGTAAATATTTATCTCTTATGTAAAAATGAAAAAGATGCTTTCTCAGTTAAAATGAAAAGGTTAAATGTATGTAGATGTATCCATATTTTTTTAAAAAGGTCTTTATGTCTATTAAATTGCATTTCTAGCTTATTAATGAATCCATAAGGGTTTTAATCCTCCACTAATAGCGTAACTTAACACCAGATAAATTCACCACCTAGACTTATGTGTCTGTGATGATGGCCAGACATGGAAAATAAGTATCAAGAAACATATTCTAAACTTATATGTCAGATATGTATTGCAATATTGGAACATGGCAAGAAAAATACAGTGGAAAAACATTGCAAATATAACAAAATACATTAAAGCAATAAGTGTCTATATTACAGAAACACTTCATGGGTCTCATTCCGGACGGCTGTGTTGTTGTCCATCTGGGCCGGAATTTTCCAGCTCCGTTGTCTCGAAAATCAGCGAAGCAGGGACAGAAATGTAACTGGGCATGACTCATTTAATTACCTAAGAAGCAAGGAGCAGAGTTATGGAAAAATAGCATTATGTGATGTGTCCTCGTGTATTGACCACCTGTGACAAATTAATTTCCCTAACAGGTTCATTATACCCAACGTAATTAATTAGTGCCCCTTTAATTCAGACGTGTAGTTCGTTCCCTTGTTGTTTGAGCTTATGCTGCATATATTATTCCATAAACACTTGCATGAATAACTCAAGAAGCCCCTATGAAATCATATACTTTGACATTGATGTATATCATCACCCAAACAGTTATTTTCTTTCTTTCTTTCTTTCTTTCTTTCTTTCTTTCTTTCTTTCTTTCTTTCTTTCTTTTAAATTAATCCTAAACTGTGGCACTTGCTTATTTTGGGATACGCAGCTACACAAAACACCCAATCTGATACATAAAGGAGTGGAGAAAGTGTACACAAATTCCTAAGAGAGAAATGTGTGTTTAAACATATGTAAATATAGTTTTGTATTTTATTATATTTGCCAACATATTTAAATATATTTTCCCAGCCATTTAAAATATTTTCAGTTCAGTATATTCATTTTATAGGGTTTTATGAATGGAGTCCAAGTCAGCAATGAGAGCTAAGATGTCCCCCTGTATTTCTGTCAAATGTTTTTCTTCTCTTTCATTCAGTATATTTATATATTAAATCATTTTTTAAAGAAAGAAGGAATCATAAAGGCACATCTCCAGGGCTACGTTTTTCATCCAATTGTTTTGTGTGTAAGTTTTATTAGACAGAAATATAGGTGTAAATGAAACCAGTTTGATACCCTTCAAAATAGTAGATTAACAATTATTAAAAGTCTAACATATGAAAAACACAATGGTGTAATGACCAAGTTGAAAATACAATGCTATGAAACTGAAAAGGATATGCCATCTAAAAATCTGTTGTATTGAAAATGTTTTGTGATTAGTTGTACTGTGAATATATCTGTCATTCTCATTCAATAATATAATCCACCTACTCTTATGTATGTGCCAAAGTACCATTTAAAAGTGTCAAAATCCCTAGTATATCAAGTAATGAAAAATATTCTGCAATATTAATCTGTTTGTTATACACACATTCTTAGTTTTGTTAACTAATTTTGGTTCTTCCAACCTAGGAAATAATAATAAAAGAAAAACAACAAACAAACAAACCAAAAAAACATTCAAAAAAGCAGTGATGAACCAACTTCAACATCTGAGAACAGATTTGAACGTTTTCAGAACTGATTTACAGCAGTTTCCCTCATTTCCTTATAACATCCTTAAGAATCTATAACCTATAGCGTAACAATGAAAAAGTATCATTCTCGTACTTTCCCGATTAGAAGCTTCTACAGACTCATCTATAGAATATCCATCACTTCCTGATCAAAGCTCACACATTACAATGAATTTCGACAGATTTAGAAAGCAGTACACGATTGCCTATGAATATATGCGTGTGTCCGAAGGAGGAACGCTGCAGCATGGATAAAAAAAGCAGAGCAGAAGTTGAAAAAGGTGTCAGTAGCTGAAGAAACACTTGCTATGAAAATGCTTCAAATGAATAAGGTAATCAGAAACTACAGATTTTGTGACAACTTCTTCCCACACCTCCTGTCCCACAAATTGCCTTACGGCTCCACAAAAAGGAAGTGGACCACATGCTCTTAGCCAAGACTGGACTCGTTCCGTATTGACACTGGAATCGTCTTTGAAAAAGTCATGAGGTGCTTGAAGTCGAGTCTTCGAGTTGGTTTGTCTGCAATTCCACCCTCCTCACCTCCTCCAGAAAGTGCTGGAAGCTTCATACATTTATAGGTTTATAGGTTCATCAAGAGTCAGAGAAGCAAGAGTTTAAATAACGTAGTGGTTCTTCACAGTCCACCAGGGCGACACGGTTGACAGGAGCTGTAGCTGTACGGCAGGGGCTTGTCATCTTCTTGTCCTGGTTGCTGGAACATCTTTGGCTCTTTTTAATTTTTTTAGTAATATTATTTTGTACCTGGAAATTATGTAAGGTAACACACTGCAATTCATTCCTCCATGCTGTTATTCTTTGAGTTCAGAGAAAAAAGAAAAAAGAACTGTAATCCCAATATACGGTGGATTTTACTCGCCCATCTCCTCGACTTGGAACTTTAAAATAAACAAAGTAAAACATAGAAAAACGTTTCACCTTTCCCAAAAATTGAGAAGATATCTGGGGGGAACGGGGGCCTACGCTGCTTTTTGTTTTCCTTTTTTTAGAATGCATTCATTGAAATATATATAATTGTCTGTTCCTGGTTCCCTACAAAGATCCCTTCAATTACATCCTATATTATTGTTTTCCTTTTCAGAGTGTCTTTCAGCAAAGAGTACATTTGTTGTTTTCGTCTGCTTTCCTCGTGGGGGCCTGCAGGGTTTCCTAGACAGTCTGAAAGGCCTTGGTCTGGGCAGGAATCATGACAGGCGTGGCCCCCATCCTGGTCAGGTTTCCAGGGCTGAGCTTGGTGTTGTCGGGCTCTGTCTCCTTCGTGATGACCTGGGTGTAGGTGGGTGGGGACGGGGTGAAGGTGGGAGGCTGTCCGTTCTCTTTCAGTGTGGTGACAGGGCGTGGGCGGTGGCCGCGGGGGGCGCTGCTGTGGACCATTGACTGTGTCGAGGAGGCCCCTGAGCGAGAGCTGCCCGAGCGAGATGAAGAGAGAGAATTGGGTTTCACCAGTTTGGCTTTGGGGGCCTCTGCGTCTTCCCTGCAGGGGAAAACAAAAGAGAAGTAACCAAATAAGCCAAAAAGAAGAGTGGCAACGTTGTAATAAAGTGAGCACAGTGGAATCATGGAGTGGCAGCAGAAAGTTGGACATGCCAGACTCTGTTTACTGTGTTTACGCTTGCAAAATAATCTGATTGTGATTGGTGTGCCCTGAAATGCCAGACATGGACCTCTGAAATGCACTGACAGTGTTCCTGGGCACTGATCAGGGACCGATATCACCACAGCATGATGTGAAGATGATTGCTTACTCCCATATCTCTTACCTACTTGTGTCTGTTGATGCTGGACTTCCAAAACATAGAGCTCAAATGAGTTGGCTTCATGTAATATTCAGCAGGCATGTGCACTGTAGCTTACACACAGTGATGCAAAGTTCACAGCAGACAACGGACAATAACACATGCCTAAACATGATGTAACACAAACTATGAGGCAAACAGATCATTTAACAGCCAAGCCCCGGCCAATATGGCGACCTATCTATTCTGAACGACCTGGTTTTTAAATGCCCGCGTTTGAATGCTTGTGGAACATAGACCTTGGGCTTGGTGACAAGTATAATATAATCTACCTTATTTCATTTGGAGTTTCTTCCTCCTCGTACTTCTTCTTCTCCTTCTTGTGGAAGACCAACCAGATGATGAATAAGATGAGAAGCACTCCGAAGGCCACCCCTACCACTGCTCCAGCAACCACCCCAACTCCTCGGACATCTGAAAGCAAGGCACAAGACACAGCACTCACACCGGCAAACTCTGCTGCAGTACATACAGGTCCCTCCCCCTTGTGAATTACAGCCATAATTGTACTTTACATTCACTCTCCTTCTTCAGTCAATCATTTGTTTCCATGCCATTGTCTACACTCTTTTGAGAAGTCCTCAGAGCTGTAACGCTCATCCTCCATGGAATAACAATGCGATGAAGACTTGGCGAAATAACAAACATCTACGTCAAGAGGAACAAGGGGAAAAGGATTAATAATTTATATTGTTTTCGCTCTTATGCATATGCTTTCTCATCCTCTTTGCTTCGGGTAATTATTTGTTGAAGGGGGAACTGAAGAGGTTTCTGAAATGCTGTTTCCCGCTCATACGTATGATCCTGCATGGCTGGAATCATCTGTCACTGGGAAACATGCCTTAATGCAAACGATTATGAACATCTAATGAAAGGGTCCCTCTCACAGTAATGCCAGACACAAGAAGTGAGATGATTCCAGCTGTTCAATCAACACCCATTGGAATGAAAGAGGCATTGGGCCCAAGCTGAATTTCATCTGCTTTTCTTAATGGTTGCTCACAGCTGTTAGGAGTGACATAGGCTCATAGTTAACAGCGTGTTTGTTTATAACAGAAACACATTTTGTCATCCAGTAGATCCCATATGAAAATGTGACCACAGTACATATCCTCACTTTCCCAAGGTGTTAGCGTGTTTACACTCTCTTTACCACGGTTCGCTGTGTTTTGTATCAGGGCTTGCCATACTGCTTCAAGCTCTGCAATGATTTTACTGTCCTGAATCCATTATTAGGGTGTATAGCTTATAAAATAAAAAAACAAGTTGGTGTAGGCACTGTCTAGTGTACTAAAGTAATTGGGAAAATGTTTGTTCAGTGTCGCAAGCTGATTGTGTTGGCGACGTTGACGCATAGCTGTTTGAAAATGCTGGATCAATGCAACGGTAATGACCAGCAGACATTGATTCCTGGCCAGCCCCCTGCTCCTGGGATGCTGAGTCAGGAGAGTCGAAGACAATGCAATGGCCGGGCCCACTAACTGCCGCATCAATCCTTCAGTATTGCAGAGATTTACAGAGCCAGCGCAGATACTCACAATTGATGGTGATCTCAATGATGCAGTTCTCTGCCCCTACATCATTGCTGGCTGTACACTTGTATGTGCCCGTACTCTCCTGAGTCAGGTTTGACAGAGTGATGATCTCAGGGTTCTTCTTATCTGAGAGAACAGATAAACAGACAAACATGAAGGCCAAAACTGGAATTTGCTGGGTCAAATCACCAACGTTAGCCGGCTGGTTCACAGACCCCCTCATTAACTACTTCACGTAAGTCTGTGTTATTTCTTATTAAGTTAATAAATCTGCACTGTAATGCAGAGAGAGGAACGGCCATGTGTTTGTTCCTAAGCAGCGAATGTTTATTTAATCTTGGCAGAAACAGAGACAGGGAAAGATAGTATTTTGGAAGTGTTAAGAATTTCTGAAATGCCCCATTGAGCCGAGTTTGGTTTCCAAAGAAAATATGAAATGGAAAATTGTTCTGCAAGGGCCATTAAACATGAAAAATCAATCAATCAACCAATACAGGTCATTTTTCTTTCTCTGTAATAATTCTAAAACACAAACACACAAACAAACCAACACACAAATGGAATTATCCTTAACACACCATATAGATTTCCCATTAACATTGTAAAGTAAAAATCTGGCTCCTGGGGGCAGCCAAATGATCAGCTCACCGAAATATGCCTGCAGAGGAAGCTTGCCCACAGTCTTGCCTTTGTCCAGCACTCTCTCCCATTTGTAAATAATGGGATCGGATCCATCAGAGGACTTGCAACTCATTTTCACAGTACTGCCGACCTGCAGATTTCCCTCCTTCCAACACCTAGGTTTCGATGGCTTGACTGAACAAAAAAAGTTAAAAAATATAAATTAAAAATAAATAAATTACAAGATATTGTAATACGCAGGGAAGCCCATCTGCCCACCCTCCATAACTGCCATTTGCTTTTGTGCTGAGTTGCATGGAATAATTCACCAGCATGCAGCAAATTGATCTCATCTGGGAGTTACGGACTATTCCTTCTTATACATCTTGTGTCACTGTCAAAACCGTTTACGTAACTCAAGGGTGACTAGATCTGGCTCCGCTGCCAAGCTATTGCTTCTGTGTTGAGCAAGAAAAATGCAGATGTTCCTTGGTCAAAATTGAATGTGTCATCAAAAAGCTGTGGGCATTTTTTTCTTCATAAACTGTATTAATTAAACTGAACACTAATTATTCTAATGCCTATAATGCTTTAACATATTAGTTTCAAATGTATACAGATTATCCATATATTGTATGCCTGAGTGTACATTTCTCTTTAATCCTTGCTGTTTCATATTTCACAAAAACACATTTCTAAGATTGCAAAATTACTCTGCCAAGTTCAACTATCCTGAGAAAAAACTGAAAGGCAGATTTTATTCCTTCCTGTTGACATATGTAGATCTGCCTCATAATAGCCATGAAAGTTGAATGACAACTCTAAGCACTGGAATTAAATAATTCAAAACAGACAACATCAAAATACATTTGAACGACATGTCTGGATTTAATTATACAGGACAGACATTTTATGGAGAAAACGCATGTTTCTTACAAGGGCTGTTTTTTCTAGTATTTCAGACCTCAAGAGAGATGATACAGTAAGCAATGTTTTGGTCCGTCGGTCACCATTTATACTACAGTTTTTATCGTATTCCCTTTAGGTTTTGGCCAAAACGCGCAAATAATAAATGACTAGTCTGTTAAATGCATGAAAATGGCAGGGGGAGTTTAATATTGAATAGGATTTTAGATTAGTAGAAAATGTAAATCTCCAAAGAGATGGAAACACAACAGAGAACTTGTGTAAGAGAAAATAAAATATACATTAAACCACAGTCAATCTTAAATTTAACCACTTTGGTGGAAGCAGGGGGATTGAAAAAAGGCTTGCCAATTGTACATGTAAACCAAGAAAAATAAACAAACGACAAAAAAGCAGTTTTGTCAAGTTTTTTCCCTCTTCCGCCTAAATATATCAGGAACCAACGATGCCGTTATTGCCAGCATGGAGGCACTGCTGAAGACCCACCTAAGACTATCAGGTTGACGATGCTCCACTGATACTGCCCCACATTCTTGACCTTGCAGCTGTATTCTCCAGAGTCCGTGAGCAGGAGGTCCCTGATCAGGAGAGAGGCGTCCCCCTTCAGGTAGTCTGCAGCAAACGACACCCGGTCCTTCTGGTCCTCGTTCATGTTGGTGTAGACAGAGCTCCCTGAATACGTGATCACCTGTGAGCCGGACAAACAGATACAAAACATTAAGGATCTCTTCCCTGACTTTCATCAAAACATGCTCATCTGCTTCCCTTATCGATCACACTTCTCCATCACTCAATACTGCACGGCTGATCTGAGATATTCATTTCTTTCATGAGGATTTCTTCTGAAGTTGGCACTGAGAACAGCGAGCCACAGTGCCAGGTGGGACCACAAGGGAGTCTTTCCCTGACTCTGCAAGCTCAACACGATCCTCAACCCCGGATACCCCCTGAGCATTTCCAGTTCCGAATTGCCAAATCTCATCAGGTTGCCTGCACTGGTGCTCTTTCTAATTCTATTTAACCGCCCGCCGAGACACAATGTTCGTAGCCACTGGCGATGCCGGGACCCGGGCTCTCATGCGCGATTGCCTTTGGACCTCAGTATCTGACTGGTGGTGTACCTCAGCCGCTACAGGAAGCAAAATCACACCGTGGCTGTCAGCACAAGTGTTGCTACACGTTTTCCTCAGCAAATCTCTCACTGATATGGGAGTTGGTGATGCTCATTTGCATACTTAGCTATGCCAGGCTAACCGATGGGAATAGGTCTGGTGCCCTGGATTCAGACTAGGCTTAAATATAGTAAAGCCGCCCCTGGTGCCTCAAGTGAAGTTTCCACAGAGCCATTTGGCCCCTTGTTACGCTGTGTAGTTCCCCCTGAATCTTCAAATATTTGCAATGTGCAAATATTGACAAGCTTCTGTTTTTTCCAGCATGTATTTTTAGAGGAGAGCAAACATTTATAATTCATTCCTTGTGTCCTACGCATGCTTCCCAGAGTCAGTTTTGCAGAGCTCTTTAATTTTAATTATCGGAGTCTGGAATGCTTTCTGTTAACTTCCAGTTAAATATTCAAAGTGTTGTACTAATTCATTATGAATATCAAAGCACTTTAGTCCTCCTTTTTTTTGTTTTTTGGAATATGAGATCAACAGATCAACAGAAAATCAACAGATCGTTGCTGCAAATGAAAGCTGTTCTACGATCTTTGTAATGTTCTGACCAAACAGCTAAGTAGCAGCCTCTGATAGTATTTTACCTATAATCAATGCAGAAGATTTTGATGTACTGGTAGAATGCAATCTGAATGCCACTAGAAAGCTCTTGATGCCTTGTACTACAATACTATCAGAAAATGAAATGTCTGCTTTCAAGTTCTAAAGGGAAAACATATGAATTAACAGACTGACAGAAAATCTTCCTGCAGCTTTTTATTTAATATAAAAATCCTCTTTGGTTGTCTTTTTTTTTTTTTTTGCCGTTGTTGTTATTGTTGTTGGTTCTTGTTGTCTAGAGTTTAAAGCAAGCTGTTACAGCAATTTCACTCACAAAACACTGTCAGACAGATGCCGAATTAGCATTGCTTGTTTGTTTACTTTAACCGTGTCTCTCGCACAGGGTTTTCTGTCAAGCTTTTCACAATTTGCTCTGGAGAAGACAAACTCTTTTCAAATGGTTTTAAAGTCCTGCTATTGCTCTTGAGACTGTATACGTGCGGTTTAATCTCACAGATGTCAGTTAACATGGAAGTGTTTTAGCACTGAACTAATCTGCACCGACAAAAGACAAGCAGTTAATGGCTGAAATATATTCCTGCACTTGACTTTGACTTATTGAATGCATGTTCAACGGTGTCACAATTACTACTGCTTCTGCTAATCTTATTATGATTAGGTGTTATGGTTATTGCTATTTTGTACTCATATGGTAGGCACCATTATCCAAGGCAATAGTTATACTACAACTATTACTGATACTACTACTGCTAAAAGAGGAAGGAAAAGGAAAAGGAGAAGAAGTAGAAGTTGCTCAGCCATGAGTAATTAAAGGCAAGCTCACCGCAGTCTGCTGCTTCAAGCCAGGCTTCTGCAGCAACCACTCCACGTCCAGCGCTTTGGTGTCCATCTGCCACAGCTGATGGTGGCAGGGCAGGGTGGCATTGTCTCCCACCACCCTCTTCATCTCCGTCTGGGCGCACACGGTCAGCACACTCAGCAGAACTGCGAACGACAACAAGACCTGCTCTGTCATTTTCAATTCAATTAAAACGCTCTTAGTGGTGTTTCACTCGTATTGAAAGTTGGAAAGCTCAGGAGCAGCAGTGTTCAGCGTGATTGCAGGCTGCCTCAGTGTCAGTAGTACTGTTTTCTTCAGGTTATAATCCTTGTTTATTATATCTACGGATAGTGAGGAGCACAAGGGGTATTAGGGAGTGGCGTCACTGGGATTTAAGTGAGGGTCTGCTCTCCATCTCCGGCAGTCATTTGTAATTCCACCCACCTGGTGGGGCTATAGATGAAAATGGACTGGGCTACAGACACACTTATCTCAGGCAGAATTACTCCTGTCCGCCGTTTGCCTTCTTTCCAAAGAGCTACTTTTTTGAAGAGGCCTTTTCTTTCCTATCGCACTTGGAATGATACTTAGAGTTTCCCGTCGCATGTGTGAAGGACGCAGACACTCAAGTAGACATTACAGATCTGTACTGTAGGAATGGGTGAGATAGCTAATCCAAAAATCCTCACATCAAAGACAGAGGCCTGATTTCCTTTTTGGACGTTGCTGTACTTCATGCATTGCACCACGTTCACACTGCTTCAGTAACTCCGCTCTCGCATCCCGGCCGAGATTGTCTCCAAGAGCTTCTCTGCGGACAAAACGTGATCGATTTCTCTCAGTCCCGCACAGACACTTTCTCTTGTCCAACTAAAGTGCAAGCCAATCTGCCCTGCTGTTCGCCTCTGCCCCCCAGCAGAAGATACCTCCTCTGGGTATAACGCTACATTATTTTTTTATGCGGTATTTACAGAGTAATTTATCTTTGTGTTTCGCTTTTGGGTTTTACAAGTCGCAAAGGTACCCTGCCGAGTTAAGTGCTCCGGACTCCTGAGGTTTTCTGGCTGTCCTTGATGCACATCCTTAATTGCTTCAGGAGGAGAGGCGGGGGCTGGCCTGGTGCGCTACGGGCTGCCCGTGGGGAGCGGGGCCCTCCAACACAAGTCAGGCATGCTGTTGCCCAGATGGTTTCGCGCTGCAATATAATCTCTGCTTTTTACAATTTATACTTGCAAATTCTTACAGTTTTCCCCCTGCTTGCTGCTTTCCTGTGCTAATGCTTTTTGACCTCTTACCAACCCACACCACCTGTAAAGCACTTAAATGCAAAGTAACAAATCACAAAAAGATGGGGATTTTTACAGTATGGATGCTGCAATGAGACTTTTGTGGATTTGTTGGTGTGTTTGTTTTTAAGGGTCTTCTCACACACAATATGTCTAGAAATGTTCTCACTAAAAGCTGCTGTAAATGTGTCAAAAGAAGAAGAAGTGTGTAAAGGAAATCATAACATTGCATTACATAGTATCAATCCTGTATTACTGTTCCTTTTGACACGTGTATCTCATAAACAGGGGCAGAGCTGGTTCAAGAAATTCGGTGATATCACACTCAGAAATATGTTTACATTTGGCTACAAGCTTTTAACGTCTGTGGAAATGAAATAACCCCCTAAAAAACTCAGATGTGTTTCTTTTCTTGTCATTATTTATAATTGCTTCTCTTTCTCATAGCTGAAAAATGCAAGGGAAATGAAAACAATAATTTATTCCTTTTTGCATTTCTATTGTGGGGTAATTGCAGTGATCGTCAGAGAGACTTCAGAGCCCGTGCTCAGTAACTGACGTGATCAAGACTGAACTCAGCTGATGTCTCTATATTTACAGCTGAGCTTGTTCGAGAAATTAGTTTGTATTGACCAATTTCTAATTTTAAATTAAGCCTCTTTACACTTTTGTTGTTGTTCTATTTGTGTAATTTTTTTTTTTTTACAAACGATTACTGAATTAGACCATTTGGAAGAGGTTTGCTTTCAAAGAGACACTTCACAAGAAGCAAATCCAGGATTTAATTCCACAAATAAAACAGCAGAAAAATTTCCCTGGACTTTTAAGCTGCGGCAAATGCTCTCGAAAGTTTCCCGGTGAAGGAATGCCATTGTCGTGCATGGAGGTTTATTTTTACTCTGGAGCAGGCTGACCTAGTAGAAACACAAAGTAATGTTAAGGAGGCTCTTCAGACTGGAGCGCTGTGCATTTATCGTAGTGATAAGCTTGCTATGTTAATGATCGTGGGCTCAGGCAAGAGGAAAAAACAAAAATGTATTCAGTTATTTCATTTTTTCCTCCTTTTTGGATCATGATCAGCTGTGCACTGTAATTTCTGGCTTGGCAACACTGTGTCCTTGCCCGGTCCAGGCAGAATAGGAATGCATGATAATTAACAAAAGGAGCCGAGCAGCTTGGCTGAAAGAGCCTCATGCAAGTGAAGGAACCAATTTCTATGAAGATGCCCTAGGGGGAGTTGTGCTCCAGTAAATTCTCCGCCCTACAGATTCTCAAAATCTTATTATAGTACAGCCAGTGGGACATAACCAGCACCGATACCCTTAACATCGCCCAAAGTCAAGCTGCGCAACCCAGTCAGCACATTGCCTGGGCTGGGGCCTTGTTAATGAAAACGCTTCTGACCTAAAACTCAGACAACAACACAAAAAAAGAACGAAAGATTGCTTTCATACTGCTTTTCAATATGACTCTTTTTTTCTCGAAGTGTCACCGGGTGCCCAAGTAATTGTGAAAACACAGGGTCAGCCCAGTCACACACTGTATTTTCGCTTTTCCATACTGTTCGTTACAAGGCTCTGTTTGCTCCAGTCTTTAAGTCGGCGTTCATGCTTGAATTATCTTGGAGAAGACAGGGGGTCTATAAACACACATTATTTTGACACTGTCCCGATGCATAGTGCCGTACGGATATGTTTAAATTTACTAGATCCATAATTCAACGCATAGGCCACATTAAAAACACTAAATCACACCTATTGCATGTAGGTTGAAGAATAGGCTATATAATATTAACAGCTCTTCCGAGTCTCATATCCCAAATGAGTAACTGGCACATGGTGCTGGGCCACACGGTGCCAACTGCCTTCAGACGCAGTGAATATTGCTCAGGCAGGCTATTGTTTGCAAAAGCATTATATCTTACCCCGTGTGACAGATCCATCTAGCCAACAAAAAGGGGGAAAGGTATTGCATCACTTCAACCGCCTAGGCATACAGGAACAAATATATATTTGCTTCAACTTCATCAGCTTTCCTTCCCTCGTGCGGTAAAATGTAAAATTCATTTCTATAATGTGCGCGCCTCACTCACCACCCTTCCACATGACGTTGTGCCGAAGAAAAAGTCCCCGAAAATGTTAAATTAAAATGAACAGCAGCTCTGCAATATTTAGATGTTCATGTCTAGATGTACCACAGCACTTAAAAGTGCAACTAAAATTAAACCAGGACTTAATTTTTGATTGCGTTTCTTGCACTTACGGATGAAAGTGCTGCCCGAATTGGAAGGAGAAGATTTAAAGCCCAGCATCCCGGCAAAAAAGGTGAAACTGGAATCTACTTGACAAACCCAAACCGCTATTTACAACAGAAAACAGACACGTTCCACACAGACGTTCTGCGTTTTGCCACAATATCTCCTCAGGCCGCAGTCTTTGAACTCCTCCATGTAGAGATAGCGCAGTGTTAAATCGCAAACAAAAGCTGCAGCCAGAAATATGGCACACCATGTTAATCTACATTGTTTTGTGACTTTAATTATAAGTTCCAATCCTGCATATCCTTTTTAATAGAGGTGCAATTACACATATTTTCCCCCCGCTTCCTTTGGATATAATTATTTGGAGCACACACACACACACACACACACAAATATTTTCCCCTGGTTTATTTGGTTAAGTCATGAATTCTTTCCTGCTTTTGAAATCAAAGCCTGTGTTTTAACTGACTGCAGGCTGTGCTTTGAAGGGATAAGCTACATAATCTGCTGCCTTCCACAGTGGCGACAAGTTCTGCTGACGAGGAATGTGGCCCTTGTGGGTGACATACTATTAAATCGCAGGGAAGTATCATGAAACATTTCTCAAAGAAATCTAAAAGAAAACTCGCTCGGTGTTTGGAGTGTATTCTTGGGACTCCTTGGTGTTGATTGATTGATTGAACACCTGGGCAAAGAAGTCATTTAAACTATAAAGGAAGTAGTATAACTACAACTTGTTCAGAAGCAAATACATTTGTTATGGAATGAAATCTGAGGGCAAAAGTTGACCACAGCGACAACACAGGGACTACTGGAAGCATCCGATACGTGTGCAGTGAAGCGAACAGCTCAGTGTTTAGTAACTTTTTCCGAAACTTTGTCTTAGTCAAGAATGCAGGGCGAGCTCGTCTGCCTGGCGCTGGAATCCAAAGAAATAAATAAAGAAATAAAAATGGTATATTGGTTTTATGATAGAAAATTTTAATTCCCCCACAGATTTCTCTCTCAGCAAAAAATGTAATTACATCATTCCCAAAGGATTCTCCTGTCAAAAAATAAATATATAAATATACAAGAGAAAGAAAAAAGAAAACTTGCTTACTTAGTCTGAATTTTGCATGTGATCGTAATATATATGAGTGGCGGTCAGGTTCTCTTCATATTTTCCGTCTCTCTGAGTGTTTCGTGTGACTCGAAACTCGCAACCCAGAGTTCACAGAACATCAGCATTAAGTCTGGTTTGTTGAAGTTGGCAAATGCAAACGCCGTTCCCACTCACTTCCTCTCTGCCACCTTTATGTGGTTCCTGGAAGATCCAAACAGTATGAGTCTTGACTACGACAAACACTCGAAACACTGACATCGCAGAACAGCAGAAACAGGCCATGGAAACCAGGCAACAAATACACTCTAAACACATTTCTTTAAGTGCAGTTGAAACTCATCCTTTGCTTGTCTTTCACGTGTTCGCGTAAAGTACCAAAAACCCAACAGAAAAAAAAGGATTTTAATAAAACAGATCATGTATAAGTCTTAGGCAAATTCACAATAGGGTTGTTTATTGTCTTTACAGAAGCTTTCCTATAAATAAAGCCTCAGATGATTTGTGGGAACTAAATGGCAAGAAACCTGTGACCTGAAAGATAAAGAAAAGTCACTGTAAGAATGATGTCTCAGGTGAATTCCTACTGTACATTTAAAAGCTCTATTTTTCAACCTTGACGCATTTCATTTTCCCTTAACGGCAAAACACAAAAGGAAAAGCACACCAGGTTCTAGTTTGGTACAAAGCCTGGAGAAAACCCTGATCTTCAGCGCCACAGACACAGGCATGTCTGCGGAGAGCTGCTCCTTTCATTCGGTGCCTCACCGGTGGGAGTCAGATCCAAGCCTTGTGTTTTCTTTGGAGAGCTGCTGCACTGGAGTGTGTGGAGCCAAAAGGGCACCGTCTCCCTGGAGCGGGACAGCGGCTCCAGACACACGGAGCGGAGGCCTGCGCACACTCCACTGCCTTCCAACACCAGCGCTCTGCGGATTGAGGTATTCGGTGTTAAAAACAACAACTCCACATCTTGGAAGGAGGCCGGGGGAAGGTCACACTACAGGCGTGTCCCAGAGGACCCATCCGCTAATGTTTTTAATAAGCAAGGTCCGTGCGCTGTCCCCGGAACACGGACATGGCAGTGGCCCTTAATTGGAATCGCATGTGTGCCTGCGTGTGTGTGCGTGTGCGTGTGTGTGTGCGTGTGTGTGTGTGTGTGGGTGTGTGTGTGTGTGTGTGTGTGTGTGCGTGTTTGTGTGCGTGTCAGTTAGCCAGGGGGGCATTTCTGCAGGATTTGAACGCAGTGGCTCAGCAATTTGCAATATTAAAAGAAAACACATGTTTAAATCCTGTCTAGAAATTAGAGCTCCATAATGGAAATTATTGCTTTTTTTCCTTTTCTGGAAAGATTGTTTTTATTATTATTCTCTGAACCACGTTTGGCTTTTTCCAAGAAACTGCACAGATCGCTATTGTCTCCCTCCGTTTTCCCCCCCGTGCTGTGAGTGGCATTAAGTTATTTTTTTTGGATATGCTCTACAAAAGAGGAAAAGGAAATATTTATCACAGAGGACTTAAATTACACAGTGAGGAGTTGGACGGCAAAGGTTCAGGAGAGGAACAGAAACAGACGGGGATACGATTACATTTTGGTTTGTTGTTTTGTATATTTGTTTTACAGAATTTCTACGAAATGTTCTCCCCACCACAGTGGCTGCGCAAGAGATCCACAATGCACCGCAAACTTTAAAAACCAAAGCATTGTGTAGGAAAGACGAAGTTCTTAAATGGACCCAAGATTTGCAGATGAGTCTTATGAATCGGCAAGCGCAGGAATAAGGAACTGGGCTTTTTTTAAATATATATATATATATATATATACGTTTTTGTTGTTGTGGTGACTCTTGCGGGTAGGGAAGGATGTGGCTGTTCTGCATCACTCTATCACAGTGACTTCATTATTCTAGAGGAAGGGCAGGGCATGGGAAGAAGTACAAAAAATATATAAATTCTCCCAACCCCAGCAGTTCTGCTACACCCATGGACTAAAGTGGGAGGTCGGGGCAGTGGCGGCCGGACTGGGGCTCAGGAATGTAAAAACTGACAGCTGACTTTCCGTACGCCCAAAACTCCCACGGACATCTTTCGCAAACTTCCCTCTCCTGACGCCTTTGCCCTTTCCCCCGATCGAGGGCGTGAGGCGGTCGTCCATTCCCCTCACGCCGTCAACCTTCAGGCTGTCGCCTCAAGCCTACAGGCAAGATTTCGTGGTGGTTCTGTGATGCAGACTAATCTCCATTTGCGGCTTGCTGAATGCCAAACTCCTCTCACGTTGCTAGAGCAGGATTTTGAGCGCTGACCTCCAGAGATCAATACTTAATAAGCTTCTGTGCTGCCAAGCCCCTTTTGCTGCAATCTGCAATTTTTTATGTCCATTAGGTGGAAAAATACAGCTGACTAGGTGTGGGAACAGAGGATGTGATATGTATCATTGTCGTCTCGGCTCTCATGATGGGTGCTTTATTTTATAATAGTAGATGGCCAGCGCAAATATAAAATAAAGCCCTCCACCTCCTGCATATCGTTCTGCCGGTTTTATTATGATGTAATTTAGTGCCTTTGAGTGTTAAAAATACATCTGCAGTTCTCTTTTATAGCTTGTAGAACGGTTTCAAAAACATCAATGGATGCTAAAACCTGTGATGCATAAAACATGAGACTAATTGAAAAATAACTCAGTGGAATTCCATATTTTGCTCAACCTATGAAGTCAGACACCATTAGAGCAGTTTCTAGTTGTGGTTTGGAAACACTGGTCTGTTTCCAGTTGTAATACTGTGGCTTAGCGAGCTCTGTGGTTTACAGTGCTGAGAAATGATGCCAAGGGACTCCATCGATATCAAAAAAGACCTCAAGCTTTAGTTACTTATCCGACAGTGGAAAAGCAAGCGCAATGTTCCAGGGCTTCGACACATCTCTCTCTTTCACAATTGGAACCAGGACGCGAAGAACAAGTCGAAACCTTCTCCAAATCACACCTGAGACAAACATAATCTTTGGTTTCTTTCAACTTCAACTCTAGGGCGACACCTCAAATAAACAAAAAGAAAATGACTCAGACACAAAACAAGCTGAAAGATTTTACTTGATTGCTGTAGCAGAAACACTAAAGGCATGTAAACAAACCATAGTCAGAAACATGTAGAGGCTTGAAACCGACAGTAAGTTAGGTCTGATCCAGGTCCTGTTTGATTATTTGGACGGCTAATGAATTTCTGTTAATAGTCATCATTTACAAGCGACTATTCATTTGCTGTGCTTGCTGGCCATCACAAGGGTTGTCTCTATCTTAAGAACATGAGAACATAAGAAAGTTTACAAACGAGAGGAGGCCATTCGCCCCATCGTGCTCGTTTGGTGTCCATTAATAACTAAGTGATCCAAGGATCCTATCCAGTTCCCAAATGTTCAGCTTCTACCACATCGCTGGGGAGTTTGTTTAGATTGTGACGCCTCTCTGTGTGAAGAAGTGTCTCCTGTTTTCTGTCTTGAATGCCTTGAAGCCCAATTTCCATTTGTGTCCCCGGGTGCGTGTGTCCCTGCAATCAAATGTGTTACTGGTTTATGAAGTCCCACCAATGCCAACTGCAGCTGCCCGAGAAAAATCACCAACATGTTTCCAAGAAATGCAAGATATTGTAATGATGTCTCACTTGCCATTCAGTGTGTGGGCACAATCTAACAGCCTTCGGGTTAAAAATTAAAGCTAACACTTGAAATTGAGAATGATGCACAATGGGTCTCTGTAGCCTGACAGGCCGAGACATTGTGACTGAATAAGCAGGTAGTTCGCCAGCTGTTTGGATGAAATACACCACTATTACGGCCTTGATGACACCAAACGGGCCATCTTGCCTGACAGGGCATATTTCAGCGGCAGTGTGAGGGCCAGTGGCCCTGCAGCTGGTAAAGGTTACTCTGCCGCAGTGTGACCCGCGCGTCGAGAATGCCATCGCCTGCCTCGGGAGGAAACGCAACAGCATTCGCTTGACGCCACACTCTGCAGCCGCTGCAGCGCCGTCCGCAACAGCGAGGCACCAGAGCGCCGTTTCTAGGAATCTGTCAATGAGATGATGATGATCGCCCGAAAGGCTCGGCGGTGGCATTTCGAATTCCGAGTTCTAGAAATTAATCAAAAGAAGAAGACAAAGAATGTGGCCAGTCAATTAAAGATCAAGCTGAGCAGTATTTCAGTAAAGACAATCTACTGTGACATTAGACGTACTGTTTGAATACGGGGGGTTTTGATTGGCGTTCCGGAGCGCAGCTTTTAATGATTTGGAATGATTACGAGTCCAGCGTCTGAGGTTAGCTGCTTCTGGAAATCTCTTCAGGCCGCCTCAGCAGGCACCCCACCTCGTTTTAACCCTTTAAACGCTTCGCACCATCTACCCACAGCCTAACAACACTTTTTAAAACCTACAATCCTCGACGCCCTGCTTGCTCACTCTCCTCTCTGACCCCTGAGAATTAGGACTGCAGTGGCTTTTGAGGCCTCCTTTAGTCACATCTGTTTAGATTATCAGTCTAATCTTCTCCTCACTTTAACGCACAGATTCATAGGGTGGTGGTGTAAATATATATGCATTGTACAGTAGTGTTTGGTGGATAAAGGCATCTGCAGGATAAATAAATCATAATAACACTCATAAAATAATGCGACAAAACGGTTACGGTGCTGCAGGGTCATTGTCTCACGCTTGGCGGAGAGCTCGGGATGTGACTTACGAAACGGGAGCTTCAGACGGCCCCGCGTCGTTCTCCGCGGCTTAATTTTTTTTAATCTCTAAAAAGGAATGTCCAAAATGATCGCTCACCTCACCAGATGGTAGGGGATGAAATCGAAAACAGATGACTGCGCACTGATCTTCCCTCTTAGGCAGGTCAATATTTCACCCACGAAGCATGATTAATAAAAGATGTGAAGAAACCGAGCCAAGTTTTTCCCCCCCGTTCTTTCCCTGATATTAGGGGTTTATTAGTTTACACAACCCCACGTGGTGAAACATTGCTGAAAGCCCATTTAAACCTTTTTTTGTTTTTTATTTTAATAAAACATCAGGTAGTTGCTTCACTGTGTTGTAACCCCACACTCTACCAATGCAGGATTACATTTTCCAGTTAAAAAATAAAAATGAAATGTGTGGTTATGGTTTTAATTCAAAGGAGGTTTTGGCACAAAGGGGATTCTGAGGCATCTGTCACTTGACATTGTTTCTTCTTCGTGTACAGAGAGGAACATGGAAGTAATATAGGTCACAGAGTGGAAGATGAGAAATGAAAACACGCCCCTGAACACAAGAGTCAGCGGTGGGATATCAGAATAAATCGCAACATCAAATCATTAGGAGGAACACTAGCAAGGGCTCAGACCAGAAGCACTTTAGTCTCGAACGTACACATTTATATGAGAGCGCTTATCAAATCGCTGCTCTCTGCTAAGTTGCTTGTTGCAGCAGAGAAGCAAAATTTGAACCGAACAATTGGGAGGAATCCAAATGATGTGTTCTAGAACAAAATGGACCACAAAAGAACCTGATGAGTTTATAAAGCCAAAACCAGCTCTCGTGATTTCTTCCACATGTCACGGTCACGGCTAATATGTTAGAATGTTAAAAGGAAACAAAACTAGGGAGTGAATGATCAATTTTTCTAGTCGGACCATACGCATCGAACATCCTAGGGGACGATGCTGTGGATTTTCCAGGCCTGAATTTATCACTGTCCTGCTGAGTATCACAGCAGGCTTGTATTTAATAAAATGTTTAAGGATTCTATCGATAATTAACACAAGAAGCTGTGAAGCTGCAAGGGGAGACTACCAAGCAAACTGGAAGCAGACTTCTGCCAGTAAAGAAAGTCAGTGTTCCTAATGAAGCTCTCAGGACTGGATATGAGGTGATATGAGGAAGTGCCTGAGGTTACACCGCTATGTGACTTTACAGTAAACTCATAACTATTCCAGAAAATATCTGTAGCTTTATTAACTTTCACCGTCCTCTATTTTCAAGGTAATTTTTCAAGCTGACAAAGGTCAAGCTGTCATTAATCTTCTTGTTCCCCCCCCCCACTGGTGCTATTGTTAGTTTACAGTATTTTATTCTGCACTTTAATCTGTTTTTTATTGACTCAAAGCCTCTACCAGGCAATTTGAAACTCTATACAGGAAACCCCACCAAATTCCTTTATAAACCACGTACAGTGTATTACAAATGAAGTGCTTAGGACCGAAATAACTCCACAACATTTTGAGCAAGAATCAGATTCCTTTTGAATTGCTGACATCGTACTTTCTCCTCAACCGGCCCATTTAAGAGCAGCTTTCAATTTCCCCTTCAAAGGAAAGAACCGACAGACAGGGGGGTATCATGTAAGTTAATACCTGATTTTCCTTCATTTCCATTAGTCTCAATAGCACTGAGCATTAAAGCACTGAAGACATTGTATGGATCCCAGAATAATCAACGTACTAACCTATTTCGGTCCTGACAAACCTTGCCCCCGAGCAAGCAACAAATGGGTTTATTTGACAAAATACAATGAAAAATCCTATTTCAGATTTCCAGGCAAGCTGTGCTAAGTGCATCATGCTGGAGGAAACACTTTTCACTTAATATAAAAAGTGTCCACGGCAAGAGTCGGAAGACATATATTTGCACTGTTTTTTCTTCCCTGTCCTTTTTTTAACATAAACTTCGGTAATGCTTTCGGAACCAACGCGCATTGTTTAAGTTTCCATTCCTGCTAATGTCATGGCTTTCCCCAACGATTAATGAACGTTGGGTGTTTGTACTGATCCACCTTCCTGAAACCGTCCTCTGCGTTTCTCACGTGCAGAGAGAACGTCTCAGTAGATTTCAAAGAATCAAAACACAGTCAAGATTTTGTTTGGCCAAACTTATCTTCCCCGGCCACAATTTATTATTTAATCTGAAATTGAGCAACAGGAAGCAGCTGCCAATCCATAAAAAGAAACTGACGAAGCGCCTTTCTCTGGTTTCATTTTCACTCAAGGCACGTGTATGTATAGGTTAAAAGCAACCACAGTATGAGTCTGGGGGGGGAAGTAGTCATAAAAAAATTGCGTTCGAATGTAGACATGACACTTTGTTTATATACATATTACAGTTTTACTCCCTCACGTTCACTACAAGTGTATAAATGTCATTCACACATTCTCAACACATGAATATATCTACGTAGGGAAGATGTAATGCATTTTTTTATGATCAATATCATTATTTAGAAAGCTCCCCATGTCCCACTCAATATCAATAATAGTCTCTTATGGTGATACAACCCTCAGGTCAAGGCCATATATATTTGTGCATTATGATCGAAGTAAAGATTTTAGTACCTCATAAAAAAGTAAAACCATGTTAATGCAAGATGCCAAATCAACAGCATTACATATACTGGAAACTTCGATCAAGCTGTGCAGATGTGTGCGCAGGGGTGTGTGTGTGATAGCCTTCCTACACTCCCACTGTGTTGAATTGAACTACCTCCGGAGGCAGCCCTGATGGGGGAAGTCAACTGTGTTTTTCCACAGGGGAGCTGGGAGTTTGGCTCTGTATTGTGCACTGAGGGCTTTGAAGAAAAAGACTATTGCTAATCAAGACAAAAAGAGGCCACTAGTTTTACTCAGGACATTGCTTTTAGTTATTATTATTATTTACTATCTGGCAAGACTTTCAGTGGATGTTTTTTTTGGCCTCTTTACACACTTGACTTGAAGCTCCATCCTTGGTGACCCATAACCCCCAAGTTTGATTAGTGTCCCAGTTTTAGGAGCAGAGAAATGTGGAGTTTGTGGGAGTGCGGAGATGAAAACACACCCACCAGTTTCTCAGTTTAAACTTTACTCTGTACTGTTCAAGTCTTCGTCCGACAGGCACCCAAACCAGGTACCTAAATCCTGGACCAAACCAAAATATACGCTTGCCGAGGAATGAGATGGCAGTTGAACATTCTTCATTATAAAACCATCACGGTTCTTTTATTAATTCATATACGGGCATAAAGAGTTAGAAACAGAATTGCTGCATGCAAATATTTCAGGCAGTTGCGTCTTCAAGGGATTCAGCGTTTGGTCTCAATATTTACAGCATGTGGATCCTTTTTGCATACATATTAACAGTGTTCCCATTTCTGCTGTTGCCTTGATTGATGGATTGATTTAGATTGATTTGATTGAACATGAAAAGTGCGCTCTCTCCACACTGAGTTAATAAGTTTCAAGCAGAGCCCAAGCGCGCTGGGCAGATGTGCACTGACCACCTAGCCGTGAAATAGGGACCACCCACTTAGAAAGGGAAGTGCTGGAATATGAGGGGTTGATATTTGTTGCCAACTTTAGCTCGAGGTAGCGCAGTGTTGGTGTATATGCTGTCTTCATTTCCCTGGGTCTGCCTACTGACATTTACACACATACCTCCCGTAATAAACAGACATTTCCAAAGCAAAACGTCAAGCGGATAAACAAAAACCTAATATAAAACGAGACATGTTCCCTTGATAGCTTTCCAGGCATCGCATCAACAAATAAGTTGCCAATAAAATATTTCATAACACAGAGACACACAAACCCCCCACACAGATTAAATCACTTTCGTCCCAAGCCATCACTGATGCTAGATCCCGGGCTGTGTCCTATTCTCAGGTAGTTCTTAAATGGGGAAAGTTTTAGAAAGCTCCTGTCTAAAGAGGAGACGGGCCCCGAGGACTGGCTGCTGTACAGACCTCTTTGGGAAGATAACAATGAGCTGCACCATGGTTGGCGGGACGGCACAGTGCTTTGTGCAGTCAAGGAAAATAATGCACGTGCTATGCATGGGTGGACTAATGCCAGGGCAATGACAACATTTCCCCAGGATTTAATAACAAGAACTGATTAAATCATCTTCAGTTCTGTCCCAGATGCCAAGAGCCCTGTGCATCTGGAGTAGGGATGGATCAGACTCAAGCCAGCGCTGAAGGCACCATATCTCTTTCAGATGGGCTTTGCTGGAGGCTTATTTATCCCACAGTGCTCACCACACAGCCAGGACGCAATTTATCTCCTTTATTCTCCTGTGGATTAAGATAACTTAATCTGCTCAGAGAAACAAAACATATACATATATAAATATATATCTATATCATCGGTTGGTGTCGTATTTGTATCATGTGGTTCAACGCGCACACCATTGAAGAACAAAAAATTGAATTGAGAAGGGGCAATGCAAAAATAATCGTATTTTAATATACAAAGCATATTGGTGATTAAATGACACGGATGCATTGAAGACTTACTGGCACAGAAATTCTTGGTGTGTTTTTTATTAGTTTTACCAATAAAATAAATAAATAAATCAGTCTATTTGTCTATTTTTTTTATGTCAATAGTTTCTTAAGCACCAACCTACGGACGACACCCCCACCCGAACAGTGGTAAACCCCAGGGCAGAGAGATTGGATTCAATGCTGTGACCTTCAAGCCTAGTCTAATCCCCGTACTCACTGAGGCACCAGTTAGCAATTAGCTCCTGGATGTCAGTCAGAGGGGCCCGACCGATCTCGCTATGACCAGAGAATCGTTTCCCCCGTCAGTCAAACGCGGTCGGTAAATATCTGCTAAAGAGACTTAATTCAGATTGTCAAGCTCAAGTTCTCTCACAAAAGCATAGTAAACAATCATTTGGGCTGATTATTATTCCTCTCACTCGGGGAGTTAATGGGCATTTCAGGTGAAACGCTTTTGCATGACGCGTGTGTTGAGCAATTGTGTGTGTATATATAGAGAGAGATAGAGAGAATGAGAGACTGTGACTAAACAACACCTTGAATTATTCATTGCACACGAGGAGACAAAAATGCTCCCAATATCGGAGCCTAATTAACGAGCAAGGGACACGATAACTTGAGGCACAAGAATGTTCCTCTAAGTGTTCTACTGGAAGCATTAAATAAATAAAACCTAAGCAATTATTTCCACAGCATGTACTTCCCCTGGTGTCAAGCCATGGTCCAACACACTCCTAGTAAGTCGAAATTAGAACCAACAGGTTTTATGAAGCATGAATTACACAGAATTTTACAGGAACAAAACATGTATAGGAATGGATATTTTGTAGCCACCACATCCACAAACAGCATTGTTGTATTTATAGCTGGCTCAACATTGCCGTCATGTGCGTGATTTATTTTTATTTTTGTTTATTTTGCTCGCATCACTGAATATTTGAATCGTTTACTTATGCAAGCGGGGTATTTGACCAGAGGAGTTTTCTGAAGTGAGGCAAATGTTAAAGAGTTGCTGCATGAGGGCATGCCCTCACTGATAAATATTTACAGCGGTATAACAGTCGGGCCTGGCTGTGAATGTCTCGGTGTCGCTCTGCTTCGGCATGTGTGTGAGACAGTGGAGGTGAAGTCGAACCTTTGATTTTTCGCACACGAGCTTCCTCGCATACCCCCCAACCATAAGAAGTCATTATTGTGACAGCCGTGGCAGAGTGAGATATACTTTTCTTTTTTGGTGCGTTACCTCATTGGGCAAGCAGAACAGTCGTTGGAGCAGAAGAATTAGAGAAAGCTTCTCTCACCTTTTAGATTAAGCTTGACAGCGACAGAAAGCAAGGAAAATCGATTGGATGTTTTAATAAAGGGCAAAATAAATCTTAACTGTTCTGACAGATACACTGAAAAACCTTGTTGATAGGAAAGAGTTGATAGATAATTCCGTAGCGATCATCCTCTTGGCAACTAGGTGCAAAGAAAAAGCTCAGGGAGGTTGGCTGCTTAATGTCAATGCGTTTTCTGAGAAATTAATCTTAATGTCACTCCATCTCGGCCGCTGAATGTCACTGCATTTTAATTGGGCTGTATAAATGGCAGCATTGTTTGTGACTGTAAGCCGCACCAGGCAAACAAAACAAATCGGCAACTTCAGACTCGGGATGCTGCCGGGCGACATCCGTTCAAGACACGCCGTGCATAAAAGCCACATCGGCGTGATTAATTTTGTTGCCGGAGTTCCATTAATGTGCAGTATCGATCGGGAAGGGTTTTCAGAGTCAGGCCACAGAAAACACCCACCCCGCGCCGGCTTCCTCTGCCCCAGGGGGGGATCTGCAGCTTCTTCAAGGAGACCTGAGAGAGGTGAGACACAGAGACGGAGCTGTCAGTCCGCCCCGTCGGCCTTCCTGAGGGCATCAAGAGGCAGCGAGACAGTTATGACAAGTGTGTCAAGTGTATCGTGCTCCAGGGACCTTGGTGCCATAAAAAACATCACGTGGCAATTACACTGTCAAGACTGGCAGTGATTTGACTGTATTCATGGCACTGCACTCGGCACAGGCTACACTTGGATGACAAAAGAGCCCTGAAGATGCTCTTTATATGTAAATGTATAAACACAAGGAAAACCATTAACTTAAGAACAACAGTAAAAACTGGAAAAGGTGCGTCTCGTTCTCGGCCTTCATAAAGAATTGCTGTCAAATCCGGCTTGATTGAATAAAACAAAAACACAAATCACTCCCTGTGAAAGGAAGACTAAAAATACTGAGCGCCAGCTGAACAAATTTTGAGTGTCAGTGCACTGTCAGTGTCACTTTGCCTCAAGTTCCCCTTTCTGTGAATCAATCGCTTTCCTAAGGTTGCTTTCTCCATGGAACAATGCAGACAAACACAACCTCGGATTCATTCATTATTATTTGGCTTTTTCTTTCCCCGCCCAACTGCATGACCAGCGCTCCTTTCAAGAACTGCCAACCCAAAACTCTAAAAACATTGTTTCCGGTATTCCCTTATGCAAGGTTTGTGTGTATTCTGAATTTTGCTTTCCTTCGGGCCATGTTCTAATGTTACGTCTCCTTGATTAATCCTGACTATACAAGGCAATCAGGTGAAACTGCTCGCCCTGCCAAGAAGCATTCCACCTAAAGTTTAAACTACACACACACACGCACACACACGCACGCACACACACACACACTCCTGACAGTTCAAAAGCCCAGAGCTCCTCCAATGCAGCAAACAGATCGCATTCCAGATTCGGTGCAAGTTGTTTGGATAAGCTGAGATAGAGCAGAGCAGCCAACAGCAGCACGGCTGTGAACGGCACAAGACCCGAGCACGGTGTCACGCTCCTTCTCTCTCCTTATACAGTCATGAAGGCTCATCTTGCCTTTAAATGGCAGAGCACGTTTCCTGTCTTCCTTTGCTCGAGCTTTGCATTTTTTTTATTTCCTCTTTCCACCAAGCAGATAAAAAGCATCATTCTTAGACAAGCAGAAATTAGATCTGTTCCAATAATACTGATCTTACAAATGGTGGGAACTGTGAACTGGACTTATATTATATATATTTTTTAATAAATAAATGTCTTAGATTATGACCGTCCTGGTCCAGTTTTAAATTAGAGCTACAGTAGATAAGCACCATTGTGTAAAAACAAGAAATTGGCAAGATCTTGACAGACAAGCAAGTCCTTGGGAAGAAACCTCCATTTGTTTTCGAATTGTGCTCATTTTCATTAAAACGCTCTTGTAGAGCCTCTATTCATAACAAATATTTTGATATGAATCAATATGTTTTTCAAAGGTCACCTAGAAAGAAATTATGACACAAAACAGCTCATGCATCAGGCTCTGCATCCATTAGCGCTTTTGCAGAACATTACATTGTGCAGGACGATTGTGGCATATTTATAACCGGACTACAAAGTAGTTCTGCTAATGTCACAGCCCTTGATCTGCAGCACTGTTTCACAAGCCTTTCATACTTCTGATAGAAAGCTCTCCAGGCAAATGTATATAGTCAATTAAGACAACCGCTGGCAACAACAGAGCGGATCGCAAACGTAATTTGAAAACGTGTTATACAGATTCTGCTTTCCTTCCTTCTCTTCCTTTCACTTCACAACTGATTTAGGAAGCAATTTGACACCGCTTTACCTAACCGGATAGACCTCAAAAGCACAGGATGTGTCCAAAATGCTAATTTCTCTGTTTCTGTATTATTAAAATGCCTGATAGTAGAGATATTGGAAAGGGGGATCAGATAATACTAATTTGGATATATGTTGACAACAGTTTAATCACAATGGAAATTAAAGGTCTTATTCAGGTATGATCAATTAGTGCCTGATGCCCAAAGCTGGATGGTGACCAGAGAACCTTCTGAAAATATACGCACAGACATTAGGTAAAGTGTCACCGTTTTCAGATACGTGGATCGTTCCCGACAGACGGGGAGCGGGAGAAATACTGCGACAGGACATTGCAAGTGAAGCAGACAAAGGAAAACATGTATGCTAATGTGTGACAAAGGAATCATGCCTGTCAAACGGCTTGGGAGATGATTCACAATAACACAGCTGTTAAACCGTTTTAAGATTTTTTTTTTCGGCGTACACAAGGTGCCGTCTGATGGAGGTGAACGCAACGGCAGCACTTGAAAGCCTAGGCAATCTCCCCAGTGCCTCCCAGAGCAGATTTCAAAACAACATTTTGTGTTTCAGCGAGCAGGCCGACCTCTTAATTGTTAGCGCAGGGTGTTTATCCCCGAGATGCCGCGGATATTTGTGATCATTCCATCACCCTTTTTGTGTACCACGCTGTATACAAAAGCTGTGTGTGACGTCAGTGCGTTCATTTTGTCAGGCCGGGTTACAGGACTAAAGTGCTAGTGAAGGTTGGATGGAGGCTGATGTTGGCAAGAACTTCGACAGCTGAGAGTTGTCAAACTGTATTTTCTTTCTTGCTAATTTTGGTTCATAATTGTGGGTGCTTTATCCATGCATTGAATGTTAAAGTCACTCCTTTTAAGAACATTTATAAACAAAACTGATGGTCGATGATGCCACATTCCCATTAGGTAATTTATCATCCAAGATAAATACATAACGTAATGTATTTATCTGGGGTGACAATCTTGTGGGTGTAAGCGAGCAGTTTAAAATAAATCAGTTACTAATTCAGTTACAAGAAGTTCCAAAATAACAATCCACTGACACAGACACGTATATGTATATTTAGACCTCTGAGCTAACTACGGTTGTGGTGCAGACCGTCTACCGATGCCTGCAATACCTCCACAGTCAAGTTAGTATTCTGTGTGGCTGGTCTATTGTGACACGAGCTCTATTCCACCTGAGCACCTGATCTAGCAATTGTAATCGCACTCCGGCTTTCGCAAAGAGCTGATGAGAAGAAAACGATTGTGTTCCACTAAGCTGTGGATTGACAAGTGTGCATCTCTTCTATTAAGGTTATTTTTCTTAATCTGTCTTGTCAGTAAAGACTAAGATTCCACTTAAAAATAATTGCCCTGACTAGGTCATGTATCTTCTCAGTTATGTGCCATGAATGTTTTATCATGGGATGCTTCTTTTATTAGTTTCCTGGTCTCTGCAGTTCGGTCGACTCCCCGGATACTGTTTTTGCAGGAGGTATGTCTTGGCTGAGCATCTGGGTGATACCACATTTCTTATCCTTTCTGTCATGAAATATAGGCATTCGTTTTGCAGTTCAAAGAAAATCTGTATGGATAAAATATATTCTGTGACTATCATACATTTTGAAAACGTTCTATGCTTTGTTTGGGTCTTCATACGCTGTTTGGCTCTTCAAGATATTTGTCAACAAGTGAGAACACACCTAGCTTTGTGATCAACACAAATATCAATTCAGACAAGGACCGATTCTCGCCTAAAGCTTCCTTGGACGTTGGACATCCGTGGAGGAATAAAATCACCCCCCAAAAAAATTGATAAAGTCATACTTTTATATAAATTACATCTTGGCACTTTTTTACAGCTAACGTGTAATCCCATAGGTCACACTGCAGTGCAGTTCATACCCTGACACTGTGTATCAATCTTCACAAAAAGTGTAGCCCCGAGACAACGTTTGAGAATGCACATGAATACCAAAAAAAAAGTATCTTCCCCGGCAATAAACTGTGTGGAGAACTGTCCTCCAGAATAGGAATCTGTGCCTCGCCAAGAACAGACCACGGTTATTTCTCTTTAGACCTTGACAAGACCCACGCATCACTGTGAGGCTTGATGTTCTGCCAGGTTTATATGCTGCCATATATAAAGATTAATGCTCTTGGAAAAAAAACTGTTACTAGCATAAGGCAAAATAGAAGTTAAATGGGTTATCTCACACATGATGCAGGTGCACATCTTGGTTTTTGAATAATTTATATCAGGAGCTCTAAGAGCAAGAGGGAACCAGAAGGACCGATTCTTTCATCTCCTGCTCTTCTCCTCACAACCACCACCCCACCCCACCCAGATTGGCTCTTTATGAGACATCATCGTGTTTTCACAAGGGCAAGTAAAATCATAGCGTGATGTGACCTTCATGCCTGAGGAATCAGATGAATTCCTTCAGAGCAACTCCGGGTCACAGGTAAAATATATACACAGCCACATGTCTGACTCTCACAATCAAAACAGCAGTCGATGGAGAACCGAGCACATTACTGCTGCACGTAAAAGACATCTGCACTGGTGTGACCATCTGTTGCATCGAGGAACAAAAACGTTGTTCCCAAGGCCGTGTCCTTGCACTTAGGCAGTAAATACCACGCATCAGCTTGTATTTTAATCATGGGCTGAGATTGATGGTCATGCCCTGTCATGTTAAGTGCTGTCATTCATCAAACCTCAAGCTTTCCACTCCTGTCAGCGCGGGTCATAATGTGGTGCAGCTATCAAAGTGAGTTAGGAGGTCCAAACCGAAGCATTATTCTCCACCCCACCACAGAACTGGCCCATAGCTCAGTATAACTGGTGATATTGACAAGTAACCTTGGAGGGGAAAGAAAAATATCAGAGGTGTGATGGATATGGAAAATGGAAAGGCCTCTTACCTCCTCGGAGGCTGCTGGCCTTGCCGAGGTATATAACCAGGGCAGAGACTGTCTATGCTGCCCCTGGGTTAACTTGTTTTTAATGGCTACTCAACTATGTGACATAATTTAATAGGAAACAAATAACTGGACAATTCTACTTAGGAGATAAAGAATGAACTGGTTTTGGCCAGTTTGAGCACTTGGCTTAGCCTGTTGGAAGACCTTCCCCCTCCCATATGATGCATGACAGTAAAAATGGAAGAGGACAGGCTGCACAAAAGGTTTAGAGAGTAATGTGCACTGAGAGAAATGTACACAGATACAGTTGGGCAGGGGGTAGGGGGTTTCATGCTAGATTTGTTTTGATTGGTTGATTGGTTGATCGAAATTTGAATATGATTTACAAAAAGAAAAATATTTCAGTTTTTCTTACTCCTATCAACAGGCATCTGATTCGAATGTGCGAATAATAAAAGGGAGAGAGGGAAATGTAAAAAATGCGTTGTTGACTATACGTTAAAAAAAAAAAAAAAAAAAGATTAAAGCTGAAAAAACTCACACTGTGCCAAAGCACAAAAGTCCAGGCCTTGCCTAAACGTTCACATCTGGGTCTCTATTTTTCTTCTGCTGTCAACATCTGGTGTTCAGTATTCTGAAACTGGATACCGAGATCTACACCCAGATGACCTCACTAACCAAACCTTCCATTAACAACAGCTCCGCGACTGTTTCGCGTCGAGCTTTAATGAACTTCCACACCATCGAGAGGTGGGCACTGCAAAACCATCTGAGTCGACGCTAGCAGGCGACTTGCAAAACCAGCGGTTCCAGCTGAGGCAACATGTTGGGTCAATTATAAAAACAGAAGCTGAGGCTACATTCTTTAGCTCTTTACTGAAAAGTTAGAGAAGTCTAGTGTTAATTTAAATCTTGTTGTTGGATTTGAATTCTATTGAACAGCAAGACCTATGCAGTCAATATATTGACATTAACTTTAGACCCCATTTTCAATGATTTCAATTATGTGAACACACACACTCACACAAAACAATAGTTGTTACATACAGACTGTGTTCCAGCTTAAGTTTGATGATTGATAACAGTAAACCTGCACATTTAATTTCTTTCAGTGATCTTCAGCCAGGAAAGGATGGGGTCAAAGGCAGTAGACTCTAGTCCTTAGAATTCATTTCCCCTGTTTTTGTTTTCCCTTTGTGGTGGTGATCAAACGATAGTTTCAAAACCCCACATGCAAGATTAGATTTATTTTTAAAATGCAGCGGTCTGCTATTGCCACTGTATGGGCATAAAGGTTGTTCAAATGTTTCTGTTAATGACGGGTTTGCGGAAGGACAGCAGGACCGAGGAAATTACAACGCGAACCTGTGGAACAGACAAAGCGCTGCATGTGCGTTTGTGTGTCTGCAGAGCGAACCGGCTTTACCCGGGGGTAGACCGCAGCGACCAGATTGTGTGAACGTGAATGCCAGTGTATGTTACACATTGCCAGTTCAAGGAGCTTATCTTCTGGGACTGCTGCATTTTTCTTCTTTCAAGGTCCCTGGAGAGCTGCCTGTTCTGGGCTCCAGTGCTCTGCCAAACTCTGAGCCGAAAAAAAATAAAAAACCCTTTGACTTTGATGGCTCTTGTACAGCTCTAGGGTTTGTGTCTCTGTTGTTTTAGAGACCTAGAAAAGGCCAGTTGAGTTTGCACATAGAAATCCATTAACATAGAGGGGTTTTCTGACTGAGCTTCTATTTTTATTCATTTTTAAGGAAAATATATTAAATTAGCAATGCCTGCATTAAGGGACCGGCAATAATTCAAGGGTAATAAAAACCGATGACTAGGTGTGCCGTGGGTCACTGCATTCAAGCCCTGAGTGATCTGAACAGGCCCACGTTTTCACAGGCAGTATTTCAACAATATTCCACCAAGTAATGCCAAGGAATGGTGCCATCACACTAATCAAATAAGTCTTTGACAGTTTTAGAATTCTAATATTATAAATCCACATTCTTTCAAAGCAAAGCTCTTCAAATTAAATTACAGTTCAGCTCCCTATATGTGTTTAGTCTGTTCTGCAGCGAAACCAGTGGGGAACAATGAAGACTAGATGATGGGAGGGGGAATGGGAGAAAAACTTCAAAGGCCTAGTTTGTGTGGCTGTAAAACGCATACTTTTAAAAATCTGACTTTCTCAGGAGAGACGGGGAAAACAATGAGCGTTAATGACATGGGTTTCCGAGGTGCTCTGTGTATTCGCTGCTCATCCGTTCGACTTAAAAACCATCACCGCACCAAATGTAATCATTTCAGGGCCTTCAAATGCCTTATAATACATACAGGAACACAGATCACCGTTCTCCCAACTTGGATGGCAACGAGTCACGTGGAGAAGGCTAGACTGGAGGGCCACCGAGCCGAAGCTCTGAAAACTCCCGTTTGCTAAGAAAGAGGAGCGAAAATGATCATTCAAATCTGCTGGCACTAACTGTTAATGACAACTGGGAGATAGACAGAGAGATAGGACAGAAATCAAGGAATGAGGCAGTGAATAAGTGAGGTTAAATCGGGCATACTCACAAAGCAGTCATTAAGTCTGCGGCACAAGCCACGGCTGATTACGAGCTCCACTTAATAGCCAGTCGAGGGGCGCCAGGTGCTTTTAATTGTAAATTAGGTCTGTTTATTATGACTGAAGAGATGCTCAACAGGACTTGCTTAACAAGTTTAAACATCTGTGCAGCTTCATTGCTTTTGCCAGGAGTCTGTCGGCTCGGTGGAAGGAACGAAAATATAATGAAAGGAAAATAATGAATGAAATAAATAAATAATAGTGAAAAAACAACAAAAGACGACAACAAATTTCCCCATCTACAAATACACCTGTAGCACTTCCCTCGGTGCCGAGCTGTGTGCTGTGAGCGGATCACGAACATCTGTTAATTTAACACCGCTTCTCAGCCTTCCTCTAGTAATTAAGTCAATGTTATCCCACCGCAGTGCAGAAATTCAGCTAACGGGCTGCGACTCCGCAGTGATTTACGGTGCCTGCTTGGGACAGAGTATTTTGCTTGGTGTTAATCGTTCTGCCTTACAGAAAATAAAGCAATCGCACATCTTTAATGCAGAACATTGTGGTGTGTGTATGACAATAGCCCCTTGTTGTTTTCCTTTCTTAGAATGTAACTGAATCCTGCATTTCACCGACAACAGACATTTGATTTGCATCACAGATAATGTGCACTTGCACCCAATGTGTGTACATGGATGAGATTTTATCAAAACTGTTTTTAAAAAGGCAATCACGGGGAGAGACACCCACATACAAAAACAGATGGATGCTTTCCATGTGTGAGGATTGAATGTTTTTTGGCATATGTCATCAAGACCATTCATTAAAGGAAGGTTTTCTCTCTTTGTGCTTTCACAATAAATGCCTATGGAAGGATAGGCACACTCTCCTACAAACAAAACTGGATACAGTAAATATTAACAAAGAGGGTGGGAATCAATGTACATAATTTCATAAAGGTAGACTGCATTTCTATTCATGCAATAACTTAATATGACAGCTCAAAAGCTATGGGCAAACAAATATAATCTAAATGAAATGCTCTAGTTGCATGGAGTATACAGAGTTACCACTTGAAAGATTACTTGGAAGATTAATGCAAGAAAACCTGTAATTAGTGGTTAGCTACTAAACGCTTCATAGACGGACTTTCAACACAGTCAATTTTCGGCATGTGTGAAGGCGTGTCACAAGGTCAGATAGTTGCGACTACGAGACATGAATTGAGCTGTGTATTTACTTCATAAAGATGTGTGTTGACAATAGGAACACACAGTACAGCAAACCGGCACAAGGAATCTCAGCACAGAGTGTGATTATACTACGTGGTTGTCCGAGTGAGTGTCACAGAGTGTGGGACAGAAATCAGGCTGGACCTCGCTGTGTGGGCATCCCTACCCAGGAAGGGGACATAAGTGTGACTCTTTCAACTGCGAAGATCGCATGGATTCAGGCCAACTTCAGATTTCTCCAGGGCTGCATCTCTTTTCCATTTGGAATTACTCAATATTTTAATGACTTGTTCTATCGATTTACATGTGGACATAAAACCCGCTTGCATATGGCCTTCTTTTCCGCCAAAAATATCAATTTACACGGATATTATCCTAATTAAAACCCTCTGGATAAACAGTACAACTGGATACTGTGAGCTTGCAGTAAGTTTAGAGGATCAGGAGTAAAATGAAGACAAGAGTTCTTCCAAAATCAGGCTAATGTCACGATTGATTAATCAATATTAAAATCATATCTATGATCAATAGACAGAGATTGATTTTTGAATGTAGACTGAAAAAATAACATGCAGTATTTATTATGATGATGATGATGGCTATGATTATTATTTAGCAGTGAGAGAGGGTGCACAGATTCTGTGTATTAAAGCATATTGTGGCTGCTATCAAGTGTGCTTGCAAACAATGACAGATGCAGCTCTGTCACTGGGGCCAAGTATGCTGCAGACTTTGGCCAATAATCAGTTGTTTTTTTCCCCCCAACTTGCCTATACATGTCAGAATCGGGGAATGTGATTAAGTGATGGTCATGCGAGTCTTTATGTGGGGGCCGACATTAACACGTCGCCTGGTTTGTATACAGAAGTATTTTATTGTTTCCACTGGTGTTACATAATTACTGAGCCAAAATCTGCACGCCGCACACACTTACGCCGGCTTCCCTGAAGAGACACCCTGAAGGGGAAACTCTCCCCGTGGGACGGCAGCGCAGCCCTCTCGAGAGCATGCTGAGCCAGGAGCGATATCGGTCAGCCGTGAGAGGGGACTCCAACCTCTGCTGGCGGGACGGGAAGGACAGCCATGCCCCGCTGGTAGTCGAGGGTCTCTCTCTCCGCAGGTCTCGGATGGAGGGAAGTGTCACAGAAAAGCGTGCATTGTATATTCATAACCTCTCTCACTCGGCTCCTGACCTTGACACATATCATTTACAGCAGATTGCAAAGAAAGGCATCAGTGGTCTCGGTAATAGGCAGCACACCCCCTATAGCTTCCAGTGACATAATGTAACTGCTAGTCATTGCATCAGCCGCATCAAGGCCTGTTTAACTGCCTGGTCTCTGACAATCTCATTGATCTAAGTGATGCACAGACAGCATTCCTGAGGGTTTTTTTCTTTTTCCGACAGAAAAAAAGTCATAATAATCAAATCATCGCAGGCTACCTACATCAGTTCTTTATTTCTTAGAGAAAGACGCCAGGAGAGAATCAGTATTTCCGCATCGTTTTTACTGGTGTCTTATGTGTTCTTAGGTCATGAAACATTCTAAGGTTTTTTTTTTTTTGGCAACAGTGGGAACTATAACATACTGCTGTTGGTGAATTCGTGAAACTCGTTCCAACAAAATAGAAGCGATGTGCGCGTAACATTATTTTTGCACAGCGATGCAAGGTGTATCATTGTTTTTATCCTTTTTAAATAAACACAGTCCAATGTCCATGCTGGCTGTATGCCTCTCTGGGCTCGCTTAGCCAATGAAAATGATCAATCACTTCGCCAGCAACCGTTCTCTGAGGAGCCGCTGTTGTTTTTCCTCGTCCCCGAGACTCACCGGCCTCATTACCGCTGTCCCCCCGATAATGCCTGCTGACGGGTGACAGATCCTCGCGCTCTTTAGTCCTTGACCCGCCTGTGCCCTCTAATAGGCCTCGCCCCGCACAAGATGCATGTCTCTACCTCACCACTGAAACGCAGCCTCCTTTCCGAGAAGCGGCAAGCATCGGAGAAGCCCGACATCCATCACTAACGGGAGCCGCTTCCATCCGTTTCCTCGCGTCCCGAGTCTAGTGAATGAAAAACCGCGGAGAGCTCTGCCTCGGCGCTCCTGCCGGGAGAGCTGGGATGGGGAGTGGAGTGTGATGGAGCTCAACTCCTGCTAGGGCTTGACGACACCCTGCCAAAAGGGGTCTTTCCTACACCTTGATTAATACTCTTCCTTTGTCTGGAAAAGAATGAGTTTTAATAGACAACACGATGAACACTAAAAGCATAGAGAGGAGTTTAAAGCAGTTTAATTCAGTACGGCAGTTATGTTTTAACGACGGTGACGCATTATTGAAAGTGGCACTACTGTGAAGCCATTTCCTAAGAAAGGGTGTAAAACCGATGAATGGGTCTTCTTAGCTTTTCAATTAATTAAAAGGAAAACAAAGACACTTTTCACATCTCATCGGGGAAGGAACGAGATCGGGTCGCATTGGCTCGGCCTCCTCAGCTCATTTCCGACGCCACGGACATTTCTAACACTGGCTTCGTACCCCGAGGAGGAGACAGATCCACGGCAATACGGGACTGTGTTTCATAAATCAGTCCGTGCGTGGACGTCAAAGAAAACCACGTGCAATTCACATCCACTCGCTTTATATAGCAGAGGGCCCCCGCATCCTCACTCGATCTCCCATTAGCAAAATAAATCAGTGCTTCTGTCACTTCCAATCTGAAAATCCCCACAACAGCAAGTTTCTGATTGCTAAACAAGGAAAAAAAAAAAGAGAAAAGACATCTTCAGACGGCTGCAATGTGCCTGACACACAGTCACACTATAATGCTGTCCGGAAGATAGCCAAAGTCTGAATGTTTTGAATCACACAGTCTCAAAAAATGTAATATCCAGGGCAAAATAATTACTTTCCTTTTCTTTTTTTAATGTGCAGATCCGTATCGCCCAGGGCCGTGTTAGCTGTAATGCATTAAAATTAAAGACGTGGCACAGAGATCAGAGTGTAGCACAGGGCGCTAAGAAGGGTTAATTTTTTTGCCTCCATATATAGTTTCACAGAAACCACATCCACTCAATGATTAACCCTCTTCTGATATGTGCGAAAGAGAAGTCGTGCAGACCCGAGTGATCGGCGTTGAAGTACGAGGTCAGCTGCGGTTAACACAAACAGTCTGGTTTCTTGTGTGTATTATCTTTTTCGATGAATCCACACAAGCAAGAGTAGAATCATTGATTGTATTTCTGTGTTTTTGTGCTGCCCATCTGACGTTAAACGGCATTTATACACAACCAGCGCGAGTCTCATTGAACTCGGCCTCTGAGGCAGGGGTTGCATCCTCTCCTCTTCAGAAAGGGTCTTAGCTGAACTTTTCACTGGGAATAACACCATGGGTGCCACTATCATGATGGTGTCTTAGGTTTTGCACCAAGTTCTCAACAATACTGCCGTCACTTCCAAGTCACACAACAGCAGCACCCACTTTTTATTCTCTTGAATAGAAGTCCCGCTTCAGCGTGATGCAGTTTAAAGGGTCTGAGACCATTGAATCTGCTCTGTGATTGAATATGAACTCCCCCACTGAAGTTAATCAATAATTGTATTAACTAACTGTGACCAACAAATGTGTACACAGCGGCATATTTATTTTTCTTAAAAAGCAACCCCGGGCTTGTGTAGAAAAGTCCTCTTTGATTCTGTGTGCTTTGTACATTATTTTTAAGGACTTCAACTGTGGGTCTCCTTCTCGCCTTTTCAGTGAAACCCCACACTGCACTACTCCATAATACGTTGTGTATTTTTCTCTCCCTTTAAGACTGACAGAGATAGATTCACATTAAACGATAGGAAGTGATACAAAAGGTCAGATTTGGCAGGATGACATAAATATACATAAATGATGGCCCTTTTTTACACTTTACACCCCTACAAGATGCATCAATTCGGTTTTCATGTTCAGTTATCGGTGGGTTCTCAAGCAGGGGGCAGATGCTTTATTGTTACGGAAAATTTCACTGCATGTACAGCACAGACACCATATTTGCTGAAGTGAAAGATTATATTTATATATTTATTGTTCTAGATTAACTACTAAGGAGATATAAAGAGAGAGAGGTAGCAGACAAAACTGAGTAATTGAATTAAATCGTTGTGCTATAAAGTGGTAGTGCAACGGTACATTTTGGATTACAATAAACCAAGTGTACATAGTAACATATAGGCTGACATATGGCCCTTAAAATTATGCCCTTTTGTTATAAAGATCTCAACTACTGTCATTAAAAAACCAACCAACAAGAACCAACAAGTACCAGTAATTGATTTTGTACATGTATGCACTCAAAATCAACTGTATGTAAAACCAAAAGTACAGCAGGCAAGTGAAAAGATATTTCACAAACGTAGCCAGCAGCTGCTGACTGGAACTGCGAACTTGAGACCAGGGCAGCTCCCTCCACTAATCAGCGCTCACACTTCTCCGTCTTTGACATGGAAAACAGACGACAACACGCGTGCCGCACTAATGAGCATCTTTCCGGTTTGGCCCCCGAAAAAAAAAAAACCTTTCCCATTTAACATCAAAATATTGCCGCAACTTAGGGGAAAGAAGTTGGAGAATCAGACCGCGGCTGATGACGGCGATAACTATGTGAGAGAATCTATTTTGAGCAGCGATACGCTTGCTGTCTTGCACTCAGTTTAATTGTGCATCTCTTAAAATGCATTAATGTAACTCTTTTATTTTTCATGACAGTGCAAACTCACTGGGCCATGAAAAACGTAAAGTAATTGGTGTCACTCTAATTTAATTGGACTCTGAGACTTATTTTCCAGTGTATAACGCCAACACATTACAAGCAAGTTACTTTATCCAGTACTTCATACAAATCAGGACTTCACATGTTTACTTGTCTTATCATTATAGCATAACAACAATGCCCACTGATAAAGGTGGAAAGAAGCTACAGAAAAGGTTAAAAAGAACCGTGCTTGAGAACTACATATTTTCATGAATATAAATATGAAATGTCATTTCTTCAGCTGGCAGAGCTACTAATGTTGCAAGACAAGGGATTAAATTGAATCAAGAGTTATCGTGCTGCATTAGCTATATTCTTTATAATGACTATGGCGGCACAATCAGTGAAATTTAATCTGGCTCTACAGTATGTCTATAAAATTTAGATTTTTGAAGCCAAACTAAATCTAGAATTATTATTTGAAGTGACTAGTGCCGGGCTTACATCAAAACATTGAGCCATGCTATATTTGCAAATTACAAACTTTATGGTAAGCGAAGTGGGCTTTGCACCTAATCTCAAAGCAACTGTGACAGTGCATTGTTTGCCTTTTTTATTCCTGTTCTACTTATATAACTTATATAACAATGATATAGAGTAAATCATAATAACAAGTTGTTGTTTCCTTTAAGTTTTTTAAAGGATTGCAGAATAGTTTTATCCATCAAGGCTTCAAAAGAGCACAGTTTTGTGGTAAATTAAATCTGTGGGAATTTAAGAACGTAGGAGTGAACAAAATATATTCAACACGCACAGCTCAGCAGTATGTATTTTGGAGGAAACAATAGTTTAAAACAGGTATTTTAAAACCCTGTTTAATTTATTCCCTTGGGGCATCTGTCAACATTTTCTACAGCATTGACAATGACTTCTTTCTTGCTTAAACTTCTTGTGTATCAGGATTTTAGATTTTGTCTTGACAGTGCTCTTCTGAGAATCCGTGGAAGACTTCAAACCTCCAGAAATGTCAAAAAGACTGCAGGAAAATTTTTAAAAAGAAGGAAACCACTATGGTTATGTACACTATACCATGGTGGAAAAGTTAACACCACAACAACAACAAGAAGAAAGTATCAGACCCTGACAAACACCTGAGATTTACGTGGCTAAGCAAACTAGTAATCCTCAAAATACATTAATCTCTGTCTTCGTACAATTTAATGAAAGGAAAAAATAATGGTGTGAATTGCATATAGTAAGTCATAGGAACAAGTATATTAAAAAATAACAACAAACAGCTGAGTGTTACTTCAAAGTAATTAATGATTTGAGTAAAAGGGTCTATACAGCACCTTCCAAATACCAAACATTATCACACAGGGGAGTTTGTAGTAATTAGCGGCCTATAATGTTGCCTTATAAACGAGCCATAATGAAGAGAAAACTTCTCTAAACGGCTGAAGACGTGGCTGCTGTCAGTTCTGGGCTCTAATGGGCCTGATGTGTATGGAGACAGACTTCTTACTTAACTTACAGAGATGTCCAGAGCAGTTTAGATGGACTTCATAATTGCCTCATTAGCAGGGACTTTCTTAGAAGCCTGCATGTCCACATTGTTCAGTGTCAGCAGTGCAGTGAGGGGGAATGGTTAATACAATAAATAGCTTCTCCTACTTGTCACGTGAATTTGTTTGTGTTTTTTTCGGTTGTGTTTAAGACGAACGGAAGAGCTAGAGGTTTTAATGCCAACATCCACGAGGCCTTTTCTCATTAATTTTCATCACACACTCAGGAAATAAATCATTTTCAAGGGCTGAAAATACATTATTTTAATGGCCTCTTTTTCCACATTGAGAAGAAATATGACTGAAGACTCGAGTCAAGCCGGGTTTACTTTACGTAAAGCTCTCTATAAACAAATGATGTCCATAAAGTGCCTTCAATTAAGTAAACTAAGGTTTGTTTGAGTGGGTGGTCTAGTTATTATGTATTTCTCAGTCCACATCTCACTGCTGGGGAAATGTGTAAAGTCTAACCAGGGAAGTACACAACACTAGGAAGTACACAATAACAATATTGCGATTTAGCAGATTTTGTGAATAAAACAGAACTTTAGCAATTGTTCATAGTACATTAGTCTTTTCACACTACATAATTTTGTAATCTGCGCACAACTGATTAACCAAGCAAACAATTTATGCATATTCTAAGGATGTACAGCAAACCCTATTCTACCTTAGAATGCAAGTTAATGGGTAGAAACTAAAAAGGCAAAATGATAATGATAAACTTCTGAAATAATCCTCAGCCACTTTGCTCAACAGTGTTTGCCTCAGCTATGTTGTCTAGCTAAATGAAGTCTAAGGTATAGCAGCTATGAATAGACTCAGGAGAGGCAGAGAACGACTAACAATGGAAATAAAATAGTAACATCCGCACAAACGTTGCTGGGAGCTTCCATTGAGTTGAAGACAGTATTAAATTGTCCCCTCAGACAATTGTACAACAGAAAAACAAAGCAGTGATGCTAATTTTCCCGGAGCAGAACAATACGTCAGCCAGGCAAAATTAGGAGGAAACGCTCATCATTTCAGAATCAACAACACTGGGGTCCTTTCTTCTTCTGGCAGTGTTGTGTGTTGATAGTGTGTCTCGCTTTCATGTATTTTTAGTGCCCCGTGAGGTAAAGATTTTATGCCGCGACGCACGGCGATGGGGTGTTATCTCTGGAACAAGGAGGAAACATTTAGCCAAGAAGAAACACATCTGCATGTTCAATATAGTGGAAAGGCTCCGTTTCATCAAAAAATCAAGTCTAACGACTCGTAAAAAACAAAGGTGGTGGTGCCATCTGTTCTCTAACTATTTCCAGGCAGAAAATGCGTTTTCAGCACTGCAGCACACTCACGATTCCTGATGGTGTAAGCAACTAAACCAGCGAGTTAATTTTATAAGTATACAAGCCAGCAGGTTTTTTCTTTTTTCTTTTCCATTTCCGTGTAAAAGGTTGAAGCAATTAATTTAAATGACAAATGGCACCACTGCATAATTAACTATATTACTAAGTTAATGGCAGTTTGCCATATGGTTGATCAATGATATACATTTTGATGTTCTTTTGCTGGTGTGAAGAACACAACACTTAGAATGGGTCCCTCCTAATTATTGCATCCATCACAAATGCATGTATTACAAAGCCAAACGCGAAGAAACTAATTTCATACAAAAGCATGCAACAATGAATATACTGTATTTTCATTACCCACAATGCAATGGTGAATGTATAATTGTATATCACCATTACCCAAAAGGTTAAACAAAGCATTTGTGTCTGTAAAACAATTAAAATGTTACCCAAAATTGGTTGAAAACAGAATAAAAGATGAATCCAAAATATTGTGCAATTCTGTCAGATTTGGCCAGTTGTAGTTCCCCTCACAGAAGACAGAAAGCACAGAAAATGCTTTGTAAATGTGTCGCTTTCTTTATTAAACTGCCAGCTGACAAAAGCAAATATCAGCACTGCCTCTCTCTCAGTTCCTGCCTTTAGCTTTCCTGCTCTGTCGCTGCTACTCGCCCCCACAGGTCACTATCAATGTAAAAATATCTTAATCAATAGCCACCAAATCTCTGACCTGAATTCACTTGGAAATCTTTGGAAGTACACTGAGGGAAAAAAAAAAAAAAACAGAAGCAAAAGGGGGCTGTGGAGAAATGCCAGGAGGCAGGAGAGCTCGGCAAATTATGTTCGCAAGAGTGGGACAAATGTAGTCGGAGAGAAAGAGAGTAGAACAAGCGGTTCGAAACCAGGAATGATGTGCCCTCCGCACGGGGGTAATAGACCGCTTCAAATTGAATGGAGGAAAAGGTGTCTAAACACTGTCGTGGAGCAAACTCGACTCAATTGACCTGCTTCCCGTGGTAAAAGTCATGGGCATCCCCTTGTCTTCTGCTTTGTGTGGAAGAAAATATTTTTATTTAATAATAATAATCATCACCATCATTTAAAAAGGGTTCTGCTCTTTTCTCTCTTTCTTTCTTACAACACGAGCCACACACTCAACCGTTACATTTCTCCTGCCTTGGACCTTCATTCATAATTCACCAGACTGAAGGACCGTAGCCTCAGGATGGGAAGCTAATTGGCCCACAGGATCTCTTATCTGTCCCAGTGTAGAGCTGTCCTTCAAAAGATTACGCCTGAGAGCTGATGGGACTCTACCCCCCACCCACCTCCGCCTCCCTTTCAAAATCTATCCACTTCAGGCTTGTTTTGAGTCTTTACAACATCAGGGCTCATAGGCTGTGTCAGATATCTGCTTTAGAAGCCAGGTTAGAAGGAGATGTCCCAATTTCCCAGGCAACAGACCTCAGAGTCAATTTAGCCCAATTGAGAGGAAGTGCCAGAGTCAGACAGTACTAATGGGGTGGCTACTGAGCACAGACAGGGGAAGTGGCAGAAGCGGCGAGGCTACTGACAGCTAAGGAATCCATACTCGACATCAAGGCAGCTCAGCGGACACAAGGAGACACATTGCCTTTTCATTTGAGCTTCTGAGCTTCACACGGTACGGTCTATGTACTTCACATGTGCACTGTGGGCGCTGGGACATGCAGAGGAGCGTTTTGGATCTTCCTATATAAACTGAAAGGGCTTAGAAATAAAATGTTAATCAACTCACGCAAAGACACTGGTGGTGGCTTTTTCTTGTATAGAAGGATCTTAACTCCCTCACATCAAATACAGATTGTCCTTAGAAATGAGCAGATCAAAAGCTGCTGCCTGCTCCATGTAGCCCGGCATCCCAGCCTCCTTTTCTTCTGTCACTCAAAGCTTTTGCAGGCTAATAATTTAGGCACAAAACACTGATATACTTTGATGCTAACACTCCCAAAAGCGAACAAACAATGATGTGCTTATTACAGCTGTGATCGGAGAGATGACTTGGTGGTATGCAAAGATCCCAGTGGGGTACTTGACAATTTAATAAGCCCTGGAGGATTTAATTTACTTTCACCCACACTCCTGTTTGACTCCCGACTGAAAGGTGTAACAGAGATGCCTGGATAGATACATGCGATAAAGCAGCGCGGTAAACAATTCTCTTCCTGGCAGGAGTTTGTTTGCATGTTTTCATTTCCCCTTGTCACACTGTTTACGTTCACCGTAGGCACAGGAGTTTAGCGTCTGGTCTGGTTTTGCATTGGGTTTCCTTTGTGGCTTTTATTTTTAAGGTGGAAGGCAATTACCCTCGGTCCGTTGAGTTCTGCGGTTATTTACTCCCCCAAATAATGTGGAAATCCTCCTTTATATTCGCAACTGACCTCAACCATCGCATTCCAGGCTCCCCATGGCAAGTACCAGTGTACAGTATTAGACTGTAAACCTACGAGGAATTTGGAGCAGTCACTTATATGATGGATTAAACCAGCCTTTTTAAGAGATTTCTGTTCTCTTTTTTTTTTTTTTACAACTAAAGCCTGAGATGCAGGCTGCTTGAGTTAAAGAAAAATGAGACGCATTCCAGCACATCTGTCAAAGGTTAGCTGTAAAGTAAAATAGGCAGTTCCTGTTCCTTGTGAAAGTACTTTACCATAATCTGGTAGTAATTTAATCAGTCAGGGCTCAAAGGGGGAACTAGGATTGGGAGTGGAGGAAAATAGCAAGAGCACAATCTGTCAGAGCCAGTAAAGGCAGGTATGAAAAATAGTGAGAGCAGCCGCGTCCAAGACCAACAAGATTTCAGGCTTTTTAAACACTGGAAAGAAGACCTGAACAAAGAACAGAGAGAATAGCTCATCAAAATAATGTAAAAGTAGTCGGTAATATGTTGTGCTGTAATAGATATGCCAGCTGTCCAAACTGACATGTGAACAGAGTGGGGAATAGTTGAACCCGCTGAACAGTGCAGGGGATTTCTGGGTTTCTTTTTAAGCTATACAATATGGGAAGTACTTCTCAAGGTGCCTGTTTTTCAAGCCCGAGCTCGGGTCTCGAGCCACTCTCAGGTCCTCGGAAGCATGGCGGTGGAAGAACAGAGGTTGTCACTCCGATTTCGCTCTGCTGGCTGATGTGGCCGCTGGTTAGGTGTGTCCCGCTGTGCAAGGCCCTGCTAATTAAAGCTGGCTTGCCTCCGGGCCCCCTTTTATTTATCTTACAGTTGGTTATATTTAGAGCAGAAAGGTACCGGATGCATTATTACTTGACTTTCCACTGGCTCTTTTCAGTTTCGATCAATACAAGAAGACATCCCCCGACATTGGCATGTGGTTCAAGCAACTGGAGTGCTGCCTGGAATGCAATATTCAGGACGTCCAATGGCTTCTCTGTGGTTGCCCAGTTTGTGTCACATTATTATTATTATTATTATTATTATTATTATTATTATTATGGTTTTATTTATTTAGACATCTATAAAATTGGATTAACTTGATGCTGTATCAGTCATTATTTAGTCAGATTCCATTCCCTGACATTCACCTGAGATGTTCCAGCTGCTTAGCCCAATGTTATCTTTTAGACATTTTTGTTTTGCTTTGTTGTTTTCCTTTTTTGTTTTTGTTTTATGTTTTTTGCTTTTTGTTGATATAAAGGTCTCTCTGACATCACAAGGCAAATACAATCTAGACAGCTTCCTTGCCCCGGCCCACAGGAATGTCAGAGTCACTGTCCAGACAAGGCTTGCGGCCAAGACTGGAAACTCTGTGCAACTGGTGTCAAAGCAGAGACCCGGGGGAAGGTTTTAACTACAATTATCCAGGAGAACGCATCACAACGTGAGGCACTGCATAAGCACACCGACTGAGAGGAAATATCTGCCAAGGTTTATAAAAATAGCCATGGTACATGATAATCATCTTTCTTTTCTTTCTTGCGTTTTCATTTCAGGAGACAGACGTGAGTGTGGACCTCGGACTGTATATGGGAGGTTTGGAAGCTACTATTGTGTTTCCAAAGGAATGGAAGAGCCCAGTTGGGCAGCCAGCCTGTGTTGACGATCATCAATAGACAGATGGAAGCTTGAACGTCAGCAGAAATGCTAGAAAAGCTTCATCTCCTGAAGACAACGGTTAATTCACATTTAAACCACTGCTCTCTGTATTTCCCTCGCCTGCACCACAGCTCCAGTCATACGGTTCCTGTGTGCATGTTCCACTGAATCAGCCAGAGATTACAGGGAGATGTCACTTCATAACCTATGGGGCTGGAGACTGCAGTCATCTCCAGATTTGACAGATACTTTGACTGCCTCTGGAGATTCATTCTAAATATAGGCTGGGTACAGAGCTGCATTTTATTATTTTTCTTGTGGTATAATTCAACGCAAATATGTAGAGCTAAAAATATCCGTGGCCAAAAAGACGTGGATTCATCCTCCTACAATGCACCTTGCAAAACGTGTAAGATGAAGTGTAATAAATGTGAAAAGAATATTAAATGATTTTTATATTACATTCTAAGAAAATGTGAATTTGCACGTATGCATAGTTTATGCAAAAAGGAATATTCTCTTTCAATCTTACACCCTCTCTCTCTCTATATATATATATATATAAATATACACATACATATATTAATTCAGAGACAGGTCAGAATTCATGAAATATACGGGAGTGAAATTAATTTCCACTCTAAATCCCCATAGCAACTGAGTTAGACATTAGTTATCCTACAGTTAAGTGTATGCACTTTCTGGACAGTAATTTAAAACACATTTTAATTCTGAGCACTCAGTTATTTGAGAAAAAGGAAGGTAATCCATCACCGACTTCATTTGGTGTACTGTACGCCTCAGCTTTTTGCCACAGCCCACAGTGAATGGACAATTTTAACATTTTTGACACACTGTTGCATCATTATGGCATTCATTTGTAACATTAATACCTATAATCTGTTTTCCCCAGAGTTGTGGGAACAAGTGATATTGGAAATACAGCAGTACCAGCAGGGAAGGAGACATCAGCTCTCTAAATTAAAATTGATAATTTACTTTTAATGCCAGAAGCTATTTCTGCCATTTGGGTACACTCTTACAAGAAGGACATTATTGGTCTGTGATTGGTCTCCCTGAAATACACACACTTCGTTAAAAAATCTATTCACGTGCATTCCTGTGGAGAGCCAACCAGCTGACATCTGGGATTTGACAACTTTCGGAAATCCCAGCACCTGGTTTCATAGCTTATGGTGCAATTGCATAATTCAAAAATAAATTATGATCATTACATACAGATTGGAAAACACATATTTGGGGGACAATGCCGTTACAAGTCACGCACTTGCCCAGAGATTGTTTGTGTCCTGGCTGGCTGGGAAGGGAACTGTTTTCAGATTGAGCTCAAATCTACACAAGACATCAGCATACAATTTAAATGCAAACAATCTGGTTTAAATCCTTTCAGTTCTTCCATTTTTTATATTAACTTTCAGTGGGAATAGAGCACTTGAAAGAACACAAAATGGTACTAATTATGTTGCAGTGTTGTTGTGGTGGTTGTTGCACTGAAGCTCAGAAGAGCAGGCTTAGTAACCCAGGTAACAAAACATACTTTGGGTAGAGGAAAAAGATTGTTTAATTATGTTTATTTATGTATATTACCAACACAAAATATAAAGCATATATGTGACCTATATGGCTCTATTATATCCAGCACAGACAGAATAATTAAAACCATTACAATTCTATAGACAGGGGATCTAATTGTCTGGGGGCATCCCGTTGCTGAGATCGCTTTAGGCAGGCATGTGGAGAGCATGGGTATAAGGATACCCCATACAGACGCATTATAATGCTGTACACCAAGCCTGTCAACCTGACACACTTCTCAGGGATGCTATAATTGGAAAACGCAACGTGCTGTATGCTACTTTTCCTAGCACTATGGAACTTTATTGCAAAACTATTAAAGCGAGTTAAATGCTTCCATATCAGTATGCAATCAACACCGTTCACCTAATAGCGTGTCGCCTAAATGTGAAATTGAAATTAATTTGCATGTGCAGTGCGAATATTCCTAAAGAAATAGTCCAGACCGAGTTTAAAAGGCCAAACCGCTGGTTAATCGCATCTCATTCCGCGTATCTGTCAAGCTAGGTGCAACACATGATTGATCACTGAGCAAAGTTTGGTGCAGTGATTACAATATGACCAGGAGACACGACCGAGAAGTGGTTTCGAAACAAACTGGGAAAACTGCCATTAAAAGCAAGATCGAGAGAAAAAAAAGAAGAAGTGAAAGCCCAGGCGAGCTCCAGTGCGGGGTGGATGGAGCGCTAGCCTGGCAACTCGCTGCCAGTGCGCACTGACCTCTCCACACGCAGTGCCCGGCGCCCTGCCCGCAGTCACTACCAACGCAGGGCACCAGCCGCTCCAGCCGCTCGGTGCATCGCCTGGACCATGGGGCATTTAATACGTATATCTATTCATTTTCTTTGGCATTCGGTGTCATAACGCATTAGCAGATGCGCAGACCGCAGCGTGTGCTGCTCTGTGCGCTCTGCGAGACGCGGGCATGTTTCTTTCTTCTTTTAAAGAAAAAGGACAAAGAAATGATTTTGCAAGTCTTGCTGGACCTACTCCTTTATTTTTATTTTTCGCTATCTCAGTCAACAAACAAATGCCTCGCTGGTGGTTTAGTCACACACACACACACACACACACACACACACACACACATCTGTTTCCAATTTGCGTTATAGACGCCTGTTGGGTAAAAAAAAAAAATGAGGAAAAATCCCTTTTTAATTAAGTGAACTTCCTTCTACCGAACTTAAAATAATTGCAATTTGTTTCAATGTAGATACGTATATGTATGTATTTTAAAACAATCTTTGTTTCCTCTATTCAACATTTTGTTAACCATTAATCGACCAAGGGTATAGCAACTCTTTGTTCTCAATTTTCGGGGCTACAATAATGCACCTCTCTTTCTTTACCAGGGTATAATGCACCCCAAATAACACACCCCGATTTTCATTAACACGAATAAATACCCATTCAAATAAACACAATCATAATGCTGAATTTCACCCCTGCATTTGCCTTTATACTCTCTAAAACGCTGCAGTCCAGAACAATTGAAAGTTTACAAAGAAACGTGATTGATATGCCAGGTGAACTTACCTAAAATCCATAAATGAAAAATTACAGACATAACGGCCAACATCTCAATGGCAAATCCTTTAGAAGTAGGCGATAAAGGAGGGTGTCGAGCTCCCATGCAATGCATTTAAGTCACAGAAGTGTACAGTCAGGCTGAAGGAAACCTGAGGGGGAAGAAAGAACTGAAAGACAGATTTCTAGCATGAACTGCGTCCATCGCACTGCATCTCAAACACCTTTCATCCCCCGGCGCTCAGGTGGAGTGGAAACGCGTCTCCGGGTCCATTGCGCACAGTAACCCGCAACACAAAGTTCCCTCGGCTTTCCTGGGGATGCGCGACTCTGGGTCTGAGCTCTTTCTCTCCTCCTCCCGCTCTCTTTCTCTCGCTGCTCAAATGCAAACGAGGGGAGAGGTGGATGCTGAAGGATGGAGACCTCTAGAGTCGGAACGGCTCATATCTCCCTGCCTCTGAGAAGCAGGAGCAAAGGCACAGCGCTGCATTTCCAAACGGGACACACAGCCGGACTCCCGGACTCCAGTCTTACAAGCCACATTAGGATGATTTTTTTTCTTTCCCGCCCCACTCCTTACTATTACAGAAGCGTTGATTTGCCATTACCTAGGCAAACATGGCTATTACATGTCTGAAGTGTGTAAAGATGCACATGTAGTGTGATTTTGCGGTCTCTGTTCAGCAAATAGGAGATGTTTTGATCACCTGTTTATTTGCACGTTACAGTGTAGAACTGTGCACTTTGCATAATGTTTTGTAGGAGTGAGTTACAGACAATTAGGTGCAACGTAATAATTAATATACTAAGACTATATACACGCAATGCAATGTTATACAGCACAGTCATTCTGGAATGGGGTGGGTTAGGTGTGGATTTATTTATATTTATTTGTTTGACTTTTTCATCTAATGCGTGTCAGTATTAGCGATGGTATGTGTTCCTCATTTAATGGCTAGTGCCAGGACTTATTCTCTGAATGATCATGATTACAATGAAATGCATGGGCACATTTATCTCAATGAGCAAAACTGGGGAAACAAATAGATTAACACACATTCACACAGCAGCAGCCTGGGTGTGTTCCCATCTTCTTCTGGATGTGTAAAATTATAAGACCAAACAATATCTATGCTTGCTTTCTTGCTTTACTTACTGTATAGTTAATTTAAAAATTGGGTGCCACAGTTTCCAAAGTGATTAAACAATTTTGATGCACTTTCATCATGAAAAGAACCTTAAAGACCAACATAAAAATCAATGCACTGCTCCATTAATTTGTTCTCTTAAGTGGAGAAGGTCTCGAGGGAGACCTCTGTTGCTAGTTATATTGCAGAAGATGCAAAAAAGAGGAAAATCAATAAGAGGAACCATATATTTTCCCCCTGTTGATAATTGCACAGGTTTGGTGGCTTGTGTTGATCAGGGGGAATCTCTGAGTAATCCATTGAGTAGTTTTTTTCTGTTAGGGATGAATCAATCTTACAGGGCAAAGTACTGTATACACCTCATTACTTAACTAACATGATTTTAACTTTAACACATTAACTTCTTAAGCAGCAGGGTCTTACATACTGAAATATAGCATAAGACATCTTTGCCAACTTACTTCAAGCACTCAGTGTGTGTTGTGGCTTCTGCCCCTGCTATGTAACTGTAGTTCTCTGATTCATAATTTAGCCCAACTAAAATAAAATATTGCACTGGAGACAATGCAATGGGGAGTTACACAAGGAGAACACAGTTTCCATGTTAAAAAGGAAAGAAAAGACAGTGTACTTTTCTAACCAAAGTTTGCTTTCCCTGCTTGAACACCACAATTGTTTGCAACACACTTAACACACACTGGGGTCTGAGTGGTTGTGTTTGGAACAATATTGGGACTCTTGCCTTCTGTACAGGAAGTTAAATAAAAGTACATTTAAATACATGAAAGACATAGTTATAAACAAACAAACATAAATAAATAAATACATGCATTCATACACAAAATGCAGGCTTATGTTGCGTTAATGCCCTCTGCTGTTTCTGGGCATCTTTTAAAAAATAACGCAAGAAGGGGTCCTCTTCTCAGAAGGCAACTGCATGGAGGACACTGTCAAAAGTGCATCCTCTGTCATGATCTGCAGGAATTGTACATCTCAATGACTGAATGGCACCATGCTTTTCCCTGCCTAACACCGTCGGCATGAAAAGATAAAATATCAACGGCAAAACCAAAACACAAACATCAGAACTGTTCTGAGTGTTTCTGAGTGGTTGCTGACAAAAGCATTGTAAGCTATTTCTGCCTTAGTTTCGCCTCTGGTATCAACCTTTTTAAAAGCAGAACATTATGGTCCGAATGAAGACATTACTGTGCTTTTTGGTTTCGGGAAAAATCAGACTAGTTTGTTTCTTTGCAAAGAGTCAACTTTGTTTGTGTGTTTTAAGGAAAAGTAAACAGGACATATATTATTCTTAGTGGGTTAAATCAGAATTGTAAATCAGACAAATTACATTGTGACTGTAGCGGTTGTAGAAATGAAACTGCATGGGCTATTTCAGGAAAAGCAACAGGACTTAGAAGATTCTCTGCTCATTTATTTAGAGATTTGTCATGATATGGCGTGAAATGGAAAAATCATCATCCGTAAACATCCCGCTGCAATATATTTTTTTCGTTAAGCCTTGAGCTCCACAGTTACATAGCATAGCACTAAATAGTCGCAGTATACATATTGTTTCTCACTTCAGACATGTCAATCAAAACCTCTGTATTACTCAAGTCAAAAGAAGAAGTGAAATTATTACCTCAGAAATAGGCCGACCCTCATGGGTGCTGCAGTTCCCAGTTATGAATACCTGGGTGGCCAATGACCGAAGTAGACCTTTATCATATAGGAGAGAAAATTAGAGGCTTTAACAATATAAGGTGTACATAGGCACCTGCATGTTACACTAAAAAATCGAGCAAACCTGATAATCTGTTTTGATATGTCAGCATTGTATGAAAACATACCTAAACTGCTGTCAGCTTACCTCCAAATCAGAGATTTTCACTTTATCACTCTGATGCAAAGTGGAGTTCAGCAGACCTGACCCCGCAGAAAGATGCAAGGCATTGAAATGTTTCACTCGTGCTGTTTAATGTTGTAAAAATATGTAATAGGGGTTGTGCTGTTTAAATCTGTTTAAAATGATCTTCATAACAAGGAGCACAGTGTTTTATGTCAGGAGAGGGGAGTCAAATAATATGATGACAGAAGTAAAAGGAATGAGACGGACAAGAATGAGCAATAAAACACTTTTACTGTCAATGTAAATAATAGAAAATAAAGATTTCTATCACGTTAGAACTGACATCTGTTTGAAAAGGTTCATACCTAACAGTGATTGTGGGTTAATTCACCAACAAGATAAAATGTCACAACATGTACAACTTTCAGCATATAACAGAGTTTTAAACAGTAGCGTGCAAATTAATTTGCTATTTAAAAAGTGTATGTTTGTGTGTGTTTTATATAAATTATATATTTGTTACAATTACTATTATGTGTAGTTCCAAGATTGGGAGAAAGACAAATCCCCATACAGGTATAATAATATTTATCTCCGGGAAAGCAAGTGCTTCTTATTTGTTCGGGACGGGGAAAAAAAGACCTAAGAATGCTACCGCAAATGCCACAACATGACTAATGACAAAGACTTGCTTATTGCTGAAATGCAAGGCAAAAAAAAAGGATGCAGTATTGGGGCAGCATACAAACTAGCTTTCTAGGTACCAGTAATGTTTGTATCAAGGCAGAAAGGTGAGAACAGACAGTATTATTCTGCAATAACAGGGTTTGTTTAGAGTGCATTTTTTAAATGAGCAGCCAACTTATGTTTAGGTTTAATAACCAATGTAAACAATAATTATATATATTTTTTGCCTTTGAGTTGTAACTAAGCTGTGTCCTGGGAAATACTTTAAAAGAGAAAGGTACATTTTGTGCCCAATAATGGCACACACGCATTGATAATGCATAAGACACACATTATTTATTTGGAATTAATGCATCTCCCATGATACATAATTCTCCTAAGGCAAAGACACTCGAACCATCATTATGGTTATATTTTTTGGCTTTTTTACGGTATGAAAATGTAATCTTCCTAAGTGCAGGCCCATGATTTTTTTAAAAGCCCGAGACACAAACACAACTTCCATTTTAGTCTGTAGTGGTTTGAGCTCATGCACTGTAATATATTTGCAAATCAAATGTAAAGCAGAGAAAAAAAAAACTGAGAGAGAAACAAAAAGTGCACTGTGCCGAACGATAGGAATCGCACACCTGTGTGTTCTCGGCGAGTCTGACACAATATTACATTTCAGTGACATCAGTCGTTGTGTCAGCAGTTTTCAGAGGAGCCTTTTGTAACACAGATCGTCTGCGTACGGTGTTTGATAAGGTGCTGTCTCCCTGACCTTTAGAAACCAAGACAATGTTAAAAGGATTTTTGTGTAACAGTATGGGGGGAAAGATGTCTTTGTTCAATTCATCTATTTTTAGTCCCCACTGGGAATGCTCACTGTTAACGTTTCTCTGCTCACAGATCTTTTATAATTTAATGAGAGAGAAGGTGGCCCTTGGAGATTTGTGGTCAGCTTCTCAAGACAGTGTGCGCCGGGATGTCTATTGATCCCAGTCAGAGGTTTGATTTTGGGGGGTCACCAAGACACGTTGCACATCCACACAACAATGCTCTTGAGATAATGATGTCAAATGCTTAATGCAACTAGTCAAAGCCGACAAGCAAATTTGTTGAGCTTTAAGACCAATATAAAAGGAAAAGAAGACACAGTCAAAGGAACTAGTTTATCAGCACACCACAGGGCTGTAGTCCCTTGTTATTGCAAAAGAGGATTTCTGCCACAATATGAAATTCTGAATAATGTGCTCTCTGCTTCTTTTTTAGGTCTTTTTCGCTGTCATTGAAAAGACATGGTACTTTAAAAGCACACTCTTTCCCTAAGATTCAAGAGATCCGGTCCCCCTAAGTCACAAAGTGTGTTTACCGAGGCATGTCTTCTGTGTATGTACAGTATTCATGAAGATTTCTCATAAGCGAGACGCACTGCAGGAAAGGCAAGGTCACAGCCGTGCCTCGTTCAAAAAGCAGTGGGAAGTGATGACTTTAGTACAACAAACTAGTTCAGCGCATTTTAATGTAGCCAAAGAAGAGCGCACATATTTCATGCCGAAAATGGTGTATTTGTGTGCCGTCCTTGCTAACATTCATTTTGAAACTCTTTTTACTAAAATGAATACAAACTCAGAAGTTATCGAACCATTTGCTGACGTTGGCATCACCGATAGCTTTGAATGTTCTGCAGGCATCCTTCTTCAGGGTTCAGATATTTCCATCTAATTGTCAGTGAGCTTGGCACCGACCTGAGATTTAATCATCGTCTGTGTGCTGCATAAAAGCAAGACAAATCGATGACTAGAATGTAATTTTACTTCATTGTGCACTAAAAGTTGTTTTTTTAATTCTGTGTTTTAATAATGAAGCTATTTTGAGCAGCAGCATCATTGTATAAATAAGAACATAAGAAAGTGTACAATCGAGAGGAGGCCATTCGCCCCATCGTGCTCGTTTGGTGTCCATTAATAACTAAGTGATCCAAGGATCCTATCCAGTCTGTTTTTGAATGTTCACAAATTGTCTCTTCAGCCACATCGCTGGGGAGTTTGTTCAGATTGTCAATTTTCTGTTGTATTTGGATCATTTTTTTATGACTTTTGTAATTAAACCAGTTTAGATTAAATTGTGTTTACTGTTTACAGTTAATATTAAGGCTATAACTGAAATATTATGTCTGTAATGTATCATCACACTTTATTCCTCAACATCTGTGAATACTCCTACTATATAATAGCCTGTGGTGGAAAACTAAATGCTTGAAAAAAACATTGTACTTTTACTCTACAGTACAACTCTACCAACCCTCAAGTTACTATTCCTAAAGTGAATTTCTACATGCTGTGGGTAAAATTAGGGTCGGACTCCTCTCCCGAAATTTCATTTACAGAATCCAATGAATGGTGAATCAACAAAGGCAATCTGCGAATGCATTATCTACCAGAGTAACCAATTCAAAGAACTCAAGATTGCGCAGGGCAGCTGATAATGAGTGCGGAAGATCAAACAAATAAATGTTTGCAGTAATTTGACTCATCTGTTTGTGTTTATTGTAGTCTTGCTTATGCATGTTATGAGGATGCATTTAATCGTGTTTAGTAAATTTGCCCAGGAAAGTATCACTTACAGGCATTGTCAAAATAGCTTTGTTTGTCTGTTTTGATTTTATCTTGTTTATAAATTGATGTGTTTTGTGGAATAAAAAATGTGAATGAAAATTCTATTCCTGACTTTTGAGATTTATATACAGACGTGCTCAAATTTGTTGGTACCCTTACAGCTCATTGAAATAATGCTTAATTCCTCCTGAAAAGTGATGAAATTAAAAGCTATTGCATCATGTATACTTGCATGCCTTTGGTATGTCATAGAATAAAGCAAAGAAGCTGTGAAAAGAGATGAATTATTGCTCATTCTACAAAGATATTCTGAAATGGCCTGGACACATTTGTTAGTACCCCTTAGAAAAGAGAATAAATAATTGGATTATAGTGATATTCCAAATGAATTAGTTTCTTTAATTAGTATCACACGTCTCCAATCTTGTAATCAGTCATTCAGCTTATTTAAATGGAGGAAAGTAGTCACAGTGCCGTTTGGTATCATTGTGTGCACCACACTAAACATGGGCCAGAGAAAGCAAAGGAGAGAGTTGTCTGAGGAGATCAGAAAGAAAATAATAGACAAGCATGGTAAAGGTAAAGGCTGCAAGCAGCTTGATGCTCCTGTGACAACAGTTACAAATATTAAGAAGTTCAAGGTCCATGGAACTGTAGCCAACCTCCCAGGGCGCGGCTGTAAGAGGAAAATCGACCCCAGATTGAACAGAAGGATAGTGTGAATGGCAGAAAAAGAACCAAGGATAACTGCCAAAGAGATACAGGCTGAACTCCAAGGTGAAGGTACGTCAGCTTCTGATCCCACCATCCATTGCTTTTTGAGTGAAAGTGGCCTCCATGGAAGAAGAGCCAGGAGGACTCCACTTCAGATTTAAAAAGACTGGAATTTGCTAAAATGCATATTGACAAGCCACAATCCTTCTGGGAGAATGTCCTTTGGACAGATGAGTCAAAACAGGAGCTTTTTGACAAGTCACATCAGCTCTATGTTCGCAGACAACAAAATGAAGCTTTCAAAGAAAAGAACACCTTACCTACAGTGAAACATGGAGGAGGCTCGGTTATGTTCTGCGGCTGCTTTGCTGCGCCTGGCACAGGGTGCCTTGAATCTGTGCAGGGCACAATGAAATCTCAAGACTGTCAAGGCATTCTGGAGCAAAACATACTGCCCAGTGTCAGAAAGCTCTGTCTTAGTCGCAAGTTAAGGGATAATGACCCAAAACACACAGCTAAAAACACCCAAGAATAGATAAGAACAAAACATTGGACTTTTCTGAAGTGGCCTTCTATGAGTCCTGATCTGAATCCTATCAAACATCTATGGAAAGAGCTGAAACTTGCAGTCTGGAGAAGGTACCCATCAAACCTGAGACAGCTTGTGGGCCAAAGTGGGCCAAACTACCTGTAAACAGGTGCAGAAGTCAATTGAGAGCTACAGAAAACATTTGATTGTGATGCCTCTAAAATACAAAATATTAGGTTGAGGGTCCCATCATTTTTGTCCATGCCATTTTAATTTGTTTTATTGTTTATAATATTATGTTGATAAACAAAATCAAAAGCAAAGTCTGATTTCTATTAAATATGGAATAAACAATGGTGGATGCCAATTACTTTTGTCAGTGTCTAGTTATTTCAGAGGAAATTGTGCATTCTTCATTTTTTGTGGAGGGGTACCAACAAATTTGAGCACGTCTGTATATAGGTGTGTGTTTGTGATATACAATTTTAGTGCCACTAATTTTGCTACTTGAGTGCTGTTTGATTCATTACGTTTTGTTCTAGAAGCTATATTCTTACTTTTACGGAATCACGGTACTTTTACTCATGAAACACTTTTACTTTTATCACATATTGCTGAACACACAAAGGACCGCAGTATTACTGGATATGCTTAAAAGCTTAAACTCATCTCAATAATTCATATAGTCTTATGCCCTTGAGTTCAAAAAATAAAAACTCCCAAACCCTTCGATTCATTATAAAATGTCAAATGATTACGATTATCTGTTAAACACAGGCCTTACCATCTCAGCTTCCCTGAGGTCTTTCACTCAGATTCTTGTTATGCTTTCAGTACTTCAACAACCTATTCTGAGGAGAAAAAAGTTGATTTCGATAGAGCCCACGAGTTGGCATAAAACTTTCCAACAATTCAGCTTCATCGGATCATTGGGAGAATGAGCTGAAAAGATTAGCCACTGGGGGCAACATGGGGAATTTAGAAATCTTTATTGAACTAAATGGACTTAGCTGGGTTATCGGTAGACTTAAGTGGAAGCAGTATCCCCGCAACTCTGCAAGAACTGGAAGCTTTCCTTGGCTGCGCTTCTCCCTCCTTGGGTGACTGGGTTCGTCCTCTTTGATGTTGGGATGCTTGCTCAGTTACAGCTCACCCCGACCACAGGGAGGTAATCTGACGCACATTGGTGGCGGTAGTGGGATATGAGAAGAGGCTGGAAACGAGGAACAAGAACAGGTGAGCACAGTGTGGTGTTTAGAGAGGCGTACCTGAACCAGGGAATGGGAGCCTTGAGTGTGAACGTCTTCAGGATCACAACCAATCTTGCAGTAGAATGTTGTTGCAAGGCAGTAAGAAAGTAACAACAGACATGAGAAAATCTGTGGCACATTTAAAAGAATCTGTAATAGCTCACTAGACACAACTTTGTGAGTACATTTCTGTTGTGTTATATCTACAGTCAGAGTTATGAATGGTGTGGTTGACCATAATGTGGCCTTTCTAATCTCCCTTTCTGCATTATAAACAAAGATTATTGATGTGACAGTCAAAGGTAAATACCATACTTGGACAGGCCTGGTTAGTATGACTGTTTGGGAAGTACATGGTATCTTTTTTCCTTCTTCTTTTTCATATTCTATTAATTGTTCTCATATGTCACACTGACATTTGAGATAAAGGACTATGCTTAAAATAGAATGAAGCTCTTGAAGGTTCTATTTTCCTTTAATACAAATTTAAGGAAAGAACAAAACAACAAATAGATTTGCATGGAGCAGTTTATTGATTGATCTTGTTTCCCTGCTTCTCAGGCAGGGAGGCACCTGGGAGTTCACAGAGTGCCAGGCTTGATTGTAAAAGTACTTCAGAGACCTCTTAAGTAAATCACAGTCTCTTCACTAACAATGCCCTCAAGTTTAGAGATAAAATTACATTTCTGAAGTAGTTACTTTATGGAGCATGCTTTGCTCTGGTGAGGAGAACGCTTAGCATTTTACTTCCATTTTTGATAGGGGGGGAGGAGAAAAAAGTGCATGCTTTGATGCCCAAGCCATCCATCTAAAGACTTTGGAATAATTGTTTTCAGTTCCAGTTCATGTCTTCTTTGAGATATGCAAACAGAAAATAACAACATGAGTAATATAGGAGATGAGTTAATGCATTTAAGCTTCACCACAGTTTACCTAATTGTGGGAAGAGGAAAATATGTTATAATATTCCTCGCCTGCACTGGCAGTGGCACAGCCTTATGTGTCAACTGTGATAAATTGACATTTTAATCAGTGCGCTAACTATAATGAGAGCAAATAGTGTAAAATGTGTTTTATGCTTCTCTCATCTTCTGCAGAGCATAACTGATGCAAGAAGTGCAATGTGCTGTGGAGGATATGAACTCTTTCTTATTTTAACTGCAGCAATAATCTAAAAACTACAGGAAATACGCATTAGGGTCAAAACGTGGGAGAACAAAGCTAAATGTTCAGATTCATAATACGTCAACCGCCTTTAAAAAAAAAGAGAGAAATACACATGGATTCTGAAGGAAAATATGTATCAATAACAACTGCAAAAGCAAGTGCGTAGATGCTCAAAAACAGTTACAACAAAACACACACACATTCATATATGTAATGCTGTGTCCTTGACAAATCCTCCAGATTAAAAAAGAAACAAACTGAAAGAATGTGTTTAAGTGAGGGAATGCTTAGAGGCTAAATGACCTCCAAATCTTAAAGAACAATAATTTTCCCATAAAGGAAATTTATCGGTCACAGAAAGATTCTACGCCTTGAGCCGCTGCCTAATCCGGCACTGAGGGTATTCTCCAGAAATGCAATGGTCTTAGGCGTGACTGACACTGAGACCGCCCAAGCAAGATAATTTGTTTGACAAGCCCTACAGAAGAAGAATGATGGCATATTATAAATTGAGCACAGAGGAATGATATCCTTTGCTGTGTTACACGCAAATTTGTTTGCTACGAATATGCTCGGAGCTCCCAGACATGGATGATTGTGTGTTTTCATTAGCTTTCTTATGTCTGTTCGGAAGAAAGGGCTGATTAGGAGTGGCGAGCAAATGTAACTTGAAGAACATCAGAGTCGTCGCTTTGTCTTTAACTGGAAGTGGAAGAGAAGCAACATCCTCTCTCTTCCACACCATTCCCTGCTAACTCGTGCAAATCACCACAATCAAATGCTTGCAGATGTTTAAGGTCAAAATATCAAGGGTGTTCTATATTTTCTGCAATAGCTCAGAAATACGTGGTGATTGGGCTGTTTTCTCCTATAAATCACTGAGGGATAACAGTAACAGCAACACGCAACACGCAAACGCCTGGACCATTAAGGAAAAGTAAAAGCAGACAATTGCTGCGGGAAATCATCATTCAGTTGCAAATATGTCATTTGTTAGCGATGCTTTATCATATACAGCTATCAGACGTCTACTGTCACAGAGATTAAACATGTGTGTTTGACGACTTCTGACAACTAAGGAGAGACACACGGGAAAACAACGAATATCTAACAATGCAATCTCCATTCCTGTTTATTGTCAACGTAGGTTTATATCTCCCATCACAGAATTCTTCCTCTGCCGTGCCTCCAACCTCGGTGTTTCATACGGCAGAAACATAAAAATAGAAATCCATATCGATTTTCCTAATGAAAAAAAAAATCATGGAATTAAGTAAAATGCAGAAGCAGCACTTTGACAGTATCCAGGCCACCGAGTACATAAAATATGAGCGCAAAAGGAACACATTTCAAAGAGAGAGTGTCATGGGGAAATGATAGACTGTCAAAGTGCCATTTCTTGGTCGATACTCTCGTCTCCCATCCAGAGATTTTTTTATTGATGGGGTGTCTGACCTTTGCAGATCAGATTCTCACTATTTATTTCATTAAGCTAAATTGAGCATTTCGTTTTGAGTTTCACCTTTTCAAAAAATAAAGTAAGCAGGGTGTAAAAGACATGCAGTCACTCAATCAGAGTGTCTCGGACAACGTGCGGGTCAGAGGTGTGGGAGCGAAGCTGGTCGTGTCTCAACTGGGATTGTGATGAATATAAAAATCATACTTGTATGACTTTATTCCCACGAGGCACAGCAAACTTTGGCAAAAGAAGTGTGAAATGCAAGGCTAAGGGTAATATGTCTCAGCTGGGAATTTGGGATGTTGGAAATTTCACTTCAGGTCCAAGAACGACCGAATTTTATGAATTTTCTTAATAAGTTCCTGTAATGTTTTGGGATAACTTTTTTTTATATATATATATACATATATACATATATTATACACTGATCTTAATAAGTAATACAATGGTTTTGAGGGTGGGGTCTTGATAACTTGTCGGTTAGCATACTTGTGTACTATCTTAGAGTAGGGTCAAATAACACACCTACACAAACACACAATAAGAGAAATGACATATCCAAGCATTGGCACGTGATAAACTCTGTAAAAGAATGCAACCAGCTATTTGTTTTTAATAAGCACCCACCCAGACACAATATAGAAGCATCGCATTTACCTGCTCCCTGCCACAAAATGATCTACTCTCAATCCACAGAGTACCACTTGTCCTTCTTCATATTATAAACAGTACATCATGGTTTCACTGCTCCCTGCAGGTTGGTTGGAATACACGGTAAATGGATATGGTGGTTTGGCCGTAAACCCCACTGCACTGCCCTTGTGTTGTGTAGCGAGAAGCTCTGAGGAAGTTCTGACAGTTGCTCAGCTTCTGATCCCTGCTGGACTGTAAATGCTTGATACAGTAACAGGCACAGTCCAGTTAGAGTCCAGCAGTTCTGAGATCAGTGGTTACAAAGGCTACTCTCAGAAAAACGAAACGCTGTCCTCATACCTAAACGGGTTTAACAAGGAGACCCTCACCGATCCAGGTTAGAAAGGTCAACTGTGAGTGCTGCTTACCTTCATTATTAATTAATTAACATTTCACAATTCTATACAAAACCCCCTGTGTGTGTGTGTGTGTTTAAATATGGGTGTATGGTTCTGCACACAAGTCCTGAGGGAATTGGGCTTCAGAGAAGATGTTTTTTTGTATCTACATGGAAGTAAATGAGATTTCTCTGCAACAGGCTCACAAAAGACATATGTCACATGCGGTAGCCTTGACAACGCAGCTAACTTTAAATTACAGGGATATGAATGACTGAACTCTTCATGTGAAACCAAAATAAAATGCTAAAACCACCTCACAGTGGCTTTTTTTAACAGGGTTTATAAATATCTCTGCTGCATTCAGAAGGAAAATAAAAACAAGAATAAGAACTTAGCATTTTGGTCGTGTTTCCCTTTTTTCCTACAGACTCCATGTTGGGCTGTGAGGGCCATTGTGCACAGGAATCTGAAATGCACAGCAGATGTGGGAAAGCAAGGAGTTACTTAGCAAATTAAACTACAGGGAGAAATGTAGGCAGGCCAGATTGACAACGCCTGCGCTGGAAAGCGGCCAAGGCACGCGTTGCAGCAGTCCTCTTTCGAAGAATGGGTTCAAGTAGCCACATCCTAAGCTTTCACGACTCCCATGAAGGAGGGCTGTCAAAAACAAGGCACAAGACCGCGTATGCCTTGAGATGACACTGCAGAAAGAAACAGCTTCCCAGGTGTCGCCAGGACCATCGTGTAGCTCAGAGAATTCGCGAGTAACCAAAAGATCTCAATTTGGAGCTCATCAGAAAAACACTTAAGTGTCTGCTGCTGTGGTGTGATCATTCACGGAACCCGCTTCGGTGAAATCATCTGACGCCAAAAAAAAAAAATACTCCCACACATACCCCCGGGTCCCCCCAGCATGGCCTTTTTGCAGTCGGACCTCAGAGAGAGGCTCTTTTGCCCATGGAGCGATTGCCCTCCATTTTGCTGCGGAGGGGAAAAAATCCAGAGGCAAGGGCTCTGATTTCATTTAGCCGACTCCCTGCGCTCTGCTTTAGAGCTAAAGTTACTTTCATTCAGCTGCACTGCTGCTTGGCACTCGCTGGAGAAAAGGGGGGAGGTTCTCTCTCTGCATTAGCACTGCAATGTCAATGAGGACTATACATCACTGCCTGTATGAATGGATTTTTGCATATCCCATGAACGGATTTACTTAATGGCTGGGTTGTACGCTCCTGAAAGGAGAGCAGTACAATAACAATAATAAAAAAGCCACAATGAAATAAAGACTCATCAAATTATACAATTATCAAATAAAATGCTGCATGAAGCTTTCAAATTGCTTACATCTTAGGTTTGTTATTTCCTAACCTCCACGCAGAGGCATGTGCTCTCTGAATAAACATGTTTCGGAGCAGGAGTACAGCACCTGGTGGTTTTGGCATCGCATGAGACCCGAGTGGGCTGCAGCCACTTCTCGCCGCTTCGAGAGGACAGGGGAAGACATTGCAGTGTTGTTCTGACAGCCAGGAGCGCAACGGGACATAAGGCTACATTGTACAGAGAGGAGAGGCGCAAAGGCCACGCGCTAAAAATAGCCACTGTGTAGCATTTTCTCTACCTTGGAGCGTTTGGGCTAAAAATAGTAAATTTTCGGTCTGCGGAAATAGTAAACAGAAAATACACCCTTCATCTTTCCCCTTGGCTCAGTTCAGACAGGATTATATTACACAAAAGGTAATCGCTATTGAAATCCTGATTATAAATGGCATTATGGGAGAGACAGGTCTATTTATTTATTGGGGCAGGAGTGTTATTTATGGAGCTCGTAGGATATACCACATTGCAAAGCACTGGAGCACAACAGTGGAGGCTCCTTGAAGTAAGATTATATTAAATATCATGACAATGCTGCAGACGAATCTGACAATCAACATTGCTGGTGTGGGTTTATTCACAAATGGGAAGAGTTCCCTCTAGGTTTCCACAAGAAGAAAAATAAGCCCTGTGATTCCTTTCTGTTGTGTTCATTGTTATGTGATGGGCATTGTGGCAGGTGTGTTCTGATATACGTTGATTTTCTTTTGTATACTTTCATAATCAATTTGCAATGTCTGGTATTTGGTTTCAATTTGAAGACTTTCTGGAAGTTGTCAGACACACATATAGCCATGTTGAGCGCCCTTTTAACTAATTTAAGAACAGAAGAAGAACAGAAGAAAGTTTACAATCGAGAGGAGGCCATTCGCCCCATCGTGCTCGTTTGGTGTCCATTAATAACTAAGTGATCCAAGGATCCTATCCAGTCTGTTTTTAAATGTTCACAAATTGTCTCTTCAGCCACATCGCTGGGGAGTTTGTTCAGATTGTGACGCCTCTCTGTGTGAAGAAGTGTCTCCTGTTTTCTGTCTTGAATGCCTTGAAGCCCAATTTCCATTTGTGTCCCCGGGTGTGTGTGTCCCTGCTGATCTGGAAAAGCTCCTCTGGGTTGATGTGGTCGATGCCCTTCATGATTTTCAAGACTTGAACTTGTATACTTTTAATTAATCAAAAGAAAGAAAACACAACCACTCCAGCAATGAAATGGTCAATCAGACGAAAAATGATGCAGTGCATGATGGATGCTTCACATCTTCCAGAAAACCTAGTGCTGGTAAATGGCTTATTTAAATTCATTAAATATATTTCCTGGCGTTGGCTTCTAATGCCATTAGACTTGCAGATTGACTCAGCAGAGAAGTGTCTGCTTCTAATTCTGAGAAATATTCCGAATCTGGCTCACGGACTGGAGTCTCCCCTGTCGCATGTTGTTGTAATCTGCGAGTTCACAAACCTTGCTGCGGTTAGATAAAAAAAAACAGGAAAACACAAAAATAATGGAAAAATCAGGGCGATATGAATGCAGTGCTCAATAGTGGAAGCTCTTCTCACTGATGCTTATAAAAGCTCATTGAGCTGAGAATGCCTTTGTGTTATTCAGCACACAAATTATTTAAAGTTTTTGTGGAACTTAAAAAAAAAGAAAGAAAAACAGAAACCGAGACATTTTGGCAAACCGTAATGACTTGAATTAAAATGCAAACTTTGCTCTAACTGTAAGGAATGTGCCAATAATACACATCTTCACAAATATGACATATAAAACCATGATCATTATATATATAAATACATATAAATATATATAGTGCAGTAGTTATCAATATGATTCCATAAAATGATTTGCCTGGACATTTTAATCTGTACATGATTATTAACTAGGTTGGATGGATTAGGTACTTATTTTCCTATATAAAGTATTAAATACCATGATTCAATAATTAAAATAATTCCCCAAGACAATTAAACTGGGTAGGAAATGATGATGCATTTGTAAAATTACTACCACACTTTTATTCAGATAGAAATGTTTGCATTATTCTCAGCTTAATACTCTACCTGGTCTCAGATCGTTATATAGCTCTCCAATGTTTTACAAGTTTTATTTGGGTCTATTAGTACATGGCTCCAGCTAGGCATTCAATCCAGATGACTCAGCCAAATACAATGTCAGTCCTAAACTACAGGGTGGATATTGTATTTTAAATGCTTTCAATTATCTCATAATAAGATCTGCGAATAGAGAAACACATTTACATTCAATACAAGACTGAAAGTATAGCTGCTTTAAAGCAATCTAAAATGGAAATATTCAGATATTATACAACATAATGTGACATAAAAGGAGCCATTTAAAGAGGCAAATGAGATTAAATATAACCAAATTGAGTATAATTAATAATAATAATAATAATAATAATAATAATAATAATAATAATAATAATAATAATAATAATATTATTATTATTATTATTATTAATACATTTAAATTTGCCAATTTTTCATCTAAGTTTGCAGGTAAAATTTCCTCTATAAAGTATGAAAGACAGTGTTTAATCCCAGATGGCATCCTCATTATGTGATTTGTTCTCGGATTGCCTGTATGTTTTTTTTTTCCTGTAATGCTGGACTTTGTATGAGACACCAGTGACTTTTTCATAATGAAAAAAAAAAAAAAACTCCACTCCTGGCTTGAGAAATGAAATAATTACCCGCGCACTTACTCATCTCTCTCCTGCCCTGCTCTTGCCCAGGATATCTCAGTATCTTATTATCTGTTGTGACGGGGCAGACCTTTGACATTTTTGCAGATTTCTATCCACTGCCCAGTAGGAGGCTCAAGAGAAGCCGTGTGAGGAAGCAGTCAAGGGCTTTTCCAGGGGACTAACAAGCCAATTACCAGACTCCATGTATGGCCCATCAAAGGCCAGAAAATGTCAATTTTGTTCGTACCAAGCAAGGCGAAGGCATAAGTGGGAAGCTGCTCAGGTGAATTCCAGTCCGTCTAGCAGCGAATGAAAGTGGCAAAGTCTGGAAACATTGGCAGCATTAAAAATGTGATCTTGTTAATGCAGACAGTATAAATTATTCAAATGGCAGGGGGAGAAAAGGATCATTTTTTTGCTCATGTCTTCTCAGTAATGCAAATCAAGTAAATCCTGGTTCCATTTATTGTAACTCACAGACACGGGTTAAAGAGGCCAATACTTAAAAATAACACATTGCAAGTCTTGACCCAAATTTGATGCGAAAAATAACTCCCCCCCCACCCCACCCCTCACTCGACCAAATTCACTGCGAAACCTAGCACTCTGAATTTGGATCTGATGCACCTCCCTGTCACTTCTTTCTTGGTTTGACTTATTTGCATTTAAGTTGTTCAGTTTGAAGAAAGCAAAGAAAGCAATGTGTGATGATGTTCTGATGTTCTATTCACGGAAAGTGGGAAGTACATATTTCTGCTTTGTTTTAAAATTGTAAAGCATTTACCATGGAAGAAACAGTAGACATCATAAAAATATACCTCTTGGTGAAATACACAGAGATGTCTTCCAGTTGTGATGCTTTTTGAGACAACTGGTGTCTACATCTCAATTTCTTTTGCTAATGAGTGATCAAAGGGCAGATCGTTTCTCCCACTAATCGCCCAAAACTTGACGACAGCACCATTCCGAATCCCATTACAAAGTCTCTTATTCCTGTGTGGTCATTACTCAAGCTTACCTTTGTCATTCGAGTACGTGTTGGACCACTGCAGTCCCAGTGTACAACTATTTATAATTCTGCTGCCATAACAGCAAATTAGCTAAGGGCAGTTTCCCTTAAATAGAGAGTGAACAAAAAGTCAGTTGAATAATTCCACTACACATATTTAGTACACATCAATGGAAAAAAAAGGATAACACATAATTTTTGCCTCTGTTTACTAGTGTATGGCATGCATCATGAAAGATCTTTAAAAAAACACGTTCATAGTGTGGGGGGGGGAATCTTTTACTTAATAAAACATAATCTTTTCTATTTCTGTCATATTTTCGTTGCAAACATGACAAACATGTCAAGCGCTGTATTAAGGAAATTAGCACATTCATTTCTGCAAATCTCATTTTCATGACAGAGAGAGATTGTAGGGAATAGACCCTATTCCAGATGCTGTCTGCAGGCTAATGAGAGTACAGTATGAGCCAGACCCAATCCCAGATCAAACCAGCTGGGTGAGATGATCTTTTCCTAAGTAACCAGCTCAAACCTCTAATTCTGCATCTCGTCTTATATGGGAGTATTTTTCTTCATCTGCGGAGATTTGCGTTTGAAATAAATTACTCTATCTGCTCATTATAATGAAATCATCATGAAATAATGAAATCCCCACACAAATACTTAAGTGGCTCTTATATGATGGTCGCGCCTACAGAGCACTTAATGTGCCATCCCCACAATGTGCAAATTGAGCCCTATTGAAACGCAGATTGACATTTCCCTGGAAACCCATCTAATACCTCCTCAGTTGGATTGTAAACCTCCCCTCGGAAACCTGAGGACCACAAAAGCCAAATCGCACTAAATGTCACACAGTACTGTTGCAGAAGTCTGTGTATCTTCAGCCACCACAGTCGTTGTGAGTATTGGTAGCTCCTATTCCTCTGGGCCAACGCAAAGATTTGGGCATATCGGAATACACGACTTAATTTTCCTCAAAATGTACTTACGTCCAAAAGCATTAAATAATCTTTAAGCCAATTCTAATACTTATCATGGGTGATACGTTTGCAATATAAAACTCCCGCATCCCTGGGATTGTCTCAGGTTATAAAACCGGAGAAGACGAATCATTTAAAAAAGTGACAGGAGACTAAAACTTCTCGTGTTCCGAGCGTATGGATGACCTACATAAGAGAAGAAAGACAATTTAACGGATATTTTCTCTTCTCCATGGTAAGACTATGTCACGGAGAGATAAAGCTGCCAAACTGGATCTGGTGGGAAGGTAATAAAAAGTTTTCGCTCTCTTTTCAGACCCCATGTGGGGACAGGCATCCTGCGCAGTCTCAGTCTGAAAACATGTTCAGCCAAAATCCCCTTCAGCACGCTGTGTTCGCTACAAAGTGCGTCTGTGTCATCTTTCAAATATATCTTGCCAGGTACAATTGGCCCCTTTTTCCTTCCTGTTGTTTGACTTCTAAAAATAAACCTGTCGTCACGGAGCAGTCAGAGTTGAGCTACAATACTGCATACTCTTGTTCTGCACAACTTTACTCATGATTCATTTAATAGGAACCAGATCACTTCCCCCTTCTCTTTTCCTTTCCTCTGCGGTTATTTCTCAGCATTGTAAGTGCACATTTAACTTTGTGTACCTTCTCTTCGTGCTTTGAATGTATTCATGATAGACAGAATTTAATAAAGGACAGACAAGTATATATAAACATATATTATCTTGATCTAGAAATGTTGTCTGTGCTCATGGCCGAAAAATCTTTGTTTCCTAAAGAATCATCAGCATTTAGAGTCACCTCAGAACTTGATTTTACCTCCCTTGACTTTCTCGACAGCTGCTCTCTGACGGGATGCTGAGAGAATTAAGTTGGTGTTCAGTTGTGGGCCGACACCTGGCAGATGAAATTCAATGTGGACAAGTGCAAGGTAATACATGCAGGTAACAAAAATGTCCACTATAATTACACTATGGGAGGAACAGAACTAGATGAAGTAACGCATGAGAAAGACCTAGGAGTCTATGTGGACTCCTCATTTTCTCCAACCAATCATTGTGGGGAAGCAATAAAAAAGGCAAAAATAATGCTAGGGTATATTGTCAAAAGTGTAGCATTGAGAACAAGGGCAGTAATGTTCAGACTGTACAATGCACTAGTTAGAGCTCATCTGGATACTGTGGACAGTTCTGGGCTCCACACTTCAAGAAAGATATCGCTGCTCTAGAGGCAGTTCAGAGGAGAGCAACCAGACTTATTCCAGGTCTGAAGGGAATGTCCTACTGAGAGACTGAGGAACTGAACCTTTTCACCCTGGAACAGAGGAGACTACGTGGGGACTTGATTCAAGTCTTCAAAATCATGAAAGGCATCGACCACATCAAACCAGAGGAGCTTTTCCAGATCAGCAGGGACACACGCACCCGGGAACACAAATGGAAATTGGGCTTCAAGGCATTCAAGACAGAAAACAGGAGACACTTCTTCACACAGAGAGGCGTCACAATCTGAACAAACTCCCCAGAGATGTGGCTGAAGAGACAATTTGGGAACATTTAAAAACAGACTGGATAGGATCCTTGATCACTTAGTTATTAATGGACACCAAACGAGCATGATGGGGTGAATGGCCTCCTCTTGTTTGTAAACTTTCTTATGTTCTTATGTTTCGCACATTCGTTCAAATGTATCTGAATACATTTTAAAGCAATTCATCCTGTTTTGACTGTCAATGGATTTTATAATCTCCGAGTGGTCAATATGAACCAGATAAACTGATCTTAATCCACCCCAGAGCACTGTGGTTTCAGAGTCAGCTGCGAGACCTCTATCTGTTTATTTAGTAAACTATAATTTCTCTTCGAAGGTTGCTACAGCCCACACTATCACTGATGCCACCAATAAAGTATCATTCCCTGGGGGCCACTAGATGCCAAGCAGTCCCATTATAGTGCCATTCTGCCACCACCCTGCCTTCAAGTATGAATAACTCGTGTGTCTTTGCGTTTTTGCACCTGCTTCTCAGCTTTCCATCATGACAACAGTTGCATCCCTTCCTCCTGGAAATAGCCATAAAATACAAACCTTTAAAAAAATATATATATATTTGCAGAATAATATTATGTTTGATAAACAATGTTTATTAATTATGTTATAATATGATATAAAATCAACATCTACACTTTGGATATTTCAATTTGATGCTGTAAAGACTTAATGCTATAGCACTGGGGACGTGCTCTCTGCAGAATGCAAAGGAAATTTAAAGCAGCTCGCGAACACTAGAGGATTATTTCAAAGCACAGAAAAACATGAAGAAAAATGAGAGAGAACAATGCAGCTTTTTTCCTTTCTACCTCTCAGCCCTTCTATCTAATGCACACAGACACTTTGTTATCTAATCCCTAGAGACACAGCACTTTCAGATAATAAAAGTGACTTCGAGGAAAATTCTTAAGGCGTGCCTTTTTGTTTTCTGTTGCTTTTGTGCGTGTTTGTTTTGTTGTTGTTTTCGTGTGTGTGTGTTTTTCTTCATAAAAACATATCCTTTTATGCATCGCTGTTGCTCACAATTAGGGCTTTGTTTTGTTTTGTTTTGAGCATTACAAACAATACATTTCCGTGGATTCCTGGATTGTTTAAAAGCTCACCATACAAACCTGGTGTAAAATATACAAAAACTAAAAAGTGCAATATCATCTCACAGATGTCAACTCGACCTCAGGTTATTTCAAATCTCCTCGCTGTAGCTCTTATTTAAAAACGCCAGTCCTCTGCACTTTCCTTTGTTATGTCTGCTTACTCCGTTCCTTCACAGAGTGCACTACTGTCAGAGATTTGTGAACAGAGCCCTTGAATTGACAAATCTCACCCACTTTCAGAAAGCTGCCCTGCCAGACAGTGTCACATACAGTCCACGGATGTTTCCCTATCACAGCTACATTTGGGAATATTTAGGGATGGGTTTGACATTACAGTATATACAGTGAGGGAAAAAAGTATTTGATCCCCTGCTGATTTTGTACATTTGCACACTGACAAAGAAATGATCAGTCTATAATTGTAATGGTAGGTGTATTTTAACAGTGAGAGACAGAATAACAACAAAAAAATCCAGAAAAACGCATTTCAAAAAAGTTATACATTGATTTGCATGTTAATGAGGGAAATAAGTATTTGACCCCTTCGACTTAGTACTTGGTGGCAAAACCCTTGTTGGCAATCACAGAGGTCAGACGTTTCTTGTAGTTGGCCACCAGGTTTGCACACATCTCAGGAGGGATTTTGTCCCACTCCTCTTTGTAGATCCTCTCCAAGTCATTAAGGTTTCGAGGCTGATGTTTGGCAACTCGAACCTTCAGCTCCCTCCACAGATTTTCTATGGGATTAAGGTCTGGAGACTGGCTTGGCCACTCCAGGACCTTAATGTGCTTCTTCTTGAGCCACTCCTTTGTTGCCTTGGCTGTGTGTTTTGGGTCATTGTCATGCTGGAATACCCATCCACGACCCATTTTCAATGCCCTGGCTGAGGGAAGGAGGTTCTCACCCAAGATTTGACGGTACATGGCCCCGTCCATCGTCCCTTTGATGCGGTGCTGTTGTCCTGTCCCCTTAGCAGAAAAACACCCCCAAAGCATAATGTTTCCACCTCCATGTTTGACGGTGGGGATGGTGTTCTTGAGGTCATTCCTCCTCCTCCAAACACGGCGAGTTGAGTTGATGCCAAAGAGCTTGATTTTGGTCTCATCTGACCACAACACTTTCACCCAGTTCTCCTCTGAATCATTCAGATGTTCATTGGCAAACGTCAGACGGGCCTGTACATGTGCTTTCTTGAGCAGGGGGACCTTGCGGGCGCTGCAGGATTTCAGTCCTTCACGGCGTAGTGTGTTACCAATTGTTTTCTTGGTGACTGTGGTCCCAGCTGCCTTGAGATCATTAACAAGATCCTCCTGTGTAGTTCTGGGCTGATTCCTCACCGTTCTCATGATCATTGAAACTCCTCGAGGTGAGATCTTGCATGGAGCCCCAGACCGAGGGAGACTGACAGTTATTTTGTGTTTCTTCCATTTGCGAATAATCGCACCAACTGTTGTCACCTTCTCACCAAGCTGCTTGGCGATGGTCTTGTAGCCCATTCCAGCCTTGTGTAGGTCTACAATCTTGTCCCTGACATACTTGGACAGCTCTTTGGTCTTGGCCATGGTGGAGAGTTTGGAATCTGATTGATTGATTGCTTCTGTGGACAGGTGTCTTTTATACAGATAACGAGCTGAGATTAGGAGCACTTCCTTTAAGAGAGTGCTCCTAATCTCAGCTCGTTACCTGTATAAAAGACACCTGGGAGCCAGAAATCTTGCTGATTGATAGGGGATCAAATACTTATTTCCCTCATTAACATGCAAATCAATGTATAACTTTTTTGAAATGCGTTTGTCTGCATTTTTTTGTTGTTATTCTGTCTCTCACTGTTAAAATACACCTACCATTAAAATTATAGACTGATCATTTCTTTGTCAGTGGGCAAACGTACAAAATCAGCAGGGGATCAAATACTTTTTTCCCTCACTGTATGTTTGAGCAATTGAGATACAAAAGACACAAAAAGATTACATAAATCACATATATATATATATATATATATATACACAAAGAGAGAAAGAGAAAAATAGAGAAATCAATTATGCCTTTTTATATACTCCGAGTGTTGCTGGTAATAAAATTATCCTTCAGTGAGTGAACTACAATGAGAGATCACAGAGAATAAACAATGTTATTTCAAATGCCAACTGTATATCTCAGAAACTGCGGTGCAGAGAGGCAGTGCGATGAGTAAAGGTCTGCGATGGTGAACAGACATCCAGGCAAGGAACCGATGGGGCAAACTTGACAGGTGGCTGTCAGGTGCACAGGAAGGGGAGCAACAATCATTAAGAGAAGACGCAAAAATATGCACAAAAATGAACCATGTGCAATGTTTACTATACAAAAATATCTAGAAAATAAACTACATACAAATTATACATTAATCGATTTATTGTATTGCTTTTTAAAAATATGTTCTGCTTCTTGCCAAGCTCCTGCAAATCACACTCCTGTGTCTCTGGGGTCTGCAAGTGGACAGCATTTCAAAAGCCATCGCCGGGGTCACAAAGCAGTGAACTGTGCGTCTCTGGTATCGATCTCTCCGAGATACCTGACTCCACATGAAACGATTCAGTAACTATCAGCAAAAACGACATCCTGTTTCAATCATATATTTCCGAACCACAAACGAGCCGATGGATAATCGGCTTTTTATTTATTTTCTTTTTGCGGAAGGACATGGGAAGGGTAGACATTTGGAGGGAATTGAATGCAAAAATCAGTAATACGAGGCTGCAGAGTGCTGTCTCTCTCTCTCTTTCTCGTTTATATTTATGCCACACAATGTATTTTCCACTTCAGGGTCACAAGTTTATATTTAGAGATAGTCAGTCGTGTCTGAAACTCATTTCTGTTTGACAATAGCTAACAGCTTGAGTGAAATTGAGTTTGTTTTTGGATTTTCTCAGTCTAATTTCTCAGCAGGGGCCTAGTTTTCCATGTGCACACAATTTAGAAACACACACAAGATGCCTGAGGCCATTTCTTTATTCCTGGTAAGAAATAAAAACATTATAATGTCATTATATATCCAGTTATTCAGTTGTTGGGATTATTAAATAACATGATCGTATAAACACAATCAAGCCTGAAAAATATGACGGGAAAATAAAGACTGTTAGTTACATCTCACAAAGTTGCTACAATAATTAGCTGCTAAGCTAGGCGTGAATGTAAAGACATTAAAGAGGAGAAGTAATTAAGGTTTAAAACAGAACCAGGTACACTGCATTAAGTTTGACCAAGTTAAAGCAAATGAAGATCTTAAAAGACAAGTATTTGCTGTGAAAGGTGTATAACGGGTGCATGCATATGCAAATTGCTTATTAAATTGCAAGGCCAACAAAGATTAAGAGCAAGCCTGCTAATACGTTCAAGGGCATCGAGGAGATTAAGTTTGGCCTTCATTCTCTCTCCCTCAGAGGATTGCTCTTTTTCACCGCCGAGGTGCTGATTAGACCTGACCGGCCAGGGCAGAGGAGAGCAGAGCCTTTTCATGTGCAGGTAATTCTCACTCGTAGGTACGACAGAAGATTTACATCAGAGGGGAGATTGGATGGCCAGGCTGATGGAGTTTGTGTCCGTGTCCCTCAGATCCACAATCAGGCTTTAATTATACAACCTCTCCCCGAGAAGAAAACCCCACAGATTTGACGCTGCACATCTGATCCCGGGGGCCCGCGGGACTCGTGTCCTGCCTCCCCTGATTACAACAGAATCCAGGCATGTGTGGATCAAATAGTGTGGATCGAATTGGCGCTCGGCTCACATCGTAGCCCACCTCTCTGTGTGCCGCGCTGAAATTGCTTCAGGATCAAAAGACAGGAAGATTAAAGAGGGTCACCTTGACACCAGAGCGCTCATTGTAGCTCCAGAAGTAACAGCACCCTTAAGACTGCTGGGTGGCAGCCAGTACACCATATCTAATTTCAACCTCCAATGAAAAATGACACATCGGCTGTTTCTGTCTTTAAGTAGAACGCGTGAGCCGTACGGTAAGTGGGAATGGTTCAGTTCCAGTCTTGCTCAATCAAGGCAAAACCAACATGCTTGGAACGAGAGTGTAAGTTCGCTTCATGACAAGGAACAATTTATATTTCTACTTAAAAGGGGCTATAGGCTCATTGCCGGGTGTCAGTGCTGGATAGATTGTTTGTTAATGTTTTGCATTGAAATTAATAACTGAGAGCTTCACTGCATTGAGACTCGGTGCATCACTTCACCATTAGTCTCTGGAGAGCTAAAAGTCAATCCATTGCAGGAAACAAGGTAACTCACTTTCACAACTTAAACATTGCCCCTGGAGGTAAACTGAATAAAAAAGACAGTCAGCAAAAAAATTTCCTTTCGCACGATGAAGGACAGAAGTACTGACATTGAATGTTGTTCCCATGGGAAACAGAGTAAATTTACCAGAGAAAATTAGAGCCCTACAAGAAATTAGGAGGAATTATATATACATTATATATAAGCCATAAAAACTGTTGTGCTACTAATACATGTTTGCCGGTTTCAAGAAAATCGGCAACTCTGTGATTTGAACTCTGTGGAATTGTAATAGATATATAAATATATTATATATATATATATATATATAAATTGATAATTCATATTACAATAATTAATAATACATTCAAAATCAGTTGGGTAACGCTTTAGATTGTGTGGCCCAATTTAATATTAAAAATCTATTAACATTCAACTACTTGATAATATAATATCTCTATAACAAAAACATTGTCAACGTGGAAAAAACAATAACTTAGTCATCTAAAGTGGAGAGATCTACATTTGACCCAATTGTTTCCTGTAACTTGGCCTATGGGTGTGTTATCTCCACTTTAGATGGCTGCGCAATTCTGGACCTTGCGGTTTTTTTCATGCTGACGTTTGTAGTATAAATGGATATTACATTAACATTCTATTGATATGTATTTAGCAATTCGTTATATGTTAATAGATTAGCAATCTATTAAATATTCAATTGGGCCACATCATCTCACGCATTACCATAAATTGATTATACTGACACACTAAGAAAAGCTTTACAAACCTTAATTATATATATATATATATATATATATTTTTAAGAAATAAGGACAATTTTAATATTATACAATTCAGATAGACAGATAGGTCTTCCACCCACAGACAGAGCTGGGATGAGCGACGCTTTGTGATAAGGTTTGCTGTCCTGCCCCCTCCCTCCCTCCGCAATTCTCCTTCTTAAAAAGGTTATAAATCTCTCATTTCATTAATGGGAAACTAATTTAAATCTCTCACTGTGAGAATAGGTCAAAATGAGCTCGTTTACAAACAAGAATTGGATTTGGCCACTGGTGACCATCGGAAACATATTCCTCTTGGGCTGGAATACAGCGACCGGCGCACAGAGATTTTCCTGTACTGTGATTTTACCCATGAATTCGAGAGTGCCAAAGCAGATTACCACTTCTGAGATTACACTTTTAATGCTTATTCCATAGAGAAGTGTTGTGCAGATAAATGCCACAATTAATTATAGAAAAGGATATCTACACGCTCTACACTGCTTGTTAGTCTCAACCTATAGAGTACGCAAAGCTAGACGATGAAAAGGCTTTAGCAGAGGAGATGTCGTACAGGGGACACTGAGAGACTGGAAGTGTTGACCAGAATCAGGAGCGCAAAGGGACACAAAACTCAACAACAGGGATTATGGACAAGGGCAGTGAAAGATTGATTAGCTAGAAGATAAACTAAATTAATATTTATGACACTTGCTTGGAGATTATTCAGTGCAAGCCTCACAGTTTTATCTGGCCGGAACGAATGGTATCCAGTGTGATTTGTGTCCTGTAGCACATTTGAGAGTTAGCAGAAAAAGACACTAATTACACATCCGCAACCATTTGTCTGCCTCAGGTGTGTGTATGGCTTTATCGAATCCAGCAGAGCCGCAGTACTTGAACTTTGTGCATCATAGCAGAGCAAAACACAGACACACACACAAAAACTGCAGTCCATCAGTATTTATCTGCTGCAACCCGCGGCCAAGCCAGCATGTCCAAGGGCACGCAGAAGTAAACATAAGTTTGCTAGCAACAAGAATATAATTTAAGTTGAAGATGTCCAAGTCAGATATTATAACCCTGTATTGGGAGTCAGCAAACGGGGCTGCTGTGTAACCTAATGTAAATGTTGGGACAATGCCTGGGAACTCAATGAGCTCTTTTGTCTTCTGGTCCTGGCCCAGAGTCCTGCGTCGCACTGGTTCTGCATCGTGTTTTGGGCAATCATCAAGTGAGTCATGCTGACTTGCAGTTTGGACGAGGGCGTTTTTGGCTGTGTCCTACAAAGTTTAAAAAAGAAAAAATGAATGCCAACATACTGTACATTTCCCCCTCCTGCAGAGGGCTTTGCGAGCTGGATAAAGCAAAGGTATCACTTATAATTAAGTGTTTAACTGACCGAGTTAAATTGTCACACAAAACATGCTAAAGTCCTAATGAGAACACCTATTCTTTGGCTAATTAATTCTATAAATCTAATCGAAAGAGACGTGCGTGTCGTGTTCTTTGGTACACAGACAGCAATACCACTGTACATGCATTCTCTTATAGGAAGCCTGTCCACTTTCATATACTTTGGAAACCACTTGAATGGTCCCACTACTCCATGATTCTGCAGACCAGACCATCAAGAAACTAACTAGACAGAGGCTTTCAGTTATTTTATTAGCTGAAATATTATAGCCATGTGCTGCCACAGATTGAAATGATCAGCGTCCTGTCTGAACATGCCGTTTTATGAATTATTTTAAGTCATGTGTTTGTCTTTGCCAAACTCCATCCTGATGTTGCGTTTAACTTGGTTTTATGAAATCTGAGATTGGACATTCACTTTATTTTCTAAAACATTTTAATGTAAAATATTATCACTGGGTTAGCACCAACTTATGATCATGTGTTAATTTGTATTCTTTAAAACCCAAATCACACATGAAGATACCAGCATGCTACACTGTTGCACACTACACAATAGTAGTGCAGTGTGTCCAAGAACTTCTACTCTATGAACTAGTGTCCACCTTTCAGTTGTATTTCAGTAACACTCTAGGACTCCCTAATTACATAGTAGGTACTCAGTAAGTACATGTTAGTTACTCATAAGAACCGTGTAATTATGCATTTGTTAACATGTACTTAATGTGTGCAAAATGGGCCATGCCTGGTATAGCTCCAAAGGCATCCTTACCAGACACATGTGCACTTATATGCACCGTAAATCATTTTTACACATTAGGTACATGTTAACAAATGTATAATTTCACTGTTCTTATTAGTAACTAAGATGTAGTGACTGCGTACCTACAATGTTAATACACTGTAACTTGGGAGACCTATTGTAAGTGTTACCGTTACTTCTTCATTGTGTTTCAATGTTCCCATCTATTCCAGTTTTAAAACTAGGCTTTTGGCTTAGCCCCTTCTGGTCACCATTGGGCTGGTGCATAGATGAAGCTTCATCTTGGTCAACACAATTCAAACTACAGCATGTTCAACAGAGACTCAAACAAAGCAAACAACATTTTAAGAACTAGGGTAAACTACAGATACATCCTGGGACATATTTCAACAGATGCAATAAATACTGACACAAATAACCATTAAGGGAACCGCAAGAATCTTCCTGGGGTTTCCAGAACCTTATCAATTTGTACAATGAGAAAGGGCCCTCTTGATTTACAGTGAGGGAGTTTAATGTCAAAATCATTTCAGCCAATAACAAGCTTTTTCTGTTTTGTTTTTCTTCCTGGGTAATTATATCCTTGCTGTCAGATGATGAAATAAGCAAAAGTTTCACTGGAAAATTCCAAATCGATGATATTTCTTTGTTGAGAGCTGATGTGATGAAAACTTTGCTTATTCTATAACTACACTTCCATATATATACGTCTACATTTTCGAGCAAGTGTATAGAAGTGTGCTTTTTTATGACGTTTATTTAATGATTGTATTATTTTATTTCAGCTTCCAAGTGGGATTCATAATGTCAGGCATTTATGGACACGTTTTGTCATCTTTGTAGCTACTAAAAATCTCCACGTCACAACTTGTTTGATGTTAAGAACATCAGAAAGTTTACAATCAAGAGGAGGCCATTCGCCCCATCGTGCTCATTTGGTGTCCATTAATAACTAAGTGATCCAAGGATCCTATCCAGTCTGTTTTTGAAAGTTCACAAATTGTCTCTTCAGCCACATCGCTGGGGAGTTTGTTCAGATTGTGATGCCTCTCTGTGTGAAGAAGTGTCTCCTGTTTTCTGTCTTGAATGCCTTGAAGCCCAATTTCCATTTGTGTCCCCGGGTGCGTGTGTCCCTGCTGATCTGGAAAAGCTCCTCTGGTTTGATGTGGTCGATGCCTTTCATGATTTTGAAGACTTGAATCAAGTCCCCACGTAGTCTCCTCTGTTCCAGGGTGAAAAGGTTCAGTTCCTCAGTCTCTCAGTAGGACTTTCCCTTCAGACCTGGAATAAGTCTGGTTGCTCTCCTCCGAACTGCCTCTAGAGCAGCGATATCTTTCTTGAAGTGTGGAGCCCAGAACTGTCCACAGTATCCAGATGAGCTCTAACTAGTGCATTGTACAGTCTGAACATTACTGCCCTTGTTCTCAATTCAACACTTTTGACAATATACCCTAGCATTGTGTTTGCCTTTTTTATTGCTTCCCCACATTGTTTAGAGGGAGAAAGTAAGGAGTCCACCTAGACTCCTAGGTCTTTCTCATGCGTTACTTCATCTAGTTGCTCCCGTATTCTTTCTTCAAAACAAAACGTATCCATTGTCACACAAGAAAGAGCAATGAAGAGGTGAGCCCAGGTGATCTGTATCACTAATCTTTAAAGACCCTGGAAGAAACCAACAGGGAACGTAAAACAAAGATAATGTGTCAGGTTAAGACTTTGAAACACCTTCTGTAAAATCACACCTGTCAGTCCCTCTGCTCAGCTTCAGCGGCTGTGTGGCTATATGATCTGGTCGGCGCTCAGATGGATATTCAGACCTGCTCTTACAGAAGGGTTCCAGTTAGGGACAGTAGCCAGACAGGTATTGATGACCTCTGTCTGCCATTAGGGAAGTCCAAGGCACACAGGACCCTGGCTGTGTGGAAGGAAGTCTGTCCAGTCTCATATCGTCTTGCACAGAGAAAATCTGGTAACTGACAACCTGTCTTTTTCTATTTGTCTCCCACTGAATTATTTATAGGCTCACAACACCCCAGGGGCACAAGCACAGACATGTAGGACTATTTTAGTTGTCCGTCTCTTTCAGTAAGAGTTACACAAAGAAAGGCAGCAGTGGCTTAAAAAGTTTAACGGTTATCATTGGTTATCAAATATCTAGATGATATCTGCATCTATATCTGTTGTTTGTGTTTGTTGTTACTTGTTTAGTTTAGTTTTGTTTGGTCTCTTCAAGCATCTAGCACCTGAAGAGATGGAATAATTGGTCCAATTAAGCCCATTATGAGATACATTTGTTAGTTCAGGTGGAATTAAAATTGAAAACACAGTGGCCCTCAGGGACCAAGCCTGTAAAAGCAAGTTTTTTATATTTGTCACATAGCGAGAACGGTCTCTGTCTGACCGGCTGCTCCTGAAACTGAGCTGTTATCAGAGGCTCTCTGTGAAATCAATAACGTGCGATTTCTGTGACTGAAACACAACTGTTGTTTCTGTTGCTTGAAGGCACACATTACAGATTACCTCAACTGTATCTTGAATTAAGATTGGGAAACAGATTTTGCTGTAGTACCAGAGTGTTGTAATTAGGTGCAACACACACCTTTTAGTGAGAAAAAACTCACACTTGTAGATAATTAAAGGCCTCTAATGACAGGCGCATTGATAGCTGCTGTTAAATGTTTTTCACACATCAAAAAACTGTTAGTGTGTAATGGATATGCAAAACACCCAGATGTATTTTTAATTGAAAGAGAAAAAAAATGATATCCTACTAACGTAACATCACATTCTCCTCAATACCTTTACTTAAACAAACCTCTCCAGAAAATCTGTGATTGCCTTCTTGGTGAATAAACAATTTAAGACAAGAAACGGAGAGAGTGTGAACGTGTTTCTTCACACACAAGTCACAAACCGTTATACGAAAAGAAGCACCGCACCCGTGTTCGTGCGCATGGACTGGAACTGCAGCTTCACTCACTGTGTAAACGCTGAGTATCGTTTCAGCCGCACTACTCGTCCGGGAGAGCGGAGGAACTCGGGTTGAATTCTGTGTTCCATCCCTGGGAAGAAAAAAAAAGAGGAGCGAACAAAAATATATCAAAAGTAATCAGAACCTATTCAATTTGTGCTGGTTGAAAGGGTTATGAATTAAGCCCCTAGATCTTTGCCACCTATGCTCGATCTAAAGTGACAGATGTCTTTTTTGATTGTAATTCGCTCACTTTTCAAGGAACAGCGCTGCAAGTTAAGGTTTTCTTCTTACAGAGGCCCTGTCCAGTCCGATTACCACCCACCCCGCCCTGTTAGCGCAGAAACCTCCAAACGAGGACAATTTGAGGCACACGACGATGATAATTTCTTGGCATATATGTTTCTCTTGCTCTTCGTTTTTTAAAAGCCCGACGACTGTGGTATTATTCATCAAAAGAAACGTATCCAGCAGCCATCTTTACATAATGTCATCCTGTGATTCACAGCATGACCAGCAATAGTGGGGAGATTCGACCAGAACTGTCACTTAGCTCTTTACTTCACACTGATTGGGGCTCAAAAGCAGGGATGACAGCTTTTCTGGGGTTTAGCTCTCGAAAACAATATCCGATATCCCCCACCCTCCTTATGAAAAGCCAGCCTTTTCCTCCACACTGATCTAACTACATTAGTACAAACAGATCACATATATTTTGTTTAGTGTATCAAATTGCAGTGTGACTATTTAAACAATTTGAAAAATATAAACTGCAAAAATACCAACAATGGACAACATCAATAATAAAGCAATTTATGTAAATAGTTGCAAATAAGTAAACAACATGGTTGGAAAACATTTATTTAATTAGACATTTACAGTTTTAAAGGATAAATACATTTAAGGAAATAACTAAACTAATAATGTCTGATTGACACCACCTCAGCTATCCCTATCTACAAAAATTACAGTCATCCTCCCAGAACTCAGATATATATGGGAGGTCTGGGAGAATTATTGTACACTAGATATATTGCATCCAAAGTCTAAGCTGTCCATCAAATATGACCCCAGTGCACTGACCTAGCAATGACCTTTTGGTTTCGTTCATGAAGTAAAACAGTATATGAAAAACTAACAGGGTGATTTCAGAAAACACAATGTAGAAAATGAGGTTTCCCCCTGAAGTATTGCAAAATAAGAAAAAGAAGAAGAAAAGGATTACAGCTGCATGGTGTTTGGATCTGAGAAGTATTTTCTCTGGTCATAACACATTGCTCAGTCTTGTGGTCTCGGTCCCTCCTGACCCCCTCGTGGCTATAGTTGTGCTTCCCTGTGTCTACTCCGTGCCTGTTAGAGGCAGAAGGCCCGTGAGGCGGACGGTCAATAAAGCTGCCACTCTGAGTGGAAAGCGGGATGCGAGGGCCTCCCACTCCCGCGCCCCTCCGAAGACACCGAGATGCCGCCACTCTGTGCATGACTGTCTCTGAAGAGACGCGCAACCACTGTGACAGTTACATTATCAAACACTCTGAGACAAAACATCGCTCCACATCCCAGGAAAATCCTCCAGGAATATATTGCCGCTTTGACGGATAGCAAAAGCAGGGACAAATCTGAGGCTCACCGTGAGTCTTTCATCATTGCAGCGTGATGTAATATTGCGACTCGTGAAATCAAATAACGGGTAACTACCGTTTGAAGCGAACAGTATATGTACCGTTCAGTGGCAATCACAGTGAATTTGTACATGATTGAACACCAATAACTTGATTTATGTCTGAAGTAAAACACACAGTGGGATTTGATTTCCCAACAATGCAGCAAATAGCTGCGTTTTTCCCCTCTGTGTTGTGTTTATTTCTGTTCCGCTGTAACTGTCCTTATTACTGTTGCATCCAGAAGGATCTGCGCATCGGTGATGTCACCATAAAGAAGGCAGAATGTTTTGTGCCACTGGGAGAATAACTCATTCAGAGATATTTGAAATGTATTTGGGAAACCGAAACAGACAATGGTTTGGGAATACGTGTCACAAAAAATAAACCGCAACAAAGAGAAAACCGCACAACACAGAAACTCAGCCCTTTCATCCTAGGAGTTTGCCCGTTATGGCTGCTGACAACTTCACAAATGCACCTCAATATCATATTCAAATTGCTGAATTATATTTTCATATTTGCTAACCTGGAGGGAAAATGGCATATGTTCCACTTATGTAAAAACGTAATGCCATAGCGTTCGCGTCACCTTTGTTTGACCTCCGCAAAAGATGACTGTATCCAACAGAAACACAACCTCCATTTAGTGCTCTGTGTTTTAAATACGTATCAGGACAGTTTCAGTAACATCTAAGCTCCTCTTTTGACACACAGGAACCTCATGAATGTATTACCTTGAAACTGTATGTTATTCAGACAACACATATACACATTCTCCTTAGAGATTATGTTTTTAATTAAGAAAAGTCCTGAAGCAGTAAATTAAATATCATGGAAACAATTAGGCTATGATTTCCACTTTTTTCATTTGCGAATTATGGATTTCAATGTTTTTAATAAGTGTTTTATTTTTCCGTCATCGCTTTCTCTTCCTGTCTTTGTTTGCCATCTATGACTTGCAGCAAAATTCTACCGAAGCGCATTCAGGTGTTAGTAAACAAATAACTTCACAGCGGCTTAAAAAAAATGTTTTATTAAAGTGGATGTTTTGCTTGGGTTTTGTTTTGTTTTGTTTTCATCATGCGTTTAGGATTGATGTGTCTGGTTGTTGCATCTCAAATTGTTTACGGCTTTGTAATACCTGCTCTTAAAAACGTTGCTTATTCTATTGCTGCATCGCCAGACCCTATCAATCCTCCTTACTTTTTATTTTTAATGTTTTTTAGAGATGCATCTGACCAGCACTTGGCGGCTCCTTTTGTTCACGCTTTATACCTTGTCCTACTTTTATGTCTATTAAACAGAACTCCCCTGGGGAGGACAGTTTTTGTGTTTAAATATAAATGTATTTTTTTATTTTTCTTTCTTTGTTTTCTGTTTCAAAGATCTACAACCTGGTGAAACCTTCAAAGATATGGAAAAACAGTTCAAATATGGCAAACTGAACATGACAATTGCACAAGTACACATGGACATCCTGGGCATTACTTAAACCGAAGAGGGCAGAGTGAAAAACATATTTTCCAGCATATCTTTCTGTTTAAATGACTCATTTAAAAAGAAAACCAACGACACTTAGGATAATGAGAGTCAAGTTATCCTATTATCTGGCACTTCAGCATTTTAAAGAAATGAAAACGGTTTTGCTTGATATAATTGGAAAAAAACAAAATGGAATGGACACATATCGGAGTAAAGCTGAGATTCATAATTATGGATGAGGAGAGAAGAAAGACAAATTAAATGCACAATTTCTAACCACACTCCTTGTGGTTTGACAAGGTTTCAGGAGCCGTGGCTTTCTTTAGCTTCCCATAGACGTGATCTTGGACACCTATTTATGCTGGTGGAGAACTGTCAACTATCAACAGTAGTGGGAAGGACAATAAACAATATGGAAAACAAGTCAGGTTACCCCCCCCAACGTTTGTTCAGCAGACAAATGCAGAAGAGAAAGGCAACAGCAACACGATATTCACTAGAGCTTCATCTGAAATATGAAAAGCTCTCGCGCGGTTATCATTAGCTGTCTCTGCGCACTTGATGTGATGTGACAGCAGAGCTGTGCTCCGAGAGGGAGGAATGAATTCATAAATGACGGCCCCGGGGCAGCCGTATCTGAAAGGCGCTGCATCCCTGAACACCGCTGCTGGGAACACTATTACCCCCACCCTGCAGGCCTGTCAATAGAGCAAAGGCACTTACGATGATGGCATATAATGAGTTGGGGGGTTGAGGAGGGAAAATTTTAATACATTAAACTAACAACCAAAATAACAACAATAACAAAAGAGGTCTATTAATTTAGTTAATTTTAGGAGGTGGCTGCTATATATATATACGACAGCATTCATATCCCCTGGATCCATTATTTCACTCCTGTCCATGCCATACCTACAGCGCAGGCTCTGACCGGTGACTGTGTCTAGCAGATAATAGATCACAAGGATTGTATGTGTCTCGTTGGAAAAAACACAGAGATGCAACCTATTTTAGAGGACACTTCTATTTTTGGCTTTGTTTCATCATATTTTCCTATAAATACATGTACATTCGCAGTGATAAAAAACTGCTTCGATGGATATGGCTAGATGGACATAGAGACACATATTTTGGATACCAAGAAGTTTACAGATGTTTAATGTATTGTAAATGTGTTGTTTATAAATGTTTACCAGGTGAACCAGGTAGACTGTCCTGTACATAAGTATTTATATTGCTCGAGAGCTGTCTCCAGAGAAAGTTGTGTTATTTAGGAGGAAGGGACGTCCTCTCCCAGATGGAGAAAGGAACTGCACCTGTCCTCAATATCCTAGCCATCCCCAGAGCTTCTCTAAAGTCCAACTTGTCCCCTGTGGTCCGGCACTGGGAGGAGGTAGAAGCTTCCCACACCCAGAGGGCCCAGGATGTCCTGCTATAGAGGAAGGAGGACAAGTAGAAGGATCCATTACTGCCAGCCAGGATGATTAACTGATTGGCTATAGGGGCCTGTGGACTGCTCTGCTGTAGTGGTGGGACCCAGCCCATGTGGGGATCATGGGTCCCTGGAGTCCAGTCCTCATACCCCTGTTCTGACCCGCCTTTTCTATTGGACTTGTGGGATAAAGTTGATTTCCCTGCTCTAGTTGCTGGGTCGATCAGCCAGTCAGACACCTGGAGGGGACATTTCAACCATAACTGTGGCTTCGGATTAGTTTGCAAGGCCATGTTTGCATTTGTTTGAAAGAGACGGCACCTTCTGTTTCACGTGGAAGAAACATGTTCAAGCCTGCCTCTCTGTTTAAGACCCAAAATGCACTGGGACTGAGTAGCAGGCTCCTGTACAAAGACACAAGGGCTCTCTTCACAGCGAGGTTTTGTAAATGTTCAAGCAGCCACTCATAAAACTAGGAAATCATATTAATTTCCGTATTAGGTCCCAGCAGAAAAGAAGCAACCCACATTAAAGTAGTTAAAAATACTTACTTTTACCCACTGCTGGGAAAAACAAAACAGCTGCGACAGACATCGGAGAAGGTGCTCTATTTTAGCACAACCCAATTGACCCGTTTTATTTTAAATGTAATCATAGTCCTGAATGAATCATTCATTAACAAAATCTCAAAGTGCAAAAAGTAACCCACTACATACAAATCAGATTTATCCTAATGATTATTACAATATTTTTGTGAGTCATTTGTCTCATCTTTTTTTAATCACTTGTAATTCCTATTACCGCGTTATTAAATAGGATAACATGAGCGTTTGCATTATTCAGTATTTTTAAACTACACACATTCACCAGTCCTATATTTGGAACATATTTCAGCGTGACTAATAATTAGCATGCATGCAGAAACTTGGAGAAATCAGGCTCTCTTTATTTGTGGAAGTTCATTAATTACGACTGTTCTGAAATCTCATTATCTTTAATTGTGTCAGTGTCATAATTTCTTTCTAGATTAAGCTTTATGTGGCGAGATATATAATCTGAGTACAGAATTCATCATAATTGGATGAGGACCATTTATAATACAGTTTAGAAAGAAAAAATGAAAAATCCCACTGTGCCCGCTGTTTCATTTCTAAGTGGATTCTAATACAATAAACCATATTCCGTTGTATCATTAGAAACATGACTATTTATAATTCATTTTTTATTTTTCTAATTTTTAGTAATATATTTCTTCATGCATGTAAATATAATGCAACATGATTCAGTGCACTTTAACCAAAACCAATAATACAGCAGGCTTTACTGTTATATGAGCATCTTTTGTTTCAATGTATTTTAGTTACCAAATATATATTTAAATGTATGAATTGAAAGTTACAGTGATATATAAGAACAGTTGACAAATGAGAGGAGATCATTCGCCCCATCGTGCTCGTTTGGTGTCCATTAATAACTAAGTGATCCAAGGATCCTATCCAGTCTGTTTTTGAATGTTCCCAAATTGTCTCTTCAGCCACATCGCTGGGGAGTTTGTTCAGATTGTGATGCCTCTCTGTGTGAAGAAGTGTCTCCTGTTTTCTGTCTTGAATGCCTTGAAGCCCAATTTCCATTTGTGTCCCCGGGTGCGTGTGTCCCTGCTGATCTGGAAAAGCTCCTCTGGTTTGATGTGGTCGATGCCTTTCATGATTTTGAAGACTTGAATCAAGTCCCCACGTAGTCTCCTCTGTTCCAGGGTGAAAAGGTTCAGTTCCTCAGTCTCTCAGTAGGACTTTCCCTTCAGACCTGGAATAAGTCTGGTTGCTCTCCTCTGAACTGCCTCTAGAGCAGCGATATCTTTCTTGAAGTGTGGAGCCCAGAACTGTACACAGTATCCAGATGAGCTCTAACTAGTGCATTGTACAGTATGAACATCACTGCCCTTGTTCTCAATTCCACACTTTTGACAATATACCCTAGCATTGTGTTTGCCTTTTTTATTGCTTCCCCACACTGTTTGGATGGAGAAAGTGAGGAGTCCACATAGACTCCTAAGTCTTTCTCATGCGTTACTTCATCTAGATCTGTTCCTCCCATAGTGTAATTATAGTGGACATTTTTGTTACCTGCATGTAATACCTTGTACTTGTCTACATTGAATTTCATCTGCCAGATGTCAGCCCACAACTGAATATTATCTAAGTCCCTTTGAATAGCCTGTGCTGCCGAGACTGTATCTGCTGAGCCATCTATTTTAGCATCATCTGCAAATTGGACAAGTTTGCTAACTAAATTGCAGAGTCAAGATCATTATAATATACACTCACCTAAAGGATTATTAGGAACACCTGTTCAATTTCTCATTAATGCAATTATCTAATCAACCAATCACATGGCAGTTGCTTCAATGCATTTAGGGGTGTGGTCCTGGTCAAGACAATCTCCTGAACTCCAAACTGAATGTCTGAATGGGAAAGAAAGGTGATTTAAGCAATTTTGAGCGTGGCATGGTTGTTGGTGCCAGACGGGCCGGTCTGAGTATTTCACAATCTGCTCAGTTACTGGGATTTTCACGCACAACCATTTCTAGGGTTTACAAAGAATGGTGTGAAAAGGGAAAAACATCCAGTATGCGGCAGTCCTGTGGGCGAAAATGCCTTGTTGATGCTAGAGGTCAGAGGAGAATGGGCCGACTGATTCAAGCTGATAGAAGAGCAACTTTGACTGAAATAAGCACTCGTTACAACCGAGGTATTCAGCAAAGCATTTGTGAAGCCACAACACGTACAACCTTGAGGCGGATGGGCTACAACAGCAGAAGTACCGGGTACCTCTCATCTCCACTACAAATAGGAAAAAGAGGCTACAATTTGCACAAGCTCACCAAAATTGGACAGTTGAAGACTGGAAAAATGTTGCCTGGTCTGATGAGTCTCGATTTCTGTTGAGACATTCAGATGGTAGAGTCAGAATTTGGCGTAAACAGAATGAGAACATGGATCCATCATGGATCTTGTTACCACTGTGCAGGCTGGTGGTGGTGGTGTAATGGTGTGGGGGATGTTTTCTTGGCACACTTTAGGCCCCTTAGTGCCAATTGGGCATCGTTTAAATGCCACGGCCTACCTGAGCTTTGTTTCTGACCATGTCCATCCCTTTATGACCACCATGTACCCATCCTCTGATGGCTACTTCCAGCAGGATAATGCACCATGTCACAAAGGTCGAATCATTTCAAATTGGTTTCTTGAACATGACAATGAGTTCACTGTACTAAACTGGCCCCCACAGTCACCAGATCTCAACCCAATAGAGCATCTTTGGGATGTGGTGGAACGGGAGCTTCGTGCCCTGGATGTGCATCCCACAAATCTCCATCAACTGCAAGATGCTATGCTATCAATATGGGCCAACATTTCTAAAGAATGCTTTCAGCACCTTGTTGAATCAATGCCACGTAGAATTAAGGCAGTTCTGAAGGCGAAAGGGGGTCAAACACAGTATTAGTATAGTGTTCCTAATAATCCTTTAGGTGAGTGTATATCTGTTCACAACAAATCACAAATATTATGTTGCTTTAGTTTCTGTCTGTTATTTTTGTTTGTTTGTTTGTTTTGTTTTGTTTTAATTTGTGGAAAATGGCCTACTAGCTATACTAGTCATCTACGCCATAAAATCCAACTGTGTGTTACATTACACTTCACGCCTTGTGAACAAATTGGTGAAGTTTACCTTCGGGAATACCTAGCCATATTTTTCCTTTAGGGCAGTCTACTTCAGTTTAGTGTAACCTGCGCTTGTTTTTAACCACTGTTCTCGGGAGATTCTTCATTGTTTGAATAAAACTTCCCATAGTGTCTGACTGTCTAATGTAATGCAAGCTGGCACTTGCATTTTGGTCAATGCATAAGGAGGGAATTTAAAGTGAACGAGACTTTAAAAATACATCCGAAGAGAGCTTTTAACAGTGCGACTGCTGGAGATGCATCGCCTCGCCACTCTCTGGTTATCAGCCCTGACAGAGCTACTTCACGGAGACCAGATGTGTGGCTATTCGCAATACCAGTTCAATGATTAATGTAAAAGTTATTCTTGCTTATTTCCACTAAATCTGCTAATGTCTGGGTAAGAAAAAATGAATTGGCATTAGATTAGATGTCATCAAATAATACATTTGTTACCATTTTTGTAATTTAATTTGTTTCTTTACAATAACAGCACATAATTGAACGTTTACATTATAAAATAATTACCGTGCTTTAATAAAAAAATATATATTTCAAGCAGCATCATCAAATGTGTGTACATTTCAAAATAACTGGGTCTAGCCAAGGATATACAGTGAGGGAAAAAAGTATTTGATCCCCTGCTGATTTTGTACGTTTGCCCACTGACAAAGAAATGATCAGTCTATAATTTTAATGGTAGGTGTATTTTAACAGTGAGAGACAGAATAACAACAAAACAATCCAGAAAAACATATTTCAAAAAAGTTATAAATTGATTTGCATGTTAATAAGGGAAATAAGTATTTGACCCCTTCGACTTAGTACTTGGTGGCAAAACCCTTGTTGGCAAATCACAGAGGTCAGACGTTTCTTGTAGTTGGCCACCAGGTTTGCACACATCTCAGGAGGAATTTTGTCCCACTCCTCTTTGCAGATCCTCTCCAAGTCATTAAGGTTTCGAGGCTGACGTTTGGCAACTCGAACCTTCAGCTCCCTCCACAGATTTTCTATGGGATTAAGGTCTGGAGACTGGCTAGGCCACTCCATGACCTTAATGTGCTTCTTGAGCCACTCCTTTGTTGTCTTGGCTGTGTGTTTTGGGTCATTGTCATGCTGGAATACCCATCCACGACCCATTTTCAATGCCCTGGCTGAGGGAAGGAGGTTCTCACCCAAGATTTGATGGTACATGGCCCTGTCCATCGTCCCTTTGATGCAGTGCTGTTGTCCTGTCCCCTTAGCAGAAAAACACCCACAAAGCATAATGTTTCCACCTCCATGTTTGACGGTGGGGATGGTGTTCTTGAGGTCTTTCCTCCTCCTCCAAACACGGCGAGTTGAGTTGATGCCAAAGAGCTTGATTTTGGTCTCATCTGACCACAACACTTTCACCCAGTTCTCCTCTGAATCATTCAGATGTTCATTGGCAAACTTCAGACGGGCCTGTACATGTGCTTTCTTGAGCAGGAGGACCTTGCAGGCACTGCAGGATTTCAGTCCTTCACGGCGTAGTGTGTTACCAATTGTTTTCTTGGTGACTATGGTCCCAGCTGCCTTGAGATCATTAACAAGATCCTCCCGTGTAGTTCTGGGCTGATTCCTCACCGTTCTCATGATCATTGAAACTCCACGAGGTGAGATCTTGCATGGAGCCCCAGACCGAGGGAGACTGACAGTTATTTTGTGTTTCTTCCATTTGCAAATATTCGTACCAACTGTTGTCATCTTCTCACCAAGCTGCTTGGCGATGGTCTTGTAGCCCATTCCAGCCTTGTGTAGGTCTACAATCTTGTCCCTGACATCCTTGGACAGCTCGTTGGTCTTGGCCATGGTGGAGAGTTTGGAATCTGATTGATTGATTGCTTCTGTGGACAGGTGTCTTTTATACAGGTAACGAGCTGAGATTAGGAGCACTCCCTTTAAGAGAGTGCTCCTAATCGCAGCTCGTTACCTGTATAAAAGACACCTGGGAGCCAGAAATCCTGCTGATTGATAGGGGATCAAATACTTATTTCCCTCATTAACATGCAAATCAATGTATAACTTTTTTGAAATGCGTTTGTCTGGATTTTTTTGATGTTATTCTGTCTCTCACTGTTAAAATACACCTACCATTAAAATTGTAGACTGATCATTTCTTTGTCAGTGGACAAAATCATCAGGGGATCATCAGGGGATCAAATACTTTTTTCCCTCACTGTATATATACACCGATCAGCCATAACATTAGGACCACCTGCCTAATATTGTGTAGGTCCTCCTTTTGCCGCCAAAACAGCTGTGACCCGTCGAGGCGTGGACTCCACTAGACCTCTGAAGGTGTGCTGTGGTATCTGGCACCAAGACGTTAGCAGCAGATTCTTTAAGTCCTGTAAGTTGCGAGGTGGGGCCTCCATGGATCGGACTTGTTTGTCCAGCACATCCCACAAATACTTGATTGGATTGAGATCTGGGGAATTTGGAGGCCAAGTCAACACCTTGAACTCGTGATTCATCAGACCAGGCCACCTTCTTCCATTGCTCCGTGGTCCAGTTCTGATGCTCACGTGCCCATTGTAGGTGCTTTCGGCAGTGGACAGGGGTCAGCATGGGCACCCTGACTGGTCTGCGGCTACGCAGCCCCATACGCAACAAACTGCGATGCACTGTGTGTTCTGACACCTTTCTATCAGAACCAGCATTAACTTTTTCAGCAATTTGAGCTACAGTAGCTCGTCTGTTGGATCGGACCACACGGGCCAGCCTTCGCTCCCCACATGCATCGATGAGCCTTGGCCGCCCACGACCCTGTCGCCGGTTCACCGCTTTTCCTTCCTCGGACCACTTTTGATAGGTACTGACCACTGCAGACCGGGAACACCCCACAAGAGCTGCAGTTTTGTAGATGCTCTGACCCAGTTGTCTAGCCATCACAATTTGGCCCTTGTCAAAGTCGCTCAGATCCTTACGCTTGCCCATTTTTCCTGCTTCTAACACATCAACTTTGAGGACAAAATGTTCACTTGCTGCCTAATATATCCCACCCACTGACAGGTGCCATGATAACGCGATTATCAATGTTATTCACTTCACCTGTCAGTGGTCATAATGTTATGGCTGATCGGTGTATATATATTTCACAAACACTGGGCATATGAAGTTCTAAGACTGGTTAAGGACACAGCACTTTGTTTGGTTACAAGAAGCGCTGAGTAAGCCGAATGATGCGTGGTTGAACAGTTGGCGGTGGGAGCAGGTAAAAGGTAATGAACTACACAGGGAAATGCAAGTTTGCACTTAATCATGTACTTGTGACTAAATTAATCAGATCTGACTCAGATATCCACACCAGACACTCAGAAACTCCCCTTAATTTCTAATTACAACAAGAGATCCGAATGAAGAATTTCGTTAGGTGCACCGAGCGTAAATAAACCGTGCTGCCTTGGCTCACACACCTGACTTCCCAGGCCTGTTCACACAACCCGATGGGTAACATGTTTAATTTCTCAATGAGGGAGGTGCATTTCACTGTGATTTCCGTGTGATTTCTCTCTCAGGCTTGGGCCGGAGCTCAACTCATCTCACGCTCACCAGAGTTGACAGCTGTTCACGGGTATTGACGAGAATAATAGTATTGTCTCCTTCTTGAGGAGCACAGAGGTCATGTCAGGAGGCGTATTTAAGGCAAGCAATTACCTTTCTTTCTCAGGATCTCTAGGGTTTTTTAAAGAAATCTCTTTAGTAACCCGGTTTGGTAACGGCCATGAGAAAGAAAGCAAATTCCTTGTTTCAGTTATGCATACACATACACATACATACATACATACATACATACATACATACATACATACATACATACATACAGCATATTATCCATGTGTGGAATCACAATGAACCCCATCCTTTACAAAGTCCTCAAAAGAAGGTTAAAGCGTGGAGAATTAATGGCAGTGCACCAGAGATTGCTCACATAGCCCATAATCAAACAACTTGGGGAGCTCGGACCAGATTCCTGTCAAAGGATTGTTGTCAGTAAGCTGAAGCCTTGTTTCTCTGATTGACTGAATGTGTTTGGAAGGAAACCGGACTTCACAAAGGGTTGCTAATCTCTCTCATACGCCGTGATGTTGGTAAACATTCACAGTTTATGGTTCCATGCACCACAACGATTCCACTTCATGATGGGATGTTGTTTATGTACAAGTATCCCAGCTCTCTATATTAGTTATTTGCCATTTACTTGCGGTTGCTTTTTTATGTCAATTATTAATCCCAAATACAAACACATCCTTTGATTTAATTTGGTTTGTTTGGATTGTGTGTGTTGTAATGTGCATCAAAACTAAAAAGTCAACAACACAATTGATTCTCTGCGTGGAGTGATAGTGTTTATTTGTCTTAACATATGGTAACATTCTTGTTTACTAACTGTTTACTACACTGTAGTAACACTTTATCTTACAGTGCAATTAATAAATGATTGGTAAATAGTTTATAAATCAGTTAGGAACCATTAATAATTCAATTTTAAATTGATGAATAAACCTTTATAAGATATGATTCATCATTTATAATAAAGATTTGAAACAAATGTGTTTTGTCAGCACTAAAGCACTTTTTTATGATCTTATAAAGGTTTATTAATCATGTATAAATGGTGCATAACTGTTTCATAAACTATTTACCAATAATGAATTAATGACACTATAATATAAAATGTTAGCGTTTTGTATTCCTGTAATTAAGTTGAATAATATTGTATTTCCCTATCTGGGTTATGTAAGGGTACATTAGTCCATACATAGCCAGGGCACATTTTTATAATACATTACCCCTAATGTCAATTTAGATTAGACTGACAGGAAGGTTGTAACTCCCATTTCTTTCATTTCAAATCTGGGATATAGCCGTGCCTTTGTTTAATGTCATCCGGATGGCAGTATGCATATGAAAGCGCAGAGGTAAAGACCATGCTTGCCATGGCATTGCAGTTAATATTAAAGCTTATGAGCCTTAATTGAGAGCAGAGTGCAGAGGAAGAAAATGCAATGATAGCAAAGCCAGAAACTGCGATCACCCCATTTGATTTTCCATTCAAACAACTAAAATAGTTCAATTATAACAGCTAATCCTGGCAGCTAGTCAGTGCTTTGTGCAGGTGTGAGAAACTCAGGATTATCATAGAGACTATTTATAAACACTTTTGTAGGTCTAAATCTTTTACGAGTTCCCTCAGGCCACATAATAGGAATCTGTTTTACAGGAAAATGCATCAATGCTTTCAACATATTCCTTAGTGCAGGAATCGGTTAATCAAACATCGTATATTCTAGTGGAAAGTATTGGTACCTGTCCAGAGATCTACTGCTTATCCCACATTGATACCGTGGAGAGTGCTGATGCATTACTGTTGCTCCAGGGACTGCTTTTATGAACTCGTAAACACTATGATTAGCATACAAAGAATATAAAGCATTTTATATATCACACAATCATCGCTGACCCAAATTCATTTCGACGTGAAGTCAATTTATGGCTTCAAAAGTGGGTAGGTTTTGATTTTATAGGCATCATCCGAGCCATGCAGTGCTGCAAATATGGAAATTATTTTGGAAGACTTGGTAGTTTCTCCTCTAACAGAGCAGATACATCACGCATACATTGTGCCTAACCATAGCTGATTACATTTAAAGTAATCTCAGATCCACTAGCTCATAACTTCTTCTGAGTATTAAGATATGCTGCTGTTCACTCGAAATAGATGAAACATTTTAAAAACATTTTAGCAAACAATAAAATAAGACAACAACAAAAGCAACGATACCTCTACTACAGCTTATAATAATAGTTTTACTACTAATAATAATAATAATAATACTGAATATAGTTCAAATTGAACAATTGTAATGCAGATTTCATATATTTATTTTCAAGTTAATTCAGTTTTATCTAATGAATGGATGATGAAACACACCAATGTGATGAAGTATCTAATTTAGGGTTTACAGCAACAACACAATGCATGTTAGTAATTAGAGGAAAATTTTAAATGAACAAAAACTGTGGAATTATTCAAAATGCCTTGTTAATCAACCCGTGCCAGGCTCAGAGAGAGAGATCGTAAATCACCATCGAGGCTCTGACAGTAATGAACTTGAGCTAAACGTTATCATAGGCTAGATTTATGACATATTCTTCAGTCTCTAACTTTCATAACTGCTCGCCAGTCTGTGCTTTAACTTGCCTACTGTATCATACTCTGAATTAATAAAATAAAACTGTCATTTGGAGTGCCAACCTGGTTTTGAAACGATATTGAAGATGAAGAAATAGGCCTCACAAAAGGGTGGGAAAGAATCCCCATTCTCCCGGGAACTTGCCGCGCATTTGAAGGTTAGTTCTGTAATTTTATGCCAATATACGGTTTGTTCCCAATTCAATTATTCCATAAAGCTTCAGACAGCAATTAATTTACACAGTGAGCGCTGCCAACGAGATTGAGGATTCTTTGACCTTCTTGTGCACTCCGCAAATGGAAGGCTGAACGCATTGCTTCCTCGTGCAATTACATGGCTAAATGCAACCATCCCTCATGCAATTACATGACTAAGTTCTGGACATTTCAAATTAATTTATTTTACATTCATCCATTAGTTCTGAAAAAAAGGCACAGTCAGACCTTTCTAAACTCAACGAATCTCTGCTCGGTATGGTACAGCTGGCAGAGGATATTCTATTAAAAAGGAGGAGGCTAGGATTTGATGAGCGTGAAAAATGTACGTATGCTTCGCTCCCTAAAAACAGGGCTATGCAAAACGACGTGCCGCTCTGCTACAGCCCTTAATTATTTAATTTCCAGTAATTAAATAACTTCTAGGACAACAGCCCTGAGATGGAATTGATCTGGGAAGCAGAGGACGCAGATCTGGACTCCGCAGCCTAAGCCTGACTTCAGTCGCTGGAGGTCCCTCATCACATATTAAATAAGCAGGCAGCTAACGACCAGAGTGCAGGGGCCGGGATGTGAAAGGGTTAACCCAAAAGGGAAACCGAATCCGACCGGGCCGCGGCTCCCTCTTGTGGTCGGGCAGCTGCAGGAGTGAGCAGCACCGATAAGACAGATTTCCCAGTCCTTGTCTTCGGCGGGTTTGGGTTCCACATCTAAAGAGCCCAGACTTCTTGAGCCCTTAATTGAACTCTTCTCCTAATTAGTTCTTTTTCAAAACTCGTATTTATTTATTGATTCTATTTCTTGCTGCCAGTTCTGGTTTCACGTGTTATCAAGTCCGTGAGAAAAGAGAATTATACCCAGTATGTCGTCAATTTATTGTATCTTCAATCTAACCAGTTCTAAACTGCTGTTAATGGATAACACAGTTCACACAGCGCAGACATGGCTGGTAATTACCGTATCTATCTGTCACTCTCAAGTATTGTTGCTTCTGTGCCTGTAGACTCGTTGGTTTAATTCTAGACACCTGGATGTTTTAATAGCTCACCTAAATGCCCTTGTGACTGGTTATTTTTGTTCTGACGCTCAAGTCTTTAAGCTGCTTTTATTTGTATTTAAAAGCACACATCTTACTAAACAAAGAGTTAAATAAAAGGGTTTGATGAGCCTCAGTGATCGAGGTCGCTGGTGGAGTGAAAACCAGAAGTCACAGTGGGTCCAGACGGGAGACTTTGAAAGCACTGCCATTGGAGATGTGTAGTGCCTGCAGTTGGCATTTCGGTTCTGCTGTCCCCGTCCCAATACGCCACGAGAAAACATGTTTCCGCTGTGACTGCACACGTCTCACAGGACATCCATGAGTGTGTGCTGTGACCAGTCAGGTGGAACAGCAGTGGGTGATTTCAAACTACAGGTGTCAAATGTGGAACAAAAGTGGCGGTAAAAACCCCCCAAAACAAACAGGGAACTCGGCCAATGAGACCAATTCGTTCCTTCAGGTCATATGACAGCTGTTACAAATCTAGGATATTGTGCATGCCCTTAACTATGACACCAATCACGCCAACAACTCAGACCAAAAAGTGCTACATCTGCACATCTGACGACTTGTTATGAATACAAGGCACAGTGATGTCTCGTCTCCCACGGGGAAGGGGAGCGGTGGAGGTGAAAGGATGACTCAGTGCTTCGTTCCCACGGGGCGCGCCAAGCCTTTCCGAAAGCCCGGTGAGCCTCAATAAACCTGAGTGACAAAGCAGTGCTCCCTATCGTCCGCAACCTGTCTCTGCACACACTGAGACGGCCGACCGCTGACCTCTGCGGAGGTTGCCTTTGCCTTTGTCTTTGCTCTTGCAATAGATAAATGGATGTGACTTCTTTCACGCCACGGTTCAAAGGAGACCCTCTGCAAGGTGAGAATTCACTCAGACACTTGCGTGATCCGTTGGGTCCATTACAGGGAACAGCACCTCACAGGAAGCTTATAAAATTCTCCAGCTGCGACCCCTCTAAGAAAGAGCTAATGAACTGTGTTACATATTTCACAAATTCGCAAAAGCTTTTCAAGATTTCTGACTTTTCCTTTTTCTAAATTGTATTTATAGATGTGGATGTTTGGTCAACGCTAATCCTAGTGATTTAAAAAAGCCTCTAATTACTGAAGGTTCCTTGATACCCATTAATATACATGAAGGGTGTGTGTGCCTTTGTGGACGGAGTGCTCGTCCAAGGATATTTAAAACCATTTTGCTCTCTGCTACAGCCAGTTCCTGCCCGTATGGCGAGTGAATTCTTTCAGCCTGGAATGAAGTGGGTTGGTTGCCCAATTGCCTGTTTGATCTGCATTATAAATCATATTTGAGAAACCAGTTAATCTCAAGAAATTCCTAGATCTTACGTATAAATGTCATCTTGTGCATATAATTATGAGTATTTAAAAACACTTCTCTTACCAACAATGTTTCAGGACACTTTTATGGTAGTGGTGCAAGTTTCACGGGATGTAGATTTATTTATAATAGTTTCAGAACATACGAACATAAGAACATAAAGTTTACAATCGAGAGGAGTGATCTAAGGATCCTATCCAGTCTGTTTTTGAATGTTCCCAAATTGTCTCTTCAGCCACATTGCTGTGGAGTTTGCTCAGATTGTGACGCCTCTCTGTGTGAAGAAGTGTCTCCTGTATAGTGGATCCTGTACTGCAACATTTTTAGATGGAGAGAAAGGGGGTTGGTTATTAAATTGAATGAAAATGAATGTGTTTTTTTCACTATGATGTGTCTAATCCTTACGTGTGTGATTTATAATAAGTTAACAGGTCATGTGAAGAGGGTTTCTTATTGTACAAGAGATGTTATTTCGTGCAGTTTGTGCAGCCAGAACCGTCCACTCACCTAAACTGCACAACATAAAACACATTCTTTCGCACGACCTATTAACTTATACAATCATACAGGAGTTCTCTTTCTGCCTACATGTCAGTTACAGCAGTTTCCTAGCCTCTGCCATTGCACTTGCGATCAATAAACCTCCATGTGATAAGAGCAGGAGCCACCTAACCCTCCAAGAGTCCCAAGGAAGCCATCGAGTGCCAAATGAAAAGAGTTAGACTTGCGAATGTAACTAGTGTTCGAAGTGCCATTAAGTCAAAGAATAAGAATACTCCCTTACCACACGCTGAGTGATGGCTCAATACATTTTTTATACAACAAATATTCTTATTCATTTAATGAAGGTGAATTACTTCATTCAATGGGAATAATGAATTATGAAACGAGACGTGAACCTCAATAAATTATTATAGTAACTTTGGTCCGTCTGAGTGGTTCACCACGGATTCCTACACGTACGACCGCAGATCAGAAGACTGAACAGGGAGATGGGCCGGAGAATCATTGTTTTTAATCTTATGTTCCAATTTGAGGACGGATCAAGGATTTTAATTTTAACCACGTACGCCACATAATCATTGAATATCGTTTTGATTCCAGCCAAAACATTAGCGGGTTCTTAACCTACTGGGGAAATAAAAATGATGTCTAGACTTCTCTAGATAATGTTGGAGATACTCATTTCAAAATACATAGAAATACATAAAGCAGTGTGTTCGTACAGCAAACAACCTCATTCCATGTATCATTCATGTCACTTGATTCAAGCAAGAAATCTAGCTGAAGGTAAATGTAAAAAAGGGGCACAAAATAAAAGAAAAAGAAAACTGTGTGTAAATGTAATTTCTGGTGTGGTAAGGCTGTAGAATTCTGACCTCTACTGGTGGTTTTGTGTATGAAGTGTAATTCATTTTTTGAATGAAAGAAAAAAGAAAAGAAAAAATACGTTGACTATAAAATGACCATTATGTGCAATCCAACCTTAAGAAGGCAGGGTATTAATAAATCCTACGTTTGTCTTATTTAGTGTTTCCTCAAACTCACATTGACATGAACCGTTACGAAAAGACACAAGGGCTTTTTAGCATAAGGGAATTTTAAAGTAGCAGTAATAATGGCAGATGCAGCACTTGTGACCATAAGATTAGAAGTGGAAAAAGAGGAAAAGAAGCAGAGGAGGAGGAGAAAAAGGAGGAAGAATAAGATGAAAAAAGAGGAGGAGGAGGAGGAGGAGGAGGAGGAGGAGGAAGAGGAAGAAAAACTGGTTCAAAGTGGGTGAAATCAAAACTTTCTAAACTCCAACCAATTGCAAATCACAATCCCACTGCTTGCCAGAGGATTGGCATATGGTAGAAGCAATACACCTCCAAATTACCATCCACTATCAAATACCAGCTTCATAATTTGCATTCTGAACAAACATATAAACGCAACATGCAACAATTTCAAAGATTCAGTTCACATAAGGAGATCAGGGACTCATCCATAAAGAGCACAATGTGCCAGCGGGCATCGGAGGAGAGCATTTGCCCACTGAAGTTGTCCACTGCGTCTTCCCTGAGACGCTAACAGTTTGTGATTCTTCTCTTGTGCACACTCACAGTTTCATCAGCTGCCCGGGTGGTTGGTTACAGACGATCTCCACACCCGGCTTCCTCAGTTGTGGGGTCCTGGGCTGGTGTGGTGCGGTTGTGAGATCGGTTGGACGTACTGCGAAATCCTCTAAAACTACATTGGAGTCGGCTGATGGTAGAGAAATGAACATTACATTCTCTGGCAGCAGCTCTGGTGGCCATTCCTGCAGTCAGCAGCCAATCACTGCTCCCTCAAAACCGAGACATCTGTGGCATTGTGTTGTGTGACAAAACTGCACATTTTAGCGTGGCCTTTTATTGTCCCCAGCACAAGGTGCACCTGTGTAATGATCGTGCTGTTTAATCAGCTTCTTGATTTGCCACACCTGTCAGGCAGATGGAGTATCTTGGCAGAGGAGAGATGCAGACTAACAGGGATGTAAACTTTGAGAGAAATAAGCTTTTTTGTGCGTATGGAAAAAAACCTGGGATATTTTATTTCAACTCATGAAACATGGCACCAACATTTCACATGCTGCGGTTTGATTCTTTGTTCAGTATCAATGGTGTTTCACTTGAAATGTCAATCTAATTTAGGCCCTTTAATGTATGAGGTTTTTATAAATTTTTCTTGCATTCACCTCAACCGTTTTTGAAATGCAGTGCATTTTAGGGGGGTTTCCCTAACTGACAAGGGACTCTCCTCATACTCACAGCAGTAGAGTTTACAGAGGAGAAATCATGGCCCGATGCATTAAGAATACACAATGCAGGAAAAGTATTTTGTGTTACAGACACACCCTCTAGTGGAGACCGACTGTATTCTCCTCCCCAAAAAAGTGGGAGGAAATATTTATGATGAGCTATAAATGGATCATTGATCTTGCACTTAAAAATGATTTTTCACCACAGCACCCTTAATCTCTCTGACATACCATACGTTTTGGTAAATCGGGGTACAATAAATGGAAGATAAACTTTAACTGTCTCTGGAGACTGTCTTTTGTATACTGATGGATTAGGGTGCATTTTGGGGGTACGGTTAAGATGCACAGATAGTGTGTTTTGGTTAAAGTAGAGAAATGTTTCCAAAACCATCTTATTTACATAAAACGAGGATGGTTAACACCCAAATGCGAGTGTTTCTGAACGAGGGGTAACGTTAGCACTGCCGTGTTGACCTTGATAGGATGCACCAGTCTATAAATAAGACCGTCCTGCCTGAATAACCGATCTCAGTGCTATCACGTCACGGACTGGAACATTATGGGGTAAATAATGCAACTCTAGAAGTGCTGTCGGAAGAACCGCTGTGCCCTAATTTGGAAAGGGCTTTTAAATGTCAAAGTAATTTATGGTACAAAAACAATGAAAATACACATTACAAGTTTGTTATAAAGATAAACTCCTACTTAAAGGCAGGATAAAGTAGCCAATCACAATGTATATTACCTTTTAAACTTCAATGCATCAATCTATAACTCAATAGGTACTATAAGATACATGCAAATAAAATGACAAAGCAACCTTGATGAAGAAGGAACAATCACATTTCTGAATAGTTATCAACACAAATGTGAAACTCATGTCATCAGCAATCACAAATACAACAGGATCTCAAATTTTACCGTTAAGCCTCACATGCTGGATGACTAATTGCTATTTGAGTGCCTCTCACCTCCAGACCCTTCGTATTTTAGGGAAGCCAAGTGTAATGAGAATTAGTGTGACCCAGAATGAAAAGACTCATTGTCTTTCAGAGGCACTAATTATAGCCACTAGAAAGATGAGAGGTGAAGAGGGTGCGATTTTGAAGAACACGTCTAAGATTAAACCATTATATGTTTTCTCAACGGAAGCTTCTGTAAAACCGAACACTCATCTGTCCTTGTGGAAACCAGACCAGTTCACCTGTAGCCTGAACTCACACACCCACTCTCACAAAATTAGAAATTAGAGCTCCTTTTGAAGATACATTTGGATGCTTTTGAATATAATATACTGACACACACACAGAACTGGCTAAATAGTCCTTTTAATGATCACAGCTGGGTATTATAGATTTTATTTATTAAAGCCTGTTTTTACTCCCCTACTTTTTCTTTGCAATAAAGCACATCATAAAGTATAATAATTTAATCTGTTGCTCATCCCATTAAAGTGGCCCACAAGGAGGGTGCTATGCAGACGGTGGTTTCTAATTAATTGCATATATAATCATTGTTCCACCAATACATTAAACATCAACTGGAACTAACTGGAGTGCTGAATACATGCATCACATATTTGAGAAATCATTGATATGTGAAGTGATGAAGGGAATCATAGAACGGCGGTTATCTTTTAGTTCAGGGGTCCTGGAGGACCCCCTGCCCTGCTGGGTTTTGTTCCAACTGAGCTCTAAATTACTTAATTGAGCCTTAATTGATAATAACAATATGCTTAGATGTGACTTTTAAGATCCTGCAATAAAAGAGTTGGTGTTCTTTAAACAATTCTATACTTAACTTAAAACCTCTACTGTTTAAAAAAGAAACGACCAGGGTTGGGAACCACTGTTTTCACCGAAATTCATGCATAGCAATTATTTTATCATTACATACATTCAAACTTAATAAGCAAATGACCAATGTATTTCTATTAGCTTATTAATGGCAACTGATTTCCTTACACGTTGCAGTTAATTATTAGTATTCGCTTGCAGAAGCCGGTATAATTCACTACACACAGCTCAAATAATATGAACACTTTTAATACAAATACCCAGTATGTTCAAAGATGAATCAGACTAAATCATGTGTGAAGTACAGCTGTAGTACATCAAGGCTAATCCACAATGCCTCTTTGGATATGTAAGCAATCCTTCATGTGCTTCCCCAGTGACCAATTAAAATTGATCCTTTTGTGTTAGTTATTATAGTAAACAAACATCGATGTCTGAACAACATGGCATTATGTGGGAAAACACTTATGTTAGGACATGTAACAGGAAATATATTAATTATCAGCAAATGTATAAATGTGAGCTAACAGCCATTGGGTACATTACTTGTCCTTCACCAAAATGGACTGTGAAATATTGGACATTACCCATCCATTAGTGGTGTGCAGGAAACTACTACATTTAAAACGTAATGACAGTGAAATGTGATTAACACACAATTAACTCTGAGCTCTGAAAATGATATCTGGTGGAGCGGTCAGTGACTTCATGGGTCTGGGAAATACCATTTGATTTTCCAGCAACTGTGTCCCTGCCTCGGTCTTGAACAACGTAATGGGACTGAGGAAATGAAACTGCAAACTAAGTTGACTGCTAAACACATTGCGAGGTGGGAATGCATGTGGACATGTGATTCGATTGGTATTTTTCTATCCAATTCTGGCCCGGATTAAAGCCAAGAGGAGAGTGAAAGGGGAAATGAAGGTGCAGATTGAGTAGCCTGGGGACATCAAGGTATGTTGGTGTGTGTCATTTCTATGCTTTATTTGATTTGATTGACTGAATGAATGGACCGCTGTGAACTCTTGAAATTAATTCTACTCACGGGACTTTAACACTTCATACAGCTAGGTGATGCACGACTGGATATCCAGATCCCACTTCCCTCTTTGGCCTGGTTTGTATGCCTGCAATGGAAATACAACATCTATTTCCAGGTTTGTGTACACTGCTACACAGTTCCTACACATGTACATAAAAACGAATATGTTGGTTCCCTGAAGGACTAAAGCAGTAGTTTCCAGCATCATACGATAATGCAAATTAATATAAAACACTGGTAAGTCACTGCAGAGTCTCAATGCCCTGACAAGCACATACATATTTTTATTTCTTTGTCCCCTTGTCAGGCTATGCCACTATACTATGACACCTCTACAACACATCAGTATTTACAGAGCCAGTTACTACTGCTACAGTTGCAACAGTTGTAATCTGTAAAAATCAATACAGGTCTTATTCAATCACTGCTATTGTTTGCTATAATAAGATTACTTTGTACCAGTAAAACATCTGTTGCAGTTGGTTAATATAATCGAATTATTGAGAGTGCAGCATGTACAGGTCAGAGCCCAGGTACACCCCCCAGAAGAGCGAAAAACAGGTTACCTACCTAAAATACTAGTTTCCCAAGGCCGGTGTATTATACACTCCTACTGAAATTAGAGGGATTACCTCATTGCAACAAGCTTGTTACACAATGAGCCCCATTTCATAAGCCTTCATATACATTAACAACGTATTAGGAAATATACATGTCCCTACTGGCACTCTGTAGTAAGTCACACTTGGTAATACTAATTGTGCGGTCCTTCGTCCCATATCACATCTAACTGGTGAAGTCAAATTAAGCTGACAATATAGTTAGCAAGGGCAAAGGGTTTAAAGATTTAAATGTGTAGCCTTACTACACCACTGTAGGCAACACTTTCAGATTATTATTTTATTTGGTACTGGAATGGCGGGCAAGAAATTCAGGAGGATACAAGGGCAATGGATGTTAAAAAGAAAAACCCAATGGACTCCTATAAAGCACCCCAGGCTAGAAACCCTAAGCCTGGTGTAACCTCTGCCCAATACCACTTACAGGCACCTCAGCTACACTATGTTTTTGTCCTTTTTCCAAATGTATTACCGATTCTGAACACATGTACAGTACAGTACCCCCCACTACAGGCAGGGGTGCCCGACAGCACTAGAATTAGGCAACATG